>NC_090924.1:403823856-404448856 GCF_040938575.1 Ambystoma mexicanum
CCTGTGACTTCTGAAGTCTCCCTTGCTACCTGTGTTTTCTCCTTTGCTACTCCTAAAAAAATGTATTTATTTAATGGAAGCTCCTGGGATGCGGCCAGCGCCATGTGGCTCTTTGTTTCTGGAATGGCTGGCTTTCGTGTTCAGGCCTCTTTAAAAATACCAGGGGTTCTACATGTGTAGCACTTTGAGCACTGACCCTAAATACGAAAGAATAGGAATAACAAATATTTTATCTTTCTGGAATTCTATACAATAATTGCTAGACTCATTAAATGTTTATTTCAGGCACACTTCAGGGGGTGAGTCACTGATTTAGTCTGTTCTTAAACACCTCAACTCAGCCTTTCATCCTTCTGATGTCGATAAATGAGTACAAACACAGATTGCGTGATATTGGGTGTATATTTGTTTTATATAAAGCACTTAAGCGCAAGTGCTATAGAATAACACATCATTATCATGTGCTATAGAATAACACATCATTATCATTTGGCCTTGGACGTCTGCTTGCATTCACAGTAATTAGATAATGTGGGCCGATTCACACTGATATTGACGATACATATGGTGATCCATTCTTGTATGAATTGTATATCACATTATAGTGATATTGTAACCATATTTTTCGTAGTGTATTTAGGAACAATGCTATGTGATGCCACTTTAAGTTTTGTCCAGGGGTGAAAGGTCGTATTCCATCACTTCCCGTGATGTCACTTCGTGATGGGGTCAAATGACATCACTTTCTGTGATGTAATCAGAGGTCAAGGGTTGTGTGAAGTCACTTCCACTAGCACTGGCATTTTCGTGAAATGACGTCCCGACAGCAGGGCCTCTCCGATATCTTTGAAACACTTCTCTGAGCGTTCAAATGGGAAGTACTTTTATTAGTGATAAAAGGCAGCAGACAAATGATTCATAATGTGTTTAATGGAGTGATCTCTCTATGGGGCACGTCTCAGTAATGTAACGGTAATTATTGGGTGATAGCAACTGACAGGGACTGCATTTGTATCTCAAAACCCACTGCAGTGTTCCAGTGTACTTCCTAAATGTATGCCTTTTCTCAAGGCAATCAAGCATTTACAAAATAAGACCTCACACCCTTTTTAAACTATTTAGTCATGATGTCTCTTTCACTTGTACAGAATGTGTTTTATTCCTTAGGAACTTCACTTTTTTTATATTATGCATAGTTACAAGTTGCAGGGCTGTGTCGAACAATGACTACAAACATTTGACGGTATCACACAGTTCCTCTTGTTGTGTGTCTTTATATCCTGAGGCTTCGGTTGCAAAACTCATATTACCTTATATTCCAGTACCCCTGCCCTTCCATTCAGGAAGAGATCACAACGCTGTGCACTTTTTTAAGAATTTATGCACGTGTCAGTTTAGTTTAATATGTAAAAATGGTGGAAAGTGGAGTGTGTAGGCAATATTTTGGTGGCATTTCTGGTGAGACTTTTGGGGTATTTTTGTGATATTTTGGTGAGCCCTAAATACAGAGAACTATTTGATAACTAACGGTAAGCCAAGACTGGACTTAGTTTAAGGAAGGTAAGTGAATATTATGCCTCCGCACCACTCTGTATCAAGTGAATGGATATAGTGAATATGGCTGTGTCCTTGCTGCAGTGGCCTAACTGGGACTGATATTCACTTTAGTCAGCCAAGAACAAGTGTGGAAGCAGTTAGGTAAAGGGCTGCACTAAGATTAAAGACAATACAAATGGTTCATATATCCAAGTTTTATGGAATTTATTGAAAATTCCTTTGGAAACTATAGATACTGTGGACCAGTCCTAAATGTTTTAAAGGCTTTGTTAGAAGCCTGTTATAGCCAACATTAACCTGGTGGTTGTACGTGCTAATGTTTCTCCCTTTATCTGGCTCTGTCACGGCATTGCATAGTACAATCAAGTTGTTGTGGACAGGAGAAGCCTGGTGCATTCATTTCAGTTGCTTAAGCATCAGTTTGTACTTGGTAAATAGTTGCTTTCACAACCTTGTCATGTTGAATTGTTATTTTACAATGTGTTATGGTCAGGTATGTCGTTAGTACAGTCGTTACATAGGTTTTGCAATATTACAGATTACTAGTTTGCTACCTAACATTACAATGAAAGCTTGCAATCATGAGGTCTTTTAGCATTTTGGCATTTCCCTGTGATACATTGTCATCTGTGCATACATGGAGGAAAGGAGGCAAAGGTGGGAGAAGAGGAGACAAACTGGAGAGTTATAGAATGATGGGAATGGTCTGTCTATATGATCTTGCTTATATCTCATAATAGTGCCTAGTGACATTAGGCCTCATTACAGGTTTGCCTATCCGGGAACTACGGTACCGGTAAGATTGCTGGCACCGTAGTTCCTGGACCGGCAAACTATGAGTTTTGCTCGCGGGTGCCTTTCTGCCCGCCAGGTGGGCAGAGCGGCACGCGCAAGATCAGCATGCTGCATGCACCGACACCATTCAAGAATGGTGCCGGTGCATGCAGCTTGCCCATTCCCATTGAATCCTATTGGGCTCAATTGGAATGGGGAAGAGTTTTTCCCGGCGCCCTGGAATGGGCAATTACCGGGTCCACCAGGGTTGTAATACCCCGGTAATTTCCCATTCCAGGGCACCGGGAAAAAAACAACTCCGGCGGCAGCCCTGACTGTATTACAGGCACGGCTGTCTACCAGGGTAGTAATGAGGCCCATTGGGTCAAGCAGTGGCCTGCTGAACAGGGAGTCCGTATGTTTGGCAGTATACGACTGATAATTCTTATTGGCGCGCATTTGTGAGTGCTGTCCATATTAGTGATCACCTAGTGAAATAGTGTGGTGTGCACCCAAAATTGACAAAGCTGGCGGTGCCTAGTGTGCCTTTGTGAATTGTCGTGATTAGGGTGATTTGTTGTAGGTCAGGTGCTCTGTGTTTAATTAGTGTGAGGAACATTCTACTGTAACAACGTATTGACTGATATTTTCCCAAGGGTTTCTGGTCGGTGGGCTCAGACTTCAGCACACCTCTGCAGCAAAGTATTTCAAACACATCTTGTGAATGTCTTTGTAAAGTCAATGGACTCCCACGTAGTACACGCAATGACGTAATCTCCATACTTAGCCGAGATACTCGTCGGCGTGGCTGAGTCTAGCAGTACGTCTGGACAGTCCTAATTGGTCCGGCGGTGTGGGCAGAGCTTGCAGGCTCTCTTACAGGCGTTGAGAGCAATTAATGTGAGTTCGAGCTTATTGATCAGGATGTATGGTTATGAGTAATTACCATTTGGTCACAAAACACATACATTAAAATGGAGGCACTGTGTGCGTTCCAAGTTGCTTTAATTGTTTAATGGACCTAATCCTGAAGCGAGAATTTCAATAAAGTAAAAATAGCAACAAGGTAGGGAGCAAAAGCCCCACGGGCATAATGAAAATATCCATGTGCAAACCTGTGTTTAGGCACGGCATCCCGTGTGAGTGGGTACCCCTTACTTTACAATCCGATACGTTTCTGAAGTTACTGTCATCTAGTGGTAAGTGGAGGGGCAACTTTGCCAGATGTTAGGGTCTTACCATGAGTGCGAACACTAGCGATCCTGGGTTAACATAATCGGGATATTACCATCCTAGTAGCGGATGTAGTGTCGAAAAGGTTACCAGTGAGTGGTTACTGGTAGCTCTTAGGTTGGGGCAAAGTGAGGAGCAAATGGGTAGGAATTGGTGATTAAGCTTGTGCTAGCGCAAGTGCATGCCTCGAATGGTCTTGAGCTTATGGCCCTTTAGGAACGTGCATACAATGGATGGGTTCACAGAATACCTCAGAGTCCAAATATCCGAACCAACCAGGGACATTGTTTCACCAAAACGCCAGGGGTAGCGGAAGTGACATCACATGACCCTTGACTTCTGTTGACATCACAGGAAGTGATGTCATTTGACCCCACCCCAAAGTGACATCACGAGAAGCGATATAACATGACCTTTCACCCCTTTAAAGAGTCTAGCAATTATTGTGTAAAATTACATAAAAACAAATTATTTGTTATTCCTATTCTTTCTTGTTTAGGGTTACTTCTCAAAGTGTTACACTTGTGGGACCCCCTGTTTTTTTTAGGAAGGCTCAACATAAATTCCAGCCTCTCCAGAGACATTGAGCCACATGGCACTGGGCACATCCCAGGAGCTTCAATGTAAAAAAAAAAGAAATAGCAAAACGTTTATTTAAAACAACATTTTTTTTAGGGGTTGCAAGGGAGACCAAAGGGGTAGCAAGGGAACCCCCATGGGTCGCAATTGTGACCCCTGGCGACCCCCAAATGACATCTCTGGAACCAACTCAGGAAGATGGTAAAGTACTGTTTTATTAACAATTCTCTAAAACAGGGAGTTATAACGAACATCAACGGACGTACGCTCGAATTCTCTCAGCAATGTTTCACAAAACAAGATTTATATATGCCGAAATACAGCAGAGGTGACATCATACTAGGTGACAATTAATGAAAAACCTACTAAGGGTCGATATAGGCTTAAGGGGAACATCTAAGTACATTATCTATAGGAACTGGGATTGTGATTGGATGCCCACTGTCAGGTGGACAACATATGCCCACCTCTAAAACATGTAATCTACAGAAACATTAGATACACGGTTTCTCATTGGTCTTGAAACTATAATTCATTATATGGACCACTACAATTGAAGGCATGCTTGTGCCATGTCTGGAACATTCAGTTCACTTAGCAGTACGTACACCCAGACCAAGGTGCAGGGAGATGGGGCATGACACCACCTCCCCACCCAATTAGCACAGCTTCTCTCATCATCCACGCCTTCTATCATGAAGATTGTCTTTGCACTTGGCCTTGAAGAGTGTCCTTGTCTTCAGACTACATGGGAGTGCGTGCTCACACTATAATGTTCTTAGCCTCCAAGTCCGAACTCTATTTTCATCCTTGGCTCACGTGACAGGAGACCATGATTTGGTCCGTTTTGCAGGTTTTAAATGCTCTAAATGGAAAGAACTTGGCACTCTTGGTGTTCTTTCTTTGCACCTTAACAAGGGATGACTCATCCTTCGCACGTTCGCTCAATTCCAGAATAGATAGCTGACCTTGGCTGCTTCAATCTTGACTCTAGGCCAGACAACCTCGCCATGCAGCTCCACGATTCAGATTATTCTTGCTGCAACACAAATGTCCCTTTCCCCTTCATGGGCCCTGGCTTACTAAATTCATGACACCTATGTCCAGCTTCTAATAATGGCAGCTTCACCTGCATTTTATTCTCTATGCATAGCCAGCTTCTATGATGACTTAGTCTACCTTACATTTCAGCTTCTGTACAATTGTTGAACGGTTGATTCTCTGCAACACTTTGGTCACGTGTAATTTCACTTGATTCTTTACTTCGTCATTAGTTTTTGTAGGATCCATACAGCCTCTTCAGCCAGTATCCTGAGATGTCATTCATACTTTCTTATGATGTCACAGGCTTCTTTCTTGAAACCTTTTTTATATTCCTTGAGAGAGTTCCTTCCTCAGATTTGCTATTGTGCACATTATTACCCCCTGCCTTTGCCTTTATTTCTGCCATTTGCAAAGTCTGTATAGTGTTTGTGCTTTGAGTAAGCTCACACATACATAGGCCACTGAATGCACAGTATTTATATCAGCGACTGTCTGTGAGCCCACATAGTGACAAAATGACTAATGCTCTGTCTGAGTACAGGGATGAGCAGTGGCTAAACCGCCTACTCAGCCCCACACTATTACTAAACCAGCATTGATCCCAATCATAAAGCACTAACAGGCACAGCTCGAAAGGTATACCTCCTTTGCCTCTTTTGGAAGGGTAGCTATATCTTCAGGAGGGGCGTGAGCTGATAAAAGTGACAACCCAAACAGCTTTAGTAAAATGGTTCCAAAACAAAGAATGTCCAATCCATGTTCTCTAAAAATATAGGACCTTTAATAAACCAATTAATGCAACAAACTAACTAAAACACAAAAAACCCACTGCTTTAAAAAAAGAACTCAGAGAGTGCAGAATTTGGGCACTGTGGGTTGACCAGCAGGGTCGTTTAGGCAAGAGACATGGCAACAATTTCAATAGTTCAAGGATAAGAAAATAGGTAGAGAAGAGAGGCTTAAAGGTCAGTGTGATCCCAAATAGTGGACCGGGGACATGGCCTCTTCACAGTATCATTGGCTTCGTGTCTTTGGGGCCTAAACAGCATTTCAGGCTTCTCGAACCTTCCCGATGTGGTGATTCAGTGTTGGCTTGGTGCGGTCCAAGCAGCTGCTGCGGTGCGGTCCAAGCAGCAACAGCACATGACATGAATGAGCTTGGAACAGACAGACGATTTCCAGGTCGTTGTAGCCCACAAGTGCAGTAATTCAGGAATCAAGACCCAGAGCTGTGCCTTGACTTCTGGTTTGCCAGCAGGCCCAATCTAGGGTCTCCAGGGACAAAGTGAGTCCTTAGATGTGCACTTCCATGGCAGGAAGTAAGTTGCCTGCCACCTAAAGGGGGTCCTTACAAGTTCCAGTGCAGGCACAGCCAGCAGAGAGCGTATGGACCAACAGCAGTGTCACCCTCACTATTCCTTGGGGATGGTTAGGGGGCAGAGCATGCCCCTGGCTTGGAAGCACCCACCTTCACTTCTATTGCAAAGGACTTTGGAATTGCCCATCTCCTCAAAAGATTTCCAGATTACTCTGTCTTCTTTCAGAGTCCACAGATGAATCAAAGAAGGACAGGGAATTATTTCCCTTTTAAAGGCAAAATGTCACAGGGGATTGGTCAAACACTGTAATGGGTCCATTCCAGGCAATAGTATCAAGTGCCCTTTACCTTCTGAAATCACACACAGAGGGCCTTATCTGCAGGAAATGGAGGGGTAAGGGGAGCACAGAAAGTGGTAGAGAGACCTAACAGAAAATAAAATGTTGGCACCCCTCTCTCAGCCCACCTCTCCCTTCCGGCTACTCTAACTCTGACACATTGATATGATATATGATATGATATGGCATTTGTAACGTGCCTATACACAAGTGTTTCAAGGCGCGACGAGGCAGGGGGGGAACAGAGGGGAGACAGACAACGATCCTACTAGGCCAGGTGTCATTCAGATCGCGCAAGTGCAAGGGTAGAGGGGAAGGGAAAAGGGCAAGGGGAAAGGGAGAGGGGAAAGTGCAGTACAGGGTTATAAGCAAAAAACATTATAAATAACAAGGGCCAGCTGTTGGCAAGTGCGAGGTAAGTGCAGACAAGTGCTAGGGAAGGGGGGCTGTAGGGATACAGACACAGTCCCGCAGTGCAGGGGTTGCCCGGGAGGCAGTGCAGGGGAGAGTGGCTGAGCAGGGACCGAGAACGGTGAGTGGCCCAGTTGCAGATTCAGTGCAGTTTCAGTAATTTTAGCAGGGGAGAAGGGGAGAGAAAGCGGAGGCAAAGAGGAAGGTTTTGAGGTGCTTCCGGAACCGGAGATGGTTCTCCTCAAGTTTCAAGGAGGCAGGAAGGCTGTTCCAAAGGGAGGCCCCTGCAGAGGAGAGAGATCTGCCCCCAACTTGTTGTTTGGAGAAGCGGCTGACCCTGAGGGAGTTGGGGGCGGATGAGCGACGAGCTCGAGAAGGAAGATATTTAGGAAGAGAGAGTTGAAGGTATTTTGGCCCAAGGCCCCAGACGGCCTTGTGGACAATGCAAAGGGTTTTGAACTTGATCCTCGCAGTCACTGGGAGCCAGTGTAATGATTTCAGTCCTGGAGAGATACGGTCCCTGGGCTTGAGGCCAAGGACATGTCTCGCAGTCCTGTTCTGGATGAGTTGCAAAGGGCGGAGAGTAGAGGTGGGCAGTTTAGATAGAGGCTGTTACAGTAGTCCAGCTTCGAGAGAACCAGGGCTCTAGAGACAGTGATCTTCTGGGGGAAGGAGAGGAAAGGAAGGATACCTCTGAGGAGGTGTAGCTGGTAGTGTGACTTCTTAGAGACGTCGGATATGTGAGGAGAGAAGGAGAGTGTAGAGTCGAAGATGACCCCAAGGTTTTTTGCCTTGCAGGTAGGAGCGGGAGGAGGGCCAAGAGAGGCCGGCCAGAGAGCTGCAGGGAAGGAGGGAGTGGGTGTGCCGATGAGTAGAATCTCAGTCTTACTGGCATTAAGGCAGAGGTCGTTGGCGGCACACCATTCCTGGATAGCAGAAAGACAGTTAGAGATGAGGGAAGGAGAAGAGGAGGCCGGGGGTAGCCTGAAGATGTGCTGGGTATCATCCGCATAGCACTGAAAGTTGGGGCAGAGAGCGGCGATGCGGTGGGCGAGAAGTGCCAGATACTGGTTGAAAAGCCAGGGAGAGAGGTTAGATCCCTGCGGGACACCACAGGGAGAGAAAACAATGTCAGAGAGGAAAGACCCCAGTTGGGCCTGGGAGGGTCGATTGGAGAGGAAAGAAGTCAACCACGCCAGAGCCTGACCAGTGATACCCAGGTTATCACGGAGACGGTTGAGCAGCATGCTATGGTTGACAGTATCAAAGGCAGAAGAGAGATCAAGCAAAATGAGAACACATGGAATGTTCAAGTCAAGGTTCAAAAGCAGGTCCTCACGGATATTCAGGAGGGCAGTTTCCATGCTTCTGGCAGCTCTGAAGCCAGACTGATGGTCATGGAGACTACCAACAGATTCAGCATGGCGATTAAGCTGGGAGATGGCCAGTTTCTCCAGGAGCTTGCCCAGGAAGGGAGTGATAGAGATTGGGCGATAGTTAGCTGGGCAGGAAGGGTCGGAAGAGGGTTTCTTAAGAAGGGGGTGCACAAGGGAGTGCTTGAGAGGGGATGGGAAAACTACGGAGGCGAAGGAGTGATTGCAGAAGTCAGCAAGGGCAGGAGCCAAGGAGTCGATGTGGTCCTTGATAGTTTTGGAGGAACAGGGGTGGACCTGTTTTGACAAGACTTTCATAGATCGGACTTGTCTCGATACCTCGTCAGCAGAGAAAAGGGGAAAGGCAGAGAAGGAGAGAGGAGGGGTGGCTGCAGAAGGGCCAGAGGAGGGGCAGGGAATAGAGGGGGGGAGGTGATAGGAGGAGAGTGAGGACAGGATGTCCTGAGTTTTAGAAATGAAGTGAGAGGCCAGTGCCGTGCAGAGGGCCTGGGAGGGGACAGGAGAGGTAAAGACTGCAGCAGGGTTGGCCAGCTCCTTGCAGATTTTAAAGAGTTCGGCCGAATTGTCAGATGCCGCAGTCCCATGTCTGCTGACTTCAAAGGGACTTCAGTGGTCAGCACCCAGGTATGAAAGTGGTTTTGTTATGTCAGAGCTGTCTTTGAGGCACCGGTTCCAAGGAGACCTTCTCCTCCTCGCCTCGCGGCGGCGGGGCGCCCCCGGCGGCAGGCGCCCTGCGGTAGTCTCGGCGCCGGGATGGGGGCGCAGATGTCCGAGCACCGACAGTAGCGCGGGTGGTCAGCGACGCTGTACCCACCGGTTGTCGGGCACTCCCCCTCTGCGGGCTCAAGACAGAGTCGTAGCCGCCATCTTGGATTCCCAGGGGCTGGAGCGCGGAGGTCGCGTTTTAAGTATTGCCGGCTCCGTTTTTTACGAATTTCACCTTCAAGTGGTGCAGGATCGGATGAGGCAGCTGGGCATATAAATATTTCCGCCCTTGGAAAAGATTGGAAACTCTTTCAAGGATCGGTCTCAGGATCGGGGCAGGAGCTCTATAAAAAATCATCATGCAATATAATTGGTTAGGAAAGGTAACTTAAGTATAGGTGCTATATCTGTATATAGAAATAAAGCATGTGGATTGGTTAACTCTTATTGGGTGGGCGTCTACGCCCATCCCTCTACAACACACGTGATTGACGTCACTACAAGTATGACGTCTCATTGGTTACAGTGTCTATAGGACCCTAGATTACATGGTCCATTGTGATTGGGCAAGTTACATCCCTAAACATAAATCTCCACTTTAATTAGCAGCATGCAGAATAGACACCCAGGTGCCTAGTGCCCCAAGATTCACCCTTCCTCCTTTCCATCAATCAGTGTTTTAGGGCTATGTGTCAATTAGTTGGCTGGGTATGGCCTCGGAACTGTAGCCGGGAACATTGTGAAAAGTTATGGCATCCTCGGGTTCTGGATGACATCAGGCGGTGGTACCTCTTCGCGCCTGGCTGGTCACGTGTTGGTTCACCATGAACCTGCTTCGGTTTCTAGCCTTTTGTGCATTTAATTCTGTGTCAGCCTAGCCACCTGCATGGGCCTCTCTTATCTTGACCTTCATGGACGGGCTGGTATGCTCTGTAGTTGGAGTCTTGTGAGCTCATGCTCTCCGCCCCTTCTCGGGTTGACCTCGATTTCCTAAGCATGAGCCGCTCTTTGCTGAGTTTCGATTCCGCTCCTTCTCCTGCCTTTGGCTGGGTTTCAAAACTTGGCCTTTACAAAATGGAGTCGCACGTGTATAATGTGCCTTATTGAGGTAGATATATGGTTGCCACTTGCCGCTCTATCTTCTACTAAGCATTGCAAGCAATATCGATTTCTTAGCATCTTGCGTTTCAAGCCTATTTACACATGTTTAACAGGACAGTTGCTTCCATCTTGTCTAGCACCATTTCCTTACGTTTTAACATTGTCTCTTCTCTGCGTACATTCCATTCAATTTCGTAGATACTCTCACTGGCGTGTTATCTCCGATAGCTGCTCTTGTTCATTCTCGGATCTGTTCAGGCCCTTGTGTCATTTCCACTGACCTTCCATTAAGGCTTTTGGGTTCTCTTCGTGGACCGTGTGTAGGTACTCCTCATTTCATATCAGAGGCTGGGATGGCTGTCTAATAGGGTACTGTGCTGCCCAGGGTTGTCTGATTATGGGTGCTTCAACCGGTATGGATCTTCTGATGTATACTGGACAGAGTCCCAGTGCAGCTCTTTGTAGGTTCATTTGCTCTTCATACGTCACGTGCCTTGGCGAGTTCCTTCCTGGTAGCTCTAAATGGGGGCAGGGGTGCAGGTCATGTCTGGGGCCTCCTTTACACTCCCCCCTCTGGTCGGTTCATCGACCACTTCTGCTTCATTCTTTTCCTCTATTTCTTTTGCTTCTTCAGTGTTTTGTTCATCATCTTCAGGATTGGTACATGAAGGCGTGAACATGTGCGTCTTTGGAGTCCATATTTTTATCACGCCTTTCAAACTTCCTGCTATATTGATATGTTCATCTTTGTTCCATGTCATAAACTGGCACTGTCTGTTTGGACTGCAGTAGATCCTCTTTCCTTCATACCTTCTTCGCTTTTTAGGATATGTGAACTTCGTTCCTTCTGGTGCAAATTCGCTGGCCTTCACAAAGTCCAGGATTTCTTCATCTGTCAGGTCTCTTGGCTTCCAGCCTGGCTCGACATCGACCATAATTTTCATCCCAATGGCTTTCTTTGCAGTCTTCTGGCATTGTGTGATGATTATCTTGATAACGCAGAATCCTAGCAGTACCATGGCTAGTAGGGCTCCCAGGAACTTGAATATATCAGCCATCCATTGCGGGACCCATGAGAATAGGTTCCCAAACCAGCTGTTATCGTCCACCTCATCCGTTTCATCGGTGACCTGTTCTTTTTAGAGTTGTCAACATACTTATGGCCTCTGTTAGGGTTCCGTTTTCTTCATCGTGTGATGGTGCAAATGTGCAACATGATTCTCCGATTTTTGCACAAACACCTCCATCCATCGCAGTGATCATGTCAAGCACGTATCTGTTTTAGAGGGTCATCACTCTGACTGCTCTCAACTCTTCTTTGATCGCGTTGAATCCTTTTATAGTGGTATTGATGGTCTGCAATAACTCCCATCTGGTTATCTGTAACCATTTAGCATTCACTCCAACTTGGATGTGGGGCAGGAGTAGTGTTGTGAATACTGTCGAGGTGAGGCTGAACAGCCTATGTTCGTACGGGATTGCATGGAATGCCTCTTCTGATTTGGGAGAAAAATTATTTTCCCTCTTCATCCTGGATACCAGTTCCACAGATCTTCTTCTTCTTAGATGAGCATCTGCTTTCGGGAAACTGTCCAACCTTAGGTCATTCTTTTACTAGTTTTGGCCACAGATGTTTGCATAACCTCTGTAAATTCTCTATTGCTTCCTTGCAGGCTCCAAGGACCATCCACGTTCGGCAGATTACTACTCCATCTTCCCATCCATCTGAGGAGACCACTGAGGCATTTGGCCTTTGTTCTTCCAGATTTGAGCATCTTCTGCAGTCTTCCCTTGAAAGTTCAGTCTCGGGTTAACTTCCCATTGTATCCCTGATCCTTTGACGCCAGGGTTCTCGTACCTGATCACATGATTTCTGGTGTGCGCTCGGTTTCTTGTTTTAATGTCCTGGACGTAGCCATCTTCGTCCGGGTAATTCTTTTCGTTGGCCCATATCAACGAGGCATCTCTTCCCATAAATTGTCCTCTGGTGTTGCACATTGCTACATGTGACATACAGTGTGCTGTAGGGACATCAACTTCTACAGCCACGAAGATCATGGATTTTCCCATGCTGTATGGTAGTAGAGCACAGACGAAGCATTCGACTTTCGACTGTCTTCGCCCTACTTCCTTCATGTGCTGGTACCATATGTTGTTTCCGAGATGGGCTGTGCTGTCCAAGTAGTCATTAAGTTCATTGTTATCTTCATGCGTGCTTCTCTTGATTCTCAGCGTTCTTCTGTAATTCTCTATTACTACGTCTCTGAATGCATCGGTGCTGCTTTTCCACTTCGGGTATCTCGGTGGAGCAGGCTGCCTTGACTGTATCACTGTGGTAGGGGACAGATTTGTGCTTCCTTTCCTTCCCTTTTGCAGTCTGCCATAAACTTCCCGTAACCACCATTGGTTCATCAACCTCCCAACTGGTGGCTGTGTTGTAGGCCTGTGGCTTGTTCCTTGTGTTGGAGCAGGTGTGCTTGCTGTTATAGTTTCTATAGTTCTGTTTTTCAGCTCCTCATGCAGTTTCTTTGCTCTGACTATAAATGGGAACAAATAATCTATTAGCATGTGTGTCTTTTCTGTGAGTTCTTTCGTAGCTACTTTGTTTTTTCGAGGGATTTTGCCATTTCCTCCTCCTTTGGCATTTCATTTGACTTTTCTTGGTTATCTCCCACTATTCTCTGGAATTGAGTGTTCGGCAGGCAGTTTCTCCTTCTTCGTTGGAGGCCTTGTAGCCATTGACACTTGCCCTTGTTTGTGTGCATTCTGTGTGTGGGTGTGTGCCGTGGCCAGTGCTACATTATCATTCATTCCGTGCTGACCCTGTCTCCAGCTTTTCTCTCCATTCATCACCTCACGTGTATACGTATCACTGCTAATTACATTCAAATTTAAGTCATTTGCTTCATCATGAGCTTTTCTTGGAACTGGAATCACTATATAGGGTCTGGGTGCTCTTGTAGGCCCCTGACGTTCGTTACACAGTGGGTGTACTGATAGGGGGACACTTCGTGCACCAATAAAGAAGGCAGTCCTGATTGTTAATGACAGAAAGACAATGATGATCACCAAACATATACACATAATAATAATTAATAATAATAATAATTTGGCATTTATATAGCGCTACAAACCCTCAGGTATCTGAGCGCTGCTTATTATTACCCACGGTGTGTGGTGCTCATTTATCGACCTCGGAAGGATGAAAGGCTGAGTTTGGCCCCGCCGGGATTCGAACCTGCGTTAGCAGGCTCTGCACGGATGTCAAAGCGAGCGCTCTACATGATAGATTTGTAAGACATCTGGCAGCATTTTCTCACAGGTAAGCGGGGGCGCCTTTCTGTTGGGGGTAAAACCAAGTTACTGTTCTGGGCCCCCATTTCGAATGAGTTCATAGTCAGTTATTTATTCCTTCTTTTGCTCTGGTCTCGTTGCTGTAAAGTTCAGTAACTACTAAAGTGATGAGTGCTATTCGAATGTCCCTTCTCACGAGTGAAGATAGCAGTCTCTGGATATGCAGTACAGTTCCATTTGCTAAACTATGGAGAAGGGTTAGACTACCATTTTAACACATCACATTCATCCTGCATTTCTATAGTAAACACCGTCTCAGGGCACAAGTCCAATTTGCCTTGGCCTTGAGGTCATGCAGGAATCTGTTCACTGTGAAAGGCTGAAAAGATGGAACTACTAAAAATCACACAAAGATAAAATGTCGTAAAAATAAAAACAAGAATAAAAATAAAAGTGAGCATATGAAAAAATAGGCAAAAATAAGAAAAACTAAAAAAAAGGAAAATAGGATGGCAAAGTTCTTGGGTCTGCTCCTTTCTCTCGGTCTCTCGGTGACAAGTTGAAGAACAGTGTCTCTTTTCTCTATCTGCTGCACAGTGAAACGATGATGACAAAAATGCAATTTTGGATTTCCACCTCCTAAGGCTCTCCTCAGCAGTGGATGTCCATAGTTGCTTCTTAGTTGCACTGCAATAGCCCTCAGGAGCCTGTTCAGTTGCGTGTTTTGGGCTGGATCACTGAGAAAAGTGGACACATCAATGTTGTTGGGTCTGCCCACTAGTTCTGGAAAGTTTTCAATGAGGTGAAAGAAAACACGATATGCGTATTGGCTGTCTTCTGGTGTTAATGACATTTGCTCTGATTCTCTAGCCTCTAGATCACAGGCCTTTCTTGCAGCGTGAACAGTCTTGCACTTTCCTCAATCTGTCTCTCGGCGAACAGTCTCACTAGAAACTCCTTAGGAATTCTTGCTGGAAATTGGACAGCACCACTTGGAGCATGATACCATGGAGAAGGGTCCTCATGTGTAGGAAATTGACTGGATCTCTTAGGAAGGTGACAACGTCAACATCAGCAGGCCTTCCCACCATTTCTAGATAGTCCGTGACTAGTCTGAGCATAACATTGTGCGCAAGCTGTGTATCCGCGGGAGATATCTGCCTTGTTTTGCTGGGTCCCGATCACAAGTCCTTCTTTTGACGCGAACACGTTTTACACCTTCCTGCTGCGTGGGTTGCAACCAAGTAATTTAATATGTACCATACTTGGTTGAGAAATTCATTGTTTCTTGGGTCTCTGATGAAGGTTAGTGTATCTGCGGTTCTCCCGACAAGTCCTGGGCTCTCCTCTATGATTCGGAAAAATATGATATAAGTCCGTTCATCGATGATCACTTGAGGTGGGAGCATTTGTGCCTTTTTCACTGTATTCAGGCAGCTCAGTGAAGGCTTCTGTGATGACAGTCAGCAGTTGCCAGATTACCTTCTTGTTATCTGGATCTTGAATGAATTCTGTGACACTTGTTTCTCTTCCTATGAGTGACGGATATGATGGCACCACCAATTGAAAGTACGTGAGCACATCCCACTTGAGGCTTCTGCTGGGGGGTACCATTAGGTATGTAAAGAAAGTCTTGATACTGGTTGCTTCAGGATACTGTGTAAGCTCTCAGAGAATATTTTATTGGCAGTCTATCAGAGTCTTGATTCCTTGTACTACTTGGGCGTGACGTGATTTAAAACGTTCATTTTACCACTGTTGTTGTGGCTCTGGATGTGCTTCTCTTTACCCTGCAAATAGGATGCACAGAGTGTTCGTTTTTCTTTTGTCCTTTATCTCTCTCTGGTTTTGAGGAAATGTCTTGTTTTAAAAGCCACAATTCAAACAGCATTCTTTTTGCCTTTATTTTGCTGCTCATGCGTCCTTCTTCCTCGCCATGGATCTTGTCTGCACGTGCTGAGGTTCTTCTCCTTTGTCTGTAGATTCTTCGGAGTTAGGTGCAGCAGGAGGGCTCTCTCCTACAAAAGGCTTAATGTCATTTAGGAAGATTCAGGCTCTCCTGCCCTTGAGCTTGACAGCGTATGAGGTGCAGTCCTCCACGATAAAAGGGCCATTGAACCTTGGCTCGTCCCACCTTTTTCTGGTAAAGTTTCTTACGAGGATGCTGTCACCAGGGAAGACGAGGGGCGCACAAAGGCTGTGAGCTGCGCCTGCATCAGCACTATCTGTTGTGGTCTGTGCTGTGCTGTCCCCTTTCTGCCGTCGCTGCAGCTGGCCTGAAATGACAAAGGTGTTGGATGTCAAACAGTCCAGATAGGCTTTCATCTCTTCTCCTAGTACTTCCCTAGTTGGCTGGGCATCACATCTAGCTCTGTTTCGGGTGGGTAAGAGGAATCCTCATCCTTCTACCAGTAACTATTTCGTGCGGCGTGAGATGATGGTCAGAGTCTGGCTGGTTCCGAAGAGCATACAATGCCAGTGATAGGCAGTGCAACCATGGGGCGTGGCCTAGATCCATGGAGTGAGGATGCACTTCTCTCGAGCTCCTGCCCCGATCCTGAGACCGATCCTTGAAAGAGTTTCCAATCTTTTCCGAGGGCGGAAATATTTATATGCCCAGCTGCCTCATCCGATCCTGCACCACTTGAAGGTGAAATTCGTAAAAAACGGAGCCGGCAATACTTAAAACGCGACCTCCGCGCTCCAGCCCCTGGGAATCCAAGATGGCGGCCACGACTCTGTCTTGAGCCCGCGGAGGGGGAGTGCCCGACAACCGGTGGGTACAGAGTCGCTGACCACCCGCGCTACTGTCGGTGCTCGGACATCTGCGCCCCCATCCCGGCGCTGAGACTACCGCAGGGCGCCTGCCGCCGGGGGCGCCCCGCCGCCGCGAGGCGAGGAAGAGAAGGTAGTGGCTGGGGGCCCTGGCCGTTGCAGACCCCTAAGTGAACAGTGAGTGCCGCGAGAGGTGACGCACAAACTCCAAGCCCCTTCGTGGAGGACCCCGCCACCGGGATACACTCATCCTCGGCGGACAATTCGGTCCGCGGCGCTTTGACGCCTTGATCCCGCTTACGAGGAGCGACAGACAACTAGGGGAGACACAGAGTCGCCGACCACCGGCGCCCCCCATCCCTGCGCCAAGCTCATCATGGGGCATCTGCCGCCCAGTGCGCACCACCACTGTGAGGTGAGGAGGGGAGGGCGGAGGCCGGAGGCCCGGGCTGCGGCAGGCCCCTGGGCAAACTAGGAGCGCCGCACGACACCCTCCAGGGACACCAGGCCCCTTCTTGGGACCCGGCGGCTGGTGAAAAATCATCCTCGGCGGACGGTTCGGCTCTGTCCCGGCAAATCCAGACCACCACTGAACTTTGGCAGATGCCGGTGGACCCCGCAGGCGGCGACCACACGATCTGGTGCAGACGACCCTACGGGACAGGAGTTCCCCAGGACACCCGGTTCTAGCCAAAAACACAACGTAATCCTACGTGCCCCGTGGCAGGGCCCACCACACGGTCTACCCACGCAGTGCAGCCGGAGGACAGAAACTCGCATAGAACAGGAGGGCCTGGCCCCAGCACAAAATAACACCCCGCACCAACGTCCAAGAGGGGCTTTACTCCTGCGAACACTCCCCCACCTCCTGCATGAATGATGCACACCTAATTGGGGAAAACCGCACAGCACCGAGAGGGTGGACTACCCTCGGTAATAACCCATAAGCCCTGGTGAAAGGGCGACTCACGGGGTTACAAGGTTACTTCACGCCGACCAAGAGCCTTCAGCGGACGTCACACAGCATCCCACCAGAAACCCCCCTTAAAAAGAATGTCGCCTCCAAGACAAAAACCCAAACTCGTCACAATGGATTCCTTCACCTCAGTCAGACTAAGACAACAGATGCCACAGGAGACAAGTTCCGCCGAAGAACTTCCGACTCAGGCAATAGATCCTCGGGACTCCCAAATCCTGCAGGCGATAGCAGCCCTGAGAACATCCATGGAAGAAAAGATTGATGAAATAAAATCGGACATTCAATTGATGAGACAAGATGCGCGAAACCTAACCGACAGGATGGTCACAGCGGAAGCTTCCCTGCAGGACAACGTGGAAACCACACAGGAACGTAAAGCGAAGGTCAAAGAGCTGGAATCTACAGTAGCTCGACTGTAAAAAACGCTCAGAAGATGCGGAAGGCAGTGCCCGCCGCAACAATGTCCGGATACTAGGGATACCGGAAGATTCAGAGGGCCCTGACCCCACCGAATACATTGAATCGTTGTTCCTGCAAGAAATCGGGGCAGGCAAACTCACCCAAGGTTTTTCCGTGGAGAGAGCTCACCGATCCCTTCAAAAGCGCCCACCCCCCGGATCACATCCGAGACCAATAATAGCCACGACTCTGTCTTGAGCCCGAGGAGGGGGAGTGCCCGACAACCGGTGGGTACAGAGTCGCTGACCACCCGCGCTACTGTCGGTGCTCGGACATCTGCGCCCCCATCCCGGCGCTGGGACTACCGCAGGGCGCCTGCCGCCGGGGGCGCCCCGCCGCCGCGAGGCGAGGAAGAGAAGGTAGTGGCTGGGGGCCCTGGCCGTTGCAGACCCCTAAGTGAACAGTGAGTGCAGCGAGAGGTGACGCACAAACTCCAAGCCCCTTCGTGGAGGACCCCGCCACCGGGATACACTCATCCTCGGCGGACAATTCGGTCCGCGGCGCTTTGACGCCTTGATCCCGCTTACGAGGAGCGACAGACAACTAGGGGAGACACAGAGTCGCCGACCACCGGCGCCCCCCATCCCTGCGCCAAGCTCATTATGGGGCATCTGCCGCCCAGTGCGCACCACCACTGTGAGGTGAGGAGGGGAGGGCGGAGGCCGGAGGCCCGGGCTGCGGCAGGCCCCTGGGCAAACTAGGAGCGCCGCACGACACCCTCCAGGGACACCAGGCCCCTTCTTGGGACCCGGCGGCTGGTGAAAAATCATCCTCGGCGGACGGTTCGGCTCTGTCCCGGCAAATCCAGACCACCACTGAACTTTGGCAGATGCCGGTGGACCCCGCAGGCGGCGACCACACGATCTGGTGCAGACGACCCTACGGGACAGGAGTTCCCCAGGACACCCGGTTCTAGCCAAAAACACAACGTAATCCTACGTGCCCCGTGGCAGGGCCCACCACACGGTCTACCCACGCAGTGCAGCCAGAGGACAGAAACTCGCATAGAACAGGAGGGCCTGGCCCCAGCACAAAATAACACCCCGCACCAACGTCCAAGAGGGGCTTTACTCCTGCGAACACTCCCCCACCTCCTGCATGAATGATGCACACCTAATTGGGGAAAACCGCACAGCACCGAGAGGGTGGACTACCCTCGGTAATAACCCATAAGCCCTGGTGAAAGGGCGACTCACGGGGTTACAAGGTTACTTCACGCCGACCAAGAGCCTTCAGCGGACGTCACACAGCATCCCACCAGAAACCCCCCTTAAAAAGAATGTCGCCTCCAAGACAAAAACCCAAACTCGTCACAATGGATTCCTTCACCTCAGTCAGACTAAGACAACAGATGCCACAGGAGACAAGTTCCGCCGAAGAACTTCCGACTCAGGCAATAGATCCTCGGGACTCCCAAATCCTGCAGGCGATAGCAGCCCTGAGAACATCCATGGAAGAAAAGATTGGTGAAATAAAATCGGACATTCAATTGATGAGACAAGATGCGCGAAACCTAACCGACAGGATGGTAACAGCGGAAGCTTCCCTGCAGGACAACGTGGAAACCACACAGGAACGTAAAGCGAAGGTCAAAGAGCTGGAATCTACAGTAGCTCGACTGGAAACACGCTCAGAAGATGCGGAAGGCAGTGCCCGCCGCAACAATGTCCGGATACTAGGGATACCGGAAGATTCAGAGGGCCCTGACCCCACCGAATACATTGAATCGTTGTTCCTGCAAGAAATCGGGGCAGGCAAACTCACCCAAGGTTTTTCCGTGGAGAGAGCTCACCAATCCCTTCAAAAGCGCCCACCCCCCGGATCACATCCGAGACCAATAATAGCAAAAATCCTAAACTTTAGGGATCGGGAGGCCATATTGAGGTTCTCGAGGGAAGGTGGCGAGATTAGAAGAGGCGCCGCGTCAATAGTCATGTACCCCGATTACACCCCTGTGGTACAACGAGCAAGAAACGCTTTCATACCAGTAAAGACCACTCTAAGGAAACTCAACCTTAAATACATGCTGCTATATCCAGCGAGACTCAAGGTGCTTCGCAATGGGAAGGCAATCTTTCTGGAAACCCCGGAGGCGGCAAATCTATGGCTTGAACACAACAACCTGGCAGAGGATGCGGAAGGAACGGCGAGAAGCAATAAACACCTGGGCAAGGTCAAAGACCACACGACAAGCTAAACGGCATATCAACCATGATTACAACCTCGGAATGAACTGCATCGCCACACCAGGAAGGCGATGCAGTCGGGCAGGAGCTCGAAGGGCCACATGCAAAACTGGTGAAGACCCACTCCAACCGAAGCGGTGCAGGTAAAATGCCTGCACACCACCTGAGCTGGAAGACCTGGAGAGGACTGGAAGGCCCGGGGGCCCCCGAGCGTCGAGTGTTTGTATCGACTGCTGGGGGCAGTTTACTGTTGTTCTTTTCTGTTGATTCATTCCACGGGATGGAAGTTGTTCGAGTTGGTAAATCTCCGAAGGCAATAACACAACTGGCGGGATGGGGGGCTTGCTTGAGGGCCGAGATGGGCTGGACCTTGCAAAACAGTGCCGAATCGACGACACCAGATGTCGCCATCTGCACTGCTGTTAGAAAAGGGGGTTCCCTAAGCGTTTTGCGAAACCGAGATGGCTACGCACATTAGACTACTGACTTGGAATGTAAGAGGCCTGGGCACCTACCTCCGTAGGAACAGGATTAAATCCTACCTATACAGAAAGAGAGTGGACATCGCCCTCCTACAAGAGACTCACTGCACCGCTGAAGCCGACGAGAAGCTCAGAGAACACTGGGGGGGACAAGGCTACGGAGCCCCTTACTCAAAATTCGCCAGAGGAGTGTTCATCTGGTTCAGCCCCCAGGTACCATTTCTCCTACACAGGATGGTGAAAGACCCAGAAGGTAGATATCTGATCATTTGGGGAACTGTAGAACAAAGAGAAATATGTATAGTAAACTCATACTTCCCCAACAACAATATCCCAGCCCATCTAAGGGTACTTAGCACCCAGATGTCACAATACCGGGACAGCTTCTTCTTGTGGGGAGGCGATTTCAACTGTGTCCACAATCCTGAATTAGATACGTCTTATCCACTGGCAAATGGCTTCCCCGTCGCCACCTCATCCCTGAATGTCATGACCAAGGAACTTGATCTGATTGATGCTTGGCGGGACCTTCACCCAGGCGAAAGGGCATACTCATACTACTCATCCCCACACAAACTTCACACGAGGTTGGATTATTTTTTCATAAGTAGAGAACATATGCCTCAGGTAGGCAGTACGCAGTACCTGGGGAGGACCATCTCTGACCACTCCCCGCTCCTGTTAGACTGGCAATACAACAGCCCCAGACCGCCCATTCCGATGTGGAAAATGTCCGCCGAGGCCCTGAAGGATCTGACCTTCAGAGAGGAGCTCCAGGAGTCCATAGAGAATTATGTAATGGAAAATTCAGGCAGTGTAGACCAGATAAGTACGCTATGGGACGCCCTAAAGGTGGTGATACGGGGAGAAGCAATTGCAAAGGCAGGGGGCATCAGGAGAACACTTCGGGAGGAACTGAATCAGAAAGAGTTGGCCGTGCAGCTGCTAGAGTCCACCCCTATCGACACACCCGGGAGGGAGGAGGAACTAAGTTCTCTCAGAGAGGACTGCTCTAAAGCATGGGACAGACTGGCTAAGTTCGATTTTAACGTCAGAACTAGCAGGACACATGCAGAGGCCGACAGGCCGGGTTGGCTCCTAGCATGGCTCTGTAAAAGAGAACACCCTAGGCATACAACTACAGCACTACAGGATGAACAAGGCACAGTACACAGAACCCAACAGAGCATAAACGACACCTTTGAGAGCTTTTACGCACAACTATACTCCCACACACACAAAGTCCCACAAGATCAGGTACTAGATACCCTGGAAGAAATCGGCCTGCCTAAATTGTCGCCAACACAGTCCGAAGCCCTAGACTCTGACATCACGCCTGAAGACATAACAGAGGCTATTAGGTCTCTCTCCACTTGTAAGGCCCCAGGGTGCGACAGGCTCCCCCCAGAATTCTACAAGGTTTATGAACCCACCCTGATGCCCGTATTGCACCAGGTCTTCTCTGAGACATTTGAAACCGCTATCCTACCAGACAGCATGAGGGAAACCTTATTAGTCCCGATGCTCAAACCTAATAAACCCTCCGATAAATGCGACTCCTATCGTCCGCTTGCCATGCTTAACTATGATGTTAAAATATTAACGAAGATACTGGCTAAGCGACTATCTAGAGTGATAGGTGACATAGTACACAAAGACCAGAATGGTTTTGTACCTGGGCGTAACACGTCCCATAACTTACGCAGGCTTCAACACATCATAGCTGAGACCAATACAAGCGAAAAACAACTCGCATTACTGTCCCTAGATGCAATTAAAGCATTTGATTCCATTTATTGGGAGTGGCTGGTGGCGGTTTTGGAGGGTTTTGGAATTGGCCAACAATTTATCAGATGGGTATTGATCCTGTATAATGAACCAAGGGCCAGGCTAAAATCTGGGAAGTATGTGTCAGACGCGTGGGATATTCGCAGGGGCACCAGGCAGGGCTGCCCACTCTCCCACATGCTCTACATCCTGGGCCTAGAACCCATCGCAATCTTCCTCAGGCAGCAATTTTTCGATGCATGAATCAGGCTGGGCGGGATAGATCACATTGTCTCACTGTATGCAGACGATGTACTGATATATGTCAAGAACCCCCACCTCAATGTTCCAACCATACTAGAGGTCCTTGACAACTACGCCAAAGTCTCAGGCATACAATTTAGCAAGACGAAATCCTGCATGTTTCCATTAGCAGCCCTGAGAAATAAAACCGCAGAAGAGCTTCCCTCAGTGGGCATAAAATGGGAGACTGAATGTTAGGAAAGATTTTGTAATTGTAGGTAATTTTCCTTCCATGTGGCAACCCCTAAACTTTTTGCTGTTGTTTTTCACCTTGTTCTTGACTTTGCCAGAGAAGTGCAGCCTTCTGCCGCACTCCTCTGGGCTTTCGCTCCTTTCTTATGGGGAAACTGACATGCCCTTAAGACAGTCAGTACCGGGGAACGCTGTTTCCCGTAGTTTCTTTTATCATGTTGCGGCTTTCGTGCAACATGACACAAGAGGGTACTGTAAGCTAAGTTACAGCTCTCTTGGGTCTCTAGCCTTCTACAGGCCCTAGATACTCGTTTAGGATTGTATCTGATCGGTGCAAGTGATTCAGGGACGGGAATGGTGGCAGCGATCGTTTCTTGTGTTTTGAGCTCCTTTTGGCGTTCTAAGAGCGTTTTCCGCGCTTAACCCAAAATGGTGGCCTGGCTCCCAAAATGGCCAGACCACGAGGCTCCTTTGTCCTGTCCGCTGACCGTCTTGCTCCCTTCACCTTCCCCAGGTCGAGCCGACCCGGGGCCTTCCTTATTTGGGCATGTACTTTCCCGCGAAACACGGATGCTTTCGCGGGCTTCTACATGTCTTGTGTGTGCCTCCAGGATGTGGGCTGGGATGTCTGGTCCCAATACACATCCTGGGTGCCAGAGAGTCTAGGGTGGTGTGAATGCCTGGGACCACCGTGGTCCGTGATTGGTCCACGAATGGTGTGAGTGTTGATGAGCGGATCTCCCATTGGGTCCCCTCCGTTTTGGCGCGAAGGGAACCGTGGATAAGAGGGGGCTGGAAACACCACTACCATGTCGATCTCCTGAGTTCTCACGAACGAAGGAATACAGGAGCCAAGTATCCTGCAACCAAGAGGCTGGACCGAGGAATCGCTGGTGACCCGCTGAAGGACTTCTCCTCTGCACTGCTGTCGCCTTGTGAAACCCTTTTCACCTTTGATCGACCCAGAAGGCCTGTACTGGTGCTTCGTCCCTTGGAATAGCGGGAACAGCTATTCTCGGCATCTTCATCATCTCCTGCCAGTAAGCCTTCGGAAGCGTCTCTGGGCCATCCAGCTGACTGACCAGCTTACACGGGAGTCTTGCTCTGTAACCGCCGCCAGGTTGTGTAGTATTTCGAGTCCTGGTCACTCTCACACGCTTCGTACACTTGGCGTTCCCAGGTCGGAAGTGAGTAGTGTACATTTGGCTCAGATACACACGGCCGCTCCGTTGCCCTGCTGTGGTAACAAACTGTGCGGGTTTCTTCGATTGGGACGTCTTTTTACTCAACACGACGACGAGGCGTTCCCTGCTCTTCTGAACCTGCCAGCTACTGAAACGGACGCGGAGAAGCCTGGGTCTGCTTGCATCGGGGACCGGTGAGTAGCATAGCTAGGATCTGGTCGCCCTCCTGCAGGAGCCCATTGCTTTTCCCCGCTGTGTCAAACAGCACCCTTTTCCGTACTCGCGCTCTGCTTCTGCCCACTGTGGAGACTGCGCTTGAGTCGCGGAACTTGTTCTTCTTCTTTTGTGCACTAAACTGAACTGCCTGATTTCCCTCGAAGAGCTTCTCCTTTTGCCCGTTGGCACCAGCGCGTGTAGGTACTTTTGAGCACAAGGCTCCACTCTTCGCAGGGCTCGGACTTCCATCTAGTTAGGTGCCTCTGAAGGCGAACTGGGTCTAAGCATTATTTCGCACTGCCTGTCTTCCTTCCCTTTTTAGGTGGACTACCCATTTCGTGCATCTAACGCTTGAGACTGTCGTATTTGTATATATATTGTGTTGGTATGGTATGTGTTGGTTTACTATCGTTATATTGTGATTTTCTCGCTACGGTCATTGTTTTAAAGGCCTTGAAATAAATATGTATATATTTTTAATATAACCACTGTTTGGAGTAGTTTGTAAGTGATCTTGCTTTGTGTGCTCATTGCGTGCTTTCAGTCACCCTCACCCCTCTTGAGACCTAGTCTTGACCGCCGCGATCGCTACCTTGATTGATCTGGCTCGTCCAGAGGTTACCCTGTTCCAAGTAATTAGGTTGGCCTTCTGAACTTCTGCGCCACCAGGACAGAGTTCAGAAATCCGTCTTAACAAATTGGTGTACAGCGGTGGGATACGACTGAAGGTATCCAGTGTTGCGCACGAACTAAGGCATTTCAGGTTATTCCAACCAGGACACGTAGTGAATTGTTGAAGTATAACTTTGAAAAGGCCATAGTCCTATCTAACAGTATGGAAACAAATACATTGTTAACTTTAAATGCTTCCAAATCAGAATCATTGAAAAAGATGTGTGCGGAGAGAGGTGTTCCCTCTCAAGGCACGAAATTGGAAATGATTCAAAGAATCGTGGCGTGGCAAGAAGCGCAGCTTGACGCTATAACTTCTGAGGACAGTGCGGAAGGAGGTGGGGCTGCTCTCACTGGTAGAACCGACGGTTCTGCCGCTGCACTGATCCATCGCGACCACGAGGACAGGGAGGACGAGATGTCTCATGTTTCCTCTGCCAGTGCTGATGGGGAGGCTATGCTTGAATTCAAGAAGCAAGAGCTGCGGTTTAGGCAGCAGGAGCTTGAATTCAGCATAGCCAAACTAAAAATCGAACAGGCAGAAAAACAAAAAGACAGGGATCACCAGTTGGAACTGGCCAAGCTTCAGTTTGCAAATGGGTCCAAGGGTCCTGGACATGGGTCTGGGGCTTCCTCTCATCCACGGTTTCCGAAAGATCTGCTCAGTGTGTATGAAGAAAGGAATGACATTATGGACTGGCTGAATGCGTTTGAGTATGCATGCGAAGTTCAACAAGTTGACAATGCTGATAAGATTGCCTGGTTACTCAGCAGACTGCCCCATTCTGGCTGTAGTGCCATTATGGAACTGTCGAAGGCTGAGCGAGCTGATTTCGCAATGTTAAAGCAAACTCTCATTTTAAAGTTTGGGAAGACTCCGGCCCAATATTTGAAACGTTTCAGAGAGTATAAGAAAAAGGAAGGTGGTACTTGGGTATCTTATGTCACTGAATCCTTGAAAAACTTAACTGGCTGGGTCGAAGGTTATAAAGTTTCTACCTTCGAAGGCATGATAAATCTTGTCATGCTGGAACACATTTTTGCATCTTCTTCCCCGGAGCTTAAGCAGCATTTGGCCGATTCGAAGGAGATAGATCCTAAGAAGCTGGCCATTGCAGCAGACTTATGGGTGTCACATCGAGTGTCCCATAAGGACAAAACTCATCCTGGTAAGCAGGAGGAAGGGAAAAAGTCCAAAGATATGGAGGGTGGAGAATCTGATAAATCTTCTTCTCATAAGGGCCACAAAAAGAAAAATAACGGTAAGACACAAGAGAACTCACAGGGTAGTGGAGGTCAGCCTCCGAAACAGAACTCTGGTTACAATAAGCCTCCCTATGTAAACAGACCCAATGGATCTTGTTTTGCTTGTGGAGCAACTGACCACGTGAAGGGGGATCCCCTGTGTAAGGTTAGACCTTTGGGGGTCCACTCCGCTAATCTGGCCTTCTCCTCCTACGAGGAAGAAGAGATTACAGGAGCATCCTTCTCCTCAGACTCATTTCCCAGCGGGATAGAGGCTGAGGTAGTTTTAGTTTCCCTGGGTTCCTGGGAGCCTAAAGTCGCAGAGGCTTAAGCTAGGATTCCGGATAATACCAAGCACTACTTTAAAGACAGTGTGCTGATCAATGGAGTAGATACTCCAGCTCTTAGGGATAGTGGGTGCAGTCGCACTGTAGTGGATTCTACCTTGGTAGACTCAGA
Organism: Ambystoma mexicanum; assembly: GCF_040938575.1. NCBI lineage: Eukaryota > Metazoa > Chordata > Amphibia > Caudata > Ambystomatidae > Ambystoma > Ambystoma mexicanum. The sequence goes on from NC_090924.1 coordinate 403,850,524, forward strand.
GGAAGTTGCCAGAGCTACTCTGATGCCCACTAAGTTGGCTGACGGCCCACTCCGTATGTTCCCAGTAATACCTGTAAATCTTACTTTAAATGGTACAGCAGTCAGGATTCCAGTGAGCATTCAGAGAAACGTCCCGGGAAAGGTCTTGTTAGGTAATGATCTCAGAGCTTTAGGGCTCGTAGGAGACACTGCCGAAAGACCCTACACACGGTCTCAAGCACGGGCAGCATTGGCCAAGACCAATACGCTGCCCCAGCCGAAGGGGAAACCCAAGGCGAAAGGAGTCGACAAGTCAAGACGAGGGAAAGAGAATATTCCCCCGAGCTCGCCTACCACTGCGGTGGAGGAAGTTGGTCAATCGCCCGGGCCTGACGAGGAGGTGGCAATGCCTGAAGTATTTGACCCCAACGATCATCCTGAACTAAAAGACTTGTTAGTTGAAGGAGGTCCTGATAGGGACGAATTCAGTAAAGGCCAACGTGAGTGCCCATCTCTGGAAGGCCTAAGGAGACAGGCCTGCTCCCAGCTTGAGGGTGAACCTCCTGGGACGCATAGGATTTATTGGGAAGGTGGACTCCTGTATAGTGAGCCCACAGAGTCTACAGAAGGAGACCATAGGAGGTTGGTGGTTCCCCTTGCTGTTAGGCCCTTCCTCCTGCAGTTGGCGCATGAAGTTCCCCTTGCTGGTCACCTTGGTATGAAGAGGACCAAGCAAAGGTTATCCATGCACTTCTACTGGCCCAAGATGGGGGTGCAAGTAGAAAGTCACTGCAGGAGTTGTGCCTCCTGCCAGTTGTCTGGTAAGGTTGGCGCGACAATCCAAGCTCCGTTGGTACCGCTCCCAGTTGTGGGGGTACCATTTGAAAGGGTAGGGATCGACATCGTTGGTCCCCTTGACCCGCAAACATCCTCGGGCAATAGGTTTATCCTAGTGCTGGTCGACCATGCAACCAGATATCCTGAGGCCATCCCATTGAAAACTGTAACTGCCAAGTCAGTTGCAAAAGCTTTAGTTGGCATATTTACTAGGGTTGGCTTCCCTAAAGAAGTTGTGTCGGATCGTGGCAGCAACTTTATGTCGAAGTATATGCAGGCTATGTGGAAAGAATGTGGGGTTACCTACAAGTTCTCTTCTGCATACCACCCCCAGACCAATGGTCTGGTGGAACGTTTCAACAGAACGTTAAAGAGCATGATTGGGGCTCTGGAGGAACCTCAGAGAAGAAAATGGGATCTTCTTTTACCATGCTTACTGTTTGCCTACCGAGAGGTACCACACGAGGGTGTTGGCTTCAGCCCCTGCGAACTTCTGTTCGGTCATCCCGTACGGGGACCCTTAGCCATCGTCAAAGAGGGATGGGAGATGCCCACTCCCCCTGTTACTACCAACGTAGTTGATTATGTGCTAGGGCTCAGAAAACGGATGGTACTTCTGATGGGCTTGGCTAGTGATAAATTGAAGGCAGGACAAGCGCTGGTGAAACATTGGTACGACCAGAAAGCTTCCCTCATCAACTTTACACCTGGTCAGCAAGTCCTGATCATGAATCCTATAAGGCCTTGAGCTTTACAGGACAAATGGTCAGGCCCTTACACAGTGGTGGAGCCCCTCGGTGAGGTTAACTATTTAGTGGACCTTGGAAGGCCTGGACAGGCTCCAAAAGTGTTTCACGTGAATAGGCTGAAAGCTTTCGTCCCAAGAGTCGAAATCGCAGCACTGCTACTGGCTTCAGATGTTGAGGAAGAGGAGTCTGAACCTCTCCCCGACCTGTTCCAAAGCGGTCCTTCAGATAGCTCCTTTGAGGGAGTCCGAGTGGCCCCTCACCTGACTTCTGATCAGCAGGCTGAGGTGAAAAGTTTGCTTAGGCAGTTTTCCCCCTCACTGCTGGCTATTGGCAAATAGCTTTAGCAGAACATGCCAAGGAGAAGACAGCATTTTCTACTCCAGACGGCCTTTACCAATTCCGGGTAATGCCGTTCGGGTTGAAGAATGCACCTGCCACTTTCCAGAGGCTTGTGAATCATGTGTTGAATGGGTTGGACGAATTCTGTCTTGCATATCTGGACGATATAGCAGTTTTCAGTGCCACCTGGGAAGACCATGTGAAACACCTCAGGATTGTGCTCCAGGCTCTTCAGAAAGCACACCTGACCATAAAGGCTAGTAAATGCCAGATTGGACAAGGCTCAGTGGTTTACCTTGGACAAGAAGTAGGTGGAGGGAGGATACAGCCTCTTCCCAGTAAAGTACAAGCAGTACCAGACTGGCCTACCCCCACTACGCAAACCCAAGTGAGAGCCTTCTTAGGACTCACAGGGTATTACCGCAATTTTGTGGCAGACTATGGCACCATAGCTGCCCCTCTGACTGCCCTCACAACTCCGAAGAAACCCAAGAAGGTAACTTGGACCGACGAGTGTGAGAAGGCCTTCAATGGCTTAAAAGACTCCTTGTGCCAGGCCCCTGTCCTCAGGGCCCCTGATTATCAAAGACCTTTTATCGTGCAGAAGGACGCCTCTGACACTGGGATAGGAGCTGTACTATCACAAGTAGATGAGAAGGGTAAGGAACACCCTATTGGTTTTATTATCCGCCAGCTTAAGGACAGAGAGCTCAGATGGTCCACGGTAGAGAAAAAATGTTTCTCTGTTGTGTGGGCCCTAAGGAAGCTGAGGCCCTACCTCTATGGGACCCACTTCACTGTGCAAACTGACCATAAGCCCTTAAAGTGGCTAATGAACATGAAGGGGGAGAATCCAAAGTTGCTTAGGTGGTCCATAAGTCTACAAGGCTTCGACTTCACTATTGAGCATAGGCCAGGTGTCCAACATAGCAATGCTGATGGGTTGTCCAGAATGTTTAACCGACCTGAACAAGAGACTCATCCAGGGGTGGATTCGTTCCCCCTGTCCATAGTCTGGGAGGGGCGAGTGTTAGGAAAGATTTCGTAATTGTAGGTAATTTTCCTTCCATGTGGCAACCCCTAAACTTTTTGCTGTTGTTTTTCACCTTGTTCTTGACTTTGCCAGAGAAGTGCAGCCTTCTGCCGCACTCCTCTGGGCTTTCGCTCCTTTCTTATGGTGAAACTGACATGCCCTTAAGACAGTCAGTACCGGGGAACGCTGTTTCCCGTAGTTTCTTTTATCATGTTGCGGCTTTCGTGCAACATGACACAAGAGGGCACTGTAAGCTAAGTTACAGCTCTCTTGGGTCTCTAGCCTTCTACAGGCCCTAGATACTCGTTTAGGATTGTATCTGATCGGTGCAAGTGATTCAGGGACGGGAATGGTGGCAGCGATCGTTTCTTGTGTTTTGAGCTCCTTTTGGCGTTCTAAGAGCGTTTTCCGCGCTTAACCCAAAATGGTGGCCTGGCTCCCAAAATGGCCAGACCACGAGGCTCCTTTGTCCTGTCCGCTGACCGTCTTGCTCCCTTCACCTTCCCCAGGTAGAGCCGACCCGGGGCCTTCCTTATTTGGGCATGTACTTTCCCGCGAAACACGGATGCTTTCGCGGGCTTCTACATGTCTTGTGTGTGCCTCCAGGATGTGGGCTGGGATGTCTGGTCCCAATACACATCCTGGGTGCCAGAGAGTCTAGGGTGGTGTGAATGCCTGGGACCACCGTGGTCCGTGATTGGTCCACGAATGGTGTGAGTGTTGATGAGTGGATCTCCCATTGGATCCCCTCCGTTTTGGCGCGAAGGGAACCGTGGATAAGAGAGGGCTGGAAACACCACTACCATGTCGATCTCCTGAGTTCTCACGAACGAAGGAATACAGGAGCCAAGTAACCTGCAACCAAGAGGCTGGACCGAGGAATCGCTGGTGACCCGCTGAAGGACTTCTCCTCTGCACTGCTGTCGCCTTGTGAAACCCTTTTCACCTTTGATCGAACCAGAAGGCCTGTACTGGTGCTTCGTCCCTTGGAATAGCGGGAACAGCTATTCTCGGCATCTTCATCATCTCCTGCCAGTAAGCCTTCGGAAGCGTCTCTGGGCCATCCAGCTGACTGACCAGCTTACACGGGAGTCTTGCTCTGTAACCGCCGCCAGGTTGTGTAGTATTTCGAGTCCTGGTCACTCTCACACGCTTCGTACACTTGGCGTTCCCAGGTCGGAAGTGAGTAGTGTACATTTGGCTCAGATACACACGGCCGCTCCGTTGCCCTGCTGTGGTAACAAACTGTGCGGGTTTCTTCGATTGGGACGTCATTTTACTCAACACGACGACGAGGCGTTCCCTGCTCTTCTGAACCTGCCAGCTACTGAAACGGACGCGGAGAAGCCTGGGTCTGCTTGCATCGGCGACCGGTGAGTAGCATAGCTAGGATCTGGTCGCCCTCCTGCAGGAGCCCATTGCTTTTCCCCGCTGTGTCAAACAGCACCCTTTTCCGTATTCGCGCTCTGCTTCTGCCCACTGTGGAGGCTGCGCTTGAGTCGCGGAACTTGTTCTTCTTCTTTTGTGCACTAAACTGAACTGCCTGATTTCCCTCGAAGAGCTTCTCCTTTTGCCCGTTGGCACCAGCGCGTGCAGGTACTTTTGAGCACAAGGCTCCACTCTTTGCAGGGCTCGGACTTCCATCTAGTTAGGTGCCTCTGAAGGCGAACTGGGTCTAAGCATTATTTCGCACTGCCTGTCTTCCTTCCCTTTTTTTTTTTTTTTTAAATATATTTTTATTATTGTTTTCTGATGTTTTTTGCACATCAACAAGTTTCAAACAATGCATGTCAATCACAATAATGCTTGTATCTTAGATCGTTCTTAGTGTCGATAAACTTAAACCGGCAGAAAAAACAGATAACGAGAAAAAAAAAAGAATGACTTGCACATGGATATCAAATTAACACTTGTGCCCCCCCTCCCCCCCCTGCCCTCCCCCCTCCCTCCCTCCTTTCCCTCTTTTCCCTCCTTCCTTCCCCTGGTTTTGCTCTAATACAGATATGGTCGAGTCCTATCAAACCGATTATGTGGTGCTTTTTTTCAACTTTTTCACGTGAGATCCTTCGTGTTGGATGTATTGCTTAACTTCTTACTCTGTTGGCTCTCCTGTGTGGGCTAGCTAGCTAGTGGGGGCAGTTTTCTGTATGTTTCTTGCGGATCATGTCAGTGTGTGTCTGTTGCTTCGTCTCATGGTATCCCTGTGCGCTGAGTAGAATTCTAAGAAGGGCAGCCATATCGTATTTATGTTCCTCTTAGATTCTTGGATTGCTGCTGTGAGACTTTCCATTTCAAAGATGGCGTGCGCTTTAGTGACCCAGTCGTTCTTTGTGGGCAGGGACGGGGATTTCCATTTTATTGTGAGACAGACCCTTGCTGCTAACATCAAGTTGCGGGGCATGTGTGCAAGTATTGATTTGGAATCCTCTCCGTCTGGCTCTACTCCAAACAGGACTAGGATTGGAGTTAAGTCCCTGTGTATTCCATCTATGGCTTGTATCCAGCCCAAGACCTCCTTCCAGTATGTCTGCACTACTCGGCAGCTCCACCATTGATGCCAGTAATCACTGGTTTCACCACATCCTCTCCAACAAAGTGGAGACGTGCCGGGAAACATCTTGGACAGTCTTTGGGGAGTATAATGCCATCTGACCAATAAGCGTGCATTGTGCATTTTGTATTGGACTGAGATAGATGATGTCCACACTGCCCTACGAATGGTGTCCCAGGTTTTCGGTTGTTCAGTGAGGCCTAACTCTTGTTCCCACCTGACTTCGGATTGGGGGCGTTTCAGACAACCCCTCGTGAGCAAGGCTTTATACATGCGTGAAATCAGGCCTTTCATTGTTTGGGGGACACTTATTATCTGCTCAAATGGAGTGAGGGGGCGTTTTAACTTTGTGCCCCACCTGACATCGTTCAGGGCACCTCTTAGCTGCAGGTATAACATAGGGGTCACCTCGTTTCCACGCATTGGTTCTCTCGCTTCTTCGTAAGAAATAAAATTGCCTTCCCTCCACATTTGGCCCACCCGCGACAGCCCTGCGTCGAGCCAAGGCTGAAAGTGCTGTACTTCTGCTATAAGATCACGGATGGGAGAAGCCCAGATGAGACTGAGAGGGGAGGGCCATGTTGTGACACCCTCCATTTTTCTGGAAGGGCGCCATAGGGACCATAGGACCTTCAGAATTGGGTGTTCTCTTATCCTACGGGTCATTGCTGGTAGAGGAACCCACATCCATTCTCCCAGTGTGACTGGTGCAAAAATGTCATTTTCTATGGCTATCCATTGTTTTTCGGGGTTTTCCCAGAGGTGGTCTGATAAAACTCTGAGCTGTGATGCCCTGTAATACTCTTCTAAATCTGGGTATCCCATGCCCCCTGCATCTTTGGGTTGAATCATTGTGGAGTATGGAATTCTTGGTTTCTTGTCAGCCCAGAGATATTTTAGGAGCGTTCGCTTGACCTCCGCCATGAACGGCTCCGGTATTATTATGGGGAGGGATTGAAACAGGAACAATAAACGAGGTAAGATGTTCATTTTTATGGAGGTGAAACGGGCTGCCCAGGATAACGGTAACCGCGTCCACCTGCGTATGTCTGCTTGGATGGTTTTCCATAGTGGGACGTAGTTGGCTTCGAATAGGCCTGATATGGGAACCGTTATGTTTACGCCCAGGTATTTTACAGAGTGGGATTGCACCAAGAATCCCCAGTCCGCCCTCAGTTGCTCCAGAGCTGCGATGTCAGGTTTCAGTGGAACCGCAATAGTCTTTTGCAGGTTAGCTCTGAAGCCCGAGAGAGCCCCATAACGTAGTATCTCTTGAAAGAGGGCGGGTATGGATTCAACAGGTCGGGTGAGGTATAATAAGATGTCATCCGCAAACATAGCTAATTTGTATTCCTCTCCTCCTCGTGGAATTCCGTGAATCAGGGGGCTGGATCTTATGGCCTGGGCAAATGGTTCAATAACTAATGCGTATATTAAGGGGGATAGCGGACAACCCTGCCTCGTGCCCCGTGTTAGGGTGAAAGACGTCGAGGCAACACCATTAATAGATACTCTAGCTTGAGCAGAGTGGTAGAGTGCTTTGGCCCCTTGGATCCATGTGTTCCCTAGGCCGACCCATCTTAGTACTGCCCGTAAAAAGGGCCACTCCACGCGATCAAACGCCTTCTCGGCGTCGATCGATAGGAGCAGGGGGCCTTCTCCCGCCTCTCGCAGTGTCGCCATGAGATCCAGGGTCTTCCTGATGTTGTCTGCTCCCTGCCTTCCCCTTATGTACCCGACCTGGTCAGTGTGGATCTGCTGTGGCAAAACCACCGCCAACCGTGCCGCCAAGATGCTAGAATAGATCTTGGCGTCTACATTAATTAGGGAGATAGGGCGATATGATGAGCATTCCAGGGGGTCTTTATTTTCCTTTGGAATGACAATAATTATGGATTCAGTAAACGATTTAGGTGCCTGGCCCGTCTCCAAAATTGAGTTAAATAATTTAGTAAGGAATGGGGTCAAGGAGGTGCTATTAGTTTTATAAAAGGCTGGTGTGTAGCCGTCTTGTCCCGGTGCTGAGCCCGCTTTTAGATTCGAAATCGCTCCCTGAACTTCAAAGGTGGTGATTGGATTATTTAGTACTCCAAGGTGTTCTTCTGTTATTGTTGGTCGGGGGAGAGCAGATAAATATGGGTGAATAGCCGGGGTATGCTCCTCTCCTTCTGTTGTGTATAGTTCTGAATAGAACTTAGCAAATCGGTTGACTATGTCCTGCGGACCAGTGAGGAGGGAGCCCGATTCATCGTTAATCTTATGGACTGCCCTTTCCGCTCTTTGTTTTCTAAGTCGGTTTGCTAGCATTGTGTGGGCCTTATCCCCCTTCTCGAAGAACTTCTGCTTTAGGTACTTAAGCTGCGTGAGTGCCTTGCCCTGCCATATGTCTCTCAATTCTCCCCTAAGTCCCTTGATTTGGTCTATTAAATCTACCTCGTGAGTTGGATTCTGCCTCAGAGTTTTCTCTAGAGATGTTATCTCTGTTCTCAATTCCCCCTCTCTGAGCTGTCTGAGCCTTTTTTTGGCGGCACCTTCTGCTATGAGGAGCCCCCTAATCGTGGCTTTTCCTGCCTCCCATACTGCGTTTAGTGGCATGTCATTAACGTCGTTAACTTCAAAATAATCATTGATGGCTTCTGCCAGGGATTCTTTAAATATTGGATCTCTGCACAAGAAGTCATTACAAATCCATCTGCGCTCGGGTTTGGGCGATGGGCCGAGGTTTAGCTCTATAGTGCATAAGTCATGGTCTGACCAGGCTACAATTTCTATGGTGGATTTCAAGATAGCGCTCTCCTCCTCTGCTCCCAATAATATATAATCTATTCTTGAGAACGTTTGATGCGGGGGAGAGTAGAAGGTGTATTCCCTGTCCTCTGGGTGCGTTGTGCGCCAGGTGTCTATTAGGTGATGTTCTCTTAACAAGCCTCGAAATCTATCACCTTGTAGGTGGCTGGGGGGATGGACATTCTGTGCCACTGAAAGCCAATCCTTTTCTCTTTCTGCCACTACATTGAAATCTCCCCCGCAAATCAGGGTGCCCTCTCGCCAGTCCTCTAGGAAATCGAGCAATGGCTCGATAAAGGTGGATTGGGCTTGATTCGGGGCATATACAGAGCAGAGAGTGACCTTACGTGTTCTTATCCTTCCTTTCAGAGCTACGAACCTGCCCTCTTTATCTCTATGTATGTGGTCTATTTGGAGGCCCAGGGATTTCCTATATAGTATTCCCACCCCTCCTTTCTTACGCGGGCCTGATGCCCATATTGGGTCTTCCATGTCCCTGCCCACAATTTTACGTTCTTCCCCTCGGGTGTATTTCGTCTCTTGGACGAAAAGAATGTCAACTCCGGATTGTTTAAATTGACGAGCTAACATTGACCTTTTTTGAGGGGAGTTGAGGCCCTTAACATTAAGGGAACCGAAGACGATTCCATAAGTCCTAGCCATACTGACCAATGTAGATCTTATGTTGTGCCCCATTTGTCTGTAGCTTTTGAGGTAGCTTTATTTCCAACACCAGTTTTTGGTTATTGCCATATTGAGGAGGACCCCCCATATGTAAAGTATTGTAATGTTTCAATTTTTCTGTTCTGTAGGATTGCTTGTTCCCCCCTCCCTCCCTTCCCTCCCCTCCCCTGCGAGATGCTCTCGGGAGCATCCCATTTGTGAGAGAATGAGACGCCCTTTTCATAGAAGGGCCACACTAAAGGGGCCCCTCTCCAGCGATATTGCATATTTTCAACCTAAAACTTGAACAATTAATTCGGCCTGCTTAGTGCAACTATTAACTTATATGGGTCCATGGCCTTAACTTTAACATGACAAATGTCCAATCAACTATTAGCTTGTGGTGCTGAGGCGGGCGAGATCGAAGCCGGCTTTCCCTCATGGGCCTCGAGAGTTGCTGTACTTTTGCATTCTATCAGTACTCCTCAAGGAGTGTTAAGTTTCTTGAATTTCCATTTGGATTGCGCTCGTCCTCGTCGTGGTGGCTTTGGTGCTGAATCGCGCAATGGGCCTGTTGGTTCTCTTCTGGGCTCGGAATTTGCATCTCCCCCCGAGACCTGCAGGTGTTTTAGAGCTCTTTCCGCTTCCTCAACCGACGTGAGCCTGAACTCCTCACCATCGTATTCGAAAGAGAGCGAGAAAGGGTGTCCCCAGCGATAGCGAACTCCCTTTTCCTGCAACCACCCCGTTAGGGGCCGACATCCTCTTCTTTTAGCCAGGGTCATTGCGGATAGGTCTTGAAAGAGTTTGACCTTTGAGCCCTCGAAGTTTATGGTGTCCTTGTTTCTCGCCTTTGCTAGGATTTCCTGCCTTTGCGTGTAATAGTGGCATTTAACAAGGACTGAGCGGGGTCCGCGCGGCGGGCCACCCGCTCTGTGTACCCTGTCGAATTGCATTGCTGGAGGGTTTTCGCCCTCATAGAGAGATAGAATCAGGGATTTTATTTTACTTTCCAAGCTGGTTGGGGTTTCCCCCTGCGTTTCCTCGAGGCCCATGATTCTTATATTGGTTCTCCGCTCCCGGTTTTCCAAATCGTCTATTTTGGACTCTACGTCTCGTTCCTTCTGCTCTAGGTCTTGGAGCCGAGCTTCGTACTGCATTGTGATAATGTCCCCTGATTGCTGGACATTCTCCACGGCGTCCAGCCTATCTTCTACCTTGGCCATTTTTGATTGGAGGTCTGTTACAGTTTCTGTGAGGCTTGTCTTTATCGACCTGATCTCCCCGAGAAGGAGGCGAATGTCGGATTTTGTGGCACTATCACGGTCGTTACCTGGTATCTCCGAGGTGCTTTGCACTTCATTCTGCTCCATTGCCTCGTTTGGGCGACTGAACCTGCGCAGTGTTGCCAGGGTGGCTGGATCCAGCTTGTGCGTAGAGATTGGCGGGCGTTTGGTGTTGCCTTGGAATGGGTAGTGCTCCCACTAGCGATGTTTAGGGTGACAACGACCGGGGCAGTGCGTAGGAGCTTTATTGTCTGGGAGCACAAAGATCTACCTGTGCTCTTGGTGGCGGTGCGATGAGTCGATGGGAGGCGTTGCTAGCCTCGATGCAGGTTCTCCTTTTTGTCGCTGGGGGTCACCACCCAGCTTGTCAAAGGGTTTGCTGCTTGAATGGAGCCAGGTGCCAAGTTGGAATGAGATGGCCACCGGTGCTTTATTATTCGAGTACGTAAGAGTGTCCACACGCTTTCAGCAATCTGTGGTGGCAGTGCTACGTGCTAGCGGATGGTGATGCCAGCTTTGGTGCGGGCCTCCCTTTTCTTAAGCGTGGCCCTTATGCTGATACAGTGAGCACCGGGGCTATGAGTACTCGGGGGCTCGAGTTTTAATGTTCTGTGAAGTGCTCTTTGCTATGTCCCGCACTCGCTGGACCAGCCCTGCAGCGTTCTCCCAGGCAGCGTGGAACCGCAAGTCCTTCGCCACGTGTGTCGCCCCTGGCCTGTTCGTTAAGGGGCATACAGCGCTACCTGAGCCGGGAGCCTGGTTAAGGTGGGATGCGCGCCTCGAGCATATCCGTGGGGGGGAGGGGCGGATGGAGCTACGGAAGTCCGTTCCTCACTTTTATGGGCTTTCAATCGCGCTCCCCCGCACTCCTTACCGGGCATCCCTTGCGTCTCTTCTGCTGCGGCCGGTTTGCGGCTCGTGGCTGCAGGGCACTTCGCTCTCGCCCGCCTCGGGGTGTTCTGATTCCTCGGCTTCGGTTAGTCGGCCGCCATCTTTGTTGTTGGTGTGACGGCTTCGAGCGTTTTTTTCCGGGACCGCGTTTACTGAGAAGATGCTTACGATTCTTCTCCAGACTTCCTCCGCTTCGTCCCTAACTGTTCATGTTCGGTCCCATGCACTTTTCGCGTTGAGTTTGATCTTTTTTAGGCGAATTTGTTCAGCATTCGTTGTCGCTGGAGAGGGAGACACGGGCTTAGGCTGCCTGCATGTCTGCGCCCCCTGGTGGTCTCCTTCCTTCCCTTTTTAGGTGGACTACCCATTTCGTGCATCTAACGCTTGAGACGGTCGTATTTGTATATATATTGTGTTGGTATGGTATGTGTTGGTTTACTATCGTTATATTGTGATTTTCTCACTACGGTCATTGTTTTAAAGGCCTTGAAATAAATGTGTATATATTTTTAATATAACAACTGTTTGGAGTAGTTTGTAAGTGATCTTGCTTTGTGCGCTCATTGCGGGCTTTCAGTCACCCTCACCCCTCTTGAGACCTAGTCTTGACCGCCGCGATCGCTACCTTGATTGGTCTGGCTCGTCCAGAGGTTACCCTGTTCCAAGTAATTAGGTTGGCCTTCTGAACTTCTGCGCCACCAGGACAGAGTTCAAAAATCCGTCTTAACACTGAATCCTTCCATTACCTTGGGATCCAAATAATGCACACCCCAGAACAAATGCACACACAAAACACCAGAGCTGCGATACCCAAACTGCGCAAGTCCATACGTTTCTGGACTAAGCTCCCACTGTCCATGCTGGGTAGGGCCTCTATAACCAAGATGATCATCCTACCAAGATTCCTGTACGGGTTCCAGAATGTGCAATTCTATATCACCAAACCCATCTTCCAGCTTCTGGACACAATACTTAAGGAGTTTCTATGGGGGAGGGGCAGACATAGGGTGGCACTGTCTACCTTAGTACTACCACACAGGCAAGGAGGGATCCAATTACCGAGCCTCGAGAGGTACTACCTTGCAGCCCAGTTAAGCCATGTAACCAAATGGTTAGCAGACGGGACTACTTCAGAGACCCCCCTGCTGCAGGCCATGATCTCCCCAATCCGTCTGAAGGAATTGATCTGGGCCCCACAGACTTTGCTACATGATCTGCCTTTTCTGGCAACTCTGGGCAGGAAAATATGGCGTAGAACCGAGATGATACTGCACTGGAAGCAACCATACTTCCAAGAAGTACCAATACTCTCGGGTCTCGATAAGTCTGTCACCACCCTTCACACTATCAGGCTCTGGGAAGACAAAGGTGTATATACTTGGGGCGATCTATACTCCGAAGGCATATTCAGGGACTTCACTGAGTTGCAGGAGGGAGAGGGCATTCACTCTGGCCAATTCCTGTGGTACCAAAAGATCCGCAAGATAGCACGCACGAAATGGGACACCTGGCCAGAGGAACCGGAGGCAACCTCCTTTCTGACACTACTATACAGCCTGAGCGAGGGGGGAAGGGCAATATCCCAAATCTACAGTCTTCTCATTGACAACCCCAATCCCCGCAGTGAGGCACTAAAGATCCGCTGGGAATCAGATATGGGACAAGAACTGTCCGAGGTAGAATGGAGTAGAGCGTTGTCCTTTCCGAAAGAGGTCTCTAGAAACCAGAGATTTCGACTAATCCAATTAAATATACTTTACCGCACATACTTAACCCCAAGCAGGATTGCGAAGTTCAATAAAACCGCCCAGACACAGTGCACCTGGTGTGGGACAGAGGGAGCAGATCTAATCCACATGTTATGGAACTGCACCAAAACACGTAGCCTCTGGTCAATGGTGAAAAAAACCTGTGAAGAAGCGGAAGTCACTAGGTATAAATGGACCCCAGCTGAATGCCTCCTAGGCTGCTACCCCAGATTGGCCAAACTCAAATATGCGGTTAAGCTGATGGACTTGCTATGCATAACAGCCAAGAGGACTATCGCCATGGCATGGAAACGGCTGAATCATAGAGCATGGCGCAAAGAATTCGAAAGATGGGCGACTGCCGAAACAAGAGCTTGGGAGGACAGTGTGGCCAGATCCACGGACGAGTTGAGCATGGCCCTTGCTGCATGGAAAGACACCATGTCCAAACTGTTCCATTCCTCCGATGATAAGCCCCCCTGAACATCTCCCCGGCCCTATCATATGACTTAAAGGTTGACTAGAACACTCAATACCTGACCCCCCATCATCATCATTCTTGGAAAGCCCAAACCCACGCCCGTGGCACCCGGCCACTCCCCCCGCTTGCGACCCAATCCACCATCGCTTGCCCTCGGACCGGAGATAGTTAATGTTTGATGTTTTTGTTATGTAAATGTTGTTCATTTGTCCGTTGACCACGTTGGTCAACCTGAATAGTGATTGTAACTATAAATGCCAATAAACACATTTTAAAATAAAAAAAAACGCAGTGCAACCATCCCTTCCTTAATGTGAGCTTCAACTTGGCTATCCTTTCCTTAAGCAAGCCGTTGATTCGTTCACATATCCCATTCCCCTCAGGATGATTCGCCGACGAGAACTTGTGCTTTATACCAAGCAACAAGCTGATCTGTTTGAAAGCTGAATTTACAAAATGGGCCCCATTATCCGATCTCCTTATCTCGCACACCCCCCATCTAGGGAACACTTCCCTCACCAGGAACTTTGCGGCACAGGTTGCATCGGGGTGTGTACAGGGACCTGCTTCTAACAATCTTGAAAAGGGACACACCACCACAATTAAATACCTGTACCCAATACACACCTGTATCATATCGACATAATCGATATGCAGGTGCTGGAACGGTCCATTTGGTCTGGGGATGATTCATCTCACTACCTTTAATGTGTGCCCAGGGGTGAATTGCTGGCAGATAATGCAGTTTACCATAAAAAATGCAACATGCTCTGCTACATTCAGTGCGAACCAGTCTTCTGTGAGCGTTGCAGCAAGATCTTCCTTTGACATGTGTATGGGGTAGTGAAGCTGTTCTAACGCTACCTTTAGAAGGGTGACTGGCATTACTGGTTTACCAGTGCTGTCTTGCCTCCACAGTCCGTCAGAGGGGTTTAAAGAACAACCTCAACGCTTCCACCAGTTCTTCTCCTCCTGAGGTGCCTCCCCTTGGAGCTCCATAAGCTGAGTCTGCTCCATGTTGCTATAGGCCTCTGGAGTGGCTCGTTCTACCATCATTCTTTCATGGGTACGTGCCACCTCCACGTCCATGATTGTTTCATTCTTGGATGCCATGCGCTTGGCTTCCGTGTCCGCTTCATGGTTTCCACGTGACACGAAATCTGTCCCTTTGGTATGAGCGGTGCATTTCACGACCGCTATGCCCACTGGGAGCTGTATTGCTTTTATCAGCCTGTCCAATAAGGCTGCGTGTTGCACTGGCGTGCCGTCTGCTCAGAGGTAGCCCCTGCTTTTCCAGCGCGCTAGTCCTGCGTGAACTGTAGACGTCACATAGGCGGAGTGACTGTACACCATTACTTCCTTGTCTGCATGATTCTCAACGGCGAGTATCAATGCCAATAGTTCTGCAGCTTGTGCTGAATAGTGAGATGGTATTTGTGCACTAATGAGTACTTGAAACTCTCCATTCGCTATGTGTTTTACCACGGCCACGCCTGTATACCTTTGTCCGTCTTCTTGGTCAATTCTCAAAGACCCGTCAATAAAGACGATCTCTCCACTTGCCAGGGCATTTTCCTTTACCCTGGGGATCTCATCATAGAATTCCTCATAGTTTGCACAGTCGTGCACAGGTTGTTCCTCGGTGACTGGCTCAGCTATGAACGTAGCAGGGTTCACAGTTTTACATCGCACTATTTTGATCGATGAATTAGAGATGATCACCTCATAGGCGGATGCTATTTGAGATGTCAGTGTGCCTTTTGGCTTTTCCAGTATGGCGAACAGTGAGTGCTCGACATACAGGGTCATGGAGCACCCCATCACAATGGATGACGCCTTCTCGATGGCGGACGCGGCAGCAGCTAGATTTTGTTCGCATGGGAGGTGGCCCTTCATGACCGGGTCCAGATTCCCGCTGTAATATGCTAGGGGCTTGTACCCCAGCGAGGTTCGTTGTGCGAGTATTGCCATCATGAAATTACCATTAGTAAGAGAGAACAGATGGAATTCCTCTGCATAATTAGGAATCCCGGGAACTGGGGCCTTACAAATTGCCCTCTTGAGTTCTGTAAACCCATTCTCCATTGCTTCATTCCATTCAATTTCTTCTCTTGTTGCCTGGGCCTTTTTAAGGGCCTGTAGCAAGGGCTTGGTATACGAGCTGTAGTCAAAGACCCATGCTCGGACATAATTGCACAGGCCTAAGAACCTTTGCATTTGTTTTATCGTGCGCGGCTTGGCCGTGTTCAAGATGGCTTCAGCCCTTTCTGGGTTACCTTCTTTACCTCATGTGAGATCAGTTGCCCTATGTACAACACCTCCTGTTGGCAGTACTGCAACTTTTCCTTATCAACCTTGTATCCCTTCACAGCCAGTATAGTCAATAGTTGGACAGAATCGCGCCTGCATTGCTCTTCGGTGGTGCTGCAGATCAGAATGTCATCTACATACTGCAAAACAACACTGTCTACCGCAATATTGCTTAGGTCCATCTGCAGGACTCTGTTGAAAATGGATGGAGACTCACAGTACTCCTGTGGCAACCTCATACTTTTCAGGCGCATTTGTCTGAAAGTAAATGACGTCAGGTCTTTATAGTCACGTTGCAACGGGATTGAGAAAAATGCATTTTTCAAATCGATCACTGTGAAATATTTTGCCTCGGTGGGTATGTTGCACAGAATTGTGGAGGGGTTCGGGACTAGAGGGAACTCTGCTTCAACTATATTGTTTAGTGCTCATAAATCTTAGATTAAATGCCAAGACCCTCCCTTTGATTTTTTGACAGGATAAATCACTGTGTTGCAAGGTGATTCTGATGTCACTAGGATGCCCTGCTCCATCATGGTGGAGATTGTCTTCGCGATTCCTTCATCTGCCTCTCTGGACATGGGATATTGTCGCGCTCGTGGTAGAATTGCTCCTGGTTTCAATTTGATTTTCACTTCACCCGCCCCTTCCAGGAGACCTACATCATAGGGCCCTGTAGTTCATACTATGGCAGGCACTTGGGCCATGTCATTATCAAAGTATTCTGGACGTATTAGTGCCAACATCATTCTCTGTGGTACCTCCCTTCTGATCATTTTGACCCAAAATATGAGACTCACTTCCACTCTTGTCTCTTCTAGGTCAGTGTGTTCTTCGAACATATCGTCATCGGTGACATCGGTCACTCGATACCCTTCTTCAATGGCAATAATCGCACCCCATTGTCTGCCTTCATCATCATATCCTTCAACCAATACCACTTTTCCTCGTACTGCGGCAGATTGTATTGTTAAGGGAAATAATTGTCCCTCCTCTTCGTGCATGGGTATTCTTGGTCCGAATAGAAACTCATCACGGGTTCTCATAGTTTTGTCTGCGAGGCCTGGCAATCCCGCCATAAGCACTCGTATGCCATATGCGAAAACTTCTGGCTTCAGCGGTATAGCTCTCCTGGCTGCACGTCCAGGGTATGCTCTGATCATTTCGCACACGTTTGAATAATGCATTCCTGGGGTGGAGCACACTATACCATCCTCAGTAAACGAGATGGTCATATTCAACTTTGTCTTCAAGTCCTTGCCCATGATATTTACTGGGGACTGACGAAAATACAATAGAGATACATTCATTTCACATTCTCCTACAGAGACTGGGAGTGCATCAGTAAAGGGAACTCTACTATGAGCTCCAGTAAAACTCTGGGTGTCTATAGCCTCGCCGGACAAGGAGAACTTGCCTTCTCGTATGCACGAGCGTGTTGCACCCGTGTCAACTAAGAAGAAATATTCTTTCCTCCCTATGGTGACATTTACCCTAGGTTCCCTGTTAGGGTCTGGTGTCACTGATAGGATGGGACACATCAGAGTCCCCTGTGAGCCGTCCTATTTCATATACAGGTTCGGTCCACTGTATACTTGTGAGTTTCCCCCATTCCCATGGTTAATTCCCCCACCGGAATTAGTGCCCTGAGCCATTTGCGGCGGTGCCTGCTGGGGTTGTCCCTGTGTCAAATTCCCCATGTTCGGTGGTTGAACCACTTGCTGTGCACCTTGCTGCAAGCCTGCCGCCTGCTGCTGCACGGCACAATTTTGTGCATTGCCCTGTTGCGGGATAGCAGGTTGATTCACCATGCCTGCCCCCGTCCCTTGGCTGTTTTGCCATATGCTTTGGCTTCTGCACATGCACGCCACGTGTCCAGTCATTCCACCCAGACAACATACTGGCGGTGGTCGTGCCATCTGTCCATCTGGCATAGTTGGATTGCCCCTCTGTGTGTTCTGGAAGCCACCTTGAACATTCTGAAACCCTCCTTGGTTACCTCGAAACCCTCCCTGATTACTCTGCCATCCTCTATTTCCAAACCCTCTTCCCCTCGGGTAAAATCCTGTGCTACCTTGATTATTCTGCGAGAGGTTAGTCGCTTGATGTATGCTTGGTTCGGCCGGGCTGGTGAGCATTGCTCCCTCGAGAGCATACTTCAAGAGCTTCCTTTGCACCAGGTTTGGCTCCTCCCCCTTACGCGTTCCCTCCTTTTTCTGATTCTTTTCCTGTAGCAATCTACAATAATGTGCAATTGTCAACTGGATTTTGGCCCATGGTTTAGCTTCTATTCCTACCAATTTCTTCAGCTGTTTTTGCACCGGTTCTGGTAACCCTTGGCACAATATATGGTAGAACAGAGGGATGGATTTCGTCCAAGATTCATGCATTTCTAGCACCCATGCGTCTTGAATACACTGGATATAAAGCAACGGATCCACTGACTCTTTCATTTTTCGAGTCATTATAGCTCCCATATCAGATGTGTCTGGATATAGCATATGCAGCGCTTTCCACACTGTTGCTCTACAGTTATTAAATGGCGCTCCATCATGGGAGGTGTCAGTTATGGTTACTCTAGGGTATCCCGCCCTTTTCCACACGTCGTCTACTCTTTCACCAAGTGTAGCAATAAGGAGCCCCTTAATGTCCCCTGTGGCTAGGGTGACACCCCCCGTCATTTTCTCTAACTCGTGTATCCACTTTCCAGCTCCCGATGTCAGCATTGGAAGCTTATTTTTCAGGTTTTCTTGGTCCATATGCGGCCATGGGAATTATTGTGGTCTTGCTCCACCCTTTTCTAGCAGTGGGAATTGGAATGCGCAATCCTCCTTCTCCTTCCCCGTACCTCTCCGTTCTTTCACCAGGGTGGCGTCCCTGCCTTGCTGTCTACCTGGCAATGCCAGTAGAAGATAGAGCGGCAAGCGCCAACCACATATCTACCTCAATAAGGCACATTATACACGTGCAACTCCATTTTGTAAAGGCAGAAAGGTACCTAAGCGGCTAGAGGCCTGACAGGCCAAGTTTCGAAACCCAGCCAAAGGCAGAAGAAGGAGTGCAATCGAAAATCAGCAAAGAGCGGCTCATGCTTAGGAATGTATCATATACCCAGATCTAGCTCTCTTTCTCCGATTTCTCTGAAACCATCCATAATGCCATCTCTGAGTGTCTCCAAACTGTTCAATTTTGGATGCACTCACAGTTCCTTCTACTTAACCCATCTAAAACAGAAATGATCTTCTTCCTCTCTTGCTCTATTCATTCCTATCCTTCTCCCTCTTTCATCTCATTTCCTCCTTCATCCATCTGTCTGTCTCCTTTGGTTTCTAATAATGAATAATATTTACTGTAATCTTTTCTTTGCTTCCCACATTTCTACTACTGCTCGGTCCTTTGCTGTCAGCTTTTCAATATTCATAAAATTCACCCACTCTTGATATTTTCGCTACCAAACTCTTTATTCTCTAGTTCTTTCTAGACTCGACTGCTTCTAGACTCGACTGCTCCTCAGCCCTTCTCATTGGTCTTCCGGCCTATCGTCATGCTCCCCTTCGTACTACTCTGCTATTCACACCCTTTTGTTCTCCCCCGCAAACCCTAATATGGAACTAGGGTATCGGGGGACACCCCCAACCCCTAGCCCCCTAGTTCAGTATTCTGGTAGTAGGTATTTTCTACTAGACCGAATTCATAATATTTGTGCATTCAATCTTTTTTGTTTGATATTTTCACCAAATCCCACTGTGGAAGCTTTTCAAGTACTCTGATCCTGCGGTCTTCTACTGTGTGCAACGGCAAACCTTGCTGTGCACGGAAGTATTCACATTTGTTTGGAAATGGGCAAAGGGCCTTTGGGGAGACCTTCCCTCTCACTGGTCATTGCCGAAATCATGATCCTGTGAGTCCCAAGCACTTGGATGCTGTAGTTGTGGTGAAGAAAGCTCTATTGTCGAGTTGCTTTCCAGCCAGTTGAAAATATGGTGCGATCATACACTCATTGCAAACCCAGGGAGCCTGGTGGTCCGTTGATGTATCACAGAGCTCCCCGTGACCGGGGAGCCACAACACAATCCATTTGATCTAAACTCATTAGCACTTCACTCTTGTAGGAATGCTTATATCCTGAGCTTGCCCCTACATCACTCGGAAAGCCTTTGCGAAAACACCCATTTGTACATTGCATATGGCTGTATGGACTATGGAGTCGCGGTATTGTGACAAAGTCCCAAAAAAGCCTTGCACCTGAAGCACTAACACAAGATTTTTCCAAAGCGTTGTTTCATTACATATTAGTACCTGGTGAGAGACAATCAAATTGTTAGACCCAATACGATTGGCTCTTGCCCGGTCATTACCCCACGCAGAATCCCTTGAATATTCATCTCCAGGGGTGGGGGGGTTGTGGAAGCCCGTCAGTCAATGAGGAGGCTCGAAACAGGGCAATCCCGCTCTGAGCCTCCACACGGCTGGAGGCTGCCATCCTCCCCCGCTGGGGATTCAGGTAAATGTTTTCTTTCTTCCTCCTAACCCCACTTACCTTCTTTTTTCTCCTTTTTCGGGAGCGAACGTGCTGGGAACACTTCTGTCCCCAGCGCGTCCGCTCCTGATGGCCACCATGGAAAGGGAAAAAGGACTCTATTTTCCCTTTCCCAGTGGGCATTTTTTTAACTTTTTTTTTTGTTCCAAAACGGCGCAGTGTTTCAGAGCAGAAAAAGAATGCTATTAGTACCCCTGTCTTGTGGGCTGGGGTACTAACAGCAATAAACCCCTCACCACCGGGGCATTACCGAGTCAGGTAATTCCCCGGGCCCTTCATTAAGGGCCTAGCTTCGCTCGGCCTGTTACTATTGGCCCCAGCATATTACCTGACTCAGTAATACCCCCGCGGCTCAGGGCTTATTGCTTAAATACTACTTCCCATTGTCTATATTGGACAGGGGAAAAATCTCTTAACCATGATTGGTAAAATCAATAAGCATAAGTGAGATGCTCATGTACTTTTTATTTTAAACCAATGTTTCCCCTATTTTAAGAATAGTTACATCTATTCACTTCTGAAGTTCTTTATTATTAGTATTTTTGCCAAAAGTATAAGAGCATGATATTTTCCTGTGAATAGATTATATTTTCTTGATAACTAACTAAGACCTAATTTCATATTAAGTGTGTATCTATGTAGTTTGCTGTGATCTGAGACTCCCATCCGCTCGCTTTTGAATTCAGCGTGAGCATTCAGCCGCACTACCGAAAGGAGCACCAGGTGAATTAAGATGAATGATTAAGTGCCCTGGGAGAACTACCAATGGACCTCCACCCATCTCCTTGGTGCTTACAGACCAATGGGCCACGCTGCCTAATGCTCAATCTGTAAGTCCCTTTAACCAGGAATGTAAAGGATTTCCCCACAGCCCCTGTGGTGCAGGACAGCCTCCACTCTTCAGGGCCTCAGATTAGCTCAAGACTTGTATTTGGCCCTCATTACGAGGTTGCTGGTAGGCCTACTGGCAACCTCGGCTTACCGTTTCCACCGATTCCCCATTCCTGTGGAGTACAGTTGTACTCCACGGGAATGGGAACACTGAAGCACTGGCACTGTTAGTAATGGTGCCGGTGCTTCAGAGAATTATCTGCAGGTAAGGGCTTGAACTACCGGCAGGTCAGGCCTGCTAGCAGTTCACAGTCCCTACCGGCAGACTCGGAGTAACGCAGTCTGGAAAAACTGCTGGTAACTGTTGTTACCGGCACCTTTTTCTGGTCCGGGTCACTTGTAATGAGGGCCTATGTCTTTGGGTGGCAGATTCTCTTACTCTGGAAGTCCCCACTGCCTGCCCTTTACTTTCGTGCCCAGCCTTCACAGATCTTGGTTTTAATGGACTACTGTGGATGCCATTTTGTAAGACATTGTAAATTATAATGAGGGGACCGGTTACGTTTGCAAAAGTTCCCTCGAAGTAATTTTTGCTATTTTCACTGGGAAGTTCATAAGAAGGTACAAAAACAGATAAAATCACCTTTACCCCATGTTTTTGCACTTTTTTATTTGTTTTATTTTAGTTATGATGCTTGGTGTTTACATTACATTTCGTCATGCAGATATCGCTTATGTACTATTACATTTACATTACAATTGAATCTATACATCCTAAAATATTGTGCATGTTTTGCACTTTATATTGAAAACTGTGTAAATACGACCTACGTAGGGCTAGCAGCATTTACAGTGGGGGTCTTCTTTTTCAAATCCTTATAAATTAAACACAGGGGACATGTTGCATTTGCACCTATGTACACACAGTTCCCCTCTGTAGAATGTACAGAAGAAGTGCAAAAGAAGGAATAAAAATCAGGTGGAATTCCTTTTACATCTTCTTTTTGTATTTCATAGTGTGAATACTACCTGCCATTTACATATTACCACGCAGTATTGACAACGGATTCCATGGAGTCTGACCGTGTTTAGCAAGACTAAAAATCAGGAAGATTTCATAGGAATCTAATGCATTACATCTAGAATAAAAATTCGATGTTGGAGGTATTGCATGTAGATTTGTGTGGCGGAACCACGATAGACCAACAGAGACTCACCAACAATGTACATCTCTGCTATAGCGAGATAGGCCTCAGCTGTTTCACATCCTACCTTGCTAATTGCCACCGGTTTGTACAAGTGGATTCCTCCAAACCGCCAACTCTATCCATCACCTGTAGAATCCCTCAAGGATCCTTCCTCTCCCCCATTATCTACAATTTCCACATCCACCAATACGCAGCTCTACCTCAAGATATCCTCCATTGAAGAGATCCACAGGTTCAAGGACTGTCACTCTTTGATCCAGTCGTGGATGTCTATTGCCTGCCTAAAGCACAACCTCTCCAAAGCTAAATTCCTACTGCTGAACAAAACAATACACTCTCACATCCAGACCCGGCTCTCTGCTGTGCATCTCAAGGGCTTCACACCCCAGCTGGCCATCTGCACCAAGTTCCTGGGGTTCGACATTGACAGACACATCTCTATCAAACAACAAATATCAAGGAAGACACAAACTGCTTGGTACCAACTTTCTCTCCTGCGAAAAAGTAAGCACTTCATCCCAGAAAACAACTTCAGACATGGTATCCAAGCCTTGGTCCTCTCCCCAATTGATGGTAGGAATGCCCTTTTGGAAGGCCTTCTGGCACTACCCTGACATCCCTGAGATGTGTCCTACCTGCTGCAGCATGACTCATCAAAGGACTCCTCAAGTATGACCCTCATTGAACTGCATTGGCTCCCTGTGCAAGCCTGTATCATCTTCTAATTCTGCTGTTTCATCTACAAGGCTGCCACCTTGAAGTGCCCAATGAGCCTCAATGAAAAACTCAGTATCTTTGGAGGCATACGATCCACCAGAAGTAAGGACACATGCATACTTCAACTGTGCCAGTAAAGGAAGGAAAGCACCAGAAGCCAGGACTTCTCTTGCTGTCTACGTCCGAAGACTCTGGAACCTCCTCCCTGTCAACAGCAAACGCACCCCCTCGTTACTACAGGTCAGGAAGGAGCTAAAGACCCACCTCTTCAAGGAATGGCTCCTTTCTAACACCTATGTCCACACATCCTCCACTCCCCACCCTACCTGAGATTGGGTGAACTGATCCCCACCGTTTCCTCCCTTGGATTGCTTCTCGAACCCTTGCTTACAAATTGCCTCCATTGATCGCTCCTCAGTCCCCTGCTTCTCTGCTTCCCTCACCATGTCCTTCTCCCTATGATTGGGCTGGGAGGATAGCTCAGGGGCAACGTGTTTGTCTTAGAAGCAAAACCACGCAGAGCAACACCAGCCTGCACTTAGAGACTTGTCTCTGGTATTAAGCCTGTTATAAAAGATTAATATATTAATTGTAAAGTGCTCTGCACTGAATAAATAGCATAATAATGAAGTGGAACGGAGTGGGGTGGCACAGAAGAAGTGGTAAATGTATGCTGTGCTCTCACTCCGCCATACCAATCAGTAAACATATGGAGAAACATGAAAAGCAAGTGGAAAGGCTTTGCCCTTGCCCTTTAGGCCTGCTTTTTATGCTACGTCATAACAAAAATAACCTCCTGCATGTTTTCTTCTATACCTCCCTCTGTTGCCTGTGTATTTCAGGGGTAGCTAGTGGCTTTTCTGCCTTTCTGGACGTACCCACTCTGCTGGCATCCAGTTCACAGCCTTTAGCACTCCAATGATAATGTGTCTACCTTCTCATTAGTGCACACAGCCCGGGGGTCCTTTGATTTTAAAGCGTAAATTGCACAGCGGTGACCTGTTACGTTTTTACTTGCATACAAACAGGTGCCCTCCATGCAATTGCAGTCATTTGCATGACGAAGTGCAAAACAAGGAGAAATCTAATCACCTGCATGCCTATTCATTTTTCACTTTGTAGTGCAAATTTACTAAAGGATGCTTGCCATTTACGCATGGCAGGCACTGTTTATAATGGATTCCTATGGAATCAGTCTGCTTTGGGCAAGCGGAATCGATAGGAATCAAAAGTACTTGCGCCAGTTTGAAAATGTCATGCGGGCGTAAATGCTTGTGCATTTATATGACAGAGAGGATGGAGTGGAGGAAATGGCAACTCTGTTTGTGCCCCCCTTCCAGCAATATAAATAAATGATACTACGGGTTGACATAAAAAGCATGCGCAAACGTTTTACGGGCCGTGCCGGATTAAACCCAGCGGAGGCCCCTAGGTAGTTGAAATGTCACCCCCCTCCCGCATATCATCTCCTAATACCTTTTTAATTTTGTGCACCGCTTTATTTTGATCCGTTGTCGCGGGGCCCCTAAAAAGGAGTATATGATTATATGATAGGTTGTTTATAAGGCGCTTAATACCCAGAGGTTTCTAAGCGCGGACCCAGGGATCGAACCGATGATGCTCTGTGTCGTCTTGCTTCCAAGGTGAGCATGTTGCCACTGAGCTTTCCCCCTGAGTGGGGCTCAAAGGGGCTCAAAGGCCTGTGCCGACATGGCCTAATGGATAATCTGGCACTGTTTACGTGTGTATTTTACTCCTGCTTTTTACACTACCAATATTAAACATGACCCCCTGCGTATTTCTGAGATGGCAGGTCAATCTTGCTCTCTCTTTCTGGAAGTATCTCACCGAATGGCAGATGTTTTACTGTACTTTCCCCCTGTTGAATTGCCCCAGTAGCCCCCTCCCTTGCCTGCACTGCCTGTACCCTGCTTGGCATGCACTGTACAGGCAGCTGCTTCGAGCTGAGACTTGCCGCCAGGTTCCAGATGCCATCATGTCTCACCTGCGCATGGCCAGGGTAACAAAGAGCCCTGAGAAAGAAGCGGAAAACTCGCTTGGCAACCTGGCCACGCCCTCATCTCGCCACACCACATCCGACATCTGCCCGTCCCTGACATTCCTGGTTGAGAAGTCTCGCCTACCTTGCCCCCAGCCTCACCTCCCTGGTGCCCATAAATCTCCCAGGTGGACAGACACCGCTGATGATTAACGCCGCCTGGCTCATAGCCGCGGATATGCCCTCGCTGTAACCAAGGCGGCCTGCAGAGTCAGAAGCCCACGTGCAAACCCAGTGGGAGGAACAGGCCTGAAGGAACGACCACGCCAAGAGGCCGATAAAAGTAGCACGCACGTATATGCCCGAAGGACAGCTTGCCCATTATGACGAACTGTCCAAAGTGGGCCTGTTTACATGCCATATTGCTTCCATTTTCCCAGGTTTTGTCTAAACTGGCACCTTCTGGAGAAAAGAATGGAATTGAAAGCATTTTGCGCGACTCATTGGGCATTCACTGGGGGGGGAGGGCAGGGATCCGTCTTACCTCAAATATTTCATCAAGAGCTATGACACCAGCACCCTCCTCCCAGAAGACTGTCAGGGCCTAAATCATGGAGCGTTTAGCCCGATGCAAAGTGACTCTGCACTGCCAACAAACACGTTGAACCGGCGCGGAGTGCTTTTGCAGTGCAAAGTTACTTTGCAAAAATACTCTTTGCACCACTCTGTGCGGTTCAATGTGTTTGTTGGCAGTGCAAGGGAAAGACAACGAGGAGGATACCATAAGCGCAGAAGCCGACAAAAGGGGGCAAATAGAAACCAAGAAGCACTCAAATGTAAGGCACTGAAAAGCAAGATCACGAGACTCATCAAGAATCCGCCAACGGCTGTGGGATTACCCTCTAAACTCCTGCTCCTATACCCTCACAATTCCTACAAATAGAAAGTGAAAGTGGCGTGGTTCTTTTATAGGGCCCCCGAACCTCGTACAGGATATTCAGTGGCTTCCACTGGCCTTCCAAGAGTACCCCACCCTGCCGTACCTCTGGCATGGGTTTGGGCTCTGTCACTGGCAGCCGCTGCTGAGTCCTGAGGAATCCCACGAGAACAGTGGATTCGGTGTGAGCTGCGAACAAGGCTTAGCAAAGGTTCGCCCAACTTCAGCCGCGAGCTACCCATCCGACAGTTTGCAAAGTTATTATTGGCTCAGGACTGATAGGAGCAATTTTAGACCAGCAGCTATAAGTGTGGTGGGCTCTGTGAAGAAGAGGAACCGGGTGAATCCCTAGGGTTCCAGAACCCTAACAAAAAAACAGACCAGGATAGGGATTCTGGCCTAGCAGGCCATTTCACAGGGTTGTGATGTTTCAGTTCTGGAAGAAGGTTTAGAAAACATAAGGTATTTTCGTTTTAGGGAATCGGTTAATTGTGTAGGACTTTAAGCATAGGGTGCAGTTTGTCAGGGTGCCCCTGTGCACAATAAAGCAATTTAAGAGAGAATGTGATAATTGTTTTGGTCATCTTTCCCAAAATATGTTACTACTTGGCAACTTAGCCGGTAGCCATGAGCAACATCAGTTTGCCGCTGCTCAGCTCTCAAAGAGCAGCTCTGTTTATTGAAAGCCTTCCTATTGGTCATTTTTCTGGTCGTTTCAGCCAAGCAACGAATACTGTCTTCAGTCAGAATGACCAATATTCTTTGAATACTACTTTTTAGTGAAATGTTTTAAGGCCTCTCGTTATACATGGATTTATATTTTTCTTATTTCTAGTTGATTTATAAGGCTCCAGGTCAGAATACAGAGGTTGCTTCAATGCGCCCCAAGAGGGCGGGTGATCGAGGGGGGATATGAAAAATGTATTATTTATAGATCTTGGTAAATTCAGACCAGCGTAAGTGCAAGGGAGGTTTGGGGGGGAAGGCCATGTAGGTCAGAGGCGGGGTAACCCTTGAAGGAGGTAGAAAGGGAGCAATAGGCAAATGCTAAAACAGAATACAGTGGGCCAGATTCCCAAAATTAGCACAAAGGAAAGGAGCGCAGAGAGTGCACTCCTCTCATTGGCGCTCATTACCGAAATGCCAGGATCACCGTATTCTGAAAAGGGGAGGTGGACAATAGCACAAAGATGCGTTGCCCAGGCCCCTGGCAATGCTCCCGACACTAATGCATGACAGGCTTCCATCAACCACCTGGCAGTTAAAGGGCCCATCTCGGTGAAATGACTGAGAGAATAAAGAAGCATTTTTATCCCTGTGGAAATGCTAGTGTGACCCTGCCATGATTTGCACCTGCCCCTACTCCTGTTCGGAACAGGCGTCGCAGGGGGAATGCCTTCATTTCTGTGCATGTAAAAGCACATCCCATTTGTGAATTCGGGATGTGCTTTTAAATGCACAGAAAAGCCCCTTTATTTAAGCAAATGTGTGAATGGGGGAAAGGGCATTTGAATGAGCGCATCTAAGATGCACTCATTCAGATGCCTTTCGAGAATTGGGCTGTTCCTTTTTTTGTCACTCGTTGAGAGACGCGCTAGCACATCTTCTCACTTGTGCCCAAAAATGTTTTGCGAGTCTGGCTCCGTCTCTATAAAAAGTACCCTTCACGTAGAGGAAGCTCTTGGAGAAGAGGTGTGGAGCAGGGACCTAATAACAGAAGTAAGCACTACAGGCGCCCTACAGCAGCCCCACCTTCCACAGTCCTAAGTCATTCTAGGCCTTATCAGAAACATATCCTATGCCAATATCATCCAAATGGTGGCACGTGGAAATGTTTCTCCCGTTACTGCGCTTTGTCACGGCGTAACAAAATCAATGCGATTTTATACAGACTGTTTTTGTTGTTTTGTTTTAGTCCTTCCCAAGAAGGGACATTTCATCATGAAGCGGGATGGGATTTGGACGAGGAAGAGGACATTGACTTCTTATTGAACCAGGAAGTGGATTGCAAGGTGGCGAACCCAGACAAAAACGGTGTGCCTCTTACATCTGTACGCTGAGTAGATGCCAGACACCCACAGCCAGAGCAGGTCTAGTCTCAGGATCGAGAGTCATTGGGGATGACTCAGGAAGAAGACAGACGGCATGGCTGACAGGGCGTTTGCCAATGTCACGGGAAGAGGCAATGGAGGAGGCAGCAGGTCAGCAAACGACAATGTTTCTTGCCACAGGGGGAGGTAACTGAGTGGAAGGCAGGGGGATTCAGGGGCAGTTAAGGTGGGTTTTTATGGCAGAGGTTTTTAATATGACTGAGTAGGAATGGAAGGCAATACGAGGATAAATGCAGTGGAAGGGCAATACCTCATTTCCCCTCTTCCTCGTCCCATTTCACACTAAATGAGATGTCAACACCTCCAAGACAAGCAACTCATTTTTCTACTAGAAAAGGGCCACTTGGCGATGGCAGGGTGATGACTCCTCCCTCTAATGACCCACGGACACAAGAGATGGCCACACTCCTCCAACTATCATGTTTTTCATATCTGACAAGTAGGTTTGTCATAGTGTCTTTTCGCTTTTGTTTTTTTCATTAGGAACACTCTGAGGTCTGTGGAAGTGATGGACTGACACACTGGGAAACCTCTGGTTCCCATCTTTTTGTGTGGCATCATTCACCCCTATTGCAGGTACATCAGTTTAAGACCTTCCAAGAGCTGGAGGTTTAGCAGCGGTGTACCCAATCTAGTAGGATGAACTGCAGTGCCCAGAGGTCCTGGTGGCCTCTTTAACAGCAGCTTCTCAGATGGGAAAGTAAGTTTGGAGAGGATGGCAACACCTCAGGAAGTGTGAAGAGAGTGCATGCCATCAAGGGGATGCAGCCAGCCAGCACATGCAGGGTCCTGGGAGTAGCAGAGGCTCATCCACTCCAAGACATAAAAAGTCATCCCATAACACAATCAAGGGCTCCTTTCAGATTGCAGGTGCATGAGACATAAAACCCCCCTCAGCCAATCAATGGGCCTCTGCCTGAGCTGCATCAGTCCCTTGAGGAGACAGTGGATTCAGCTCTCCATATGAGGTTACCTCCCCCTCCTTCTCCAGTGGTTCCTCCACGTTCTATTCCACTGGCATCAGTGGCTCTCCCTCCTCCTCATCACCCTGTGGGGCTCCAGCTGCACATCCTACCACATGCAAACCTGGCCCTGGATGAACAAGAGGACTGGGATTGTGCAGGAAAATACCTGCACAGTCAGCTGATTGAGGAGGTCTCAGCCCACTCAGGGTGAGCTTCCATCTCATTGGTGCATCAGCATCAATGCCTCCTACTCCTGCACCACTAAACGTGTACAGTTGATATGCACCAACTCACACCCCCGGGCTGCTCCTTTTACAGAGAGTTTGAGGTATCATTACCAGTAAGCGGAGGAAGCTCAAAAAGATGGCTATCCCCTGCCACAGGCAAAAGATGTATCTTCTTCAGAGCTTTGATAAGGAGGGATACCTAGACTGTCTGAAGGTCGACTCCATGTTGCCCTGTTCAACCTCTAAGACATCAGTAATCAGTATTGTCAGAGGAGGCTTTGCCACCTTACCAAGTCAACAAGAGAGAGTACGGAGGGCATATTAAAGAAGGAACGTGTTGCCTCATCCTTTCAATTTACAGCAGGTATTTACCCTGCTTCAATTCACTGCCATAGTTAAGGATTTTCAAACCCTCCTTAAGAGCATCTGGAATTTGGTAGAGACCTTCGAAAAAAAAAAAGCTTATGCTAAACTTGGACATTGCTTCCAGTGTGATAGAGATGGAAAGGAGAGAAAGACAAAGCTGACGAGGTAGCGATTATGCAGAACGAATGGATGGGTGGTCAGATATTGCTCAAACTTGATGGGAAGAGCATTGAGGAAGTAAGGCAAAGGGAAGATCAGGATGAACAAGATAAAAAAGACAGGAACGAAATAAACGATTGAAATAAGACAAAGCTAAAAGAAAGTGTAGGCAAAGACGGGAACAACTGTATCAAGATGAACAGTTGAGAAAGCAGGAGAGAGCAGAGGAGCAAAGAAAGTATGACAATAGGCAAAAACCAATCGAAGAATGAGACAGACAGGAAAAGAAAAGGGAAGAAGAGGAAGAACAGAAATTAAGAGATAAAAGAATGCAAAGACGCAGAGACGATGAAGTGCATAGAGCAAATGAGAGAAGAGAGGCGAAAAGACAGGAAGAGGAAATGGTTAGGGAGGAAGCAAAGCAACAAAGAGAGTTTGATGAGGAAATGGAACACAAGAGAAGGCAATGGACATGCAACATTGATCGCATAGAGAAAGAGTTAATGGATCCTAATCCAGTAGTGGCATGGGAGGGCATAGAGGAGTTCAACCCAACACAAGAATCAATGCCAGGACCCTCTAGGGTAGACTTAGAAGATAATTCTGATGTAGGAGCTATTGTAGATGGAATCGAGAAAGCTTATCAGGAGATGAGGAGAAAAATTGAATCAAGAAATAAAGGGAAAGACGATCGATTTGAAGGAGCTCAGTCGTGAGGAAAAGAGGGGGGTCTGTTTAGCCTCGAGCATAGAGCTTTGTCTTTGGACAAACGTTAAATAGAGATGAGAAAGATCATAGCCATACTAGTTGGGGACAAGATATGTCAGACGAAGAAAGAGAAACCTTCCATGGGGAGGAGGGTGCTAGTGCATGTGGTCCTGAGAGGTGTTCACCAACAGATAGGGAAGTAAGATGGGCGGATCTGGACCTACCTAAACCGAGGATGCCAGAGCCTCTGGCATGGCCAGACCAACCTAAAAGGTGACATCTTAGTGAGAGGGGGGACTCGCCACCCTGTGCGAGTAGGCCATGGTCATTACAGGCAGACGATGGAAGACGAGTGTGATTTTGGGATTTCGCAGTTCCAATTGTCAGAAAAAGGAGGGTCCAGACCACAGTATATACCGTGTCCGCAGCTGGATAAGGATAATAACTCCTGAGTCTGACGTCGGGTGCCGGAAAATGGATCTATGAATTAGACAAAATGACAGTAGGAAATATGATAACCATAGGAGACATTAAGGGTCTTCTAGCAGCTATCGTTGGGGAGAGGGCTGATGACATTTGGCCAAGAGCAGGATACACGAGTGTCACTACACAAAACACAGCGCACGATGGAGCGCCATTTAATAATTGTAGAGTGGCAGTCTGGAAAGCGATTCGAGTACAATATCCAGATAGGTCAGATATGGGCGTTATAATGGCACATAAGATGCAAGAAGGCGAGGAACTGCTTGTTTACGTTCAGAATTTTCAAGAGGAGTGGTGTTTGGAAACGTGGGAGCCATGGGGAAAATCTATACCTGTATTCTATCATATATTATGTCAGGGACTACCAGACAAAGTACAGAGACAGCTCAAGAAGCTGGTGGGTATGGAGGCAAAAACCATGGCTAGAAATACAGCTCACCATTGTGCATCATTGCTGGTTGTTGCAGGAGAAAAATCAAAAGAGAGACGATGTCAGATAGCTTGAGGAAGCTAAGCTAGTACAGAAGAAGTTATTGAAGTATGCTATAGAAGGGGTGTTTTTAACTAGTGGAGAAGGACCAGGATCGCAGTAGGCATACCGCAGGTGAACAACCAACGGCAGTTCGATGAAGGAGGCAACGGATTCGTACCAAGAGGTAGGGGGAACTTCTGCGGAAGAAGAGGCTTTCAGTATAATAAAGGACATTTTCAAAGTAACCAAGGTGGGTTTCAGACTATGCAGAATGACAATCCAGGCATGCAGGGAGGACAAATCATAAGATTCCCTCCTGTATGTTGGACATGCGGAATGACATGGCACATAGCGCGAACATGTGGGAGCCAAGGGTATGTACAGAATGGGCAGTTCTCAAGAGGGGGACCGCTTATCCGCCTGCATATAGCTCACAAAGTAGAGATGGGTTTGCCCAAGATCAGACAGTGTGTCAAGCACCAGTGCAGAGAATGCAAGAAACCTTGCAGTCACACCCAGCAGCATGGAATCCGCCACAAGGGCAGTCACTGCACGCGCCCATGCAGATACAGCAGAGCACAAACACGGGACAGGTATTGACTCCTAGGATAGGGGGTGTCACTGTCAATAGGACAGCTCACTGGGTGACTTGATGTGTTCAGTACTATCTGTGTCTCCCAATCCTCAAGAGGAACTGAGGGTTGACGTCACTATAGGAGGCAAATCCTTTTCTTTTTTAGTGTACACGGGTGCAACTCGCTCGTGTATACGAGAGGGAATATTTTCATTGTCGGGTAATGCCATGAATGCTCAAGGAGTCTCAGGAGCTACAAGTAGAGTTCCTTTTACTGAAACATTGCCAGTCTCAATAGGAGAATGTGATATGTTTTTCCCATTGTTGTATTCACGGCAGACACCAGTTAATATACTGGGCCGAGATTCAATGACGAAACTAAACATGACTATCTCTTTCACTGATGAAGGCACAGTGTATTCAATGCCTGGAATACATTATTTAAACGTGGGCAGACTTATTATGGCATTTACAGTGCAAATAGCCATACGAGGAGTACCATTAGAACCAGAAGTATTTCACTATGGGGTACGCATTTGGTTAACATGGCTGCCTGCTATAGTGGGTAAGACTATGACAATACCTGATGAATTTCTCTTCAGGCCAGAGATTCTCATGGACGAAGAGGGGGGACCGGTTTTTCCCTTAGAGTTACAAGCGGCTGTAGTGCGAGGAAATTGGCTATGCTCATAGGATTTGGGGATGACAGCAGATCATGGAGCACATTGGAGAGGGTTTCAGATTGACTGACGTCACTGTTGACATATTTAGAGATGACCCGTCAGATGACGAGGTAGTATTTGAGATGAGCATTACATATGGAGTATGGGCAGAAAGAAGACACAAGGTTCCACAGAAAATGATGATAGTGCAAGAACGTCCCACATTTTTTATGAAGATATGGCAAAGTACCAATTTCTTTATGGACTACGAGCCCCTATGACGTAGGCCTATTAAAGGGGGTTGGAGAAGTTAAGATTAAACTGGAGCCAGGAGCAATTCTACCTCGAGGAAGGCAGTATCCCATGTCTCGAGAGGCAGATGAAGGTATTTTTAAGACAATATCCGCCATGATGGATCACAGTATTTTAGTGACATCAGAGTCACCATGCAATACCGCTGTGTACCCTATCCAAAAATCTAAGGGGGTTGTTGTGGCATTTAATTCAAGATATGAGACTCATTAACCAGATTGTTGAGGCCGAATTTCCTCTAGTTCCTAATCCGGTGACGATCTTATGTAGTATCCCTGTTGATGCGTGACATTTTACTGTGATTGATTTGAAAAATGCGTTTTTCTCAATCCCGTTGTATAAAGATTCTCTGGATCTGACGTAATTTACGTTCAGTCAGACAAAGTTGAAAAGCACAAGATTCCCCCCAGTCTCCATCGATTTTCAATAGAGTCCTGCAGATGGACTTAAGCAATGTTGATTTGCCAAGTGTTGTGTTGCAATATGTGGATGATATTTTGGTCTGCAGCACATCAGAAGAAGAGTGTAGAAGTGATTCAGTTCAGTTAATGATCATCCTAGCAGAGAAGGGCTATAAAGTGGACAAAGAGAAATTGCAGTATTGTTAGGAAGATGTTTTATACATAGGACAGGTAATATCGCATGAAGGAAAGAAAGCTATACCTGAACAGGCCGGGGCCATTTTGAAAACAGCAAAACTGCACACAATTAAGCAAATGCAACAGTTTTTAGGACTGTGTCAGAGCATGGGTATTTGATTATAGTTCTTACACAAGACCATTGTTGCAAGCCCTGAAAAAGGCACAGCAGAATCAGGAAAACATTGTATGGACTCGGGAGATGGAGGAAGGGTTCTATGAGTTAAAAAAGCCATTTGCACGGCTCCAGTTTTAGGGATTCCCAATTATTCTGAGGAACTCTTTTTATTTTTGTACACAAATGGAACAGTTATGACAGCAGTGCTCACGCAGAGAACTATGTTGGGGTACAAGCCTCTAGCATATTACAGTGGGATTTTAGACCCAGTAATGATGGGTCACTTCCCTTGCGAACAATCATTGATCGCTATTGAGAATTCTGCCAGCATAGTAATCGGGTGCTCTATGATGTTATTAGTTGAACATGCTTTGTTTGCTGTTTTGGAAAAACTTAAAGACACACTGACATCTCAAAGGGCATCTGCTTATGAGGTGGTTATATCAAATCCAGTGATTAAAATAGTCAGATGTCAAATGGTGAACCCTGCTACGTTTGTAGCTGAACCACTGGCAGAGGATGTGCAGGTACACGACTGCTCGAATTATGAGGAATTTTATGATGAGATCCCGAGGGTGAAGGAAAACGTTCTAGCAGCGGGAGAGATCCTCTTTATTGATGGTTCTTCAAAGATCGATCAAACTGATGGACAAACATATTCAGGTCCCGCTGTGGTAAAACGCAGGGCTAATGGGGAATTCGAAGTAATGATAAGTGTACGACTACCATCTCACTTTTCAGCACAAGCTGCAGAATTAGTGGCGCTGATTGTCGCACTCGAGAAACACGCAGACCAGGAAGTAACGGTGTACAGTGACTCCGCCTGTGTGATGTCAACAGTACATGCAAGGCTAGCACGTTGGAAAAGGAGGGGCTACCTCCGAGCAGACGGCACTCCAGTGTAACATGCTGCCTTATTGGACAGACATATTAAAGCACTACAGCTCCCAGTAACCATTGCAGTCGTTAAGTGCGCAGGGCACACTAACAGAGCAGACTTTATTTCATGCAAAAACCAAACCCAGATGAAGAAGCAAAAAGAGTTACATATTCACCTGATGTAATGAGCTTTGATACAACTGAAGTGAAAGAAAGGATGGTGGTGATGATGAAAGCTTTAACTATATGATGAAAACACGATTGATGGAAGTTCAAGGTGGAGCCCCACAGGATGAGAAAGATCCGTGGACACGGAGTGAGTGTTCTTTATCCCCTTCCAAGGCACTGTAGTGACAGGAAAACACTGGTAAACTGGTGTTGCCTGTAGCCTTATTAAGGGTGGCGTTGGAACAGCTACACTACCCTGCGCATTTCACTAGAGAAAGCCTTGCAGCAACCATTGCGGAGGACTGGTTCATACCAAACCTGTTAGAACACGTTGCTTTTTATGTAGTAAATTGCATCATTTGTCAAAAGTTTACTGCTGGGCCCACATTGCGAACAGTCAGAGGAGTTATTCCTCGACCAAATGGTCCTTTTCAGCATTTACGTATCGACTATATTGATATGCTGCAAGCCTGTAATGGATATAGGTATATGAGAGTGGTGGTGTGCCCCTTCTATAGGTGGATCAAGGCCAGTCCATGCACACACCCTGATGCCACTTGTGCTGCAAGGTTTTTAGTCCGAGAAGTATTTCGTCGATGGGGAATATGTGAGATGTTGAGATCAGATAATGGCCCACATTTTGTGAATGAGGTTTTTGAGCAAATAAGTTTATTATTAAGAATCAAGCATACGTTTTCTTCTGCTTATCAACTGCAAGCAAACGGAATCTGTGGAAGACTCAACGGTCTGCTCAAAGAGAGGATAGCCAAATTAGATCTAACATTGAAAAAGGGTTGGCTGCATTTCCTGCCTCTTGCATTATATGCATTGAGGAATAAACCAGTCTCTGACCATCACCTCACACCCCATGAACTAGTTACAGAGAGGTAAATGAGAACGTCTCTCACTCCTCCATCGAGGACTAGCAGTGATGCCCAGACAACAGCAGAATTGTTAGGAAATGAGCTACGTGCTTACTTAACATGTATGACCACAAGTATCTCTGTCATTTCAGACCAAGTCAAATGGACGGGGTGTTGGTATCGGAACACAGATGAAGACCATACAACATCCAGACTTGAGGAACTACAGGTCCCAAGACTATTTCCAGGTGATAAAATTACAATTAGAAATTTCACACGAAAGTGGCACGAGCCCAGATTTAACAGTCCTTTTGTAGTGGATGATGTTACCCCATCGACAGTAAAGGTACGAGGTAGACCCGCATGGATGCACCTGGGGGATGTAAAAGTCTACGCTGGAGAGACTACTGCACCCCTACCCCATTCGGAAGTAAGCCACAGAGATGAAGTTCAGTATGTGCAGACTAGATCGATGACGAGGAAGAAGGACGCAGAGACTGTCCAGTAGACAGTTAAGAGTACATTGGACTGTGGCTCTTACGAGACACTCTTTCTAGCTGCTAAGCAAGGAGTGAAAAATCTATTGTTCTTGAGCCACAGATGTTTGTTAACGATGGACTGTGAGGCATTGAGATCCAGAAGAAGAAAAATGCCAAATCTTGAGTTCCTTTTCGACGACTCGAAGAGGGAGCAGTTTCCCTCTTCTTACTGAGTTTCTCTTTGGAGGCACCCATGGTGGTGTCTGATGGCAACATTTATCGGATCATTTTTTCTGTTTTACTCTTAATTCTTTGTGCATATCCTGGGCTGGTTGGGAGAACTTGTAACATTCACCTGTTTCTGCAAGATCTGGAAAATGGTCCCATTGTAAGGAGGCTGCTCGCAGCCAGCAATGAGCAGGTCCTCCAGCTACCTGAGCTTTGTACGGAAAGTACAGATGGTCCTATCTGACGAATACGCTCACAAACTACATGGAATGATCTTTTATTTTCTGCTTCAAGAGCATCCTTATCTGGTTGGATGACAGACCAACACAATTGTGTTCCTGAGAGATATCAGGAATCGAACTGCAGTAAATTGGCTGATTCACAAGATAATCATGCAGATTCGTCTACTACCTGAGCATCTCACAAACTTGCCTGATTAAAGTTATTTCTTCTTTCCTTAAAAGTAATCACAAGCAAGATGGGAAATATTGAAAGTAATAATAATAATGTGGCAAACAACAGGAGATCACAGCGACATGCAAGAAACCATTGTTTCTGGAACTGGATGTATTGGTATATGATATATGCATGTATAATATGTATCATTATTCTTCTGTTTCGCATGATACACACTGATTATTATGTTGGTCCAAAGAGAGCAGTAGTTCCCATGTATCTTCCTATGCAAAAGGAAAGTACAGATATAGCAATTATATGACAGCCAAGGCCCTGTGAGATTGTTCCTACACCAGTAGCTCATGTAAAGACATCAATTTCACTGACAAATGTCCCTATGATTCCTCCAGTGAGAAGGAACTATGCTGATATACTTCATGAGATAATCATAAGAGCTCATGAGGCAAGAAAGAGACCTAAGAAAAGTGCAAGGGAAGATGATCATGAATAGTACCCCCACTCAAAGCTACACCCCCATGCTGCATATATGTTGGGAGCCACAGTGTGAAACATGTGCAGTGCCTGTAAGAATGCCTATACCACAAAGAATCATGGAAGTAAGGTACCCATTGAGGAACCATATATGCACTCATGACCATATTATGGCCATTTCAATGAAATCTCGGAGGAAGTATGAAAACAGGCGAGAAAGGAGATTGGTGACGTCACATGAAGCAGAAATGACTAACCCAGACAAGATGCCAATGAAGAGACTATATAGACCTCATAGAGTCTCAAGACCAAGTGATAAAGATGAGCAACATTTCGGGCTTGAGATGAAGATGCTCATGCTACAGAAATAATGAAGAAGGTATCATGTCTTTTCACACTTGTACAGATGCAGTAAACACAAGTAGGGAAAAGTGTTCTTAAGGCTGGCTACGTGGTGAATAGATTGCGGCAATGCGCCAACGTATATGCATAGGAATGTATGGACTACTGATGAGGTCCAACCAGATCGAACCCGTGTCTGGGGATGCTGTTTGTACTCTTGTTCAGAGGAGAATTGCCTCGGTGCTGGACTGCCCCAGGGCAGGACAAAGACTGATATGTTTGGGATTTTTCTTCTCTGTGAAAGATAGTGAGCTAAAGACTCTGGGTAAGTCTTTCGTAACCAAGACTAATGTCTGGCACAGGGACTCCCAGGACCCCCCTTGTTAATTTGCATACTTAAGTAACTTTGGGTTTCATCCTAAGTTACTAGGGGAATCCAGACGTGGACCCCTTGCTCACTATTCTTAGAGAGGCACAGCTCCTCTCTACTGATGAGGTTCAACCAGACCGAAACACGTGTCTGGGGATTCTGTTGGTACTCTTGTTCAGACGAGAATTGCCTAGCATTTCGGTGCTGGACTGCCCCAGGGCAGGACCAAGACTGATATGTTAGGGGTATTTCTTCTTTGTGAAAGATAGTGAGCTAAAGACTCTGGGTAAGTCTCTCGTAACCAGGACTAATGTCTGGCAGAGGGACTCCCAGGACCCCCCTTGTTAATTTGCATATTTAAGTAACTTTGGGTTTCATCCTAAGTTACTAGGGAAATCCAGAAGTGGACCCCTTGCTCACTATTCTTAGAGAGGCACAGCTCCTCCCTACTGATGAGGTTCAACCAGACCGAAACACGTGTCTGGGGCTGCTGTTGGTACTCTTGTTCAGAGGAGAATTGCCTAGCATTTCAGTGCTGGACTGCCCCAGGGCAGGACAAAGAATGATATCTTTGGGATATTTCTTCTCTGTGAAAGATAGTGAGCTAAAGACTCTGGTTAAGTCTCTCATAACCAGGACTAATGTCTGGAAGAGGGACTCCCAGGACCCCCCTTGTTAATTTGAATATTTAAGTATTTTTGGGTTTCATCCTAAGTTACTAGGGGAATCCAGACGTGGACCCCCTACTCACTATTCTTAGAGAGGCATAGCTCCTCCCTACTGATGAGGTCCAACCAGACCGAAACACGTGTCTGGGGATGGTTTGGTACTCTTGTTCAGAGGAGAATTGCCTAGCATTTCGGTGCTGGACTGCCCCAGGGCAGGACAAAGACTGATATGTTTGGGATATTTCTTCTCTGTGAAAGATAGGGAGCTAAAGACTCTGGGTAAGTCTCTCGTAACTAGGACTAATGTCTGGCAGAGGGACTCCCAGGACCCCCGTTGTTAATTTGGACTATGGATGTTCCACAACGCACTTTAGCAGAGTCTGGACAATTGAATAGAAAGGCTTTTTAGGTGTGGCACAGCTGGAAAACGACTTAAGGACGGAGGTGAATTCAAGAAAGTCTTGCCTAGCCCATCACCAAGACGTCAAGGCCACCGTGAGCCTGGATGTTCATGAAGTAGTTACATAACATATGAAAAGAACAAACCCCTGTCTGAGGAGAGGAGCAAGAACATTGAAGATGTCAGAGGATCATAATTTAATAGTATTTTAAATACAGAAAAGCTCTGAAACATGGCCTCCACTCACATGATCGGATTAAAATAGATACTGAGTTGAGCTGTATAGAAACCAAGAGACAGAGTATGCCTATACTCCCTTTTATTCTCAGACAAAGAACATTTCCAAGGCCAATGTTCAAAGGCTAATTGACTGGCAGATGGCAAGAGTGATGATAGATGGCAGGCTAATTAGGTGGGAAGCTATGGTCATGACCAGCCCACTAGCACCTAGCGTGTGTGGAATATTACAGAGGGTTACAAGGGTGCCAACTAATTATAGAGGGCCATGTAATAGAGAGCCATATAGTTTATATAATCAAAAGGACATCATGTATTTGATGACGTTCATAATGACTTGCAGTAGAAGAGGGCTTAGTTGCCCCACCTGATGTTAGAGACCCAATCACTTTCCCTGACAAGTATGGAACGTATACCTAGATGTTCCCTTTAAGACAATCACTTTCCCAAGTAGGTTTTTGTAGTTTGACACGTAGACTGATGTAAATGATGATGAGTTTGTGCTATATAACCTGTGTTTTTTATGAAATTCGTTGAGTGAGAAGATCAAGTGGATGTTTGTTGATGTTAGTTATTCTCCCTGTTTTAGATAATTGAAAATAAAACAGATGTACTTTGCCAACTGCCCAAGTCTGATTATTGATGTTTGAGTATATTCTGCATCCCCATCCATCTCAGAGTATTGCTACCCCGTCTTAAAGGGCCTAGTGTTGGGTAGACGGGTTCACCAGCAAGGGAGTTCCAGTGCCCATGGGCATGGAAAAAGAGGTGTCTCTTACTCCTAACCCCACCACTTTTGCATGACTATGAGCAGGTTCAGACAAAAGCATGCCTACAACCAGGGCTTCCTGTGTCGGGTGTGGGGGTCAGGCTCTCACATTTCCAGGAGGTGTGTTCAAGAGAGGTTTCTGATGCCTTACCACAGGCAGTGGTCCAAGATGGGCTTGCATTCAAACTCTGGTGCCCAGCTGGCTCCTTGGCCCAGAGATCTAGCAAAGAAGGAAGCCCTATAGAAGGGTATTCTCTCCCTCCTCTGCAAGTAAGCTATCACTCCTGTTCCAAGTCAGAATGTGGGGGAGGGGATTTATTCTATCCTTTTCCTGGTCCTGAAGCCATTGGGATCATTCAGATCCTCCATAGATCTCAAGGGAGTGAACAGGTACCTTCACCCTATGACCTTCAAGGTGGAGACTATACAATCTGTCATCCTGCTGGTGGCACCAGGGGACTACCTGTGCCTGCTGGATTTAGAAGATGACTATCTCCATATCCAAGATAGAATGAAAAAATAGCGTTTCCTCAGATTTACAATGCAGGAGGGCCATTTCCAGGTTCAGGTCCCCCCTTCAGCCTCTCCTCTGATACCCAGGGCCTTCACCAAGATCTTGCCTCCTCTGGTTAGACTCAATCGAGCGCAGGGCATAATGCTTTATCCTTACCTTGATGACTGGTTGGTGCATGCCCCATAACTTTGACAGACTCTCAAGAACATAATTGTGGTCTGTAAGACTCTTGTCAGGTTTGGTTGGATGTGGAACTTGGCCAAGTGCAACCTGACTCTGAGACAATGGTTGGACTTCATTGGGTCAAGTTTCAACCCAATAAAGGGCCAGGCATCTCTGCCACTGAAAGAGTCTGGAAACTAAAGAGCTGTATGCACTATCTTCTGGCCCATTCCCCACCACAGCTCGCCAGTGGCTGCAGAGCCAAGGAGACATGGAAGCTTGTGTGTTAGTGATCCTATGAGTCTGGGGTCACCTGAAGCCTCTGGTCAACTTTCTCCACTACCAATGGGATCCTACTTTTCGCAACTACACCTGCGTGACCCACTCAATTCCCGGGATTGCAGCACAAGTGCAGTGGTGGTTGGTCGATGCTCATCTGCAGAGAGGTTTTCCACTTACCCACCCTACTTCCCTGAGCCGTACAACACATGCCAGTGCAAGTGGTTGAGAGCCATGCTACCTGAGGAAGCTGTCCGCAGTCTCTGGAGTCCTCAGGAATTGCAGTCCCCCTTTGAGTGTGAGAGAGCTCTCTGCAGTCTGAAGGGCTCTTCCCCACTTTTTTGTCCAAC
This sequence comes from Ambystoma mexicanum, assembly GCF_040938575.1. Classification (NCBI taxonomy): domain Eukaryota; kingdom Metazoa; phylum Chordata; class Amphibia; order Caudata; family Ambystomatidae; genus Ambystoma; species Ambystoma mexicanum. The sequence continues at coordinate 403,891,801 of NC_090924.1, forward strand.
ACCAGGGCCAGGTGATCCTGGGAAGGACCGTCAACATTCAGACTCATTTTTTCTAAAATAATCATAAAGGCACCAGATCCTAGAAGCTTATTCAGGTTGCCAAGGCCACAATGATTTGAACAGATAATCATCTCTTCTCTCTAATGCTTCCTATCTCCCAGGGGTGGAGAAATGCCAGGCGGATGCCCAAAGCAGGACCTTCTGCTCGGTGGAGAGGACCCGCACAAAGAAGATCTTCCTATCCAGTTAAAGGAGATTCTGGGAGCAGTCTTGGATCATTTTTCCTCCAGGACATCCCACCAGATGCTGTTCTTGTTGCTCTAGAGAAAAGGACCCTCTCTCCTACAGCCAGAATGTTTTGTCTCTCCTCTGAGCCGTGGGCAATTTATATACCTTTCTTCATTCCCTCTTCTGGGGAGGGTCCACGTTGAAGGGGTGCCTGTGATTATATTGTCCTCAGCCTGGAAAAAATAGTCCTCACTCTCTCTCCTCCAGATGTTGTGTGGGATATTTTTACCCATGCATCCAAGCCCTACCATAAAACTGTGCAGTACTGGCATGGAAAAAATCATGATGGCCAGAACTCCCCAGAGAGTGCACAGGGAAAACATGAAGAATAGGCTGCCACCCATTTTACCTATGTTGTGAGCACAGGAGGGCACTGCCTAAAACCACCATTGGGCTACACACACAGTAGCCTGAAACCATTGGGAATGGCAATGCTGATTGCCAAAAAGCAACTCAGAACTGTGGGGAATTCATTTTCTTAATCCCAAAAATGGTTGCAATACCGGTACTCACCACTATCAGAAAGCCAGCGTTTTAAAACCTTTTGTGTAAAACTGACTTTTGTGTAAAACTGAACAGAGGAACCCAAACCAGACCAAGGAAAGAGTTGCTAAGAGGTGGATACAATGTAAAACTATATTCTGAAATGACTTGAAGGAAGTAATTATTTAATGTATAGGTAAAAATTGTAAGTTTGATTTAAACTAGGAACTAAAGTGACATTTAGCTTAATTCTGCCTGACAACTGCCCCCAACAGGAGAAACCTGCTCAGCCACTCTTCCCAGGCCTAGCTGCATCCTGCTTCCCCACCAAAAGGAGTTGACACCTCTCTGATTAGATTAGGGGTGGGGCACCGGCAGGAGGTTGAACAAATCCTTGTCCTGGACTCAGGCAAATGTTATATTGGGGGTCCGTAAAGTGGCTTCCTCTTGGGAGAAGTGGGAGGAGAAGTGCCTCTGGGAGCCACCCGAGCTGGAGGCGGGGGCAGACAGAAGCTTCCCCCATGTGCTTTGGAACCTAAACCACACACATCTGGGCCAGAGCATAATTTTAAAAAAGATGGATAATTCATAGTACGGACTTGTCAGAATTATATAAGTAATATCATTATTCTTGTGATTTTTCTGTGCACGTGGTGTAAGGACCCTGTGGTGTATGCTGGGGGGTTGCTAGCGGAAAATAGGGTCTTACTCCAAATGTCTGCATGTTAAAAATCTGAGACTTCATCAATTAATGTCCATACTCCCTGCGCACATGTGCGTAATTTTTGGTAAATGTCCGATATTGGTAAACCAGTCAAAAAGTGCAAAATTTTTTCATTGTTGAATGCAAGCCCCCAGGAAGATCAGAGGCAGACAAGCATGGACCATAAGGAATATATAATGTGTACATGTAATTTCAACAAATTGTGTATCTGGGAAATATGTATTTGAATCAAATATAGATTTGTGGGCAAATTGACCAGGGAGGATCCTCTGACCCATGAACAGACCTCATCATGATGAGAATCCATTTCCTTCCCCCAATCATGGGAGAAGGGAGAATTGGGCCAATGACAAGTAGAGAGGGGCAGGCTCAGTTATGCCACGCACACACCCACTTCCAAAACACATAAAAGAGACTGCTGGGACAGGTAGAGACATTCAATTCCATTTTCTGCGGGACGCTCTGCCGGGAGACTCCAGACTTCCCATCCATCAATCTCCAAAGACCAGAACTTTACTTCAGAACTTAAAGCAAGGGCCTAAACCCACAAACTGAGAACTCTTCACAGCAGGCCTCAGCATCCTTAAAATCATCTGCAAACTATTCCACAGCCGGGCGAGCTGTTTGAATTCTGTGCCAAGAACTTTTGCCGGAACCGCAGACCAGTCCCAGACCGCTGTGAGCAGAACCAGAGATCCAGATCGCTGTGAGCAGAACCGGTGCCTGATTGACCCGCCGATCAGAGAGAACCGCCACTGGACGTGTTGACCAGATCTGTGACAAGGCCTATTTCAAATTTATATTGTGAGTACCTAGCAGAACTGTGCAGAACCAATCTCTTAGTTAAAATAATCTATTTCAAGCTATTTTAACCTAAGTAGAACTGCCTCCTAGAAATCGTGTCATCTGTCATTTTTAAAGCGGCACAACTGTCACCTGTCAATTCTGCAGCTGCAAGCTGTCACCTGTCATTTTGAGTTTTACTTTAAATCGGAAAATCTACCTTTATTAAATCGTCCATATCTCTTGAGCCGTTTGGGCTAGGAACGAAATTTAACTTTCATTTTAAAGCTGTGATTCTAGGCTTTCCAACGACTTCCTACTCCCTATACTTTTTCCGCAATCGCGATTTACGCACTCACGAAATTTACCACGATTTGCGATTTTGGCTCAATTTCTCCACTTGTCAAAATAGCAGCTCCATTCTTTCCTTTGTTAAAAATCTGTTTGCAACCTGGTAATAACTCATAGAGCATTGCTAAAGTGAGCCTGAACTAATACCAACAAGCATCTCTCACTCACCCTGAATCTCTAGAGGGAATTAAAATCAGTTAGCACATTTTCCCATCCATTGCCATCACATTTAAAAGCATTTTGGGCCTGTGTTTCAAACTTCTGCCTGTTTCCTCTAAGCTTGCTGGGGGGGGGGGGATACTGAATTCCGTATTGTATTTGTTTGTATTCCCGAAGACTGTGTGTGTTACATCAATCTCCTTGCATTGCATATAGGGGGGGAGGGGGTGAATTGCCACCAGGGGAAAAGTGATTACATTGTCTTTTGTTGAAGCCATATCAAGTTATTTTCTGTACTGCATTTCATTCATCATTGTGTTTCCTTGAACCATATAAAGCATTCTTTCCCACCTTATTCTTATGTTCCTATTCATAAGTTACCTCTTGCTGATTACTGCTCATATTCACAAGTGTAATATCCATTATCAAGTTATTTATAGAAGTGTGATATATATATATATATTGTTTATATTTCTCAAACAAACCTTTTAAATTTGCAAAACAGACCTCCTTCTTGGCTCAGTGGGGTCAGGGAGATTCTAAGAGAGGGGTGTTATATAAGGGTTGTCATCCAGAGTACATGAACTGGACCTAAAAATATATCAATAAGGGTTTCCCTCAGCATCCCAGACTAGGCATTGACTTAGCTGTAGTGTTGAAGTGAAGCCGCTTAACAAAGTGGGGGCTCGTAGCCGGAGATTCTGGGTTAGATCTATCACTTGTGCAGATTAATACATTGTGCTAACTGACAGGAGACATACATCCGGTCGGATCACCACGCTGTGTTACGCTGTAAAACACTCCTCAAAGGAACGCTCTAAGGAAACGGTCTGTTTTGCAAAAATAAAATACAAACTTCTGTAAGTCAGGAAGGAACTCAAATTCCAGAATGACGACACTGGTAGACATCAAAATAGCCAGAGAGCACTTCTTACATAAGCTATTTGTGAGAGGTGAGTGGACTCATCAGGACCAAACGGTCTGGTTGCAGGCAATCGCGCAACAGGTCACTGAAACAGGGTCAGATTATGGAGAGATCAGGGTCCCCTACATGTGGCCCTGAGTGAACTATATATGGCCCCTAAAGCCAAAGATGAACATAATAAGATTGCCAGGTTAGCGCCATATTTGTACCTATATATGGGAGCCATACAGAATAAATGTGCTGAAGGCCAAGATCTGGCAAATAGGCAACAGATGGCGTTAGAGAAGGCCCAATCTGATCTGGACTCTTCTGAGCAGAGGCTGCTCAGGAGCCAGGAGTCCGAAAATGACAGCAGACAGTACATCACTAAAATAAAGGAGGATATGGATGTACTGCAACAGGAAAAGGCCGACCAGGATACCAGATTTCTGGCCTTACAGAGGGAGTCCCAAGAAGGTTTGGACACCCTACTGCAGAGCCAGAAAAAGCTGGAGCAACAATTAGATTTCAATAGGGCATGTGCTGAGCAGGTAGTCACCCTGCAAAGCCACCTAGATAGGGAAAAAGAGGAAAGCAATAAACTGATTTTGAAAGACCTGGATACCCAGGCAGAGTTTGACCAGGAGCGCCAGAAAGCTGGTGCCTTCCAAAGCCAAAGGGATGACCTGGCGGCACAGATGAAGGCTCTTAGTCAGGAAAGGGATACCTTAGGCCAGGAAGTCTGCCACTTAAAAAGGAAAATGGAAGAAAATCACCTGGCCCTCCAGGGACTGCGTGACCTCCAAAAAGAACACCAGAACTTGTTAGAGCACACCAGGAGGGTGGAGGATGCTCTGGCAAGAAAGGAGCAGGCCAATAGGGACACAGCTCAGGAGGTAACCCTCCTGCAGCAAAGATTGGCCCAGTACTCCAGGACCAATCAGGAGGCACAGAGAGAGAATGAGTCTCTCTGCCAGCACAATGATAGGCTCTGGCAACAGGTAGCGATGCAGGAGAGACTGATAGAGTCTAGTAAGGCCTTAACTGAGGAACTGAAAGCGCAGGCTCTTGCATTGCAACAGGGAACAGGGGCGGATAGAGATGAGGTTCGCTGGGAAAGAGAAACTCCTGAGCATAACCTCGGGTTATGCTCAGGAGAAACTCCTGAGCATAACCTTGGGTATGGGCACCCAAGCACAGTGCACTTTAGTGGGGAACCCCAGGAGAGTAGGCCCATTAAGGGCATCCTGAAAACCTCTGCCCAGTTAGGTCAGTGGGGGGGGGGGTACCCGTCAAATCCTGGCAGCAAGGAGGGATCTGAAGACTCCTCTGAGCATTACAGGACACAGGAGACCAGGTCCCCACATTCTGCCAGCCATTCCCAGGCTCACAGAATCCTGGAAAACCTGGAAGATCAGACGGGCACCTCTGGGAGCAGTGCTTCTGAGTCAGAGGATGAATGGACCAGGGTTACCCGAACCAGAAAGGCCAATAAGGCAAAAAGGGCCTTGCTTAAGGACCCATTGAAACAAATAAAGGCAATAAGGAGTGTCATCACGCCTTATCATAAGAACGCAAAGTATTCTGTTTGGGAACACTTGGAGCTCTATGAGCAAATGATGGAGACTTTCCATTTGAAGGACAGCAGTAGCTGCATCCAGTACGTCAAATGGACCTTCTCACCAGAATACTCCAGTTTCTTTGCAGGGCTGGAGGAACAAAACCATTCAAGGTGGTCCACATACAGGGCGGCCATCTTGAAACATTTTTCTGTGCACAGAAATCTTCAAGAGGCTCGCAAGACAGCCTACAATTTGCAATGTGGGGAGGATCAGGCCCCACAAGAGTTTGTGCAGGAATTAAAGTGTGCTTTTGCGCAGACCACCAGAAGGGTGCGCACGGATAGCAGAGAATTTATCAATACGTTTTTCCATGCCTTACCCAAATGCATAACGACCCAGCTCGTGAGAGATTTTCATGAGAAAAGATCTTTAGACTGGGTCATTGAACAGGCTACCCGGATCTATGAGGTGCAGAAGCCCATCGAAAATAAAAATAATGCGCAGAAAAACCCCAAAACCAACAGCACCCCTGCTGCTGCCAAGGTGGCAGAGGTAAAGGTCACCCCCCGTTTTGGAGTTGGAGATGGGGGGGCCTAAAAACCTACCTGCACCTAATAATGCCAAGCCCAGAAGGCCCTCGGGCCAGTCACAGACAGGGAGCCAAGGAGGTAGTCCCACAAATGGGGTCACTCACTCCCCTGATTATGTCAGTCCCCGCTACAAGGGAAACCGACCCATCCTGGGTTATGTGTGGACTCCTCCAGCCCAAGGGGGGGAGATCCAGCCAAGCGCCTAACCCGGGGAACTTCCCTCCTAACTTCCCCCAGGAGGGCAGAACTCATCAAATCCTGGGCAGAACTTTTTCCCCAGGTATCTACCCAATTTCCAACTCCAAAACCATCCATCCTTCTTTCCCCAATTCCCTGAGCCCAGACAACCTAATCCGGGAGAGGGGAGGCCAAGAGTGGAGGGGTACCCAAATCTTCCCAACCAGGGGTACTACCAGAGAAGGGATAGCTACCCTTCCCAGGATCAGCCCAGGGGAGAAAATAGAGCCTCGTATCAGCCTGAGCGGGTTTCACAACTTGAGCGCCAGGTCCAAAATATGGCACGGGATCTGGGTCACATACTGAGGGCTCAACAGAACCCTCAGATGAGCATGCCACCGCAGAATGCCCCAAACTCTGGACCTGGTGCTCCAGAACAATGACGGGGGCAGCATCCCGATAACCCACCGGTTCCCGGGGAGGAGGCACAAGGGGAAGGGGGGTGTAAAGCCTTGGAGGAAGCTTCCTTCCCACCTTGTAAACAGCCCCTGGAAAACCAGGAACCAGAAACAAAATCTCCTGCCCCTGAAAGCCTGCCTCCCAAGGAGCAGAGGGGGGGTAGGAGAAACACAGGACCCAAACAGACCCACTTTGTGGAGGAGGTACAGGTCTTCCAATTTGAGGGAGAGGGATCCTCAGAGGATCCTGGGAAAAGGATCTTCTCCTTTAGAGATGGGGGAACTCCTCCCAAAAAAAAATGGGTCCCAAGGGATTCCAATCCAGACTGGGGAGATATGGAGACTGCAAATTAACAAGGGGGTCCTGGGAGTCCCTCTGCCAGACATTAGTCCTGGTTACGAGAGACTTACCCAGAGTCTTTAGCTCACTATCTTTCACAGAGAAGAAATATCCCAAACATATCAGTCTTGATATGGAGACTGAGCTACGGCCACCCATCATCTCATCCCAGAACCCACAATACCGAAATCCCCTGGTTCAAACCCATCCTGGTGACTGCCTCCAAAAAGGGGGGGGCGGCCCATAACCGGAACCAGGGGAACCCACAATGGCTCTGATCTCTAGTTGCCAACTTTTTCTTTCAGATTCCCCAGGCTCTTCACAGAATTCTGCCCAAATCTCTTCGCTAGCAATGTCCAAAACCAGAAAGTTAGCCCACCAGTTGTCCAAAAATGTGCATTATCTGTGCCCCCTTGAGGAGAAGGAGGGAAGATATTATGCCCCGGTACAAGTACAGGGGCAGGGTACAATTTTGGCACTGGTGGACACTGGATCCCAAGCTACCCTTCTGTCCAAAAGGGCCTTTGATGAACTAAATGCAGGAAGGGGGGAGAGTTACCGTATTCCTCTCACCTCTCTTCCTGGACAACTGCAGAACTTTGACGGGAAGGAAATTCCCGTCGAAGGGACTGCAGACTTGGACATTAAAATTGGGCGACACAAGGTGAAACACCCGGTCATAGTAGTGACTCCAGAGGGCACCCCTTGTTTACTAGGGAACAACCTCCTGAGAAGGTTGTCACCCCTAATAGATTGTGTAAACAAGGTCCTCTGGACCCAGACTAGCCGACCAATAAAATTAAAACAGAGTGTCAACCATGTTAGTTTGAATGGCACCTGCCACATGGTTGAACAAAAATCTGACCAAGTAGAATTTCACTTCCAGAACAACCAGATTCCAGACGTGACAGTAATAGCAGTAGGACTGGTGATGGGGGGTCCTCTCTATTTCTGAAAATCAACCTTCCTTCCAGTTTAAGGTGGTATTCCACACTGGAAGGAAACACTCTGAAATTCTTTACCAATCCACAATCAGACACTCCCACTCCCATAGTCCAGAAAGATGTGAAATCAGCTCAGAGCCTGGCTGATCTTCAGCAAATTGGAGAGCAGTTGTTCATCCCTGTTCAGTTAAATGATGGGAAGGACTCTGTTCTCGCTCGAGTGTGTGTGAACAACGGTAAGAGCTTCATCAGCGAAGCCATGTTCCGCCAACTCCCAAAAGATGCAGCCATTCCCACATTCAAACTTATAGACAAATGGGAAATGGACCTGGAAGCACCTAATTCCAAACATCTCCTGCCAAGCAGGTGGACGCTCAAAATCTCCATTGGCAACAAGAGCATAGTCAATAATTGTTGGGTCGTGCGAGACATCAGTGCCGCCTTTTACTTAGGCAGTGACATTCTCAATCGCTTTGCCATTAGTTTGGACCTAATATACTTCAAAGCTTGGTCCCGATTAGCGGATAATCCCATGGGCTTTGATGATCCAGAAAAAGCATTTAGGTCAGCTCAATTGCTAACTAATGCAGTTGAAATTCAGATTAAAGAGGAAGTCACCATCCCAGAAAGGACCCGACAATTCTCCCTGGAAGTGAAAGTTAAAAGAGGACAAAAATTGAAAAACCCTGATGCTTACATGCATCTAAATGCTTCTCTCCAACAGCAAGGGTTGGGGGTAAACCCAACTCCATTAGTCAACATAGAACATGACACATTCCAATAGAGGTGGATAACAGCGACTTAAAGAGTATTACTCTAGCCGCAGGCACCGTTATTGGAATGGCGGTTGATGACCGACATTTTTCCATTGATCTAGGAAATGAACTGTTAGGACCAATCCCCAAGGACTGTTTTGACAGTGACAGTGATGCCAACACAACACCAGACAGGATCTTTACCCGGCATGGGGGGAACTTCCTGGTGTACACTTCCTGCCCTTATGGTAAGGAAGATGTGACTTGTGACTTCAGGAGGGATGAGGTGATTTTCCAGGTCCACGAGGGCTGCCTTTCCCACCTGAGGCCTCGAGTCCAAATCAGCACTCTGACCAGGGACTTCTCCACCCAGCTGGAGGAGGCCGCTGAGATAGCCAACCCAGAAGTCTTTCCAGGCTTCAGGCAGATGGTGGAAGAGAGGGTCAACCTAGCTGATGCCTGCGTGACTCTGGAACAGAAGCAAAAGTTGAAACAAGTTTTCTTGGATTTCCAAGATCTCTTTGCGGTAGACTCATATGACTGTGGTCGCACTGACATCCACACCACAACAATTCCCACGGACCCTGGAATGACTCCAGTGTTTGTGAAGCAATATCGTTTGCCTCTCGCATCCATGGAGTCCCTTACTGAAATAATTAAGAACCTTGAGTCCCGGGGAATAATCCGTCCAGTACACAGCACCTTCAATAATCCGGTGCTGGGAATATTGAAGCCAAACGGCCAGTGGAGACTGTGCGCCGACCTTAGGGAGCTCAACAAACGGGTCCATACTTCTGCCCTACATTGACCAAGGGCTGGCCCAGATTCAAGGGTCACAAGTATTCACTGCAATAGACCTGACCAATGGATACTGGACCGTGCCTGTCAGTAGGGAGGACCAATACAAACTGGCTTTTACCTTTGGGGGCCAGCAGTACACATGCTTCCGGACTCCCTTCGGATACCTCAACTCCGGCAATTAATTCAACATTTTCCTACATAAGGCCATGCCCGACCTGGGTGCGAGGGGTAACCTGGCTTATGTAGATGATGTCCTCATCAAAAGTTCATCTCTGGAGGAACACATAGCGGAGATCCGTTATGTCCTGACACAGTTGCGGGCCGCCGGAGCCAAACTTTCCTTCCAGAAAGCATAGTAGTGCAGAACCCGTGTTAATTTCTTGGGGCATGAGATTACTCCTCAGGGTCTCTGTCCCCAAGAAAAGAAAGTGGAAGCACTTCAGAAACTGAAAGACCCCACAACTCTGCGGGAACTAAGGAGCCTCCTTGGACTGACTAATTACAGCAGAAAGTTCATTGAGGGCTACGCAGAGATCACTAGACCCCTGATTCATCTCTTGAAGGGGGGGGTCAAGTGGGAATGGGGTCCAGAACAATCCGAGGCAGTAAGACGACTCAAGAGAAGCCTCTCACAAGCGCCTTGCCTAGCTTACCCTGTCAGAAACAAGGAGTTCTTCCTGGAGACAGGGTTCTCTAATACGTGCTTGACAGCAGTATTATACCAAAAGCATGACAAGGTCAATAAAGTAATCTCCTATGCGAGCAAAACTTTATCCTCTGTCGAGGAAAAATTCAACGATTGTGAGAAGGCACTCTGGCAACGTTGTGGGCATTGAAGAATTACCGCCCGTTTATCCAAGGGGAACACATCATAGTGGATTCTCCATACCAGCCTCTGCAATATCTCCAAAGTGACAGAATCCGGGCCGGAAATGTGAGTAATTCCCGAATTTCTTCCTGGATTTTGTCAATGCAAGGCTTTCCTGTGGAGGTGAGATATGGCCAAAACAAGAAGAGTCCCCTCGCGCAAGGTCTGGCTGACTTGCATGATTGTGCCAGAGAAAACTGTCTCGAGGACGGAAGTCTAAAAATCAAGGACAACATGGAGGCATACCTTAATTCCCCACACAAAGTCTTTGAAGAAGACAAGTGTGTGGGAATGCCCACTGTCTATGTGGATGGATGCTCGTACCATGTTGACAACAACGGGGAGAAAGAACTGGTGGCCGGCGTAGGGAATGCATGGGTGAATGAGTCCCCAGAACCCTCCGCTGGATACAAAATTGGTCCCCGAAGTAGTCAGGTGGCAGAATTGATGGCTGTGCATCAGGCCATCCTCACTGCTGTCCAACATCAACTCCACAAACTGGTCATTATCACAGATTCGGATTATGTACGGAACGGGTTCGTGGAGCACCTGGTTAATTGGAAAACCAGAGGCATGTTATGTGCTAATAACAAACCCCTGAAACGTGGGAAGCTAATCCAAAATATTGATGATCTGGTCACATCGAATGGGATGACCATCTACTGGAAAAAGATCAAGGGTCATTCCAAAGTGGAGGGACCAGACAAAACTGGAAATGACTTAGCTGACCAGCTGGCCAAAACCGGGGCCATCCAAGGGGATCTAATCGAAATAGAGTCCCTGTTGGGGGAAATTCAGGTCACTGCTATCACTAGGTCCCAGACAAATGCTCACAATGATCTTTCAACTGCACAATGGAGTAAGGAGACCCCTGATGCTGATTTGATTACAGCTCAGAAGGGGGATCCAATAATTGGTAAGTTTTACCAACACATTGAGGACCCTGAGAACTTTCCCCTGACGGATACCGATTACATTGGGAAGGAGGACCTTAGAGTGTTGATGAAATGTCCAAAGAGGTTCCGAATCCAAGACGGTTTGTTGGTAAGGAAATCCCAAGCTGGCCATGATCAGTGGGTGGTTCCTACCTCATTCCGAAGCCTGATGTTAAGTCACGCCCATGATGCGGCCACCGCCGGTCATACGGGGTTTCACACAACACTGGAAATCTTAAGAGAGGTTGCATACTGGCCACACATGGGGCAGGACCTCGACCAATACTTGAAGGGGTGTCTTGTGTGTGCACAATTTCAGCCATCATCCCTCACACACCGTGCGCCTCTCCAAAAGAGGGGGATGACACTGCCATGGTCAGATTTGCAAATTGACTTTGTAGGCCCTGTAATTCGCTCGTCTAGAGGAAACAAGTACATGTTGACCGTTACATGCTTGTTTACCAAGTGGGTGGAATGTCTCCCAGCCCCAAACTGCAAGGCAGAAACAGCAGCTGCCCTGATGATTAACCACATCTTTTCCCGTTTTGGTCTACCTCAAAGGATTGAGTCAGACAGAGGTAGCCACTTCACCAGTGAAGTAATGACAAAGATGTGGGAGATTCCGGGGGTTAAAAGGAAGCTACACATTGCTTACAGGCCAGCTTCTTCTGGAGCAGTAGAGAGATACAACCGAACCATTGTGAGCATATTTAAAAAGTTTGTGGCAGATTCTGGGCCAAGTTGGGATATCCGATTACCTCTGGTCCTAATGGCCATCAGATCTACCCCTTCATCTGCAACTAAAATGTCACCATTTGAGTTGATGACTGGACGCAAGATGGTGCTTCCTCACCATTTGCTCTACAGGACCCAAGAGCAGACACTGATAAATGCCTCCACAACTCATGAGTATGTGGAGAATTTAAGGAAACACCTTCAGCATGCTTTCGCCTATGCTCAGCGGAATCTAGAAAGATCAGCTGATAGCATGAAAAGCCACTACAACCTGAAGACCACCAGGAAGGAATATACTGTGGGGGACCGGGTCTATCTATACAATTTCCAAAGGAACCAGGCCAAACAGCGAAAATGTTTGCCTACATGGAAGGGACCCTTTGAAATTATAGACAAGATCTCCCCTGTTGCCCACAAAATCTGCATCCCCAAAGGTAATTTGGCGGAAGGGGAAGATAAGTGGGTCCATATTAATCAGCTGAAGTGTTGCCATCCCAGGCATACTCTGCAGCAACTGGAGGAGTCCTCTGCAATACCAGAGGGGGCCGCTCCAGAGTAATTCAGTTCCAACCCTAAAATATCCCATATATAGTCTCTAAAATATTATGACGCTTGTAAGCCACTGTCTCTGAATTATATCTTGTTTTTAAAAATTGGAATGCTATGTCTATTAAAGTATAAAATGTATATGTCGCCTCACTGTATCAATAGTGGGGGAGAAATGTCTATGAATAGGTATTGCCGCTTTCCTTTGTCGTCCAAGGAGAAAGAAAAGATGGAGACTGACCACGGAAGGCGACCTGGGGACCGGAAGCGAAGATCCGAGGGGCCCGGGGTACCGCCCAATCCTCCCATCAAGACCAGCAAGGAGAACTGATTGATCGACTGGAGGGAGGAAAAGATGCTGAACTGTGCCATCTATGGAATTGGAAGAAGAGGAGGCGAACATCCCAGATCTTGCGAGTTCCATCAGTGAAACGACAGAATGGCCATCGCAAGAGAGGGGGCTTGTGGGATGTTTTTACCCATGCATCCCAGCCCTACCATAAAACTGTGCAGTACTGGCATGGAAAACATCATGATGGCCAGAACTCCCCAGAGAGTGCACAGGGAAAACATGAAGAATAGGCTGCCACCCATTTTGCCTATGTTGTGAGCACAGGAGGGCACTGCCTAAAACCACCATTGGGCTACACACACAGTAGCCTGAAACCATTGGGAATGGCAATGCTGATTGCCAAAAAGCAACTCAGAACTGTGGGGAATTCATTTTCTTAATCCCAAAAATGGTTGCAATACCGGTACTCACCACTATCAGAAAGCCAGCGTTTTAAAACCACCACACTTTTGTGTAAAACTGAACAGAGGAACCCAAACCAGACCAAGGAAAGACTTGCTAAGAGGTGGATACAATGTAAAACTATATTCTGAAATGACTTGAAGGAAATAATTATTTAATGTATAGGTAAAAATTGTAAGTTTGATTTCAACTGGGAACTAAAGTGACATTTAGCTGAATTCTGCCTGACAACTACCCCTGACAGGAGAAACCTGCTCAGCCACTCTTCCCAGGCCTAGCTGCATCCTGCTTCCCCACCAAAAGGAGTTGACACCTCTCTGATTAGATTAGGGGTTGGGCACCGGCAGGAGGTTGAACAAAGCCTTGTCCTGGACTCAGGCAAATGTTATATTGGGGGGCCGTAAAGTGGCTTCCTCTTGGGAGAAGTGGGAGGAGAAGTGCCTCTGGGAGCAAGCCGAGCTGGAGGCGGGGGCAGACAGAAGCTTCCCCCATGTGCTTTGGAACCTAAACCACACCCATCTGGGCCAGAGCATAATTTTAAAAAAGATGGATAATTCATAGTACGGACTTGTCAGAATTATATAAGCAATATCATTATTCTTGTGATTTTTCTGTGCACGTTTTAAGAGGTGTTAGGACCCTGTGGTGTATGCTGGGGGGTTGCTAGCGGAAAATAGGGTCTTACTCCAAATGTCTGCATGTTAAAAATCTGACACTTCATCAATTAATGTCCATACTCCTTGCGCACATGTGTGTAATTTTTGGTAAATGTCCGATATTGGTAAACCAGTCAAAAAGCGCAAAATGTTGTCATTGTTGAATGCAAGCCCCCAGAAAGATCAGAGGCGGACAAGCATGGACCATAAGGAATATATAATGTGTACATGTAATTTCAACAAATTGTGTATCTGGGAAATATGTATTTGAATCAAATATAGATTTGTGGGCAAATTGACCAGGGGAGGATCCTCTGACCCATAAACAGACCTCATCATGATGACAATCCATTTCCTTCCCCCAATCATGGGAGAGGGGAGAATTGGGCCAATGACAAGCAGAGAGGGGCAGGCTCAGTTATGCCACGCCCACCCACTTCCAAAACACATAAAAAGAGACTGCTGGGACAGGTAGAGAAATTCAATTCCATTTTCTGCGGGACGCTCTGCCGGGAGACTCCAGACTTCCCATCCATCAATCTCCAAAGACCAGAACTTTACTTCAGAACTTAAAGCAAGGGCCTAAACCCACAAACTGAGAACTCTTCTCAGCAGGCCTCAGCATCCTTAAAATCATCTGCAAACTATTCCACAGCCGGGCGTGCTGTTTGAATTCTGTGCCAAGAACTTTTGCGTGAACCGCAGACCAGACCCAGACCGCTGTGAGCAAAACCAGAGATCCGGATCGCTGTGAGCAGAACCGGTGCCTGATTGACCCGCCGAGCAGAGAGAACCGCCGCTGGATGTGTCGACCAGATCCGTGACAAGGCCTATTTCAAATTTATATTGTGGGTACCTAGCAGAACTGTGCAGTACCAATCTCTTAGTTAAAATAATCTAATTTAAGCTATTTTAACCTAAGTAGAACTGCCTCCTAGAAATCGTGTCATCTGTCATTTTTAAAGCTGCACAACTGTCACCTGTCAATTCTGCAGCTGCAAGCTGTCACCTGTCATTTTGAGTTTTACTTTAAATCCGAAAATCGACCTTTATTAAATCGTCTGTATCTCTTGAACCGTTTGAACTAAATTTTACTTTCAATTTAAAGCTGTGATTCTAGGCTTTCCAACAAACCTAGAACCGACTTCCTACTCCCTATACTTTTTCCGCAATCACGATTTACGCACTCACGAAATTTACCGCAATTTGCGATTTTGCCTCAATTTCTCCACTTGTCAAAATAGCAGCTCCATTCTTTCCTTTGTTAAAAATCCGTTTGCAACCTGGTAATAACTCATAGAGCATTGCTAAAGTGAGCCTGAACTAATACCAACGAGCATCTCTCACTCACCCTGAATCTCTAGAGGGAATTAAAATCAGTTAGCACATTTTCCCATCCATTGCCATCACATTTAAAAGCATTTTGTGCCTGTGTTTCAAACTTCTGCCTGTTTCCTCTAAGCTTGCTGGGGGGGGAACTGAATTCCGTATTGTATTTGTTTGTATTCCCGAAGACTGTGTGTGTTACATCAATCTCCTTGCATTGCATATAGGGGGGGAGGGGGTGAATTGCCACCAGGGGAAAAGTGATTACATTGTCTTTTGTTGAAGCCATATCAAGTTATTTTCTGTACTGCATTTCATTCATCATTGCATTTCCTTGAACCATATAAAGCATTCTTTCCCACCTTATTCTTCTGTTCCTATTCATAAGTTACCTCTTGCTGATTACTGCTCATATTCACAAGTGTAATATCCATTATCGATTTATTTATAGAAGTGTGATATATATATATATATATATTGTTTATATTTCTCAAATAAACCTTTTAAATTTGCAAAACAGACCTCCTTCTTGGCTCAGTGGGGTCAGGGAGATTCTAAGAGAGGGGTGTTATATAAGGGTTGTCATCCAGAGTACATGAACTGGACTGAAAAATATATCAATAAGGGTTTCCCTCAGCATCCCAGACTAGGCATTGACTTAGCTGTAGTGTTGAAGTGAAGCCGCTTAACAGTTGTCAATCACTCCACCGTGGATTCACCTTGTTTCTCCCTGTCTTTGCCTTCCCCAGCTCCAACCCTTCCCTCCTTGAGGCCATGGATGTGGCAGTCTGGATTCTAAATGGGGGTTGGTTAATCCAGATGGGGATATTCCCTTCCCAAACGAACACCATCCAGGTTTTCCACAAGCATGCTTCCCTCAAGTCATACAATATGCGATGGCATTCATTCTCCTCCTAGTGTTCTGCTAAGGAGTTATATCTGCTTGCATGCCCTCACCTTTTTATCCTTGAATTCCATGTAAAGGGTTTTTTATTTGTGTCTTCCTGTCTCTTCCCTTCATGCCTAAAAACCAGTGCCTTCATGGAGCCATGGGGCATATTACGAAAGCAGGTCCATATGCAACATGCCTGCTTAGGGGTTTCACCCTGTCTAGGCCTTCCATCAGATCTCCCTGCACAGCCTGGTATTTACCTTTAGTCCTGGTTTTATAAATGCACCTCCAATAGAATCATTGATGGACAATGGCTTTAACAACTTTGGAGTTGGAGAGGAGAGGGTTTTATGACATGGAGAGGTTGCAGCAGAATTGTTTGGCTGCCCAGATGCAGATGGGAATAGGGTCCAGGTCATAGGACAGGATGAGCCGGAAGAGTAAGAGATGGTCCCCCCAGCATGTCTCAGTAGATGGAAGAGACTCGGCACTCTGCAATTGTGCCTGCTCTTGCAGAGGGGGAAGGTCAGACACAGGCATCACTTGTCCATTTATCGGTGGTATAGGGGACATCCACCTCATTATTGACCTAGGAACACTTTAGTTTGCTTGCAGGGAAGACTGTGAGCAGGCTGGAAAATGCTATGATATGCAGCGTGTGCATGATAGTAGTGAAACAGACTACTTCAAATAAGGGTTGCTTGTTGGGGACCACTGCAATGCACAAGCAAAGGGAAAAGAAGCATGTTCTGACTAGTCTTGGTGAGTGCAGGTAATCTTGCAGTGACCCCCCCCCTTCACAGCACCCTCCAGCGGTGAAAACTGGAAAAAGGTAGTGTCATCACAGCATGATAAACCAGTGTGTTGTTAGTCCTGGATATACTGGCACAGATAGCCCGTAGTCCCCCTGCCCTCTAATCCAAACCAAGTACTTCTGGCATTATTGCATACTGTGCCAGTTGCACCATCCAGCAGCAAGGGCTTGTTCCCACCTCCAGCATCGCCAGCACCACTGCATATTATTGTTGTTCGTAGCACTGTTATTGTGCCATGATTTGAACTGGCACAGCCATACCAAATGATGTGGCGTGATAGCATGCACTGCCTGTATTGTCAGACAGCCATCAGTCAGGAGGTGCTGCACCACATGGCAATAGTGGATGCTATAGTAAGGCAAATGCTCTGGAACTACCCTACCCTCATGTTGGTGGGTGATGGCAATTGGTTTAATCGGTAGGAAAGGGGAATTTGGAGGGGCTATGCTCTGAAGCAAAGCATAGTCCCCAAACAGTTTACAAAGGTAGCGGGCGCCCCTCTCTTGAAAGAACAAGGCCTGATAACTTGTTCAGTGGTTATTAACCACTTGAGAGTTCGCAGCCACTGCTTTTACTCACTGTGCCTTTCACAGATGGGAAATATCCATTTGCATATCAGTCTTTGTCCCGCCCAAGAGCAGTCCAGCACCGAAATGCAATGGCAATTCCCCTCTGAACGAGAGTACCACCAGCAACCCCATACACGTGTTTCACCCTTGTTGGGGATCATCAGTGAGGTGAAGCTGATGCCTCTCTAAGCACAGTGAGAGGGAGACCACGTCTGGTTGCCCCCAGGAGACCTAGGGTTACCAATCCCAGGTTCCTTGAAAATAGTTTACAAAGGTAGCGGGCGCCCCTCTCTCGAAAGAACAAGGCCTGATAACCTGTTCAGTGGTTATTAACCACTTGAGAGTTCGCAGCCACTGCTTTTACTCACTGTGCCTTTCACAGATGGGAAATATCCATTTGCATATCAGTCTTTGTCCCGCCCAAGAGCAGTCCAGCACCGAAATGCAATGGCAATTCCCCTCTGAACGAGAGTACCACCAGCAACCCCATACACGTGTTTCACCCTTGTTGGGGATCATCAGTGAGGTGAAGCTGATGCCTCTCTAAGCACAGTGAGAGGGAGACCACGTCTGGTTGCCCCCAGGAGACCTACGGTTACCAATCCCAGGTTCCTTGAAAATAGTTTACAAAGGTAGCGGGCGCCCCTCTCTCGAAAGAACAAGGCCTGATAACCTGTTCAGTGGTTATTAACCACTTGAGAGTTTGCAGCCACTGCTTTTACTCACTGTGCCTTTCACAGATGGGAAATATCCATTTGCATATCAGTCTTTGTCCCGCCCAAGAGCAGTCCAGCACCGAAATGCAATGGCAATTCCCCTCTGAACGAGAGTACCACCAGCAACCCCATACACGTGTTTCACCCTTGTTGGGGATCATCAGTGAGGTGAAGCTGATGCCTCTCTAAGCACAGTGAGAGGGAGACCACGTCTGGTTGCCCCCAGGAGACCTAGGGTTACCAATCCCAGGTTCCTTGAAAATAGTTTACAAAGGTAGCGGGCGCCCCTCTCTCGAAAGAACAAGGCCTGATAACCTGTTCAGTGGTTATTAACCACTTGAGAGTTCGCAGCCACTGCTTTTACTCACTGTGCCTTTCACAGATGGGAAATATCCATTTGCATATCAGTCTTTGTCCCGCCCAAGAGCAGTCCAGCACCGAAATGCAATGGCAATTCCCCTCTGAACGAGAGTACCACCAGCAACCCCATACACGTGTTTCACCCTTGTTGGGAATCATCAATGAGGTGAAGCTGATGCCTCTCTAAGCACAGTGAGAGGGAGACCACGTCTGGTTGCCCCCAGGAGACCTACGGTTACCAATCCCAGGTTCCTTGAAAATAGTTTACAAAGGTAGCGGGCGCCCCTCTCTCGAAAGAACCTGGGATTGGTAACCCTAGGACTCCTGGGGGCAACCAGACGTGGTCTCCCTCTCACTGTGCTTAGAGAGGCATCAGCTTCACCTCACTGATGATCCCCAACAAGGGTGAAACACGTGTATGGGGTTGCTGGTGGTACTCTCGTTCAGATTGGAATTGCCATTGTATTTCGGTGCTGGACTGCCCCTGGGCAGGACAAAGACTGATATGCAAATGGATATTTCCCATCTGTGAAAGGCACAGTGAGTAAAAGCAGTGGCTGCGAACTCTCAAGTGGTTAATAACCACTGAACAGGTTATCATGTCTGTTCTTTGAGAGAGGGGCGCCCGCTACCTTTGTAAAACTATTTTTTAAGGAACCTGGGATTGGTAACCCTAGGTCTCCTGGGGGCAACCAGACGTGGTCTCCTTCTCACTGTGCTTAGAGAGGCATCAGCTTCACCTCACTGATGATCCCCAACAAGGGTGAAACACGTGTATGGGGTTGCTGGTGGTACTCTCGTTCAGATTGGAATTGCCATTGTATTTCGGTGCTGGACTGCCCCTGGGCAGGACAAAGACTGATATGCAAATGGATATTTCCCATCTGTGAAAGGCACAGTGAGTAAAAGCAGTGGCTGCGAACTCTCAAGTGGTTAATAACCACTGAACAGGTTATCATGTCTGTTCTTGCGAGAGAGGGGCGCCCGCTACCTTTGTAAAACTAGTTCCCAAACAGTGCAGCAGCAACTCTCTAAGTGTGCAAGAGGATCCCAATGATTCACAGCAGTCATGTAGTTAAAATAAGTTGAAAACCGGGTTGAGGAGTTAATAGACAGTAAATATGCTAGCCTGTAATCAAATTAATGGACCAAATTCTGGTCCCCACATTTGTGATTTGTGAACTTAAGTTACTGCAACACTGGCATGAAATCACAAGATGGCAGAAATCCAATAAGTCATGTTCCACCTGTTCATACTGAACATATTTCCATTTTTCATCTGCAGCATGCAAGCTTTTTCCAGCTAGGAATGGGCCCCTTGTACTATCCAATCTTCTCTTGTGGATAGGGGAAATAATAATGTGTATTTGACATGGTGAAGATGAAGATGCATCAATTCACCACTGAACTGGATGCCAATATTATCAGACCTAAATAAAGTAAAAATAAAAAAATGTAAGACTTTGAAGAGAATGTGTGGTGGGGACATGTAACCCCCCTCATACCCCAAGCATACCACCAAGATGGCGGATGCAACTCACTGAAACATCCCTACAGACTATAACCCAATTACAACACCAAAGTAACCATGCCTTAATTCATTGATCTCTATTTTGCACCTAGCCTGCCCTACCATTTATGTCCGTCTAACTGACTCATTTCTGTTTGCATGCAACCTGGCCTGCCTTACAAAGTGTCATTAGTTGTGCTCTTAAAATTGCTCTCAGATGAGCTCAGTTAACCTAATATCTTGCACCTGCTGTCATACAACTTCAAGTGCACCCCATTATATAGTTCCTAGCCATGATCAACACTATTGACTCGACTCTCTCCATGATTCATAATCACACACAACTCAAGGCACACCACCACCAGACCCTGACAATCCAATATCACTCCTTAGATCTCTCTCACTTTCGAATCACCTCGCCATGTCATCCCCCAGCCCTACCTCAGGCCCAGTCACCAGACCCAGCATCACCCTAGCCTGCCCACCCCAAGTCTTGTACACACCGAAACCATCCATCTGCCTCTCCAACCACTTATGCCATACTACCTCCAACAACATTACACATAACTCACCTTACAAATGACAATCAACCTCCCCAACTCATTCAATATCCCACCATCTCCCTTCCTACCCAAGGCACTCCACTTCACCTCTAGCCCACAAGACACAAAATGTATGCAGGCACTAAGCCACAGCCACCTTATACCCTAGGACTATCGTAACATAAGACTAGCGACTCACCTATTCACAACAAGACTACTCTTACTCACCACCTCCCCGCCATTCACCTGTCAACTCTAGAGCCACCACCCATACATTCACTAAACCCTCCAATCATCCCCCTCACACCATGCACCACAAAAACAACACCAAGACAACACTGCCCCTGATTAGGACAGCCACACAATGGACACTCCCACAGACCTCCATCCTTATCCCTCATGACACCTCCCCTAGCCAACAACATCCTGGCTGAACTCATCCTAGACATAACCGCCATACCTAGAGCCTCCACCACCACCACTCCCAAACCCCCCTCCCACACTATCCTTACACATATCCAGTCAAACTGCCCCCACACCCAACTCAAATGCAAACACCACAACAACACCTACAGGAGCGCTCATCAATGCCAGATTCCTCCTTGCCTATGCTATTGACATTTCTGACCTCATCACCAGCAACAAACTGGACTTCTTAGCAATCACAGAAACTTGGCTACACCTTGCTGCCGGTCCCTCCCTCTCCCTAGCCATCCCAGATGGCTATACTATCCTTAGGAAAGACAGACGACTACTAAAGAAGGAGGAGTAGCCTTCATCACAAAAAATACCCTTCCCCTTAGAGAAATCCAAAACCAATCCATCAGTTCAGGTGAGCTACTGTCAGTCAAAATCGCCCTGTTCGCCAGAGCCACCCTCCCAATTCACTTAACCTACAGGCCCCCAGCCCCACTGCTGTCCTTCGAAGAAGACATTGCTCATCTCCTTTCCATCAACACTAAGCCCTCCTTCAAAATCATATTTTTGGGAGATATCAACTTAGGCCTCAATGACCATTTGGACTCTCAAGCTCTCGCACTAGCCAACACCATTGAATCCCTAGGCTTCACACATCTGATTTCAAGCCCCACCCATGACAAAAGCCGCAGGCTAGACTGGATAGCAAATCTCAACTGCAATACCACCATTTTAACCAACGCTACTTGACCCTGGTCAGATCACAATGTCATTACCTTCATCATCATCAAGACAGCCCGTTCGGAGGTCCTAACACAACTAGCTCCAGCATCCCTCGTAAGAAACTCACAGAACATATCGCCAGCCTACATACTCCCCTCACTTCTCCCACTAACAGTGCATACACACACAAACACAGACCCAACTTCCATGGTCGACCTTTATAACCAAACCCTCCTCAAAGCCATCAACAAAGTAGCGCCACTGAGTATACGAAAGCCCAAACCAAGTGCCCACCTCAATCCCTGGTATACCCCCAACCTCAAAATCCTACGCTCCTCTAAAAGAGTAGCAGAGAATACCTGGACAAAAACACCCTCCATCGAGAACAAACAGCACTTCACAGCCCTTTCCAAGACTTACAAAAATGCCATTCTGCAAACCAAAAGCGCCATCTACAACAAGAGAATAGAAGAAGCCAACTCTGGCACAAGAGAGCTCTTCACCATTCTACGTGAGCTAGAGACACCAGTTCCCCCTCTGGACAATGCCGCCAATGATATCAGCTGGTGCAAAAACATCAAAAATGCATCCATAGACAAAATCGCCCTACTCCAAGCTAAAATCATCACCAAATAAAAAAATCCCAACACCTAGCCAGTCCCCTGACCAACACCCCTTCACACCTCCCCCCACCCATGGGCTCAAATTCACCCCAATCACAATAACTGAAACTACTAATATCATCAAAGAACTGATACCTTGAAAATGCCAAGGAGACATCTGCCCGGCCACCCTAATAAAGGACTGCGCTGATGAGCTTGCCCCTTCATTACACGATAATTAACAACTGCTTCTCCACTGGCATAGTCCGGGAGAATCTAAAAGAAGCCTAGGTACTCCCCCTCCTAAAGACGCCCACACTTCACGCCAACATACCCACCAACGTCCGTCCCATCCATACCGTACCCTTCCTCCTCAAAATTCTTAACAGAGCACCTTATCTGCAAATCCCAAACCAACCTTGAAACCCACAAACTCCTTGGCACTCACCAATCAGGCTTCCGCCCTGGCCACGGAACGGAATCTGACCTCCTGGATTTAAAACCCCAAATGGACGAGATCAAAGATAACGGCAATCTGGCCATCCTCCTACTCAACCTCTCAGCAGCCTTTGATCTGGTCGATGATGAGATTCTATGCTAACCCCTCTCCTCAGCTGCCCACTTCTCATCCGTAGTCATCGCCTGGATCGAGTCCTTCCTTACCACCCGCACTATGAGAGTGTTCACTGCCTCTGCGGCAGCCCCACCCTCACCAGTTACCAGTGGAGGGTCTCAAGGCTCATGTGTCTCACCGACTTGTACAACATTTTCACCAAACCCTTTTTTGCCCGCCTTGATGCCCTGGGAGTCACATACACAAACTATGTTAATGACACCCAAATCCTCCTACCCATCTCCGGAAACTACAACACTGACTCCATCGCACTCAGCAAACTCTACCAAACTCTACCAAAGCATGGAGTCCTGGATGGCTCAACATGGCCTATGCGTCGATAACGAAAAAAAGGAGATGCTCCTCATTGGCACACAACCACGCCTTAAGACACTCAACAACTCCTATAAAATATTCAGCATTGACGGTAACACCATTACTGTTGCAAAAGAGGTAAAGACCCTGGGAGTATATCTTGACTACACTCTTTCCTTAACCAGAAAGGTTAACTCCATCACATCAGCAGCAGCATACACTGCTAAACTAATCAATGCCTGCAGACCCTTTCTGTCTACCGACAGTTGCATTACCTTCGCCAGAGCCCTCATCCTATCCAGGATCGACTACTTCAAGTCCCTTTTTGCAGGTATCAATACCTGAAACATAACAAAAACTGTAGATTATTCAAAATTACGCCATAAAATCAGCTCTAAACATTTCCAAAAAAGAACACACCTCCACAACCAGACGCAACTTACACTGTCTCCTGGTCCGAGAACACATCGCATTTTATAACATTAGCCCTGGCCCACAAATGTATTTCCAACACTGCACCTACTTATTTATCTAAGAAAATCACTAAGGCCCAATCAACCAGACCCACCCACGACGCCTACTCCCACTCACTTGTCATCCCCAGATACAAGCGACAGAAAGCTGTGGAATACTCTCGCACTAGCTTTACGGTCCAATACTTCCTAAAGTTTTTTTTGCAAAGGCCTTAAAACCTGTCTGTTCTCGCAAGACCTCCAAATCTAACTTTACTAAAGCTAGATATGTTGCAGTAGACACAATGTATGTACATTTTACTGCACCATCTCCTGCAACCATTACCGTACCTAACGTTATCAATGTAAATGCAATTAACTAATGTACACAATGTAATCAAAGTACCTATTGCATGCCCTGCCTGTAACCTGATGCAACTAAGCTTTCCATGTACCCAGCGCCCATATGTCTCTGGGTTCGGTGGCTTAACAAATGTCAAAAATAAATAAATAAATGTAGAAGCAGCATGGCTGAACACACAGACATGAAGCACACGCATTCCTGCATGAAGCTATGCAGACACTTCAGATTTAATTGCTGATAGACATGAAGAACATGTTAATGACTCACTTAACTAGTTGCACAAGAATACACATGATCTGCTTACTGACACTTAAACACAACTACATGAACGGTCCTGAAAATAAAGATGGATACCACAGCCTCATTGGAATGGATGAAAGACACTGAAGAGGCTCAAGAACACAAGGAACAGCCTCGCACACTGATTTCACTGAGAAATGCAGACCAGGCTGTCAGTAAAGCCATCGTGCACAGCTTTGCCAAGGACACAGAGACAGGGAACGTTTTGAGTTAACAGAAGAGCTAGGCGACTTGCAAGAGTAAAAGCTGAAAATCCTCATAAATGCGAGCAGAGAAACTCACGTGATCTGAACCTCGGAGACAAAAGCCCACTCATTCGAGCCAGTCAGAGACTGTTGTTCCCACCAAACTGAAGACAGAGGATACAAAAGTGATACAGCATGAGGGTACAAGCTAGAATGTCCTTGCTTGCGGCTATGGGAGTTGGAGGGTGGTAACCTCAGTGGAACAGGCAGCACCCTGGAGGCCTCCTCCCCATCCTCCAGTGTGCTCATATGTTGGTAATTTTCCCAGGCTGAGAAAGCTCACGCTGGCCAATCCTCACCCACCTCTAACTCTGTTAACAATTTGTTGCCGCAGCCACTCACATCACACTAGCATGACAGGATTTCATTTGCAACATTGTGTAGGTGGTCCAAGGTGGAGCTACGTAATATGGCCGTACCGATTAGATCATCCATCCCATATAGTATATATATCCATCCATACTGTTCACCCAATTGTTTGTGATGTCACTGTGCCTTAAACCCCCCATGACATGCCTGTTATGAGTGAGAGAGCTTTGGGATTTCATGCGGTTTTGCACTTCTTGATCCCCGTTTATCCCTGTTGAAACAGCTTGTAATAAACTGAGAGATTTGTCACATTTCTGGACTCTTCCGTTTCTGAATGCGGGGGATTTTTCTAAGGCCCAGTTACTCTGCCTTAACTGCAAATGAAAGGGGGTATTCCACGACATAGAAGGACTGAGCCACAGTGCTCCAATATCCTCGAATTAATTGTACAAGGATGTAGTGTTCTTTTAAATTAAAGTGTCTTTTTATACAAACAAGAACTTCCTAAAACTGTTCCTGATGGGCTACTGATCCTCGGATTACAAATTATTCGGATCACTAGCAAGCCAACCATTTTACACGTATTTCGCACAAGGTGCTTCTTCAAGTCCAACCATTTGTTTGTTACAATGTGATGTTTTCTAAAGAGAAGCCGCCATATGGTGAAAACATATAATTTACAATCATTCCGAATTGTTATTACTTGGGGAATGTTTTTTTTCATTCTTCTGTTTTTCTCATATCTGGGCTCTGCAAATGAAGAAAGGGATGAAGTGAGGGAAAATATTTTTGCATGCAATCTGAGGATTTGGCAGGGATGTGATTTCACTAAAATGCCAGGGGTAGCGGAAGTGACATCACACGACCCTTGACCTCTGCTGACATCAAAGGAAGTGATGTCATTTGACCCCACTCCGAAGTGACATCACGGGAAGTGATGGAACACGACTTTTCACTCCTTGACAAAACAGGAAGTGGCATCCTAAGTACACTACGAAAAATATGGTACCATACCACTATTTTGTGATATACCTTTCCTACAAGAATGGATCACCATATGTATCATTAATATCAGTGTGTATAGGCCCATATTACCAAATTACTGTCAATGCAAGCAGAGGTCCAAGGCCAAAAGATAATGATGTCTAATGCAAAAGCGACCCCTGGAGATCCCCAAACGACATTCCTGGGCTTTTGATGCATAAATGGCTTTGTCCTTATTCAAATATGTGGTATCATACTAAAGGTTATAGGGCTTCCTGAGAAATGATTGAGCTGAGCAAGATATGTGCAGGCACCCTGATCATCCAGAATTTAGACTTGACGGTTAAAAGGGAAGCCATTTTGGAAAGACTGGTTTAGCTACAGTTGAATGCCTCTGTTTAGCAAGAAACCCAACTCTCACAGTGAGGTGAATGCCCTCTCCATTGTAAGTCTTTCCCAAGACAACATATGTCGGTCAGCTAGAGCAAGAACAGAAGGCTGGCTATATTGCTCAGTAAGGATTGTGAGTTTCAAATCTCAGCAATCCATAGGGATGAAGAGGGCAGGGACTTAGCTTTGAAGGATCTTCTAGGTGAGGTTGTGACATTCACAATCAGTCTTGCATTGCCATCTACAGGATCATCTGGATCCTCTGACCAGATCCCATATGCTTTGTGGCAGGGGAATTCTAGTAGGTGGTGATTTGAATGCAGTGCTTGATCAGGGAATGGATTGTTCAGGTTATCGCCATATTATGGGTAGCACATGTTCCTCTAGCATAGAAGGATTGACCAATGTGGTCCTCCACAACGTGTGGAGGTTAACCCACTATTCCGAAAGGGATTACACACGTTTCCCAAATACACATAAAATGTGTGCCAGATTAAATTATATTTTGTGAGTTCTGGATTTTACAATCTGGTGAGCGAGGATGTTCTAGGCTAATAAATACTATTGGATAATGCCCCATTAATAGTCCCAGTTATCAACTTAACTCCTCTAGCATGGCACGTCATTGAGAATCTGTTGAGAGAGACACTCCTTAGGGACATTATTGGTCAGTAAATCAGAGATTATTTAAAAAGTAATGTGGGAGGGTACACTTCCTGGGTGACCACCATGGAAGCATGGAAGGCATTGAACAAAGCGAAGTGTAGCCGTGAGTAGGGCGCATCACAAATAGTTATGCAGACAGTTTGCCACATGATAGAAAATTAGTTTTTATAACTGGAGACCCAGAATAAGCAGACAGGGTCCCATAAAACCATATCACTAAATTAAAATTCTTCGAGGGAAATACATTTCTCCAAGGCTAAGTAACTGGAAATAATTTCTGAGTTCTATCAAAAAATGATATACGGTAGAGGGGCTAGATCTCCGGGACCTATGCACGTTTGACCTCCCAATGATGGGAATTGAAACCTGAAATACCCTGGTCACAACAGAGCGGTTAGATGGCATAATTTCTGTTACATCTGTGGCATAGGATTGCCAGCCTGAATCGGGTCCCAAGTCGTGAAGGCAGGACAGAATCAATGAGGAGATGCATTATCCAGCTCAGTGTGGAGCATAAAGTAATGAATAATTCATGATTGGGTGGGACTGTTGGGGGAGGCTATTGGGGGTGCTCTTGCAATACACTGATTTGGAGTGGGATCGCGCCACCCACAGATGTCAATGGGGTCATGCGCTCCACTTGTATTTAAGTGTTTAGTGTTGGTCTTATAAAATCCCTGGTGTTGTATTAAAGATGTAGGAATACTTTCCAGAGCAGCTACATATTACTCACGAAAAAAGGTGTGTGTGGGTCAGCTCTGAAGGGGTAGAGAGTGGCATTGGTTTGGCTAGACTATTTACAAGGAGTGCTTTAACAGTAACAACGGGACATCATGTGGCTCTTTGGGACAGCCTCTTGAGTTGTTTGGGCATACGTTCTCTCTCAGTGGGATGCGGCTCGACCACTGGTGCAGCCTAGGGACCTTCTAAGAACGTAACATGTTCATGTCGCTGTGGTGGTGCCAAGCAGGAATGCCAGGTAGAATCGCCCTGATCGCTCAGGGGCAATATGACCCCTGTGGGTTAATGGAGATTCTACCTGACATTCCTAGTTGGCATCACCACATAGCATTGCTACATGCAAATTTTATATTCTTACAGGGGCCCTCCAACCATATTGTAAATGAGATGAGCTAAGCAAGGAAAGGTAAGTAAAAAAGGCTTTAGGTACCTCTAAAAGTCAGGACAGGGTTCCAGTCATTATATTGTATTGTATTCTAGGCGTCATTTAAATGGGATCTTTTCACATTTGTACAGCGTCAATGCGCTTCATGGTAGGAACGGTCTCTGGGACCGAAGTCCAGGCGTGGGAAAGGTTTTAAGAGGAGACTTAAGATGCGTGTGTGCATTTGGCTGCAATTAGGATTTAGGAGGGCTAGCTGGCTCCAGTAAGCAGTGGAAGAGGTCAGGTATGGGTGCTCTGGGTGGTCACGACTGAGCGCTAGTGCAGGAAATTTGATGTGTACCCAGCTAGACCAAATTTGTCCTAGGTTGTCACTTTATTCTAATTGAGAAGTGTTAAGGTAAGTCTTATGTTTCAGTGCAAACATTCAGTGACCAGCTAGAGTGAATTTGTCATTGGCGCAGGTGATTTTTACAGTGCGTCGATAGAATGCTGCGGCAGATGTCCACAGAAGTGGTGCGTTTATGCATACCTTAAACTCAGAAGGAGTTTATTTTTGATGTCGCTGTGTAAGATATTTTCGATGTCGCTGTGTAAGATATTTTCTGGCACTATGGGCCGGCAACCCTTATTCTGCCAGGGCGATAGGCTGGTTGTCCTAGAGCATCTTCTGGTAGGGGCAGACATGCTACCATGGAAAGGACCAGGCTAAAGGGATTCTCTGAGTGCCAGGAGCAAGTGCATTAAATAGACATAGCTGCTACATGTCTTCCATGTTCTACAGACGCTAACCAAGTGATCTAATAAGCGCCATGTCAAGGAATACTAGCATGTAACCTCTCTGCGTTCCAATGCCTAACCTAAGCAGATGTAAGTGCAAAGGGCAGACCCCCCAGATTATAGTGATTTTGCGATCCCGCCAAATGCTGCGAAAATGGCTGTTTTGCGCAAAAACAGCACCTTTTAATAAAAAATTACTCAGGGTGCCAGGTTTTCAACTTTTATTTTTCTCTCCAAGAAATTAAATGTGCCAACACATCTCATAACTTGCGCCCAAAAAAAGAGCAGCCCAATCCGCAAGGGACACATGAATGGGCCATTTTATATGCGCGCCCATTCAGATGGCCTTTTTCACCTCCTTGATCAAATAAAGTGGCGTTTCTGCCAATTTAAAATCGCATCACTCATTTCCAAGCAAGATGTACTTTTAAATGTGCAGAAATTGTAGGCAACCTTACGCGCATGGGATGTGGGGGTGCCACTGCATGACAGGGTCTTTCCTGACCCTATCATACATTTCTTTTAAGGTATGAACCGCTGCTGTGTCGCTTGCATTTCTGTTCCTCAAACCGGATAAAAATGCATTTTTTGGGTCGCATTTTACAGTGGCAGGCGCCTGAAGGGCCTGTCCCTGTGAAAGGCACTGGGAGCTTGCAGAACATTGTCGGGAGAGCGATTCTATTCAAGGTACTACCCATTTTGATGACAAAAATTGATCGAATGGTACAATTTGACCTATTTTGTCCAGTACTATTCGATCGATTTTTATAAATACCAAACATGTGTTGCGGGGGTGACACCCACTCCCCAGGTTCAGTATTATTTGTGTTAGGGAGTTGGCGGGGACAGAAAAAAAAAAGAAAATAGCGAAAAAGGTACCCTGCAGAGTCGTATCTGACCCGTGTTAGAGGGACAGATCTGACAACGCAGGGTTGCAGGGGAAGTGGCTGCGACCAAGCAAGTAGGGGAGGGGATGGTGGTGAAAGGTACATTTTGGGTTGTTTGGCTGAAGTGCAAATCAAATCGCGGCGAAATGGACTATGGTCAATTCCGCCGCAAATAATTACACTTCGGTCAAACAACCCAGAACACCATTCAAGGCAGCTGGCCAGCGCACAATTTGGGCCAGAACCCAAGCCTGTGGCAATGCACCGGTCACCTTTGAGAATAACGTGACCTGCTCATTTCCAAAAATGGGTTTTCTAAAAATAGCATATCCTCGCCTCTATTTTTAAATGCCCCATTTTTTGAGGATCTGGGTCAAAATCTACATTTAAAAAAATTAAAAAAATGGTAT
Organism: Ambystoma mexicanum; assembly: GCF_040938575.1. Taxonomy (NCBI): domain Eukaryota; kingdom Metazoa; phylum Chordata; class Amphibia; order Caudata; family Ambystomatidae; genus Ambystoma; species Ambystoma mexicanum. The sequence continues at coordinate 403,921,924 of NC_090924.1, forward strand.
GAGAGGGAAAGGAGAGAGAGGGAGAGTGATGGGTGAGATGTAAAGTGATAGGCAAGAAAGCAGAGGTAGAGCAGTGGGTGAGAGGAGGAAGCGGTGAACAAGAGAGCAGAGGAAGCAGTGATGCTGTGGGCCCAAAATCTGAGAGCGAGCGGAGGTACAGAAAGTAGAGGGAGCATGTGGTCAGTGAGCCAGAAAGCAGAGAGGAAGCATTTGGCCAGAAAGAGGCAGTGGATGCAGATTGGGAAAAAGGATGAGGGAAGAGTGCGATAGAATAGGAGAAAGGATGTAAGATGCAGAAGCTGCACAAAAGAATGAAGGACTGTGTATTGCGGGAGGAATTGAGTGTAAGGTGTGAGTTGGGAGTATGATTTGGAGTGGGGCAGGGGTTGGACAGTACAAATTGTGACTTGACAGTGTGACATAGCACGTGAGTATTTGTATGACAGAGAGAGAGGTTCAGGAATGCAAGATGTGATGGGGAGTTGGTGAGATGTGTGATGTGTGTTGGTGAGAGAGATGTGTGGGTGTTTGGGGGATTGCAGAACATAGAAGCTGAATATTTTCAGCATTACAATTGATAATGATCAATTTAGTTAATACTATTAAATAGGCATGCACATTAAACCAAAAATGTAGCCAAATCAAACACTGTTCTGCCAAGCCAGAGACATCTGGGAACCTTCCTATTAAATTAATACAAAAGATACATGATAATGATACCCTGGCTCTCTTGTAGCCTTGCACTCTGCCTATTTCCTGCAATGTGGCAATCTTACACCCTCCAGTTAATACAAAATGTCCTGTGGAGTAGTGGAGCTACTGGAGCAGTGTGTCTACAGTGTCTATTGCTTTCACTGTGGGCGGAGCAAATAGACAAAAACTCCATTCTGAAGCGGAGCGGAGTAGGAGTCGAGTAGGAGCAGTCCTGCAGTCCACCCTGTGCTACTGGAGTAGTGTGTCTACAGTGTCTATTGCTTTCACTGTGGGCGGAGCAAATAGACAAAAACTCCATTCTGAAGCGGAGCGGAGCAGAGTAGGAGTCGAGTAGGAGCAGTCCTGCAGTCCACCCTGTGCTACTGGGGTAGTGTGTCTACAGTGTCTATTGCTTTCACTGTGGGCGGAGCAAATAGACAAAAACTCCATTCTGAAGCGGAGCGGAGCGGAGTAGGAGTCGAGTAGGAGCAGTCCTGCAGTCCACCCTGTGCTACTGGAGTAGTGTGTCTACAGTGTCTATTGCTTTCAGTGTGGGCAGAGCAAATAGACAAAAACTCCATTCTGAAGCGGAGCGGAGCGGAGCAGGAGTCGAGTTGGAGCAGTCCTGCAGTCATGCGTGTCAGGCATGAAGGAATGGGCTCCATAACTTCGGCGGAAGACGAGGATGACACAAGAAAATTGCGCAGCTTCCGCCCGCATGTGGGTTCAGAGACTTTGACTGTTAAAACAGTAACAGGTACCGTTAAAAAAGGTTAGCGATCACAACACTTGCATAAATCTGTCCACATGCAACCTAATGAGGATCAACACCAACTTGCATCACTGCAGCCCCAAATTCCCCCAGAACTCTTACCTCTGCCGATCCCTTGTGGCCCCGCTCCTCCCCTCCCAGGTCTGGCTTTCGTTCCCGGGCCGCCTGCCTTGAGACTGGCGCGGGTGGGTGAACGGGAGGGAGAGGGATTGAGTGGTGCTGACTGGGACGTTGTTGAGAGGGAGGGGCGGGATGGCGTGGCGCGGCCCCCCTCAGTCCCGATCTGCATGGAGAGCGTGGCCCGGACGCCGTACGGGGTACGGGGAGAGCAGGCGTCTATCGCCACAAGGGGGGGGATGCCGCTGACCGAGGTGTCGAGTGGAGGGGGAGCAACGTTGGTGACGGACCAGGAAGTCGGAGGCTCGCCGGCTTCGGAGGCACCACCCCCCCACATTAACCAGCAATGTGCTGGTCAAACAGTTTGGGTTCAAGCTATGGTTCACCTTCCATATGGTTCCCGCGAACCAAAATCTCGACTGAGTGGTTTGCTAGATCAGGAGCCGGAGACAGGGTCGCGGACGTTCAAAGCCGAGTTATAAACAAAGGCTTAAAAAGAAAAAGAAGTAACATCAACACAGAAGCTACGGGGAAGGTGCGGAGAAAGCGAGACACCAGCAACACTCGGGCGAAGCCTAAAACAACGCTGAAGCCCGTCACGAAAAAAGCCTCGAAATTAGTGAAAATCAGAGGAGAGTGCCAAAGTGACAACTTACTCAAAGTCCAAAATGCAAGCTTGAAAGAAGGGAATAACCTAAAAAAGTATTTCCAGAAAAAACCTCACAGACCGCAATCAGATGAACTCTCGGACGCCGAAATTTTGCAGGCAGTCAAGGACTTTTGGCCGCTAGCCAAACAGCGAAGATTGGCTGAGCCGGCATACCAGTCTGACCGTTCTTTCCCGGAAGAGTCCTTAGAGGTAATAGAAGAAGGGGAAAATGAGGGCCTCATAGGTTCAAAGGACACAAACTTGCCATTAAGAGAAATCCAAAGCCCCACACCAAGCACTCCCCTATGCATATCCACCGAAGATCAAACGTCTGCAAAAGAGGTTGCCCCTGACCAAACCGAGACAGAGTCAGTGGTCTTGGGGAAAATATCCAACGAGCCTGAGGTATCTCGGGAAAAACCCTCTCCCGCTGCCCTCACTAAGGATCGAACGGGGGAGGAAAATGGAACAAGTGGCCCATGTCCTCTACCTTTGTCAGAGCCAGTGTTTTTGGGGAAGGTTTCTAATGAGCCCAGAGCCGCAGCAGATAAACTCTCATTAGTGGGCCACATTGAAGACCGACTTGGTGAGAAAAATTGATCTATTGGCCTAACTACTCCGCCTTTGACAAGGCTAGAATTAGATAAGGAGCTGCTAATTTTAGAGAGACAAAGTGATTGTCTAACCACAGTAACTCCTTCAGCAGCGCAGTTGGATACTTCGATTGACAAGGAAAACGGATTGACGGGAAGATCCACTTCCCTTTTGACAAGGCCCGAGTCTGATAAAGTACCTTTAACCCCAGGGAGATCAACAGAGCGCTCACCTTTAGAAATTTTTCAGCAAAAACTTCAAAAGCATGGCACAGAGTCCATAAACTTACCATCGATTGGATTACCAAACATCAATGAAAATCCACGCCTGCAAGAATCCCGCAGACATTCGATAGGGTCTGTGCGGTGTACAATGAACAATCAACCTATGAGAAAGTCTAGGATTCAAGACTTACAAGACAAAGCAAGACCCATCAACTCATCAAATCTTTCACCCTTAAAAACACCAACGAAGAAAGGAGACATGTTCTCTACAATGTCGGCGATGATAATAGCTTTAAACCCATTCATGAAGCTATACGAAACAATAAGTAAAAACTTGAAAGATCACACAAATATTCAAGCAACAATGATGAATAAATTGACATACCTGGAAGCTTACATCATGGCCCGAGAGAAACTAGAGGCCGAAGTGCTTCTGGGAAAGGTAATTATAAACTCCTCTTTGGTTTCTGTTCCACCTACTTGCTTGAACACGGAAATGAAAAAATCGACCAGTATGCAAACTGAACTAAGAATTGACCTGACAGAAGAAAAATACAATGTTGGGCCAAAAAGTTCTACTAACCATGGGCCGTGTATTAGCAATGTAATAGATCACATCACACCAGAGCCAGCAAACACTAAAACAGGCGACATCATATTGGAAAGAGGAGCTTCTGGAAAAGGTGATCAAAACACTACTGAAAAACAAACAACAGCAACAAAGAAAAACAACATAAGCGCCTCTCAACCGACAAATAAAGAAACTTTACTGGCTCCAGTGTTTAAAAAAGCCCTCATGTCGAAGGTTGTTGTACCCAGTTCCAACACAAAAGACCTCGTACTGGTCCTGGCTGAGAAGGAAGAGATTGTACCCCCTAATGCAAGTACTGGGGTCACTTATGGAGCAGTGGGCTCCCCAAAGTCGATAGAAGACTTTCTGGCTGATAAAGAAATGATGAATTTAAGCCAGCACAAGATAGATGAAAAAAGAGAAGAGAATTTTCCTTCATCCACTGGAAAACACTCACATAAGACAAAAGATCTAGCAAAAAATGCAAAAATGGGTAATCCCTTAACCTTGGAGGAGCAACATAAGTTGAAGTCCAAACCGACAGGATGGACTCATGAGCCTACAATAAATTCAACTGGTACTCAAGAAAAGAGTCAAAAAACACACATTTGAGTGAAACTAAGAAGAAGTCCGGGGAAACTTACCATAAGGAACATACACCGAAAAGGCAAAAAATTGGCTCATCTAATAATGACACGTCATTGCACAAAACAATACCTGAAAAAAAGAGCTATCAGAAGTACTTGAGCAGCGCTTCTACATCAATAAAAATGACTACCATCATAATCAGGAGACGGACCCTGCAAAGAAGAGATGGGTGCTCAAATTAGAACAAATTCCAGGAAATGAAGACGACGTGACATTGAATCGAGGCTCTGTATTAAGACTATTTTCCTTCATTCCAAAGCTTGGAGGCATCAAATCGGAGGAGCTGCTGATTGTTGATCCAAGTCAGATAAACCGAAAAGCCATTTCTCATCTATACCTATCGTCTAAAAAAGTACACAACCTTCTAATAGAAGAGACCAAGTCCCTATTACGAATGGGCTACGACATCACTAAATCGTCAAGATCGATAGCCCCGAGGTCAAAGACAGGTGTGACAAGGCATTCAAACCTGAAGAAAGGGAGTTTAACATGGGGCAAATCAAGCCGATTTGAAAGAAAGCCATCTCTAGAAGGAGATGAACAAGAAGAAGAGAAACAGTACGAAAAAGATTGAAAAAAAGCCACATACCGGGGGAAGGCCACGGATCATTACTTGGCTCAACCTAAAGAAGGGAAAGGAAAAACCCTGACGGCAAATAACCAAGAGATTGATGATTACAAAAGTGCTAGAAGCATGAGTGATAAAAAAAAACGGCCATCACGATAACAAGAACCATAGAGAAACCAGCAGCAAAGGTAAACCATGGATCAGTTTCAGAGACGAAAACATCTCATATCATATGGGCATGGCTACTAGAAGCCCTCCAGAGGGAGGCTAAGAGATAGCAATGCAATGCTAAAAACGATGCGAGCGACAACTACAATGAAGAGGTGAAACATCGACCACTCTTTAGAATAGGCTCATGGAACACCAGAGGGCACTCCCACCTGACTGCACAGGGAGCCATACAACTGGCTGACTATGACATATTATGTCTCCAAGAAACATGGCTCACACAAGAACCAACATTAGATGGCTATGCAATAGCTTTTTCTCTGGCCAAGAAAGGATCGATGGGTCGACCATCTTCTGGTCTCCTAATAGCCTGCAGGCAGGGCTGCGGATGCGTCTTGGAAGAAATTCTGGTTTGCAACACTTCTTTATTACTGGTTAAGGCTACATGGTCAGATGGCATCTCGAAGGAAAACAAGGGAAAGGCACCAGTCATCATTATAGCAAATACCTACTGGAATCCAGCATCATTGACTGACTCAGTCTATTTGGAAATGGTGGAAAGTGCAATTGATGAAGCAATAGGAGACCATCTGGCACCCTACTTTTTGATCTGTGGGGATCTAAATGCCACCTGTATGCAGGCCTCTAATCCATCAATTTCCCATGAGTCGGAAAGGTCTAGACAAGGATTGGCTTGGCTCAAACTGATGAAGTCAAGAGAGATGTACAACTTAGACAGCGTGTTTCCTGACCCTCTTCGGCCTCCGACCTGGAAACGAGATGCTTCGATGGCCACCATAGACCACATATTCGCATCGGCTTCCCTATTATTGGTCTTGACGACATTTGAAGTGATTGAAACACCAGCTAGTGATCACAACCTTCTTTGTGCTACCTGGCCCAGGAAAAGGGCTGAAGCAAAAATGGAACAGCTTTCACTAGGAGTTAACACGCAGCGTACAAGACTGAAATTATCGGCAGCAGCGATCTGTGACCTTAAGTCAAAATACCATCTGCAGTCACATGGGACACCTGAAAAACGGATTGACTACCTCCCTTTGTTAACTACTTACAGCCGCCAAATGGGAAAAGGCGCCCCTAAAAAAGTGCATATCCACAGATACGATCCAAAACTGGTGGAAACAAAAAAGGAAATGCAAAGATTAAAACGGCAAGCAATCAAAATAGGAACCCCAGTGGCACCAAAAGTAGCGAAAGAGAGCCAACGCCAATACAAAACTTGGGTCCACCATCCCAGAGCAAATCTGTATCAACAAGACGCTGAAAACATCATAAAAGCAATAACATCTAACAACAGCCGAGGAATTTAACTTATGGGCAAAAACTGCGCCATGCAGAGACCACCTCCAAACAGGATTTAAAAAAAACTTGGGCACCACGGCCAACATTCTGCTACTAAGTGCTCTAAAGAGCAGAGTACTTGACGGAGGCCCACGCATTTTTGTAATCTTCATTGATCTTACTCAGACTTTTGACCGCGTAGATCGAGCACTTTTGTGGGCTAAACTTGAAGACTGGGCCTGTCCACAAGCGATTTTGGATCCTATAAAGGCCCTGTACACTGATACCAGCATGAAAGTGAAGTTAGACCAGCAAGGGCTATTCTCCAAATCCATTTCAACAGCCAGAGGAGTTAAACAAGGGTGCCCTCTGGCCCCTGTGCTGTTTTTGGCTTTTTTGGGCGATTTACAGGCAGTAAATTCAGCAGTTCGATGTTTTCCCCCCAAATTGGGGAGTGACCACATACATAGATTGTTATATGCTGACGATCTGATATTGATGGATCATACACCTATTGGGCTGCAACGTCAGCTGAGCGGCCTTGAGGAGTACATGAGGATAAATAATCTGCACATAAACGATAAAAGACCAAATTTATGATTTTTTCGGCAAAAACCAGAAGATCTGAAAAGGTTACACTCCACCTAGCAAAAGAACCAATTGAAAAGGTGACTGAATTCAGATATCTAGGCGTAATCCTGGACAGTTCGAGTTCTGAAAAAGCGATGCAGACTCATTTACAATTGAAAACAAAAAACTGATTGGTCAAGGGAAGGCCATTAATAGGAAATTGGGCACATTTTCGTTGCTACCAGTCCTTGAGTTTTACAAGAAAAAGGTCGTCCCATCTTTGACATATGACGCTGATGCAATGCCAACTCTACCAGCCGCCCTGTGGCCAAAAATAGAAGCTTTATTCTGGAGATCAATATTAGGACTTCCAAACTCTACATCGGTGGCAGTGATTAGACAAGAACTAAGCTTGCTGTCTTTGGGAGGCATAGTAAAAATCAATTCTCTGATGCTATTCAGGAAATGCAAAACGTCAGAAGACCACTCAATATACAACCTGATATTGAAAGAAGCAGAGAAAGGCACCAACAAAACATTAACTGCCTGGTTCTCTTCGAATCAAGATACTTTAGCATCAGTTGAAAGTGATGAGGAAACCTTGTTCGCAAATCCAACTAAAATCCAGAAAAAATTGAAAGAACTAGACTGGATCAGAACAAGAGAAATAGCATCAAATAACAAATTGACTCAACACTTGCCTCCCAACACAAGGAGATTCAATGAAGTACAACCTTTTATTAAAACGTTTCCGTCAAGACGGGCTCGTGATTTGCTCATGAGAGCAAGACTGAACCTCTAATTAACAAACGAAATCCTGGCTATTAGAGGCAATTCACCAAAAGAAAAATGCCGTTTCTGTACTGATCAAGCTGCAATAGAGACAATTCGGCATTTGATTCTGGAATGCTCGGGCACTCAAGGCCCAAGAGCGCAGTACTTACCAGATATTATGAGTGACTTTATATTAAGTGACCAAGACAACTGTTGGGCTAAACTAATAGGCGGGGACAGAACAAGCTGGGAATTGGCAAAGTCTAACATCTTGAATTATATAAATACGGCTCTACTTTCACAGGACCAGCCTAGTTAGTTAGCACGCTAGCAAAACTATCTACAGACGTTGAACTTTGCACCGCTTCTTGACATGATTAGCATTTTTTCTTTTTGAGAATTTGCTTTCATGTGATTCTTTTTGTAAAAATTTTTTTTGATTAAACACAAATAAAAAAAAAAATAAAAAAAAATGTCCTGCAAAAATGCCGCAAAATTTGCCATTTCATGCTGCAAAATTTGCCATTTCATGCCGCAAAATCCTGGAAGGTCTGAAAGGGGGTTGCTAACAAGTACCTTGGAGTGTCATGGGTGCTAACAGGTATCTTGGAGCGTCATGGGTGGGCTGAACCTTGCAGGCATAATGCTCTAAATGAAACCACATGTGTTATTTAGTTGCAGTGCCAGGCCACCCACATGTCATTGCCCAGCCCTATGGAATGTCCTTGCAAATATTGTAAGGATTTTACATATGACCTATGATGTATTTCCCACCCACAAAACACCTGTCTAAGTGCGTTGCATTTCATACTCCCAAGAGCCACCTTGGTGCATCACCATTCCTACCCTCAAGTCTTCTAAGTGCTTACCCTATCCTATCTCCAATAATCCAACTAGACACACCTCATTTTCTACCTCCAGTGAAACCATCTAATCTGAATGCTTGGGCAAGCCCCTTTGATATTAGATAGGACAAGTGCATACCAAATACTATCCCCACAATCCAACTAGACGCACCTTATTTGGTACCTCCACAGATCCATCTAGTCGAGCATAGTGTATGGGCAAGCCCCTTTGATATTTGATAGAACAGGAGCTACCGGTGGAGGACCTCTAGGTATTGACCCGAGACGGCAGTTAGGATGTGACCCCAGTGCATTTTCCAAGGCCTGATTGGCTGCCCAGACACTTTCCAATAAGGAAAACGTATTTGCAAAACATTACTATGTACATGTTCCCATCAGATTGTCAGGTGTTGTCCGGGAACAAGAGCGCACCAGTTAGCGTAAAGGAAGTCTGTGGAGCTGAAGTGTGATCATGTGCAGGGGTGGATTGGGGTTGAGTTTAGCTGGTCGGGGCGCCGCAAAAGCAGACAGCATCCACTGCAATGTGACTTGTTGATGTTTCAGTGAGTTTGAGGCAGGTGTTTATGTGTGAGGAAAGTCATGGGACTGCGCAGGGAGGAGGATTCAGGTTGTGGTAGGGAATAGCCAGGTTTTAAGGACCTTTCTGAATGCAAATTGGTTGTCAATGCGGCAGATGTGGAGAGTGAGAGAGTTCTAGATGGTAGGAGCTTGGATGGAGAAAGAGGATCTTCCCAATCTGGTGGAGTTGCAATGGGGAATAATGAGGAGAAGCGCTGCACCGGAACTGAGGTTCCTGGTGGATTGGTTGCATATGAGTTTATCCTGGAGAATTTGTGTGCGGTGTTGTGGATTGCACAGTGAGTGATGCACATGGCTTTAAAGGTAGCCCCGTGCCTAATAGGGAGCCAGTGTAGGACTCTGAGTATAGGGCTAATGTATTCTCTAGGTGAGGGGCAAATGAGGAGAAGGGCAGCTATGTTTTGCATTCTTTGGCATTTTCTGAGCTGGAAAGCTGGTGCACCTAGATAAAGGCAGTTTACATAATCTAAGTGGGAGAGGATGATGGTGAGGATTGCAGAGATTCGGTGTGGATATGTGAGGTATGGGAAGATTCACCTGAGAATGTGAAGAAGCAGCTTGTGAATACTGGGCTGATGTGTTGGGAGAGGGATACATTTGAGTTCAGTGTGCGTCCGAGGTTTTTCACTGAAGTGGAAGTTGTCACAGGGGCCTAAAGAGTGAGGCTAAGGCATAGGTAGGGGGAGGAGAGCAGTTTTCCCACATACTAGGATTTTTGTTTTTCCAGGGTTGAGCAGGAAGTGGTTGGTCATCATCCAGTGGTCAATATTTGAAAGGCAAGATGAGCGATCCGGACGGGTGGCAGCTGGTGATTTGGGCATTTTGAAGATGATCTGAGTGTCATCTGCATAGATGTAACAGTTGAGGTTATGAGAGCGAATTACTGCAGGTAGAGGGCTAAGAGAGATATTGAAGAGGAGGGGAGACATCAATGCTCCCTGAGGAACCCGTTTCGGCACTGGGCGAAAGATGGAGGTGAAAGGGGGAGGAGCATGATTTTCAAGCGATTCTAGATGCAGAAGGAGATTCATGTGAGAGTGGTGTCCTTGATTCCAAAGGGGTGTAACCTGTCTGGGAGTATGGTGTGGTCAATGGTATGGAATGCGGCCAAAAGGTCAAGAAGGATGAGCAATGCACATCCTTTCATGCCCGCTGTTCTTTTTAAGTCATCCCAAATGGGCACCAGTGAGGACTCTGAGGGGTCTGAAGCCTGATTGGGCTGGGTCAAGGAGGTTGCTGGACACTGTCAAGAGGCAGAGCTGCTTGTATGCTCTGTGGTCCAGGAGTTTGGCAATGAAGCGGATGTTGGAAATGGGTCAGTAGTTCTGGGGGAAGAGTGGGTCGAACGTGGGTTTTTTGAGGAGGGCTTTGAGATAGGAGGTTTTCATGGCATTCAGGAAGATTTCAGAGGTAAGCGATTGGTTACGTATTGACTGAGCAATGCTACCTGTGCAGGTTGATGTTAGGATTATTTTAGGAGTGTGGGTGGGCATGGGTCTCCAGGAGAGCCTGACAGGCAGCTTTGCGCTACAAGCATGAGGAGATCCTGGTATGAGATGGGGGAGCAAGAGGAGAAGGTTGACATTGTGAGGGAATTAGAACTGGGGACGAGTGTAGAGCGGGGAGGGGGCATCATTGCTATTTTAGACAAAATGGCAATGTGTCTATCGACAGAGATGTTGTGAACTCTTGTTAACTGGTTTCCTTTTTAATATCTTGTCCTCTGGACTAGGACATGGTTCTCTCCTCTTATAATAACGCTCTTCCCCAACCAGGTCATTTGTTACTTGTTTTCTCTGCTTTTTACAATTCCAATTACACAGTCCTATCGTTACTTTTTCGTCCTTCGAGCTTGGACAAGTTTCTTCAGATCGATAACGGTGCCCCAGCGGCCTCCTGCTTCTCCTGTTTCCCCCGGTATGTCTCTTTATGCAGGGGAAGGTTGCGGGGTTCGGCTCTCGCTCAGATATGCTTTGTCGCTCTTCTCAACCGTCTGCTTCTCATTTTCGGTTCCTCGTTGGGTCCCTGCCGTACACTGGCATGGGTGATCCGAATCTATCAACGTTTCCAACAATGGTGATCTCTGCATCGTTGCTCAGGCGTCTTGCCCATGAAGCTATGCTTGCGTTCACACCACCACTGGATACCTTGTTCCTTATTTCCTCCTCACAATGCTTTCCTCGCATCTGCGCGTGCGGGCCTTTGGCGTTTCGTACTGGCTTTCTCTATCTCGATGAAATTCGCGGGCTCCATGATTCCAAGTTGCGCCAGGACCTGATTTTGGGATGTCGAAATCGGGTCCCAGCAAAAAAAACGCAAAAAAGATCCGTAGGCAAAACCCCAGACAGGGTTTATAAACTAAAAAAACTCCCGGGACGTCGGGTGATTTCCCCGGAGTGTTCCAGGAAAACCCGGACGTCTGGTCACCCTAGGAGAAGGGACGAACCCTGTTGATTCATCGCAACACTGAATATAATCTCCTGCCTTCCAAGCAATATAAGCATTCTTCTCTGAAGCTCATTTTTGGAATGGCTATTAATAGATGGCAGTCACTTACAACCACTGAATGCAATCTCCCCCTGCCTACCAACTAATAGGAAAATGGTCTCTACAACTATTTTTGGTTATGGCCATTAAAGTATCATACTCACAGAGTACAGGCATAGAATATAAACACCTCCTGCCTACCAAGAAAGATACGACTTTTTCTCTGTGACTAGTATTTATTATGGCCACTGAAAGATGACACATGGACACTGCACATAATCTCCTCCTGCCTACCAAGGAATATCATACCCTTTCTCTTCAACAAGTATTTAGTATGGCCGCTCAATATGGCACAGTGCTCTACAGGCACTGAATATAATTTCCTGTGGCCTACCAAGAAATATAAGATGTTTTAGATGCAGCTAGTTTTAGGTATGGGTAGTAATAGACAGCACTCTTAGTTACAGGCACTGAATTTAAACACCCCATGCCTACCAAGAATAATAAGATCTTTTTCTGCAATTTGTATTTCGCATGTCATGTAACATAGAATGGTCTTATATAGTGCACTTCTGCCAATATGGATGGCCTCGCTTTGCATGGCTCTGTAAGAAAGGAGGGGTGTGTTAGATAACCGGAAGGTAGATGCAGAAACCTTTGGTGTTTATGGATGCAGGCTGGAGGTCCCTTTTACCTGTGTGCCGATATGAACATTTCTATGTTGTTTCTGGTTTGTACCGACCCGGCATGTTAGCTGTTGATAAAAGATGAATAGGGCCTGAATCTGGTAAGTACATTAGGCCAGGGGGTCATCTGAAGTAGTGTGGGCGGTGCAAGAATGCAAGATTTTAGTAGTGAGGAGTTAGCTTTGGGATGAGCAGGGAGGAGGGGCAGTGATCGAAGTGAGCAGGAATGGTCAGGAGCGGTGATCCACTACTTTTCTTTTTTTCTTTTACCATTCCTCTACTTTTCACGACCATATTCACCGTTCTATAAAAAGCATTTGTCCATTCATGTCCCTGTGCGAGTGTAAAGTTTTAATAGGAGCCTTAGTTGCAAGTCACTTAGATTATTGCCATGCCCCGGCCGCAACACCTTGTCACATGTTGCTCTATGCTTCCACCTACCATCTCTCCTGCTGAGAGCACAGTTCCACTACTTTTTTTGGGACACTTCTACCACTCAGGAGGTGGTGGGGAGGTGAGTGAGGGTGTTGTCGCTTCCTGGCTCTTGATTGTAGATTTCAATGAGATTAAGGTGATTGTAGTAAATAAGGCAAGGATTTTGGTGCAGTTTTTAGTCGGTTGCTATTATTTATAATTTATTTGAAAGTGGCTGATTGAAAAGCCAAGTCTTGCGTTGTTTCCTGAAAGGCAGGTGGTTTACCTCCAGGTGGAGAGGTTTGGATAGGGTGTTTCAAGGTTTTGTGGCCAGAACTGAAAAAGAGGATGCACCTTGCCATTTCTTGTTGAAGTTCTGGACTAGTGCAAGTGCAGCATTGCTGGACCTAAGTGTTCTGGATGGAGTGTAGTGTTGAAACGTACTTCTGAAGGAAGAAGTGCCCCCTCATGTTCTGAACGACAGGCGATGGACAAGGTTTTTAAATTAACCCTTTTTATTGTGGGTTATTAGTTGGTGCTTGCACCACCTATAAGCCCAGACTATTGTGTAAGAGTAGGGAGAAATGGCATATGAGGAAGGACACACAGCTTGTAGGTGTTGTTTGGTTATTTTCCCATCACTTGACTGCCCATGGCCACGCAAATCCCTATGGCCTTTCCCACCCAGTTCCTGCCCCTCCCCTCCCAAAACACATCCTCATGGGAACTCTTTGAGATCACTTAAATCAAGCCTTACCATCAAACATTGCATTCGAAGTGCCTGTCAGTGTTTTTTCAAAGCAATCTATTAAATGTTAATGACTTCATTGGAGCTGAAAACCTGCTACATGTGTAATAAAAAAATCTTAACCAGATCTGCCTCCAGCCACTCGATTAATAAGCACTATGTGTGTCCTTCACTGAAATCCTATTAAGAACAAGCATTGGCAAAGGCAACAGTTTTGACTGGTATAAATATTAGGCATTTGCTAGCCACTGCTATCAGATGCCCAAGTACTAGCACCATTTTGCACCATCTAACATCAATCATCAATTAATACCCATATGGCAGTGCATTTCCGATGCCTACACATGCCTACACAATAGCACAAACTGGTGCTATTCCCAATGCTTGCTTTGATGGGTGGAGAATATGAAACGCTAGCATGATATGTTCAAATTGCTTTATTCTGAGAAGTAGTCTTAAACTCTTTAAAGTTTCCTAATTAGGTCATCTGGAAGTCTGAGGCAGAGGCGGTCTGCATAGTCTAGTTTGGATAATATTAGGGAAATCATGGCCATGGCCCTGTGGGTAAATAATAAGTAAGGTAAAATGCACTAAGGTATGGCCTAAAAACGAGTAGATCTACAATTGCAAACACTAAACATAATCTCCTGTATATCAAGAAATATAGACTTTTTCTCTTCATATTTTATTTGGTATGACTCCTAGAAGACAAAAACCGCCCTCTCTCAGACACTGATCTTTAATCTCATCCAGCCCACCAAGAAATATAAGACCTTTCCTTTGCAAATGATGGTAATCACACTGAAAGATTGCACACTCATTTAGAGACACTAAATGTAATCTCATCCAGCCTATCAAAAAATGTAAGGGACTCATTACAAATTTGGTGGTGTGGGAGAAAAGTGGTGGCAATTCTGTTACTGCCACTTTTCCTGCACCACCAAATTATCATTTTGGCAGATTTTCACATTTTCACTGGCAAAATTACCACACAGTAGATCCACCGATTTTCAAAGGGAAAGTGGCAGATTCACCTGCAGCTTTTAGCCATATATAAATATGTAAATCCTCCACTTTACCTCAAAACATTGGCAGATTCACAGTGCAGTAATTCCGCCAGTGATAAATCCACCTAAAATCCCGAGGTTGTCCTATGGACTCCAAAAATTGGGAATTACCACCAATTATTATCCCATGGTAACTCCACAGGACCAAGTGGCACTAATTGTTATTGAGTTTGGAGGTATTTCAGTGGATTTACCACTCGAATACTGCCAAACTTGTAATGAGGTCCGGAGACTTTTTCTCTGCAGGTAGTGTTTGATATGACCTCTGTGCTCTAGCACCTTGAAGCGTCTCTTGTGCTAGATGGAATTACCCCAAAAGATTTCAGACAAAATAACCGGACAGACTCAAAGAATATGGCAAAGTAGTACTTTATTTTCAATTTAATAAATGCTTGTACACTTACACACAAACTTGATTACACAGAGGTTTCATACCCCAATATGTGTCATATATGACGTCATGCTACATGGCAAACAGTATAACCTATTGACGGGAGGGATTGGTTAGGGGAACATTTCTACTTATAGAATACATATGGGTTGGTACTTCACTGGCTATCTCTTATCTCTATGGCATACCTTGAACTACCTCTAAATATGTATAATACTGATTATAGCAGACAAAATGGGAGCAGATTGGTCTCTGCAACATTGTATAGCAGGTTGCCCCATGGACCCACTGATTGGTTGGCATTCCCACCCAACCTCAGACTTTTGGCTCGGCAAGCAGCACGTAAGCAAAACAAAACCCAGGTGCTTCAGTCCCGTCAGATTACTCCCCACTTTCCGAATTAGTCCATCATCTCCCATCAGTCTGACCATGAGCCAAGGTTTCACGTCTGTAGCTGATCTTGTAGCTCTCTCTCTGTTCTAGGACATTCAAGGGAGTGTAAGCACATCACTAGCTTCATCCACAGCTTAATAAATGGACCTGGTTTTCAACTTCTGAATCACGTATGAAGAGACCACAAATGTTTCCATTTCGACCTCTTATTTACTGCTATTTGATTCAATGATGTTGGGTGTCTTTGCTCCTCTTGGTTTCTAGAGACTTGTTCACTCCATCTTGTAGGAGCCTGATTCATTGTTAATTCCCATGACTCTTGCTAATGTTTTCTTCTTCTTTAATCTAAGAGAAATATGTCTCACGTCCATGACTTATCCGTCTGCTTCCCTTTGTGCTTTGCAATTATTCCATAAAAATAGCATCCTTGCTTCCAGGCCAACATAGACTCCTCTTCGTTTTTCACACAAAGCTTACTCTCCAAGATCTCCTCACTTTGCACCCCCGATCTGTTTCTGAGGCAGCTGGATTGAATCTTGATACAATATGACATCCATTTTCCTATCATGGCCGTCCTTGCCATGTTATATTTTCCTCTATAGCAAGCTTCAATATTTCTCATCTACCTTGCATTGCTGCGTATTTACACTTATTGGCCAGCAAGTTACTTTATCTTCTTTTACATATGATTACTTTGTCATTTCATGCATGTTTCTCTTGTCACTTCAGTTGCTTTGTCATTTCCATTGGAAACATTCCTAGCCACTCGAGCAGCGAGATTCTGCAGCAGTTGTAGTCGGGCCTTTGGGCTGCGCAAGGTACAGAGTATTGTAATAATCAATGCAACTCAGCACAAGGGCCGAGACAACTGGAGGGCAGATGTGAAAGGGAAGAGAAGCATAGAAAGAACTTTCCTAAGAATCTTAAGTGGTAATGTCCGTTCTGTAGACAGCAGCCAACTGGGCATCCATGGAGAGTGTTGATGAACAAAAAAAACACCCAGATTTCAGGCAGCAGTGACTGGTGAAGGAAGAACACCCAGTGACAGTGGCCAGAAAGCAGAGGTCCACAGTGAAGGAGAAGGGGGAGCACCAACCACCAGGACTTCCATCTTGTCGTCATTAAGTTTCAGCCTGTTATGGCTCATCCAAATTTCAACGGCTGCCAAGCATTGGCTAAGGCATGATGACACCTCACCCTGGTCAAGATCAAGGCGGACGCGGATCTGGGTGTCATCGGCATAGGCATAGCAGCAGAGGCCGAAGGAGTGGACGAGTCTCACCAGAAGCTGCATGTAGATGTTAAACAACAATGGCGACAAAGCTTGACCCACGGGGGACACCACAGGAAATAGTGTTGAAAAAAAAGGAAGAAGAGAAAGAATATGCTACGATTTGCAAGGAATTAGGTAACCAGGCAAGAACCAGCCCCATCATGCCAATCTTGGCCATACGGAAGATCAGAGAAGGGTGGACAACAGTATCGAAAGCTGCTGAAAGGTCTAATAAAATCAGAGCACCCAACCCACCTTTGTCTACCAGTCTGGCCAGGTCATCCTGGACTGACACAAGGACACTCTCGGTACCTCATACTGAGCGAACGCCAGATTGGAAAGAGTCAAGAACATCAGACTCTGCAAAGGTTTTCCAGACTTGTACCTACATCCTCTTGTTTTATGTTTGTTGTAATGTGAATAACGTTCAAGCACCAGAACTTCTGTTACTCATGATGCCTTATCAAAAGCGTTACCCACACTATGTAACCCAACTATCATCTGAAATATTGAATACTGACTGTAAAAAGACAGGCTACTGGGATGTGTAACCTCAACCCATGCTTCCAATTCTTAGTACATTTGCCACGCAGGCACTTTCAAACGGTCCCCTTGCAAGTTAATGCAATTCAAACATTATACTCAGCATCTCCTATTTTAGCGTTGCTAACATCACCCTACAAGTGGAGAACAACATTGCAATATTATTTACTTGACCTGCAAGGGATAATGGGTATGGACTATTGCGAGCATTGCTTATCTATACTGTCTGAATATGCATTGCCCTAAATTAGGGCAATGCATATTCAGACAGTAGAATGCTTTTCACACAATCTGCATTCTTTCCAAGTGTTCAGAGATCCATTGGGCACAGACCGTAACAAATGATATTGTAACCCACTGCTGTACAAAAACGTTTTCAATGAGCGTTTTTATAACCCTACCCATCGATATAAAGGTGGGGTATATCGCACAAAATCTTGTATGCACGGCAAAATAATTATGTGCATGCAGACATTTACTTAAAATGCACATAATATCATGGTGAGGCATTACATGTTTTATTTACAAAGTATTGTGGGTATGCAAATATCCCTGTGAGTGTTGACTGCTACAATCCCTCACCTTTGACAGTGCCCTGTCTACTATTATTGGCGGGTGATGAATACATCAGCAACAGTCCTGTGTTTCAGCAGTAAAGTACAGTAAAGGGGACGTCTTGTTTGTTTGCTAAAAGATAGGAAACTCTAGTAGCAGTCTAGATAACTCCACTTTCTGTTTCTTTCTATGCTCAGCTGCTGAGGGCTTTTCAATATAATCATGTGGTCTGCGTTCATTGAACAAGATGTATCCCCCTGCATCTTGTTCAACTGATAACAATGTATTACAGAGGAAGGGGTCCTTAGTTACAGAAGAAGGCACTCAATTTGCTGTACGTCTCAGCAGTGGTGATTTTAACTTAAAAGGTATCTATATGTGATTTTCTTCAATGGGGCTCCAAAAAATAGGGCTCTTGTGGAATTCTGTCTAGGCTGTGGTGAGGTTGGGTGGACACAACTATGGGCTGTATTATATGACCTGTCAAGTCACTTCAGAATTCAGGGTTCCAAGCAAGGCTTTGAAAATATTTTTCTCCCTTCTTGGAGTCAAACGATTTTTCAGGGAGTAAAAACGTAATTACCTTTGCCAATAGGGTTTCTTTTTGCTTATTAAAAGATGTCCTTTCCCCTTACAATTTGTCTTGAGATCATGCAGAAATATTATTAAACTTCTTTCCGATGCCACTGTTCTGCTGGCCACTGATTCGGAAAAGTATCAGTGGCACTTCATGGGTACAAACAGGGGGCTGGTTCCTATATGTTCATTGTTTCCTTTTTTTGTGTGAACATTTTTCCGTTTGAGTGAAGAGGAGTGAAAATGGATGGTGTATGTGCCTCTTTGCTGTGAGGCTGGTTTTGAGCAAGTGTTTTCACAACTCATAGGACAACATGATGTCGATAGTAAGCAGAGACCCAGGAATTTTGATCATCATATTATGTGGTTCATTTATTCTGATCACCCTTGTGAATATTATGGGAGGCATGTTCTCCTGGCCTTTGAATTACTTCATAAAGTGGTACATGAACTCCTATTTGCATGTTTTCTGAGACATTCATTTTAGTTGCCATTATTCCCTCTGCAAATATTGTATCCTCTCTAATTTTTGGCAGCCACAACAGTTATTAAAAGCGATATTTGTTTTTGTAATGCACGTGAGCATTTTTCAAGTGGCATGAAGCACACATTTTCTCTGCACTGGAGTAGGTTTGCTAGGTACTGTGAAAGATATTGAACTTTTGGGGCCTCATTAAAACCATGCTGGTATTCTGGCAGTAAATCCACCAGGATACTGGGAAATGGTAACTTACCATTGGATTCTGAGGACCGTGTTATGGTGAAAATCCCCATAGGACTCCAAGGGGGATTTGCCAGTATTACAGGTGCCGGTATTACCAGCCCCTGTAATACCAGTGATTTTTTCCACTAGGGTGGAGGAATTACCTCCAGCTCTTGGCCCACTGGCAAACTAGTATTTGGCCAGTGCGATAACGTGCCAGTATACAGAATTACTGGCACGTTGATAGCACACCGGCCAACCCATAATGTGGCCCTTGGACTGGTTGATGAGTACGATACACAATCACATATAAAATATTTTTTATTTTAGACTATGTGTTTGGAAAAAGGGTTGTAAAATGCACAATTTACACAGATTTTTAAAGATATGCAGTAGTTGGGAAGAGGACATTCCTTTACAAACTCTCGTTGGAGATAGTAGCTCACTAACTACTAAGAGTTGCTGAGTTGCCAGGGATGTTGGAGTCACAGAGGAAGATGTTGTTGGTGTACATGAGAGAAATGTTGGTGAGCAAGATCATGAAGACTCAGATGAAGGATCTGTTAGGGTTGGATGGTCTGTAGTTGAGGTGGATGGTGACTGTGTCTTTGGGGAGAGTGCAAAGTGGCAGGAGAGGTTTTTGAAAGTGCTGATGTTGACGACGTCCAGTGCGGTGCATGGCCATTATGCCCTATGAATGATGGCAAGGCCTCCAGCCATCTTGTTTGCACAGTTTCTCAGTAGAATGCTGTAGCCATCGGGGATGAGGATGTCTAGGATGTGAGTGGAGGTGTATATCATCCAAGTCTCTGTAATGAAGATGGCGGGCATGTCATGAATGGTGATGAGGTTGATGATGTCGGCTGTGTGGTTGATTGCTGAGAGGACATTGACGAGCAACACTTTTAATTTAGTGGTGGAGGCTGGAGTGCTGATGAGATCTATGGTTGCTGTAATGTGGTGTCCATGAGGTTGTTGGTGAGTGATCTGGTTGGCAATGAGTGGTGATGCTGGACTGTTGTTAGAGATGAGTAAAAGACATATTTGAGGGAGCTTACCTGAGGTTTGAGAGGCAGGGGTTCTGGTCCTGGGCCCTTCTGATCCATACGGGTCCAAACAGGAATTCCCCTTTTCTTCATCTACCCTTCACTTAGGGTGCCTAGCCGAGAGATGCCCTGTGATCTAACAGTTAAGAAAGCAAACGGCAGGGTTAAGCAGGTGTGTCACACACCCTAGTTCCACTTGCACCAGCTCACAAAATGGAAAGGAAAAGAGGCTAGAAGTCTCTTTCAGTAGGGAAAAAGGGAGTAGCAAAACAAGAAGATACCAACAGAGCAGCAGTGATTGACAGGTGGGTGGGGCAGATACCACGTGACCTAGATCCACTTGCACTAGCTGACCAACTTCAAAAGAAAAGAGGCTAGTAGGTGGCTTAAGGAGGGAAGAAAGAGTGACAAAACAAGAAGGCACCACAAGATTAGCATTGATTGACAGGTGATTGGGGCTTCAGACACATGACCTATATCCACTTGCAGCAGTGGGCCAATTGCAAAACAAAAGAGGCTGGAAGGCTGCTTAAGTAGGGGGAAAAGAGCAGCAAAACCAAAAGGCACCAAACAATTAGCAGTGATTGGCAGGTGAGTGGGGCACATGTCACTTGAGCTAGATCCACTTGCACCAACTGCCACTGCAGCTGTGACACCATTCGTTTTGTGCAAAACTAAAAAGGTGACATGGGGTAAGAGGCATTCATTGGGGCAGTCCTAGATGGTGCTGAGTTTAGGGCCCTTTAGGAACGTGTATATATAAATATATATATATCCATATATAAATATATATATGGATGGGATACACAGATTAATTCTGAGTCCAAACAAATGAACCAACTCAGGAAGATGACAAAGTACAGTTTTATTAACAATGATCTAAAACAGGGAGTTTACAACGAACATCAACGGACATGCGCTCAGTTTCTCTCTCAGCGATCTTCACACAAATCATAGCTTTTATATCAAAAATACATCAGTGGTGACGTCATGCTACGTGCCAATAATGAAAAACCTGTCAAGGATTGTGATTGCCTAAGGGGAACATCTAAGTTTATTTTTCTATAAGGACTAGGATTGTGATTGGCTACCCACTGTCAGGTGGACAACAAATGCCTACCTCTAAAACATGTCATCCTCAGAAACATTAGATACACAGTTTCTCATTGCTTTTCAAACTATAAGTTCCTTCGTTATATGGACTACCACAATTGGCTGGCACACTTTTGTCAGGTCCGAATTTTTGGTTCACTTAGCAGCTCGTAAACCCAGGCCCAGGTGCAAGGAGATGGGGCATGATGCGAACGCCCCACACCCAATTAGCCCAGCATCTCTCATCGCCAATGCCTTCTGCCATGAAGATTGTCTTTGAACTTATCCTTGCAAAATATCCTTGTCTTTATAATACATGGGAGTGAGAGCACTCACTATCATGTTCTGGGATTCCATGTTCGATTTCTATTTTCATTGTTGGCTCGTGTGACAGGAGACCACGATTTGGTCCATGTTGCCTAAAATGAATTAAACTTGGCACTCTTGGTGTTCTTTCTTTGCACCTTAACGGGGGATAATTCATCCTTTGCACATTAGCTCGTTTCCAGAATAGATAGCTGTCCATGGCTGCTTCAGTCTTGACTCCAGGCCAGACAGCCTCGTCTTGCAGCTCCGCGATTCTGCTTATTCTTGCTGCGACACAGCTTTCCCTTCCCACTTCATTGGTCCTGGCTTTCTAATTTCATGATACCGATGTCCAGCTTCTATACAATGGCGGCTTTGCCTGCGTTCTACTCACTACGTATAGCCACAACTATGATGCCTTAGTCTACCTTGCGTTTCAGCATCTGTGCATTTATTGAACGGTTGATTCTTTACAGCAGTTGTACACGTGTAATCTTCTTCTTTTACATTTGAGAGTTCACTCGATTCTTTACTTTGTCATTAGCTTCTTTACGGTCTATACATTCTCATCAGTCAGTATCTCGAGACGTGCATACTTTTTGTGACGTCACTAGCTCCTTTTCTCTGCTCTTTCTCATATTCCTTCAGCGAGTTCCTCCCTTAAGTTGTCATCCCTTCGGGGATACATTCGGTAGGGTTGTCTCAATGGGTATCTTCTTTCGAACACACACTGCAGTATTTGCACAACTGCTGGTGTTTAACACGGCACGGTTTCAGGTCTCCAAAATATGGGAGGAAAGGGGAAAGGGTTTCCTGCAGAGGCATGCAGCTGTTCCTCTGCAGCGCTGAGAGAGAGAGAAGTATTTTAAATGTAGCCTTTCTTGCAGCGGCAATGAACCAGTGCCAGGAACACATATAACTTTGCAGTAGAACTATATACCATCAAAAGTAAACCATGTGTGGTCATGGAGAGATAAAACCAGTCGTACTGTGGGATAGACATTTCAAACCCTACCACCACAATACGGCTTTAAATGGTTCATACTCTTTTCTATGTCAGCAACCCAGAGGGAACCTGGAAGATTAATTGGTGTGTGTTATCCTGCATCATTTTGTGTCAACCCGTTCATTAATAACAGTGAGCTGAATAACAGAGATCCACTTCGCCCAGTGAATTACACACTGATAACAGTGAGAAAAACAGAGAGGAAGGCAAGGGTGGTGCATTTGACTTCTCATCTCAACTGGAAAGATTGGTACAGTCCGATTTCCTGCAATCTTTGACCATCTCAGTGGATGGATCTAGGACAAAGACCTATCACAAAATGTATCTGTTCAGACACATCATTTGTTGGCAAAGATGATGGTAGGCAAAATGTGAAAAACGCTGTCCAACTCAGTGCTTAATTTGTGGTGGTGTTTGCCAGGGCTCAGTCCTGGCACTTATTTGTGAGCCCCGGGACTTATTGTGTCAGACACAGTTTGATAATGATGTGGTGTTTGGCAACTTTATTATTGTAACTGCCGTTCACATAATAAACACCTACAGAATCAGAGCAAAATGTAAATGATGGTTGTGTTTAAAGACACACTTAAACATTTGTCTCATGTCAAGACACAATGATTATGTTATTTTATTTGTATGTTGAGTGGTATTTCTAAATCATTAATATGACGTAGTGACCAAGTACATCCATCAACCACAATAACCCAGTGGGAGTTGCAGCTTTAACCCCATATATATTGACAGCATGGGGAGCAGTCGTGGGTGTTGGCAACAGTGGGTGGGGCAGCTACCCATCCTCACGCGTCCTGGGCGTGTTAGCAACTATTTGATCCCCGACACTTATTATTTTGCAAATTAAGCACTGGCCCAACTGCTGCAACACAATCCAGCTCCTGGTCACTGGGGGAAGCATGGGTTGGGCTTGTGGAGAGCCCAAACATCCACCTTATGGTGGTAGATAGTGCACTCAGCTTGGTTTGCTGAACTCCTTTTGGTGTTACACAAAGAGGCGCAGTCTGAATCTCCCGGGTCTCGTCTGACACTGAGGATCGAGAGTGAGAGTGAAGTAGACGCCAAGATGGATAGCTGTGAATTAATTCAGAAGGCTTTTTGTAATGTTGCATATAGGTTAATTTGTAATAAATGATCCCAAAACAGTTTATATCATCCCCTGTTTTTTCAGCATGCAAAAAAATCACCAAGGTCATTAGAGTGTGGTACTCTCCCAGCTGGTGTTGAACATCTGGTGCGGAACTATATTTACGTCGACACACCTACGGTGATAATTGCATTCATGTTTTCAATGTCAGCAGATCTTTGGCAACAGTGCTGCATGCATGAAGCCATCTACATGACATTCCTAGCATTCAATAGAGATAGAAAAAATCATTTTCCCCTTGCTGCCTGTAAAAAGGTACATTGCAATGAGCGAGAACACCAGACTAGCAGCAGTGGCTGTGAACAGGAACCAGGGTGGAGAACAGGTTGGAGTGCCATCAATACTGTCGTTAGATAGCTGAAACAATGACAAATGTTACATTCGCAATCAAAATCATCAAGAGACACGTGGGTTTGAATTTAGGTGGCAATAAGCAGAACAAATAAGTGATGGAGAGCGATTGCAGATTGCCTGGTAATGTAGTTATTTGTTTCAAACTTATAAAAGATCAGTAATCATATTTTCAGCTCAGATTTTTGTCGGTCTAGCAAGCTATAGCTCTCCTCCAGACCTGTTACATAAACAGAGAGGAATCCTGGTATCAATCAACTGCCCCATAATGTAGACAGAATGATCATGGTGAAGGCCCTATGATTATGTCAGCCATTTTGGTGGTGGAGATGTGGTTGTTGGCATGTTCCACACCTAGATGGAGCCTTAGACATTGGCCTGTGCCGCATCTAGGTAGGATCATAAATGTCGGCATGTGCCACACTTGGATGACATTGTGAATGATAGCATGGGCCGCACTTGGTTGGAATTGTGAACATTGGCCATAGACGCATCTATTTGGGATTGTGGATGGTGGCAGGTGCCACACCTGGACTGAGCCACCCATAGATAGAGATGTAAATGTTAGCATGTGCCACACTTGGATGGAATCTTAGACACTAGGCGTCGCATCCTGATGGAAATGTGAATGCTGGTGCATGCCACGCTTGGATAGAGATGTGAATGTTAGCTATACCAATTAACCAATCCACTAAAAATTTCACCCCTCTGCATACACCTCTCAAACTCTAACCAAACAAAACCACAAGCCTATAAACACAACAATCCACACAAGCTACACTACACTGCAACAACGAAACAAACCACACATAGACTCACAAAACAGTAAACGACGGCTACCAACCGGAAAACACCCCAAGTCCTGCCAACGGAGTTAACCGGGTTGGAACTGCCAACAGCACATTCCTGCTCTCTTGCACTTTTCCAGCTCATTCCCACTAGCTCACCCCCCCCATTCCCTTTTTCTGAGCCGCCAGAGCGCCGGAGGACCACTCCGGTGGTGATAGTGCACGGTACAAATGTCCTTTAACATTAACATTTTCTAGAAACTAGTTCAGCTGTCCAGTCAGAGCCCCTCCTCAAGCCAGTACTAACAGTCTTTTGGATAATACCTCTTGGCATCTTCGCCAAGCTTGCCCTTCGCCAGACTCCTGCTACCACACATAGTGATCTTTTTACCCAGTGACTTACGATTCACGGCAAAGCTGTTATTACCTCGAAGCAAAAAGAGACATCCGTGTTTTGGGACTGCAAACTGTCTTTTGGTCACCAATAGTCACCTTCTAGCACACATCAGAGCATATACTTGCTCTTCCCCTGCCCGCCCCTCCTCCCCAGCCCCATCTCTTGCTGCTCACCCACCTATTCTCTCCCTCTTGGTCTCTGCTCTTCCTCCACTGTCTTCACTTGCCTACTTCTTTTTCCCTCCATCATGCACTTTGGATTTATTCCTTTCAGCCTCATACTCACCCTCCTCTCCCATTTCTCCCCAGCATTTTGACACAACTTGGTCTAATGTCTACCTCACTCTCACCCTCCCCCATCATCTTTCCTTGCACCGACACACCTCAAAATTGATGGACTCATTCTCCCAGAATCACTGACCTCACCTACTCCCCTCAGCTACCGTACACACCTGCTCGTCTGCCGCCCCTTCGTTCACTCTTTCACTCTGCCTATGCTCCCTTCCCCCTCCATGACCAGCCTCCCCACTGTCATAACAACTCACTTGAGGTTTTGTTTATATCTACTTCTCCTCCTCTGACCTCTCCATTGACCCCTCTCCCTCTTATCATTCTATTGTTCACTTCCAGTCACTCCACCCCTTACTTCTCCTCTCCTCTCTTCAATGACCAAAAGGAAATTCAAGTAGGACTCTCTAACCCCTTTCCTTTATGATGTGAGGACTTCTCACCTGTCTCTATTTCCAATTCACATCTTTTACATTGACTGTGCATTTCTGACTTTCACTATGCACTTATGACTCACATGGACCACATGGACCATCACTATCCTGTGCCCACATCCACACTTTCCCATCCCCCGTCCTCAGCCCTGCATCACCTCTGAGGTCCAGACACTCAAAACAAATATGTGCCATGCCCTGGGATGGTGGCGTAAACCCCAAAGCCCTACATTACAACTACCCTACAAAGATGGGCTTGCTACTCTTTCCTGTGCACTTGCCCCTACCAATTCCTCCTACTTCTCACTCCTGATGTCCTTCTTTCACAATTAATGTACCCTCCAAGCTTTGCTCACACCTCCCAAGCAGAAATCCAATGACCCAATGCCAATATCCCACTCTGCCAATGACTTTGCTCACTACCATTCCTCTTAAATGTCTACAATTCATGACACTCTCACAGCCCTTCTCTCGCTCCCTCCTCCACCCTGGTTCTGTCCATCCCCTCTACCCATTACCCTTTCTACTCTCAACTACATCTCCCCTACGTGTCCTACTGCATTAGCATATATCCCTCACAGCACTAACCCATCTTGCACTCCAGTCTACCTGTTTTCTCCTCAAATGGCGAAAGACATAGTCCCAATCTCCTGCCCTTATCTCTCTGGGCTCTTTTACCTCTTTCTCTACACTAGACTCTTCCAAGCTTGCTTCAAATATGTAACTTTCCCCTTTTCAAGAAACCCTCTTCTGACCCCCAGTGAACTAATGCCTGGTTTGCCTCCTACTCCATTATTCGAAGGTCCTTGACCAGGAGGTCTTCAACCAGATCACCAAGTTCCTTGCGGATAATAGCCTTCAAGACACACTTTAATCTGGCTTCCCTAGTAAACACTCCAACTTTCTCTCTGGTGCACACCTCTCCAAACTCTCATTTATATTCCTCCTTTTGGAACTCGCTGCTGCTTTCGACCTGGGGTTTTGCAAACTGTGCTCGCCTGGATTTCCTACTACCTCAAAGGTCGATCCTTTAAAATATCCTGGAACCCATAAACCTCCATCCCCACCCCTCACCCTGTTACTGTGGCCCAAGGCGGTGCTTGGACTTCTGCTCTTCAACCTCTATACCTCTGCCTAAGGCAAATGGATCATGTCCTTTTGCTTTCTCTACCACCTCTTTGTTGACAACATGCAAAACATTTGTTTTTCTTTTTTCTTCGTCACCCAAGCCATCTCAAAACTGTCTCACTGCAGTCAGTCACTGGGTGGCTCTCTGATGCCTCATTGTGAACCCTCCAAAAATGGGAGTCATCTTTGCTACAGCTTCCAACTCCCTACCTACTCTGCCTTCTCCTACATTCATTCTTCTTGACCTTTTTGCTGCATTGCCCAAAGCTCACAACCTTGGGTTCTTCTTTGATAGCGACCTGCAAATGCAACAATATATCTCTACCACTGCCTCTGCTGCTCGTATTAACCTTCTCAACATTCGGAACGTTTGTCCGATTCTTGCTATACTCTAATCGCCATGCTCATGCTCAGAATACTTGACTACTGCTATCTCGAACTCGCCGTGCTACCTCTCTACTCCTCCCTCTAGGCAAAGCCCTCCTCTTCACTACCCACACTCTCAGGAATCTACTCAGATCCCCTCCTACTTCTAATCATCAACACCATGCAGGATGGGTCTGCATGTACAACGGCTACCTTTTCAAAGCTGTTCTCCGAACCTACAAAGTCACCTATGTTCTTGCTCCTCAGTACCTGGCTAACTGTACCTCAATCTATTCACCATCTTGTTCCTTCTGCTCCTCCTCTGCACTCAGCTTAATTGTCCTATGCTCATCCTCTGCCTCCTCTCGAATCCGTTTGTTCTCCCTACTTGACCCACTCCACTGCTGCCCATCACAAGGTTATCTTGACTGTTAATCTCCCCAAAGTTCGGCATAAACGTACCTAATAGCGAAAGGGGGAGCACCCCTGGTATAACCCCCATCATCCCTAACTGACCCCAGCACTCCCTCCAGTGCTCTGTGATAATGTAATGTTGTATAGTTTTACAGTACTCCTCTTTAGAGTGCATCACCCCCCACCCCTGTGTCAATTGTACCTTTGTAAGTCACCACGTTATCTTTTGGGTTCTAATGACTAACATAAATGTGATTGTTTAATTGAACTTAATGACTGCATCTGTGTATTGAAGGCATAGGAGATTCACAATTCCTTGTGCCAATAGGTATACATTTGTTTACTCTTGATCACAACAGTGATGGATTGATTTTCACTATCTCCATAATACACAAATGTGGAAATTATAAAGAATCTTTCTGTATTTTAGAATATTCACCTTGAAACATTTCTTCTTTTTTGGGGGGTTCCCCACAGAAGTGCCTGGACATTTCTTCGATATTCGAAGGACCTAGTATTATATGTATTTTCAATCCTTGTAGCCAGGGACCTGTCTGGAGCACCTGAAGTGTTGTCTTAAGTTTTAACTACTCATTCAGCTATTACAAAACACATGAAGGAGAAGCAATTTTGTTGTGCGTCCCAACACTCTGTTGTTACATATTTTTTTCGCCCCTCGTGTATGCTTCACTTTCTCCACAGCATCATCTTTGTGATGTGTACAGGTGCTCTTCCTGGCAATGCCATTTGTCATTGTGCTGTTTTGAGTGATTTACTTTTTTATTTTTCAAACTTTCTTTATTAAAGCACTTGGATTCGCATATTACCATTCAGAGTAGAGGTGACATAGAAGCAATCAGAGAATACAATGGTGCAGTTGTGTGTAGACAAGGCAATTAAGAAGACATCAAAACAAATCAGAGGCAGTGACATGCGCAGGTGAAAGCAAACCCATGGAGGAATTTAGGCGACCTTGCTAGGGACCAAAGTGGCGTCATTCATTAGTCTAACTGGGAGTTTTCTTGCCAAGTAAGCCTTAAAGGGCTGCCATATGTCTTTCGGACAGCCCTCCCGCTCCCTGGCTGCATAGAAGCCCCTTGATCTTCGGTATCACTGGCCCAGCTAATATCCCACAGCCATTGATCAGTTGAGGAGTAGCGTCCGGTTTGCCACCAGTCATCTCATCAAGAGCAGCACAGACATCCCTCCAGTACCCATCAAGCTTAGAGCAGCCCCGAACCTTGCGGAAATACCCAGCATTATCCTGCCCACATCTAGGGCAGCAGCCCGCACCTTCTTGCGAAAACAGTTTCAGTCGAGCTGGAGTGTAGTGATACCTGTAGAGAACTGTAAATTGTATTCGACAGAACCGAGAATTGTAGGAGACCTCAGGGGTTTGTGCACACACATCTCCCCAGACCTCTTCTTTAATGTCTAGATTCATGTCCCATGCCCATTTGGAGCAGAGCTTGGTTAAGGGCATCGGAACTTGGCATTGGACTAGGCTATGTAAAGTAGAGACCATGCCCCAGACCTCCTGTGCACCCATAATAGACCCAAGTATGGAGTCATTTACTGGTTCAACTGGGAGCCCACCGCCCTTTAAACACGTTGTGGAGGCCGATATGTTGAGGCCGCTGCGAGGATTTATACTGCCTGAGAACAGGGACGTCATTGGAAGAAATAAAGTTCCCATCTGGGTTCATGTTTCCCAGTGACCTAAAGTCATTTTCAATCCATCGCCATTCGGTAACAGCATCTACCTGGGAAATGATGGACTACTGTTCCATAAAGAGAAATTGCTATGGTGAGGCAGAATTACCAACAAAAGTTTCGTGATTTTGCGCCAGGGCAGGGCAGTGACGCTCGCAGGGTTAAGTGGGCAAGAGTCCCCGAACATAGGGGGCAGTACTAAAGATCTAATGTCCCGCTCACCCGCTGAATACCATTCGAGCTTAACATGTGGGTTAGGCACATCCTGCACAAACCAAAAAGCTGCATATTGTGCCTGTGCCAACAGCCAGCATATCTTGAAGTCAGGAGTGGCGAATCCCGCTTGCGTATAGGGTATGGTCAAGCTAGCACACTTGAGGCGCATCGCCCCTGCGTGCCACACAAAGGCATTGTTGTCAGATTCCAGCTCTTTAAAGATTTGCATTCTAGTCCATAATGATATATTTTGAAAAAAAATATAGAGGTTTTGGGAGGGCTATCATCTTGAGCAATGCCATTTTACCCGCAACGGTCAATGGCAATCGCGCCCAAGCCGTGAGCTTAAGCCTAAGGTGCGACAAATATTTTGCATAATTACAGTCGAATGTGGTAGTATGATGTCTAGTCACTGTGTTCCCTGAGTATTTTATTCCAGATGGAGCACATGAGAAGCCAAGCAAGTTGCGTGGTTTGGTCACAGTGTCCATTAGAGGGAACATTTCTGATTTGTTGCAGTTCACCCGGAGGCCAGATAGACCCCCTAAAGCAAAAACGTCCTGCATAATCGGGTGCAGGTGAATCTGTGGATCCCTTACATCTCCAGCAGCAGAGGTTAAAAACGTGGGCGGTAAATTCCTACTGTCTATATCCTATGCAGCACAAGTTGGTGCTGTCCGCAAGGCTGGCTACAAGTTAAGAGTGCTCCGAAAGGTCTTGCCTTTCCTCCCTTTTCATCTGCGCCCCTTGGTGGTTGCCTCCCTCACTCTTAGTCGCTTGGACTAGTGTAAGCCTCTATATCTTGCCCAACCTATGTATCTGTTTCACCGGCTCCAAATGCTTCAAAACCTTGCAGACCCCTTTTGGTGCTCATATTTCACCAATACTTCGAGCACTTCATTGGTTGCCTGTCCAAAAACAGGTTGGTTTCAAATCTCTCTGCATGGTTCACCGGGCCTTTCAAAGCCTTGGGGCAGAGTATCTGCAGGAGACGTTCCGGCCATATGTCCCGAAGCGACCCCTGAACTCTCAGTCTCAGGAGGCCCATCTCCTCCCTGTTGCTTGCTTTCGCCTGAACAGAATGGGGCGCTGCTCCTTTTTTATTGCAGCCGCAAAGCTGTGGAACTCTCTCCCCCCAAAACTATGCGCCATTGAAGATCACCTCGCCTTTAAGCGCTAACCCTTGCAGTCAGCAAGGTGTAAAGCGGCCGCACATATGGTGCGAAATTGGGATCCAATTTACATTACTCCAGCATTGGATACATGAATCGCCATGAGACCAAATCAAAGGCCTTCTGTATGTCAAGCGTGGCTGGCACAGCCCGAACCTCTGGATTTATCTGAGCAAGAATATAGAAAAGGTGACACAAATTGAGTGCCGTAGAGCACCAATGTATGAAGGCCGACTGGTGAGGCATGTGTGGTGTCAAGCGAGTAGCTAAAATCCTTTCAAAGACCTTAACATTAGAATTTATCAAGGATAGGGGACCATAGGAACCACATTGCTGGGCAGATTTTTCAGGCTTTAATAGCACCATAATAATCTATTCTCTGATGATATTGGGAAGCCTGTGTAACTCGAGGGCCTCTACCCATACCTTATGAATATAGGGTACCGGAGAAGACTTGAAATGCCTATTGAATTCTGTGGTAAGGCCGTCCGGACCAGGGCCTTCCCGCCAGGCATAACATCAATTGCACAAGCAATGTCCGCTCGGGAGAGCTAGCTGATCTCTAGACTCAGATGATAGTTGTGTGAGTGTGAGACCCTCCAAAAATCCATCTATGTCCGTATCGGAACAAATATCTTTATTTGTGTATAAGTCAGAGTAGAAAGTTTCAAATAATGTATTGACCTCAGACAACATGTGTACCAATGTGCCCGGCTTATCCCTAATGAACAGAATGCAACAACTGCCTGGCAAACCAAACGAGTCAGCAATCTACCTGGCTGCTCACCCTCTATGTATCTCCTCGGCGCAGCTGGAACATCAAGAAACTTCAGCTCCCTCGTCACAAGGGTGGAGTTGGAGCCCTGATTCGGTTAGAGCTTTCAGCTACATTTGACACAGTTGACCACCACACTATGTTGTCCCGCCTGGTCAATACCAGTCTCTCTGGGCCTGTGTTAGACTGGTTTACTTGCTTTCTGGCTGATAGGGGGTAAATACTCTCTCTTCCTGCTTTTTTTTCATCTTCCTGTTCACTCCCCTGTGGTGTTCCCTAGGGCTCTGCCTTGTCCTCAATGCTATTTAATCTCTACATCCAGCCGCTTGTGTGTCTTGTCCGCTCCTTCGGCCTCTGGTGCTATTCCTATGCCGACGAGACCCAGATCCTGGTCTGGTTAGATCTTGACCAGGCTGAGGTGTTGTTGTGCCTCTGTTGATGCCTGGTGGCGTTTGGGGAGTGGATGAAGCACAATTGGTTGAAGCTCAATGGGGACAAGACTGAGGTTTTGGTGGTGGGTGGCACTCCTATTTCCTCACTATGGGTTTCTTATTTTTGCCCATCTACATTTGGGAATCTTCCTGTCCCAGTGACAATGGTAAAGAATCTTGGAGTGGTACTTTCTTCCATCCTCTCTCTGGCCACATAGGTTGGTGCAGTATGTAAAGTAGGGCATTTCCACCTGAGGATTCTGCAGAAGGTACTCCCTTTGATACCTTTCCATCTTCGTCCACAGATTGTGGCTGCATTAGTCATCAGCCGGGTCGACTACTGCAATGCACTATACCTGGCCCAGCCTAAGGACTTAGTAGACCGATTGCAGCTCCTGCAGAACCTTATGGCTTGAGTAGCCATGAATACCCCATATGGAGTAGATATTACTCCGATTCTCTGGCTTCCAGTGCCAGTTATCTTCAGGATAAATAATAAATGTGTGTGCTACCTTCCTCGCTGTGATCCTCATTCAGGATCTGCTTGCCTGGTTCCTAATACTCGGCTAGCCAGGGTTCGTGATCAGGCCTTCTCAGTGGCTGCAGCCAAACTTTGGAATGTGTTGCCACTGCCACTGAGGTGTGTTTCCAATCATCTGGAGTTCAGACGTTCTCTGAAAACTCTCTGAAATGGGGTCCTTGATTTTGCACTGGAGGGAACTAGGGCTGGCAATCCCTCACTCTGAGAACCTCTCGGAGGGTGAGTATTATGCATTCATCTAGCCCTTAGACCGCCTGTAAAACGTATCACTGCTCCTTGTACATAGATGGAACCCAGGAAGTAGACATTTTTGTTTGTACACAAAACAAGGGGGGTTCTGGGAGTCCCTCTACCGGCATTAACATGGCCCATTGACCCTTCTTGGGTGGATGGCCCCCTGGAGAGTCTCAACCAAGTCTTTAGCTCACTGTCCCTTTCACAGAGGAGAAATATCCCTGCTTATCAGTATTTGTCCTGCCCAGCGGCAGTCCAGCAGCGAAATGCTAGGCAATTCTCCACTGAACAAGAGTAACAACTGCAACCACAGACACATGTTTCAGCCTAGTCATCCGTCATCAGTGAGGTGGAGCTGTGCCTCTCTAAGAAAAGTGAGCAAGGGGTCCACATATTGATTCCCTTGGTAACTTACGCTTTGTTTGTACATCTATTTATTTTCTCCTCTCGCACACCGCACCTTCACAATTTAGCAGAGGCAATGTCTCACTCCATACACCCTGCACGCACATTTAACACAAACGCTATTGCACATCACATCTGCCATAAGAATGAAGCTACTTTTAACGACGAAAATTTGAACTGTAGCTTCCCACATAACTCTATTTCTCCTTTAACACAACCTCCCTTTAGTCTATAGTATAGCTCGGCTGCGCGTAGACACACTCCATCTAGACATGGGTGACTAGCATGGTCTTGGCCACCTTTGCATAACTTTAATGGCTGAAATACACACGTGCATAATAGCACCTCCGAAATTCACTTACCCAAACAGAGAAAGGAGCTGTCTACTAGAGGTTTTAATTAGCATCTAGAGGGTCCTAAAGGAATGCGGCAGACCTCAGATGTCGCTTCACAAATCCAACTGAGAAGATTAACTGGATTAGACATGTGCGTTTGTTCCAAGAAAAGCTCCCATCAAGGGACTCTGGGGTGCCTAAACTCCCATGGTGGAGCCATGTAGCATGCCCATCCGGGCTGCTCTACGTGATTTGCATAAGCACCTCTTTCTGTGTTTATGCCCTAGAGTGGAAGCTAAAAATGACAAACAGGTTACTAGTGTCCCACTTTCTCATCCAACTCCTTACTCAATAAAGGATATCTGCCCTCTACAGGTGTGCCTCACATTTCCAATATGTATTAGCCTCCTTTTCTTCCCAAACTCCACCCCACCGTTGAAGCAATAAAGGTTAATTTGCAAAAGAATACTTCCTTTTTACACAAGATACTCTCAGAACTTTATGGACCAGGAAATAATCTTGCCGGTTCCGGCCTCTTCATCAACGGAAGCAGTGAACAAACGCTGCTTTGAGCAGGTGCCCGAGAAATGAGGTCGTCGAGGCGTATTCCCATTCTGGTGCTGCTCTAGTCCCTCGAGTGCAAAGATGGTTTATAGTTGGGTGGCAGCTTCATGCGTAGAGCTCAGGGGTTTCTCAAACATGGTATTTGCAGAGAAGCCAACTGAGATCCCCCAGGGACTTCCATTTCCATTACTAATTGAGAGTGTAGAATGCCGGAACCATCATTTTGGAGCTGCCGCTTTGAGTTGAGGTCTACACAGAGGTAAGAGATGAAGGCATAATCTCATCTTCGTAGACCTTTGTGCACACCCTCAATATACACACAAATCAAGATGTGGTTCAATGCTGGTCTTCCAGCTTTGTGTCAGACACCAGTGTCAGGGGAGATTTGGGCCTGCCCAGAATATGTCTGTTTGATTGAGGAACAGTGCTATATTCTTTCGATAAACTTTGTGAGGGTATTCAGTGGCAATACTGGCGAAATAGTATTCCTGAAACTATATGTACTCCTAAATGCTCCCTGGCCATCACCCAGCACTTTCCCCAAATATTTTGGGATTGTAGTAAGATTAGTAAATTAACCCAGTTTTAGAATAGTGCTTTTTGGCACCAGGAAATAAATATAATATCAAGAACAGCATTTATTGCACAGGTATTATCACATAAAAGCCAGCCCCGAGAAGTACAAATTACCCCAAGCAGCAGGTTTGGGATGTCTTAATACATGATGTGTCAGACCCCACTACACTCCTAATGTTCAGCGTTACGCTGAAGACACCCCTCTCTTTCAAGCTACCCTCTTGCACCTCGTCTTCTTACTCTCTCATTCCGCCAGCCAGACTTGGGCCTCCTGAAGAGGGTGTCCCCTGTATTCATGCTTGAGAAACACACACACACACACAGAGCATCATCTCAGTCCCCCTCTATTATATGATTATTATCACTGTGGAAGCTAGCCCCAATTCCTCCATCAGGGAGCCTGGCTATCATCTCCCTCACTTTGAACACTTTTACCATGACTACACGTATGTTGCACTATTGTTAGATTATAATTATTGGATGTGTATAATTTTGTGGAACAGCTCCTAACAGCAGAGAGTGCACTTCAGGAACTCATGGAGGGATTTGATGGGTTACAAGGAGGCCACGTAGGTTTAAAGGGACATACATGGATTTGCTTTCTGACTGTTATTTGGCTGTTTATTTTGTTTATGCAATACCTCTATAACGATGAATGGGCCATCCCTTTTTGATTGCTGTAATGACATGCAGCTTACGAGGAGCAAACAATATTCAAAAAATAAAAGTGAAGATATTTTGATTTCTGAATCAGTTTTGTCTTGTGTTCTACATACCTAGTAATGAGCGCATTGTGGAGTGTCATTAATTACGCAGTTTTGAACGCAGTCTACTTTGGTCTTCTCTCATAGAATAAAGGATGGCAGAAGGAATCGACATAAAGATGTAATTCATTGATTACCTATGGCAATTTGTTTTATGTATGATGACATCTTTGACCAATCGCGCATCGAGCCAGCACCTTGCGCACCAAACGGTTTCGGCTCCTTGAGCGACATTACGAGAATCCGCTGAAATACTGCCAAACTGAATTACCGTTACCACCATTTGGTCCAGTGGATTTTCTGCAGGATTACAAGTGGCGGCAGGGCGGTGTATGTGTATATTTTTGGAGTCCATGAAGCTCGCCCGGGATTTCGGCGGAATTGTAATTCCGCTGGAAGTAATTCTGCAGATTTCTGGCGATATGGTGGAGAATTGACCACTGCTTTTTGCTGGAGGTTTATCTTCCACCTTACCACCAAACTCGTAGTACTACGGTGTGCTAATGCAGCAGTTATGTGTCAGTAACGGAATTACCGCCACGTTATTGCGTTTTTCCCTCACTGCCATACTCGTAATGAGCCCCTCACGGGCTGGATGCTGTGTGCAGCTTCACCACTTACAGTTTGTTGGGAAAAGTCACAAGTGGGTGTTTTTTTGGTGCCCGGGCCAATCTTGTGTGTCTCCAATCCCATTTACACTCTCATGTCTGGAGCATTTCAGCTCATATGTGTTTGTTGCACTCCATGTGCAGGCCACCATGTACGCGTTCCATTATTTCTAAAGCTGGTTGTTACTTTTTCTTGTTAACTTGTTTCCCCAACAAGTTGCCCGAGTTTGTTTTCCTCGTTGATATGTGTACAGATTACAATTCCTTCAAATGTGTGCGAAAAGACTGAATACCATTTCTGCCTTCACTTTATTACATATAAAAACACATAACATTTACATACATTGATAGTGCTTTGGATGCCAAACATTAAAAAAACAAGTACAACCCAGCTTATATACATATATATTAAAGATATTTCATCTCTTTTCTGTCCCCAAAATACAGAGACCCCCTAGACTCCCAGTCCAACAGCCATACGAACGGGTGAGAGAAAATGAGAAAAAAAGATGTTTCAATATTATTACCAATTTACACTAATGTGAAACAATAAATAAGCTATTTACAATTGTTGGCAGTTGTTGATTTTGTCATACACTTTGCTGACATGCACAGTTTGTGTATGTGTGCTTTGGGGTGTTGGAACCTGGCAGTTGGGCGGCCCTTTGTAAAGAGGGACAGTCGGTTTGTTTACAAGTGGAAACCTGAATTTGACAGTTATTTTGAAAATTACGAAATTTGAAAATATGAATTCATAGAAATCAAATTACGTCTCGTGTTTGGAAATGTATGTTGTTGCTCAATGGAGGCTGACATACATACAAACTGTACAATATCAGATTGTTGTCCTTGTAGAAGGTAGGGGCTTTGAAACTTACATTGCTTAAGCAACTTTTAATAAATTGAAACAGATTCTAAGTTGCAATCAGTGCAGGGTGAACAGTTACACCGATGATCTTGTATATGGAACCAACATTCGCCTTCCAGGGAAACTGATTCGTGTGGGAGAAGAACGCGCTGGTTTCAGTCCATTCTTCCTGTTCCCTGGCCGGGTAGAGAATGTGTTATTTGAAGACCACCTCGTATTGAGTGTCCATACAGGGATGACTTGTTCTTGGACTTGGCCGAGTGTCACCTGCAGACAAGGAAGTTTGCCGGCTATTTTTGCTCTAACACCAGACACTCTAGCCTGAATTGGCCAAGTTTCACTAGTTTCAGGGTTTAGCATCAAGGATCGCCCACAGTGCCACTGAGCAGATGTGGTCAGGGCCATCGCGTCCCATCCCTGAGCTGCTAGCTCCAGACGACTGCCCAGGCAGCGATTCGGTCACAGTTGCCGTGGTGCGGCCACGCTGACATTTATGATGCACTGCCAGGCCGGCTGCTGGGCGATGACGGGGACGGGCTCCCTCGGGAGGACGCACCACTGGACTCGATAGAAGGCTGGCGGATTAGTAGCCACTTGGAGCCTAGGGCCTTGGAAAAGTGATCATCGACACTGCCGGCAATGGAGAGCGCACTGGCAGAATCTGGGGGGCAGTAGCGTGTCCCCAAGCTGCGACGGAAATGTTCCTCCACCACGGGGTCACAGGTGTGTGGCGAGCTGGCATCATCTGAAAGGAAGTTCACAAAGAGAGTGTGTTATTAAATGGGTTTCAGTCGAAATTAGAACAAGCTATGTACTAAACCATCAAACGGCCTTCGCTGCTTTGCCAGTAAAATACAAAGGGATTCAGCCCCAGCGATGTCAACCCCTCCAAGAATCCTACATTACCCCATCAGGAGGCCATATGGGCGAGATTCGCCCCAAAACTGCCACTTCCACCATGCTTTATTAGGGGTATAAATATGGCTTTCCCCAGCCCAGATGGTCCCAGACTTGTCCTGAGGACATAAAAAGGCCTTCATTCTAAAACATACTCAAGTCCCTTTATTGCCCGGTCGTTGGATATATAGAGGGATTCAGTGTTCGTAGCACCATTGCCTCTTCACAGCCCTATATACAGGGGAGTTTGTTTTTTTCACTGGGCCGTGCCATTCCTACTCTATGGGCATTCGGTTCCCATTGCCTACACTACTCAATGGGGCATTGGTGGGTTCTTACTTGGACTGCTGGTTTCTTGCCGGGGGCTGTTGGTCACCGGAATGCATGACTGTTTGTTCCAGTTGGCGACACAAGTGATGACCGATGGCCGCATCTGTAATGAAGCAAGGCTGGTGTTAGAGAGGCAAGCGGTTGAGTGACAGAAACAGGCAACCTGGTTAAAAAGAGATGGCGAGAGAGAGAGAGAGAGAGAGAGAGAGAGATAAGGGCAGACTCAGGCAGAGAGGGGGCAGCAATAGGGAGACAAAGAGTGGGGAATATGGAGAAAGAACAGGAGAAACAGTGTGAGAGAAGAGGAAAGAAAGTGAGTTGTGGGTTTTACAAGGGAAGAGTCTAGGCTTTAAAGTGGGTTCTCACCTGCTGCAGCATGGCGGCGGGTACAGGACTGGGTGTCTTGCTGACGGCGGACACGGGACTGGGCATCTGGCTGGGGGCAGGCACCGGGCTAGGGGTCTGGCTGTCAGCTGGCATGCAGCTGCTGCGTGGCTTCTTGATCAGTGCCAGGGGCTCGTCCATGGTTGGGCTGGGCAGCGGGGCCATGAAGGAATGCCGCTGGTGGTGTGGTGGCCGCTCTGCAGCGTAGTTGCGGGTGCAGCGCGGCTGCAGTGGAATGGGCTGACCAGCTGCCAGGCGGAGGGAGGCTGGGAAGAGCTGCTGCAGGGCCCGCGCTAAGGCAGTGCGGTCAGAGGGCGAGCCTGCCAATTCCAGGCGCTCTGGTAGCTTGGCGATTCTCTCCCGGTCACTGACTTTCGGCCTCTCCGTAACAAGGGACGCCCTTTCCCTGGGGGTGAGAATAAAGCATAGAAGTTAATATTTAGTAGGGTGGCAGCAGATAATGCAATATAGAGTCCATGTGGTGTACAATACCCTTTAGTGCCCTTCAATCCCACTGGGGGAGATCATGCCTATGAATGGGAGGCCAGTTCTATATCCAAGCCCATCTCCCCCCCTTAATAGCTCTTAATGGCCCTCAATAGACATCACTCCTCATCAAAGGCTCCAAGTTCCCTTTAACTTTTCTCACCCTCCCATCAAACTATGCCAAACTCCTTGATTCTACACCCCCATTTGAAGTCTTATTTTCCCACAGTGACGTTCAGCCCCTTACAATGGTTCTCAAATGTCATTAATGGCGCCAACCACTATGAAAAGTTCTCTGTATTGCAGTCACCTTAACAGTTTTTAGCACTCTCTGTGGTTCTGACCCTCTGTAATGATTGCCATACCCTCAAGGATGTCACTTCCCTAATTAGCTCTCAAACCTCCACCAGCATCATTAAATCCCCTCAACAGCATTCAATCTCCTCTGCCCGCCACCTCTCGAGTAGCACCCTGGACTCACAGACGCTACTAAGACCTCTGTCCCTCAAGGGTTTACGAGCATTGCCTCTGCAGATGATTTGGACTACAACTCCCATCACCCTTATCCGCCATAGTCAATGGTGAGGGATTGTGAGAAACGTGGTCCGAAACCTCTGGAGAGCTGAAGGTTGCAGCCCCCTGAGCTAGAGAGTACAGGTAGAAGGAGTGCTTACATGGTCAGTGGGAGCGGGATCCTCTTCCTCTTCTGGGTTCCCTCCGCCGGGTGGGTGGTGGTCACACTGTGTCTTTCGGGGCTCAGCTTGCGTTTGATCGGGTAGACCGGGATCCTGTGGTTTGAGACTGGGCGAAGCCGATCTTCAGTCCTCATGCTGGGCTGGCCTGTAAAGAGATAACCGCAAAGGAGGTCAATAACCCTGCTAGCCTTCCTTTCAGAATACAATAATTCCAATGAAAATACAAAAGGCTACAATGTGTGTAGGGAGGGCATATGCGATATCAGGGGTCATAGAGGCATGGGTCCTCTGCAGTGCTCCTTCACACACACACACACACACACACACACACACACACGGTCCCCTTAGTGCATTTGTGCATGTACCTCAATGACCCTGTACGCATGTGGTCAGTTCAGAGCTGTTATACGCATGTTACCTCAGTTGCTAAACGCATGGCAATGTGACGCACTTATGCAACCCCTTGGCAAGCAAGCTCTCCCTGTTGCATCGATATGCCCTTACAGGGCTTCTATGCGGGAGGTGCATCGGCCCTCTGTGCACGCATGCAACAGACGACAGGGCACGCGTGCCTGGTGGGAGCGTAAATTGGGTTTTTGGGATCACGTGTGGCAGACCCCGCGGCTCTATCTCGCGGGCTCCCCTCGGCGCTCAAATGCACCAGATATGGACAGCCGAACTCAGCGCAACCTTATGTATCTGTATAGATCTGCCGAGCACAGCTACTTCTGCTGGGCTTATGCAAGCCCAGTATGCGCCAGAGCTCTATAAGGGGTAATAAGCCCCTCGGGGGTCTCCCTGCATCTCGCTCTCTGCCGTCCACACGCCGCCCCGCTCCAGTAGCCCACCTCACACTTCTGCATCTCGCCTTTGCACCCCGTTTCACACCCACCTGCGCCTCTCTATTTTATTATATCCGGGGCGCCCCTCGTTGACCCACCAGAGACCCCTAGCCACTTGTCTTGCTCCCCTAATGTCTTTGAATATTTCCCAAGTCGGTTTTATTTCTGATCTCATAAAATGCCATTCTCAGAAAGTAACGCGCGGGCCTCGTTACATTGGGCAGGCCTTTGTAACCGGGCCCTCCTTCTACGCCATGCAATGCAGGCCCTGGTGAAAGGGCCCGGAAAGGCCACGCCGTTATCTCCAGGGGACACTTTCACTTTTAAGTAGGCTTCTCGGGCCTGCAGGCGAGAGAGAGTCATGCAGGCCTGAAAGAGCAGCGTGGCCGGCGGCGCCTTCACAGGCATCGCCACTGGGCACACTGGACCGGGCGGCGCCATCACGGGCATCGCCACTGGGCACACTGGACCGGGCGGCGCCATCACGGGCATCGCCACTGGGCACACTGGATCCGGCGGCGCCTTCACAGGCATCGCCACTGTGCACACTGGACCGGGCGGCGCCATCACGGGCATCGCCACTGGGCACACTGGACCGGGCGGCGCCATCACGGGCATCGCCACTGGGCACACTGGATCCGGCGGCGCCTTCACAGGCATCGCCACTGGGCACACTGAACTCCGAGGAGATCAAAGAAAATTCAATTTTCAGAAAACGCACTTTCTAAAGAAAAGAGGCAGTTTCCGTGTAAGCGATTGTGCCAACTTCCCTTTCCAAAGTTAGAATGGCCCTCCTAAATCATCGCTCACTAGCGCCCTCAGCAGACAGGGCCGCTGGCGCACGGTGTGTGCCCATTACCTGTAATCGCGGTAAAAACCCTAGGTTCAGCCTGCGGGGTGAGGTCTATTCTCTAAATCATAATAAGTTCAGACATAGGAGCAGCACCCACATGTGCAATCGCTGTGAAACTTCGGGGACAGTCCGCGGACAGCGGACTCTCTCTGCCACAGAAATACAACCATGCCATTCTAGTCTGCTTTTCCCGGTAACACCGCAGACTCTAAGTGTGTAGTGTGCAACTCTGTCTTTGTTCTCATATGGGGTTAGTATCAAATGTATTCATTTATTGATTGTGCATTCGTAAGGCGCTTATAAATAAAGTACTTTGTCTTGTAAAGTGCCCGTAATAATTGCAGTTGCCCTAGCCAATGCGGAGAGACGCCCCGATGCCTAGTACACACAGACAGTATTATTATTCCGAATATTGCCCATTTCATATCGCATGCACATGGAGGTTCCCAACTTACCTTCCAGGATGTACACCTTGAAGCCCCGGCTGATGCCCGTGGTGTAGTGGAAATTGGCTACGGCCATGGCAGCGGCGGGCTCCCGGGCCTCTTGTGTGGGGATGAGTAAAACGCGGGATGGCACCCAAGGAAAGTGCTG
The DNA here is from genome assembly GCF_040938575.1 of Ambystoma mexicanum. Classification (NCBI taxonomy): domain Eukaryota; kingdom Metazoa; phylum Chordata; class Amphibia; order Caudata; family Ambystomatidae; genus Ambystoma; species Ambystoma mexicanum. Next base: position 403,963,912 of record NC_090924.1, read on the forward strand.
CGAGCAGGAGCGAGACTGGGAGGGGGACGGCGGCTTGGTGCTGGCGGAGGTTACTGACGCTGACAGCGGGCTGCTGAGCGTCCGCAGAATCCGTGCCCCGGGGCTGCCCTTTTCCGAAGCCGCGCTTAGCGAGTGAACCCTGCTGCTCTCGCCGGATCAGGTACTGAATGAAGTGTGAGGTAACCTGCCGGCGGCCCCCAGAAGGATATACCCCTGGGAGGGCGAGAGAGGGAGACGCCCCCCGACAGCCGGCAACCAATCTCCTGCCAGCGCACTGTTTTGGAGGTGGTGGTGGTGCGGGTGGCAAAGAGCAAAGGCCCCTCCTGTGTTGTACCTGCTGCTGCAGGGCTGTGGGGGGAGGGAGGAACGGGGGCTCGGCCTGTCGCCGAATTGTGTAGCTGGAGGCCTCGGGTGCCTGACATACCAGGCGAGCGACAGGATGTGTGTTTGGGGATGGGGGTGGGGCAGGTAATGAAACAACGCGTGGAGCGTGCGTGCATCCCCCCCCCTCCCCCGATCGCACCCCTGGAAACCCACCTCCATGTCACAAAGAGCAGGCGGCAGCCTGCGGTCACCTAAAAGTCACCGAATACAAATAAAACACATTTATAGATCAATTTGGGTGCGCTTTGTAGACAGCCTGCGCCCGCGCACTGCAGGTTCTGACTGCAACCACGCAAACGTACAACGCCAACCTTTTTCAAAGTTGTAATGAGGGTCACCTGACATTGGAATGCTGGTCCAACTTGAATATTATATTGAAAGGCCTTGGGCTGGAGGGATAGTTTGGAGATTCGCAGTTGGATAATGGGTCTTTTGCTAAAATGCTGCAGTTACTCAAGCTTAGATAAGCTGCAGACTGCAGGCAACTAAACAATGCCACGAGTCAGAGTGTGCATTGGTGAATTTCAGCCATGCATTCTTTCCCAGGGCAACTGTGGTGGGGGCGGCCCATCGACACCCGTGTACTTTCTTGAAGCGCGGCTTTCAAGGTTTAGCAAGAAGTCCACCATGACCAAAATGATGTTACTTCATGTATGTGCACCGCTTTCGATGACTTAACAAATGTGCACATCATTTTCCCCCACAGACGCTAGTGCCTCCTAATCTCCCCCGTACAGACTGTGTTCAGATGTTCCTTGTGCTTATAATGTGACTCCTTCTTGCACCAGTGGCTGTTCTTCTCACTGTGTGGTGTGTTGTGCGTGTGTTGGGTAAAAGCATAACTTGTAATCAGTGACTTAGCTTGCCTCCAAGAGCCATAGTAGGGCCATGCCCTGCCTTGGACCCCTACCCCAGATCCACAGGCCATATGCATTTATAAAATAGACCACAAAGACAATCATATTTTTGGAACAAGCAGATCACATTCTATTGGAGTCAGCAAACAAAATGGCGGTCGGCCCCAGCCTCCATTAGTGTAATGGCCTACCAGCACCGACTGAAGGTGCGCTGGGAGGATGCAGCCACACAAAGGCATGATTCTTTAATAGGTGCTGTTTACATGATACTGAGCTGGGGGCAAGGCGCCCTTAAACACACTTTACATGGACAGCAGGAGGCTCATTTCTGTTGTTCGGCTGATACTTGTTCTAGTATCAGCCGAACAACAGAACTGAGCCAGCCCCTTGCTGTTTTGTATTTGTGGTAGGCGGACGCACATATCTCGCACAGGGCGCTGCCAGACCTGGGGCCGGCACTGTGGCCTGCAACACCTTTTGTGTGGCCCTTTCCAATTCCCAGGCTTTCACCAGTATTTTATTGTCATTGGGTGACCTGTGTCACTTCCGGTTTTACATAGCAGACGTTCGCCTCTGGTTACCAACTGCCACGCAGTAGCTCCGACACCCTAGCCTGGAGCGAATAAACCCGGGACCAATGCATTTAGTTGGGGAGGAGTCTCAACTGTACATAAGAGGGCCAGTGCCCGATGAACCTGCGCACTTGCCGTAAGTGGTACCCGCGGTGCCAGCGGGTACCACTTACGGCTGGACCTGCAGCGAGAACTCCCCCCTGGCTAGGACCATCCTGTAACTCTGTTACGCTTTGGGAGTGGCCCCCTGCTGTCCCCAATGCACCCACTTACTTCAGACCTTAACCTTATGCACCTATACTCACCATATCTTCTTACGCACATCCTGCCCTTTTTTAGAGCTTTAAATACATCCAAGAGGAAAACCTTGTGCTGTATGTCCCTTGAGAATGAATGGCCATCCTCTGGTATTCAACTGCCAAGTCAGTCACTCCCCTAACCTTTGTATGGATCACTTCAGTTTCTGCTCTTGCGAGCGAGCTTAAGGCCCTTTGGAACGTGCATATGAAATGGATGGAGTCTAAACAACCAGACAAACTCAAGAAGATGGAAAGTTTCTGTTTTATTAAGAATTATCTAAAACAGGAGGTTACAACGAAGATCAACGCACATACTCTCAATGATTTCCCCAAAAAATACACTTCATATACTCAATTATGCATCTGAGTGATGTCATACTACGTGGCAATAGTGAAAAACCAATCAAGGGTCGGGATTGATTAGGGGAAATATCTAGATATACAATCATATAGGGGCTAGGATTGTTATTGGCTGCCCTTTATCAGGTGGACAACTTATGCCTACCTCTTCAAACATGTACTTTAAGAAAAAATAGTGACATCGAGTTTCATTGGTCTTCTCAACTACAAGGTCCTTCATTATACGGACTAATACAATTGGTTGGCACGCTTGTGCCATGTCTGGAACATTCGGTTCCTTTAGCAGCACGTAAGCCCAGACCCAGGTGCAGAGAGCTAGGACATGAAGCTATCTCTCATGCACTCGTGATCCCTCCCATACTTGCTCCTCACCTGGGTCTTCGTTGGAGCTGTCAGGGTCTTCAGATCTCTTCTTCTATCTTGGCTTCTTAGTATCCTTTACCTTCCTCTCCTTCTTTTTATCGTGGAGGTGGAGGCGAGCTCCCTCGGAGGCCACCTTGGCCCGTTGTGTATTCTAGGCCAAAGGGAACCCCGAGGAGCAAGCCCCCCAAAACAGGGAAAAAGCCAGTCGGCACCAAAAAACCCTTTGTTGAGTTCAGCTGTGTATTTCACGATGAATGATGTTTCCAGAAATCCATTTGGTTCTTCAATAGAGGATCCTCCAAAACGAAGCTTGTAACAGGACTGAAAGACTTCAGGGAATCGGGTAATCAACAGGGTTCAAGGTTAGAAGGCTCCAGCAGCAGCTAGCTCCAGCAGTGTTGCTCGGATGGTGGTCTGTAAGAAACTGATGTCACTGGGCTCTCTGAAGCACAGTGTCGGAATGCGCTAGGGGGGTTGGAACAGTAAATAATCAGTTCCTTTGGTACACAGATCAGAAAGGTAGAGGAATGGTAAGGTGCAGCAAGAGGAAAAGCCAAACCCAGGTGGAGAACAAGAACAGCTTCCAGGGAAGCCAGAGGAGAAACTGAAGTGTAGGGAACTGCTCTGCGTGAATCGGGGATAAAAAACCCAGATGACAGATGAGCCCGCGAGGGAGTGGACAAACGGGGAAGAATGGGATAGTTCAACGAGAATAACGGGAAGAGACAGAGAAGTTAGAGGGCTCACAAGATAGCGGAAGGGGAGAAAAAGGAGAGAGCGAAACCTTGTGGAGTGACCGTAAGAGAGGACTCCCTGCAGGGGGGCTGGTGAAACTTCATGGTAAGGGGAGCCCAGCGGAACAATGGAGAAACCTGGAAGAGGGAAGATGCAACAAGAGAAACACTTTAAGGAAAGGGAGAGTACCCCGGGAAGGACAGGGTACGGTCAGAGAAAAGGAGCTCAGTACAAATTCGGGTAATTGGACGGGGTAGAGACTGGAAGAACCCACGGAGAGCAGGGAAGAAAAGGGGCACGGTTGGATCTGTTGGGAAACAACCGAACAGGCGGTTCAATAGAACTAGAAAGCGAAAGACAGTGTCTCGCCAATGTGACGGGATTCAACGCAGCGATCCTCAGCTTCCGCAGGCAGAAATACTAGCGGCGGCTATGTTGGATGGGAGCTAGACCGCTAACCGCTGTTGATGGAATAAGGTAGTGGAACCTTAATGGAGTCTCCAATGCTGCCAGCATTTCCAAGGGCACCACATGACACTATCTCACCACCCAATTAGCCCAGCATCTATCATCACCCATGCAGGCTGCCATGACATTGTCTTTGTACTTGGCCTTGCAGAGTTTTCTCATCTTGGGAATGCACATGAGGAGGGCACTCACAATCGTGTCTGGAACTCCAAGTTCAAGCTCTATTTCCATCCTTGGCACACATGACAAGAGACCACGATCTGGTCCATTTTGCAGTTTTTAAATGCTCTAAATGAATTAAAACTTGGCATTGTTTGTGTTTTTTCTTGCACCTTAACGTGAGAAGATTCATCCTCCGCACACTCGTTCTTCTTCAGAGTAGATAGCTGACCTCGATTTCTAAGATCTTGACTTCAGGCCAGAGAGCCTCACCACACAGCTCCACTAGCCTGCTATTCTGCTGTGACACAGCTTTTCATTTTCCGTTCATGTGTTTCTGGCTTATTTCTTTCATGATACCAATGTCCAGTTTCTGTACAATGGCGGGTTTGCATTCTATTCACTACTCAAAGCTAGCCTATTCAATGACTTGATCTACCTTGCGTTTCAGCTTCTGTACATTTATTGAACATCTATTTTCTGCAGCACTTTGTTAACATGTAATATTCTTCTTTTCCACGTTGATAGTTCACTCAATTCTTTACTTCGTCATTTGTCCTCTAGAATCTGTATATTGTCTTCAATCGGTATCTTGGTCCATCATGTACACTTTTTTATGACGTCATTAGTTCATTTTCTTTGCTCTTTCTCAGATTCCTTCAGGGAGTTCCTCCTGTAGGTTGTCATCACTTCGAGGGTACATTCCATAGGGTTGTCTTAATGGGTATCTCCTTCCAAATACTCGCTGCGGTATTGGCACAATAGCTGGTGTCAGGCAAGGGACAGTATCATGTGTCCAATACAAAGAAGGTAGGGGGCTGGATCACCTGCAGGTGTATACATCTGGTCCTCTACATTCCCCCCTCTGGTCGAGTCCTCAAACACCTCCTCAAGTTTTCCTACTTCTTTGTATTTTCGCTTGAAGAAGTATTTCTTGGGTGTCTATATCTTCGTCACCCCTCTTCAGGGGTCCCACTGTTTTAATGTGTTCATCCACACTCCAAGTCATGTAATTGCATTGTCTATTCGGGGTACAGAAGACCCAACGTCCCACATAATTCTTATGATTATTTGGATACCAGAATTATGTTCCTTCAAGTGCCACAATACTTGCTTTTATGTATTCTTGGATGGCATCATCATTCAGAACTTTGTCTTCTGGTTCACCCTTTGCGTCAATCATGATCTTCATTCCCACTGCTTTCTTTGCCATTTTCTGACATTGTCCAATGTTTATCCTTATCATACAGAATCCAAATATTATTATCACATATATTGATCCAAGGAACTTGAATAGGTTTGCCATCCAATAAGGAATCTATGAAAACAGGAGTAAGAACCAACTATCATCTCCAATGGCCTCTGTCTCATCCACCATTTTTACGTGTAGATCTGTCAATATTGATATGGCCTCTCTCAAAGTCCTGTTCTGGCCGTCATGAGATGGTGTGAATGTACAACATGATGGCCCGATCTTGGGGCACACACCTCCTTCCACTGCTGGAATCATGTCAAGGACATATACCCGAAAGCATAGTGTTGCATTAACCAATAGGACTACAGCTACTGGGCCCCCTTCATCTTCCACCCATGTCACCAGTTCAGAGAACTTGGCCTATGACTTTAGGCACTCATCATTTACCTTCTGTACCTGCACTGCTTCCTTCCCTAGCAGATGAGCTGCACAGGACATCATTCCCTCTTCCCATACTTTGGTCGTACTCGCTCATCCATAGATTAGACGTTGTGACCGTTCCCAGCAATCAGACATTCCAGTCTTTTCCGTCATGTCAGAACAGGTCATCCTTATCATTTCTTCAACAATCACCTTGTCTTGTACTGAAGAAGGATACACAAGTATCTTGTCTGTCCATCCAGGCTCGTTTTCCATTTGTGTTGTCGTGATATAATCATCCTGGTATGGAAATAACTGTCTTGATCTCCATCGCAAGACTGCCTAGTACCCTTGAAACTGTCCTCTAGTATTACATGCTGCTAGATGACTGAGGGACTTCGCATCTTGCGCTGACATCTCTTTTGAAATGAAGGTTCTTACTGTTGTTATGGCATAGGGGATGAGAGAGCAGACGTAGCAATTCTCATCAGATGCTCTCTCCCCCACCTTTTTCATGTGTTGGTACCACATATTATTCCCCAGGTGAACTGAATTATCAAGATATATATTTATCCCCTGGGTATCTTCCTCTGCATCCCTCTTATGTCACCAGACATGCCCATAGAGCAGTGATCCCCAACGTGTAGCTCACAAGCAACCTGTTGCTCTCCTGACCCTAAAATGTTGCTCACCAGTTGCTTTGGGCCATTGTGTGGAGGCCAAGAATGGGGACATTCAGGGATCAGACATCAATGGCGGTGTACCCTGATCCAGGACTGCACGGGCAGGCTAGCCAATCAGTCTGCTCTATTTACCAGGCATGGCATACTGTTAGTTGTCAAAGCATTAGCTGTGGAGGCATCAGTAGAGTGGTCCGAGTGGTGGGGAAGGCCGGGTGGGTACAGAGAGCAAGGGGGTGGCTGCAGAGATTAATCTCTCATGGCTTCAGATGAGACACACCCCAGCCATTGAAGAGAACCTGAAGCACAGGACCTAGACTGGCCTGGTCATCCATGTGACTATCCATTGTACTGCTGCTGTAATCCAAAGTAAAAATGACTACCCACTGAACCCACACTTATTGAGAGAGTCACAGTCTTAGCACTGTAATGTTTCTAGGCCACATCGTGCTCTAGTATACAATGAGGTGCACCACTGGCTAGATCAAGTACACAATCTGTAAAGAAAATGTTGCAGCCTACTGAGCCTTCCCCTGCAGCATTAAGGTAGACAATAGAGGGTTAGTTGCCAACACTTGGCAAATGAATAGCAAGAAAATAAGTGACTTGAATGCCCAACTGTCAATGAAATTCCAATGAGCTTCTTTTGTACATGTAATATTTGCGTTTGTTGCCAGAATGCAATGTATTACCCAAAATGTTCCACACGAATTGAATCATCTTTGTGAAGACCTTTTCATCTTCTGATTCTTTGTCGAGTACGAAAGTGCGTTAATGGGAAAAATAATCAAACTAGATGCCCATGTTTGTTTTCTGGTGAAAACTGCCAACTTCTGTGCCTTTGTAGAGCTGGTACTTTAATACTGGACTAATAAGTGGCATGCACGCCCAAGCTTTCTTGGTGAATCTGTCGGGGGCCTCACTGATATTGCGGTGGTAACCTACTCCCGTGTGGCCAGGGGATGGCGGCCACTACCTGATCCTGACCCAGGGGGCGGCTTTATGAGGAAGGATCACATGGGAGGAAACAGCTGCTGGGGTGATGTCATGGCTCCATTGAGCGAGACATGGTATCCCCTGTTTTCCTTTGAAAATAACCTCCCTGTGTCGGAAATCCTCATGGCCTATTGTCATGCATCTACTCCTTTTCCTATGAAGAACAGGGAAGCCCCTTTTACCAAATCTGATGAAATCACCTTTTTCAAATCCACTTGTCAATCAATCAGAACTGACTTGCCATCAAAACCTTTTAAAAATGCTTGTTCAAGTCCCATAAGTCAATTGTCCACAACAGACTTTGGTTCCCAGAATCCGCAAAGTACTGGGACAAAGAAGAAAAGTCGAGCAATGTGAAGCAAAAGACACTGCAAGCCCAAAGAGCACTCTAGTGTTTTTTGGCACACACCTGTGCCTGGGAAATGTACGCAGCCCAAATCAAAAATCAATGACAGCTGCTGTGGCGACTGGCTAGAGAGAGCTGCACCTCTCTATAAGGACCAGAGAACTGAAGAGCCGGGACCGGCATTGTGGAGCCAGGCGGCTCATTGATTGAGAAAGAAGCTGCTGAGCCAAGAGACACTGTGAGAACGCTAGGAGCTGGTGAGGGACTCCTGGGCATTCGCAGACAAAGGAAAGCAGCGTTTCACTTACCGGAGCCAAGATGAAAGCAGGCATGTCAAGTGGAAGCCGTGGAGGACCAGCAAATGAGGGAAAGGTACCTGCGAGAAGGAGGCAGATGGGAATCCTTCATCTGCAGACTGCGAGAGAGTTGACCAACACAAGCATAGACTGGTGAGTCCACTCAGAAGCAGCGTGGACACCGGGGCATATCGGTAAGCACACGAAGTGTGAACATTTGGGAACCGCTTAACAGAGAAAGAGATAAAGAATGGACAAACTGAAAAGGGGGGGCCTAAATCACAAACAACCCACCCCTCTTCTAATGTGTGAATGCACACAGTGCAAATACTTAAGAAGCAGAGAGGAGATAACATATCAGAAGGATACATTATCCAACATTATATATAAGGAACTTTGGAAGTGGGCGAAGACTCTGAATGAAGAGAAGCCCTGTCAGGAGAGTATACCAGGCAATTGAAAAGGATTTTTTTAAACAAGAAAGAAGAAACCACACCATCTGATAGAAATACCAGGTGTCCCGAAAGAAACCAAAATTGTAAAGCCAAACAGTTTTTGTGTGGAAGTTGGCCAAGAGAGGCCCAAATATCTATTGTTTATAAAAACCTCAAGGAGCAAAGAATCCAGGGGAAGGGAACTACGCCCTGGAGCCAAGAATCTTCTTTCGTGAAGAACCTTTGTTTGAACAATTTATTCTTCCTTTATGAACACTTTTCTACATTTCAATGTTAAAGACATACCCCTTTTCACCTTATAGTTTAGGTTATAGTCTGAGGGTCAGAATAGAACTTTGGACATAGCACAGTTTTGTCTTTGACATCTTGACACAGACAGATCCTTAGTTCTGGGTTAGGGAGGGAAATTACTGTCAGAGCAGGGTCATAGAGGCCTTTTGTGAACCCCTTTATAAAAGTCTTTAACCAAAAACATGGCAAACCTGTGTCCGACTTTAATTCCTGACTCCTCACATTTCCTTCTTAAAAAATGTGCGTATGTCAATTTCTTTACATGAAGTCTGTGGGCCCTATGCATCATGTTTGTCACAAATGTTACATATGTCTTGTAATTCAGTGTCCTGGTGGAACATTTCTCATTGTTTTATGCTTTGGTTATCTGGCATGTGGCTAATGGGCAATTAAGGTGAATGAGTACCAAATTGTGCACAATGATTAATTAGTTTGTGCACAATGATTAATTAGTATAGCTACCAATGGCACTTAAGTTAGTGAAAATAATTTCTCAGTGGCATAGCCATATTATATTTACTTTAGTATAGCATTTCTTGCTAGATTCTTCCGGCTTCTGTTACCCAATGTAATTTACTGAATTTATCAATCTTCAAAGATGAATGGCTATGTCGACCCTGCCATAGGTTTCAACTTGCGCAGTGCAGGCTGAACCATTGTCAAGGGTAAGCACTTAACAAGTGAGGTATACAACCATAAACATATAATATGCACAGTATCAAGGAAAATCTTCATTGCTTCTGTAAAGTTGTCTTCAAAAGTTCCAACACGGGTAGTATAGCTCAGTGGCAACACGCTCGCCTTGCAAGCAAGGCGACATTGAGCAACACAGGTACTAATCCTGGATCAGCGCTTAGAAACCTCTTTGGTATAAGCGTGCTATAAAAAACAATTATAATAAAAAGTTGTGAATAATGTTAGTGGCCTACTAATGTCCCTAAAAATATACCCCTTACAACTATATTTCCGAGATGATTGCTTGGGGAAAGAGTAGCCAAATCCATCAGAAACATTTTCTTTTAAATCCTAATCAATTGGCTTCAATGTAACAGACCTATAGTGCTTTAAAAAGCACTATTTGCCACTATATTTCACAGGAATTCTTAGGTGGATAGCCCTCCCCACTCAAAGGCTGTATTAAATGATATTTAAATTGTACCATATTCTGTCCAGTGTCAGTCACCCTCTACTCCTATAAAAAGCACAGTTTTCTACTAAAGATCCTGACAATCCGTTTTGAGGAGGGGATGGACCCAAAACAAGCCTTTAATTTTGGTTTAAATGTTACTGTTCAAACATGTTTAAACTGCAACATTTGCCGTTTAATCTCTTGAAAATGTCCTGGGAGAGAACTCCATGCTCTCACATATTTTGTTACGTCTCACAATGTTGAATAATTCTGCTGTGCTCGTGCCTAAAAATATACTGTTTGCCACTTAATGTATACTAAACTTTGTATTTCTATACAATTAAATGTAAAATTATGCTAAAGGCCATTATCGATTGCCTGGACTAGATGGATGGATTACTATTAATTACTGATTATTAATGTGTGCCATTAGCACTATTGAACTTAGTACAGTTATGATTTGTGTTCCAATCATTTTAGCCCCAACTGAATGCCAAAAATTACACCAAAGCAATGTAGTTGCTCACCATTCCGTCTGGCACGTAAATGTTGCTCAATGCTAAGAAAGGTTGGGGACCCCTGCCATAGAAACTAAAGAAATTATTATAATTTCTACTCATACTAGGAAAAATCATAGGTGTTGTTTGTTCAATTGGATCATTAGGATAATAGAGACTTCGAAAGGTACACAAAGAATAAGAAAATACATATGCATATATATATCACACATAGAAGTCTGAAACATTTGGTGTGCCATTCCAATACTTGTTGAACTCGTGCTCTATCTATAATCACATTATCCTCTTCACAAATCATTTTAATATGGGTGTTCAATTTACATTTGTAGTTGCACAATCTGCTCAATTATCGCAATCAGAAGTCTTCTTGTGAGTGGACCATGTTTTTGGTAATTAAGAAAGGTGTGAATATTAACATCTCTTCTAATAAGAGCAGGTTATGACTGAAGTATATATACAAAAATAGCAACTACAAGCCAATGTGTGTTACTGTCAACGGGTATCATATATTATCCTTGAAACAGATGTGCTACTAAAACTGAATATGGGTATTGATCTCTCTTCCAATTTCTAATCAGAAACTGACGTTTCGGCATAGTACTCATGCAATGTTATTCCTTAAAGAATTTCTAGAAAGTACTTTTTAACCTCTGTAATTCTCTGCAAGTCCAGGCACTTCCTGCTCGAATGTTTAAGGAGTGTCCACCGAATTCCAGTCCAAAATAACTGTGTGCTAACCAGACACTGTTTTATTGTCCTTCTTCTTGGTCATCGATCGAGTCTGCAAATGTGGAAATTCTTCTTCTTGTCTAGCTTCATAGTCAACAAGTGCTGGTGGAAGGGTCTCGCCTTTGTAGATTTGTATGTCTCTTAAATGTAACCAAGCTCTTCTTCCAGATACCTTAACTGCAGTAGGGGAGACTTCCTCAATACAAAAGGGACCATTAAACCTAGGTTCATGCCATCTTCGGGTGAAATTCTTTATAGGGATTTGGTCAACAACATATAACTTTGGTGGTGGCAATAATTCACTCGGATTGGTTCCTGGGCTGTCCTCTTCCATGTTCCTTGACCCCTCCCTCCGATGCTTGACTTGATCTGCAATGAAAGAAACACTGGTAGTCATACATGTCAAATAATCATGCATTTCATCACCTAGAGTCTGCTCTACACTCTGGGCATCACGCCTGACTCTAGATGGGGCATAAGACGTGTCCTCATGGGACACCCTGTCCCTAACACGTGGGGCATAAGATGGTGGTCTGAACCTGGCTGATTTCGAAGGGCATATAAGGCTAGAGGTAGGCAATATAGCCATCCCTTTTTCAAAGTTAATTTGATCTTGGCTATCCTCTCTTTTAGGAAGCCGTTGAGACTCTCACACATCCGTTTGCTTGTAGATGATAAGCAGAAGAAAAGGTTTGTTTTATACTCAATAGAAGTCCTATTTGTTCAAATAGCTCATTAACAAATTGTGGCCCATTATCGGACCTTAGTACTTCGCACACACCCCATCTTGGATGAACCTGTTTTGCCAAGACTATCATAGATCTGACTTGTCTAGAAACCTTGGGAAGAAAAGGGGAAAGACAGAGAAGGAAGGAGGAGAGGAGGCCGAACAGGGGCCAGAGGAAGTGCAGGGAGTAGAGGGAGGAAGGGGAGAGGACGAGAGAGAAGACAAGGGGCCTCATTACGAGGTTGGAGGTAGCCATGGTGCTATTATCACCATGGCTACCCCCTTACTGCATTCCGGGTCCGGGTTCCCTGAATGGGGAATTACCGGGCCATTCCAACCTTGGAGGACCCAGTATTTCCCCATTCAGGGAACCCCCATGGGGCTCAATGGGAATGGTGAGCATGCTAATAACGGGCCCGTTAATAACGGGCCCGTTATTATCATGCTGGTCCTTTAGCGGGTCCCGCTAAGGGCACCTGGTAAAACCAGGTGCCCTTAGCGGGACCCGCTAAAGGACCTCGTAATGTGGAGGTAAGGGGTTAACGGCACTGGCACATTTACCGGCGCTGTTAACCCCTTACCTCCAACCTCGTAATGAGGCCCAAGATGTCCTGAGTTTTAGAGATGAAATGAGAAGCCAGTGCTGTGCAGAGGGCCTGGGAAGGGACAGGAGAGGTAGAGACTGCGGAAGAATTGGCTAGTTCCTTGCAGATTTTAAAGAGTTCAGCCGAGTTGTTAGATGCCGCAGAGACGCAGGCTTGGATATGAGCTCTCTTCTTGGTGAGGACAGAGAGCCGGTATTGCCATTGGAGCAGGTGGCAGGCCAGTTTGTCAGAGGATGTGCATGAAGCGCACCATTTCCTCTCAGCCACCCTGCACGTGCGTTTGAGGGTGACGAGGTCAGAGTTGTACCAGGAGTTGCATTTGGCTTTGGGCTTCGGGCGAATCCTCATGACAGGGGCAAGAACCTCAAGAGTATTAGATATAGCTAAGTGGGGCATGGAAAGGGCTGTGACAGGGTGTGAGTCAGCCGAAGGGGGAGGAAGAACTGAGGGCCATACGATTAATGACCTTGCAGAACAGATATGTCCTTGACATGATCACAGCAATGGAAGGAGGAGTTTGCGCCAAAATTGGCCCTTCATGTTGCACGTTCCCACTTTGACAGAGGCCATAACATTGTTAACAAACCTGCACACCAAGATGGAAGACGAGACAGAGGACATTACCAATGACAGTTGGTTTTCATCCATATTCTCATGGATTCCACAGTGGATGGCGAACTTCAAGTTTCTTGGAGCATTATTGCTCATGGTGATGTTTGGATTTTGTATAATCAAGATAATAATTGCCCAGTGTAAGAAAACAGTGAAGAAGGCAGTTGGAATGAAGATCATGATTGAGTTTAGGCCCAAGGAGTTGACTGATGAAGATTTCAGAAAATAAATAGAGGCCAGCATTGCAGCACTTGAAGGAACGAAGTTCCTGTATCCGAAGAATCATAAGAAGTACGTGGGACGATGGGTCTATTGTAATCTGAATGGACAGTGCAGTTACATGACCTGCAGCGTGGATGAACATGTCAAATCGGCCAGCACCCTGAAGGGGATGATGAAGATTTGGACTCCAAAGAAGCACTTCTTTAAGAGAAAATATCAAGATATGGAAACCGGTGAAGAGGTGGTCGATGTATCGACCAAAGGGCTGTGTGTAGAGGAGCAGCTGAATGCTTCTGCAGGAAGTCCCGCCCCCCTGCTTCCAGTATGTTGGGAACCTGAGATTGTGGCATGCTTGACACCAGCAGTTATGACCATACCACGGAAAGTATTAAAAAAAAGGTACCCACTAAGAAAACCATACCAGATATATTCCTGAAGAGACAACAATCTAAGGGAGGAATTCCCAGAAGGAATATGAGAAAGAACGAAAGAGGAGCTAGTGATGTCACAAAGGACGAGCATGACGCACGAAGAAGACTGACCAAAGAGAATGCATGGATATTATGGAAACTAAGGACAAAGTTAAGAATCGAGTAAACTTTCATATGCAAAAAGAAGATTGCATGTGTGTGACACACTGCAGAAAATGTAATACCGTTTGATAACTGTACAGATGCAGCAAAGCAAGTAGACTAAGTGGCATTAGGAGCTAGTTTTTACGTAGTGAATAGACTACAGGCGAAGCTGCCATTGTATAGAAGCTGGACATGGATGTCATGACTTCAGTAAGCTTGGACCCATGAAGGGGAAAAAGCTGAGAGCTGTGTTGCAGCAATAATTATCTGAGATCATGGACATGAGTAGCAAGGCTGTCTGGCCTGGTATCAAGGATGAAGGCAGCCAAGACTGGTTATCTGTTCTCAAAGCAGCAAAACGTGAGAAGCTGAATCATCCCTTATTCAGGTGCAAAGAAAGAACATCAAGCATGCCAAGTTTTATTCATTTAAGACATTTAAATGCTGTAAATTTGTCTGAATCGTGTTCTCCTGCCACGTGAGCCAAGGATGAAAATGGATGTGGCATCAGAAACTACAATAGTTTGTGCCCATGCTCCCTTATATTCCCAGAGACAAGAATACACTACAAGGCCAAGTTCAAAGACAATCTTCATGGCAGAAGGCTTGGGTGATGAGAGACGTTGGGCTAATTGGGTGGGGAGTTGAAGTCAAGTCGACCTCCTGGCACCTGGGTCCGAGCACACATGCTGCTACGTGAGCTGAACCTTCCAGACATGGCACGAGCATGCCAACCAATTGTAGAGGGCCATATAACGAAGAGCCTTATAGTTTGAGAGCCAATAATATACTGTGTACTTAATAAGTGTTGAAGATGACTTGCAGTAGAGGTAGGCACAAGTTGTCCACCTGACACTAGACACCCAATCACAACCTTACCCCTTATAGAAAGTATACTTAGATGTTCCCCTTGAACGTATCACAACACATCATAGGTTTTTCTTATTTGCCATCTAGTATGACATCACTTATGCTGAATATTTAGTATAAAGATGTGATTTTTTTGTGAAATGTACTAGAGACTCGAGCAAACGTCTGTTGATGTCCGTTGTAGCTCCCTCTTTTAGACAATTGAGATTAAAACAGAAAACCTTGCCATCTTCCTGAGTTGGTTCGATTATTTGGTGTCAGAGTTATTCTGCATCCCATACACTGCATGCATGCAATCCAAAGGGCTCTAAGCTCTCTGGTATTTATTCTCTATCTTGAAAAATGTAGGGCTTAGTCAGCCGTGCCCATATTCAGACCTGTGACCTTGAACTTCCCCATGTATTCAAGTTGCAACAATTTAATTCGCTGAGCTACCTTGACTGGAATCATTAAATGAGCCCCAACCCAACTACAAGCACTTGCCTGTTTGCAGGTAATACAGGGAGAGAAATCCTGTTCTCAAGAACGCGATAAGGCTGAGCACTGAAGCATGAATTTGAACCAACTGAACCATTGGTGCAATTTTGGTGAGACCCATCCTGAGCCCTGGATAATACCTCTGTGCCACTAGAGTATGACTCCTTCATTCTGCCCTTGTCCTATACATAATGATATCTACCTTCAGCCAACCAAATGGCACAGGGTGCCATATCAGAAACATCACTCACATGCACTTTTTAATGTTTCTTAACTAACTCTTTGCCATTTCTTTTCATTTTAATTCTCTTTTTTACTGTACCAAGACAACACTAACGCTGTGGACAATGCTTCTTCCCTGGTCTGGTCACCTCTCTCCCAGTAGTCTCACTTACTTTTGCCTCAAAAAACGTTCCTGTGCCTACCTTTCTCTCCCTTCCATGTTTCTGATAAATTCACTTTCCTTCAGACCTTCAATACATCACGTGAACCATTATGAAACTTTAGCAGGTGCTCCACATACACTGATTTTACAAATGTGACAGTTTATTGGGGGGCGTAATAACAATCATAACAAAATTAGTAATACATAATTAAAGCATGGCCAGCAAGGAGCATTCTCATTGCCCAAGTCTACGTTAGACCCTTTAGAGGGATAAATGCCTCAGTAAACATGCAGTGATTTTACTCAATGACAAGCTTGTTGCTCACAGATGCTTAACTTGCTGAATTACCTTACCAGTGCCTTACCAGTGTGCAATATCAGCTCCCTGTCCCTGGGTTATCCATGTTGGCCCTCTTGGAACTTTGCACAAGCCCCAGCCGCAGTAACTCCAAGTGACTGGTTGTGATATTTCAGCAGAACTCCCGAAACAATTAACAGCAAATGTGCCCCCCCGCCCCACTGAGCTGTCTAGCAGCTCCTGAAATTAAAACAAAACAGAGTTCCCCCAGGCAATCTCGCCCTCCAGCATAGCAGAGCTCCAGGCCGTCCTTTGAGCCTGCTGCCCAATTTCTGATAGATGCAAGTCACTTTCACTGCATAGGAGCATTTAGTCAGTGCTAATTCCTTGTTACTTATATGTTTGTCCGGGGCTGAAAAGAGGACAAGTCTCTGGAGCAACAGACCTTTAAGCATCCCCCTGGGTGCAGAGCCAGTTCAGGCCGACCCAGGTGGTGGGGCAGAGGTGTGGCCCGCTATGCTGGCTGTACCTCTAGCACCCCCTACAGGGGCTGGCAATCCACTAAGCAAGAGTCAAACCAGTTGCTGCACCATTTCATGCAGTCAAAGCAAACAAGCACCAACAGTCAAGTCCAAAACCTTTGACTTTTGTGTAGGCGTGTGATAGGCATTTGCATTGCCATATTGGTACTACCTAACCATTAGATGGCAACAGCTGGAAAATGGTGTGAGCACCTGGGCCTATGATGTCAGTTCCTGGCACATGCACAGTACCTATAAACAAGGCAAAACGGTAGGCTTTGCCAATGTTTGTTTTTCACAGGGCTTCAGACACATATCTTGTTTATAAATTAAGTAACTGAAGGCACAATTGGGTAAGACATTTTTCTTACATCAGGAGCGTTTACAATGGCAATTAATTAAACCATTACCTCTCACAAGGCAGCTTAGAAATAACATTGACAGGTCCTGTTCAGCACAAAGTTTGATGTTACTGAGTATTCGTTAGAGCTAGCTCAAAGAGATCCCAGGGAGGTGTATTTTGGGTGTGGAGGGGCAACTAGGGGGTGGGAATGGCCAGAGAAATTAGCCTGACTTTGGCCAGTCAATGGGTGGGTAAAAGGCCAAACAACATCCACACAACAGTACAAAGATGAGAATAAGTGGCAAGCCACTTCACAACTGTTTAATAAAGTGGGACACATACCAAGGACAAAACTAACCGAACAAAATATTTATAATAAAATCAGGAGCATTAACTGTAGGGAAAGTGCTTCAAACTAAAGAGCACTACTATACAAATATAAAACATTATATTGTTAAGCAGCACTGGCGGGAGTGGTGGGGTCATGTAGGGAGAATGTGGGAGAGGGCAGGGGAGCTCTCTCTCTAGCAAGTATGTGAAGTATAAGCCGCGCCTTGAAGGGATCCGCAGTTGGGCTGGATTTGATTGTGATGGGCAGCGTATTCCAGTGTTTCGGGGGCGAGTAGGGAGAAAGAGTGGAAGTGAGGAGGCGGATAGAACAGTGAGACTGAGTGCAGAGGAGGATCAGATCAATCGAGATTGTGAGTAAACAGAGATATAGTCAGAGTGGTGCTGAGGTACAAGACCATTGGTAGCTTTGTAGACTAGGAGGAGGGACTTGAAAAGAGAGTGATTGTGTTTGGAAACCCAACCAGCAGGTTGTTGCTAGGTAGAAGTGGGGCAGGATCTTGGTCGGTTGTAGAGAGCGTGGGTAGGAAAGTTGAGAACTTTATTGACAGGCAGGAAGGGGTAGAGAGGAATGCCAAGGAATAGGTTTCAGCAATAATCCAGTTTACTGAGCAGAGGGTGGAGATTAATGTTTGGTAAAGTGGTTAGTAAGAAAGGGACAGATTTTCTGAATGTTGAGGAGGAGCATGGGTGGGGCCAGGAGAAAGAGAACTTTTGTTTTTGCAGTGGTCAGTGTGAGCCAGCGGAGAGGGCCATCCAGTGACGAATTGCAGTAAGGCAGTGGTAATCTGTTTCCGAGATGACTGAGATAAAGGAGGGAAAGAAGAAATATATTTGAGTATCATCAGCAAAAACGAGATAGTGAAAGCCAAACAACGAGATAAGTCTTTCAAGGGCAGAGATAAAGAAGGTGAAAAGCAGATATGGAAGGGCTGATTCTCAGTGGGTGCTGACACAGAGGGTGTGGAGGGTTCAGAGGTTGTGGAGTTCGAGGAGATTGTAAAAGATAGACATTCCAGGTAGGAAGCCATCCAGGCGAGAGCATATTTGAGAAACCCAAGATTCTGGAGCGTGAGGAGGAGAGAGGAGTGGTGGATAGTGTTGAAAGCAAATGAGAGGTCCAAAATATGAGTATATGATATGATATTATAAGTCATTCATAACGCACAGGTTCATAAGGTTTCTCTGTGCAACAAGACAAGGGAGGGAACAGAGGGAGGACAAGACAAACAATCTTACTAGGCATTGTGTCATTCAGATTATACAAGTGCAAGAAGTGCAAGGGGAAAGAGAGGGAGGGAGTGCAAGGGAGGGGGAGGGGAAACATGGCAGCAATGCTCTGAGTAAGTGCAGCCAGGGCAGCGCGGCTCTGGGTAGTGCAAAGAGACAAGGGACTGTATGGTTACAGATACAGCCCCAAAGTGCATGGTAGGCCCAGAGGCAGTGCAAAGGAACTTGAAGATAATCTGGAATTTTGAGCATCAGAGGGAAAGTTTGAGAAATGCATTGATGCAGGCTCTGTTGAGTGTTTAAAAAGAAGCCAGATTCAAGTGAATCTCCATGGCCATTATCCTCAACGTACTTAGTGTTCCGGTTCAAGACCATCCGCTTCAGGATCCTCGGACAATAGGGAAGGAGGGAAACAGGCCAATAGTTTGCTGGGATGTTTGCGTCAGCAGAGGGTTTCTTTAATAGGGGTAAGACAGTTGCAGATTTGAAGGAGGTAGGGAAGAGTCCAGAGGCAGAGAGAGAGAGAGAGAGCTTAAAGAGCTCAGAGAGATAATGGCAGGCGATTGAGACCAAGAGACCGATTCATGGAACATTTGCCTGGTTCAAAGTGAATTTGCACTGCTGAAAAGTGTCTTTGCATTGCCAACACAAACCCTGATTCATGGAACTCTGCAAAGTGTATTTTTGCCATGCAAAGTCCGGGCAAAGTCATTTTGTACTGCAAAAATGACTATGCGCTGACTTTGCGCTGACTTTGCACAGCAAAAATACACTTTGCATAGTTCCATGAATCAGGGTTTGTGTCGGTAGTGCAAAGTCACTTTTCAGCAGTGCAAATTCACTTTGAACTAGAAAAATATTCCATGAATCGGGCCCTCAGTCTTTCACCATTTGGTGTGCAAAAGGGTCGATAGAACTAAAAGATGGGTTGGCCTTGTGTTGGCGGAGAGATGGTGGACCGAAAGAGCATTGGGGAATGAGAGGAGGGCTATGCGAGTGTCACAAATGTTAGAGATTTTTGAGGAAAAGTAGCGAGCAAAGCATTAGCAGAAAGGAGAAGGCGCTCAATACTTGCTTGGGATGCATTAGCAAAGCTTGGAGGATAGATGACATTTTGTGGGGGTGATTGTGAAGGGAGGAGATTAGGAAGTAAGTAGGAGGATTTGGCGTAGTACAGTGCATAGGAGAGGGCAGCAAGCGATTTTGCATGCTAGGAGTAGGGGAGGGGTTTGTAATGTGCACCATCATCATAGGTCAAAGCGCTTGTTTGTTTGGAGGGTCTGAGTTTCATAGGTGTTCCAGGGCTGAGGATGGGGACAGGAAAATGTGAATGTGCGAGCAGGTTAGTGTTGGTCAAATGGGGTCATAAGTGCCTAGTGAAAGTCACAACAACCATGGAAATCTAAGATGCTTGAGTAAAGGAGAGAGGAAAAACAGAGGTCCTCACATCATCTAGGAAAGGGGCAAGGAAGTCCTGCTTGAATTTCCTCTTAGTAATTGATGAGGGGAGAGGAGGAGTAGAGGGTGGAGGGAGGTTGTTAAAGTGAACAATGGAATGATCAGAGGGAGAAGGATTAATGGAGATGTTGGAGGAGTAGAGTGAATTAGAAAGAAAGACAAGGGCAAGAGAATTCCCACCACAGTGGGTAGGCTGGTCACAGAGGTAGTGGTCATATAAGAGGAATTTAGGCTGAAGGCGGGTGGCCCCAGAGGGCTTGGGAATGTTAAAGTCCCCCATGATGACAGTGGGGGTATAGGTTGGAAGTGACTCAAGGAGAAGGATCAGATCAGGGAAGATGTAGTTGAGTGGATCATGGTTCAACAGAGAGACAGACCAGTGAGAGGAGTGGGAGCGAGTAGTCGAATAGTGGCCTCTTCAAAAGAGAAAGAGATCATATCAGATGGGACTAGTGGGGCAGTGTTGAGGGCATTATTGATAAGGGGCCCCACACCACCACCCTTTCAGACAGGTCACAGAGAGTGGGAGAAGGTAGCAGGTTTAGTGGGAGCTGCTAGTGTAGTAGAGTCATGAGGGAAAATAAGGTTTCTCTGATAGTAAGAAGTGAAAGTTGAGGGAAGTGCTCAGTGATGAAGCAAGACTTGTTGCAGAGGAATTGTGCAGTCCAGTGGCCAAGTAAAAGAGTGACAGGAAGTGGGAGAGAGGAGCAGGTGTTGTGAGTGAGCTAAGCAAGGGGGAAAGATGAGATTGGAGATCCCTGGAGAATGGGAACATCTTGTTTGAGGGGTGTGGGTGAAGGGGGAATGAGAGAGATGGGGAGGCCAGAGAGTGAGGCCGAAATTAGACTGAGTAGAGGCTTAAGATTATGAGAGAAGGAAATGAGAAGATTGAGTAAAAGGAGGAATGGAGCAAAGTCATGGTATACGATGGAGGGTAGAAGAAATAGACAAATGAAGACAGAGAAGAAAGAGTGCAGCCCAAGAGAGATGGTAGGTGGGTGAGCGTAAAGGAAAAGGGGGGAAATTTGGCAATTTGAGGAGAAGCAGGTGTAAATTCTGAGTTGGGGTAGAATGGGGGTATAGGTAATCAAAAGACAGATAACAGGCCCAAAACAGTAATGTTCCTTGGTCCTGGGAGGTAACAGAAGCTCTGCTGTGAAAGAATAGTCAATGGGTGGAAGATCCCTATGTTTGAAAGCAGGAGTCAGATAAAGAGTGAGCTTGGTGAAGTCCTGGCTTGAGCACTGGTTCTGGCCTAGGCCCTCACCGAAACCAACAAGCCCAAACAGGGAGAGGAAGTATTTTGTCCTTATTGGCCCTTTGCAGATGTGCAGGCTGGGTCCCACCGAGAGACTGACTAATTGAGGCAGTGCATCCCAGGACTCTGTGGGAACCAATCATAGTCCTCCAAATGGCGCCTGGACTTACAGGCAGGGTCCTGGGTGTTAGGTTGGCTCAGGGAGCTTTATTCTGCAGACAGGACCCTCAGACGGCGCAAATGGTCCTCTGGGAAAACGGGATGTGGCCAAGGGAAAATAAAATAAGGGAAAGGAACTTCCAGTCAGTCACATGACCATCTGAGAGACAATGACGTCCAGACTTGCACGCAGCGTTGTGGGTGTTGTAGGCCCAGGGAGCTTCATTTTGCAGGCTGACCCTCAGATAGTCCAGAGGGTCCTCTGTGACAGTTTTGCCTTACAGCTTACAGCCACAATCTTAAACCACACAAACAGATAGTCAAGGATAAGCTCCACTGTCCCTTATTCTATATGAATTTATAAACTATTTCTTCTGGGCCAATTGGAATCCCGTTTCGACTCTTGTTCTTCCTGTGTAAAAGGAGCCAGAGCAGGGCAAGGCATTTACCGTCTGCCGCCAAAGCCCTGTCCTCTGCAGTGGAAATTCCGGTTCACCAGTTGTAAATGGTTTTCCTGGATCCAGAGGCAGGCATGAGGACTACTGGTTAGGCTACTGAACTGCATGTAACTAATTCCAGTTGTAGCCTGGAAAGTGTTACTGGGGCCTATGTTTTCCAGGTGTTCTTTTTTTTCCTGCCCGGGGCAAACATATAACAAAGTCCAAAAAGAATATTGTGCATCACTTGATGCACATCCACAAGGGCTTTGAGATTGAGGTGCACCTTTTCACTTAGACATACAATGGATGGAGGCCAGGCACTCGCACAATCAACTTGGTTCAGCAAAACAACAAAGGGTGAGATGTGAGTGCTTGTGTGGTATAATTGACTCAATCATAAAAAGGGGTGGTGAATATTTTTTGTTGTTGCAAGGAATCACTACCGTCTAGAGAGGTGAGGCGGTCCAATATGGCGGCCTGAGTGGTCATCCTATGGTATTTCAGAGCCTTCCACACTTGTAGCGCTGGTCTGCTAAACTAGGCAATAGTGAGAAAAGGGAGTTTATCCCTAAGGAGCGAATGTGTTTGCTTCCGGTCTAGAAGAACTCTCTTCTAAGCCTTTTCACGGGCCACAGCAGTGATGTACCCATCGGCGGTAACTACAGCGCGGTTATCTGCAGCACTGGTGTGCAAAGCCTGGAGGTGCACTGGTTAACATCTGAGCAGGCCGACTCAGCCTTTGGTCACTGTCAGATGGATGTCACGAATATCACCCATGGTCCTGTAACATAATCCAAACCTGTCCATGTTAAACCACATACCTCGGCGCATTTGTATTTGGTCTAGCAGGATGACATCCAAAGGAGCCAGAGTACGTGAAGGATGGTGAGCACCTTTGCCCCCCGTCCCGCCCCCCCCTTCAGATTTCCACCTCAGGCGTGAAGGAGAAACAGGCAGCGGGCTTTTCCTGGAAAGCGCCTCCTGCGCGCGCATCTCCCAGCCCTCGCATTCCAGCCAGGCCAACGAAATACCAGCAGTGGCGGAAACACAAAGGGCTGCAGGTTTAAGATGAGCCCATTCCTAGTGGATAGCTACACAAACACTGGTCTGCGTGCAGCAAACTCGACACCAAGGCTTAGGTGCTGGGATTTAACTTCGGATACTTGTACAGAATGCACATGCCACTGACGTGGCCTCAGACCCACTGTACACAAGTCAGACCTGCCATTTTCATGGTCTCTTGGCTCTTCTCCCAGGAGATGGGTTCGAGGGAGGAGAGCACGGGTGATGTTGCCACACACAGCTCTCTGCAGCAAGGCCTCTTGGCAGGGGAGTTGCTAGGTCTGGAAAAGACCCGGGGCTAAGCTAATGTCGGAACTGTTGGGACTGGGGGCTAGCTAGTCTTTTGGCTGTAGCTCCTGAGATTCTATCCGGGTCTACAACCAAAAGATCAGGGGCTATAGCCCCCTTAGCCCCCCCCTAGCAACGCCCCTGCCTCTTGGTGTTTTTGGGGGCTCGGTGTCCACGAGGCCTAACTCGGGCATACCCTCGCTTGTGTATGTTAGGTTTGGTGACCCAGTTGGGTTCATGCATGCAATGTGGTGTGCGTCTGTGGGCAGCGCCGTATGCAGTGAGCTATGGTGGTATCCAGGAATGTGATGTCAGGGTAGGAGGCGGAAAAGCAGTGATTAGGCAGATAATGTTGGGTTTCGGAGGCATAATGCCACAGGGTCCTGCCACAGTTGTCTTTAAACTATCTGGCCAACGGGAGCCTAAAACATGGAGTTAGATGTTGAAAGCGGAAAAGATTTCTCAGGTTTAGACTTTGTAAATGAGCATTAACATCCTTTACGGTAAGTGTCATCATTCTAATGCTGTGGTTGGAATGTGTGTGGTAGGAATGTGACTTAACATGTTGGTTGCTGGTGCATGCTACATGCCTGGCCATGTTGTACAAGTCCCCCTCCCCCCATGTAGGCTGCGTGGGGCGGCCGTTGCAATATCCGTGAGCCACCGTGCGGCGAGTCATCGGCAGTCAATAAAACCTTAGCCCGGAAAGTTTGTGCCTTTTTTTTATGACGAGTCTGATCATGTAAAATGTTACTCAGTTTCCAAGGGCATCAGTTATCCACAATCAGGCAGTGTCTCAGGCTGCCTCCTTTTTTCCATAATCCTTTGTGTATGGACCTTGTCACATGGGGCGGTAGGTTACAAAGACCTTGGCGACCATTCTGGGTCCAAATGATGTCTTAGAACTCATCGGTTAAACTGTGTTTCGCAGGCTTTCTTCCATTTTGATTGCAAAACCTCTAAGTTCACGGATGTGTGGAAAGGGCCTTGATCAAAGCCAGCCACCGTCTTGGGTTACCCACTTTGGCCTGTTTGGAGTAGGACTGCTTGCTCGGAGCTCTGTAGTTGAGGTCAGTACACGGCAACGCTATGGTAACTGAATATAATGAAATGAGAGTTTCCTTGCGCGCAGTGAACCGCGTATGCAGTGTTACTGTGGGGAGCGCGTCTTCCGGCACGCACCAAGGGTTTTCTATGTTCTAGTCTTTTTATGAGAGTAGTCACTTGGGGCTTTAGGTGTTACAGACCCCCCTTCTCTGGAGACGTTAGTAATACACCCTCTGGTTTGGGAATTGCCATCCAGAAATACTTTTCAAGACGTGACTTTGGGCGCAATGATGCCACATGGGTGTATCTGGTCTGGTAAAATTGTTCACACTTTAAGCTTCCATAAAGGGCTTACGGCATGTTAGCACCGTGACAAGCCCCTGCCAAACCTCTGGTGCATAGTGGGGTGGGCCAGGGCATCCTACCCACACCACGCTGGATCCATCATCACACAGCTGGTGGTGGCACCTGTCTCCCAATGGCTATCCTACTCCAAGGTCCTGGGAGAGGCCTTCATCACAGATCCCTGCGGAAATAAACACAATTTACATGTGCAAAGATGCTTGTTGAAATGAAATTGTGTGACGAACAGAGGCTGGAAATAATTGCAACAACACATTTGTTCAACCCACCTCCATAGATGTAATGTACTGTAAAGTGGGCTCGTATGGCACACATCTGCAATGTTGGCGGCCTCTGGTGACATCAAAGGAAGTGATGTAATTTGAAGTGATGTAATTTGACCCCACTCCGAAGTGGTATCGCGGGAAGCGATGGAACACGACCTTTCACCCCTTTACAAAACAGAAGTGGCATCACATAGCAGTGTTCCTAAGTACACTACGAAAAATATGGTTACGATATCACTTTAGTGTGATATACCTTTCATACAAGAATGGATCGCCATAAGTATCGTTATTATATAGCACTTACGCTTAAGTGCTTTATAAAGAAAAAATATACATACAGTATCACCCAACCTGCGTTGGTACTCATTTATCGACCTCAGAAGGATGAAAGGCTGAGTTGAGGGGTTTAAGAACAGACTTAATCAATGACCCACCCCCTGAAGTATTCCTGAAATACACCTTTATGAGTCTAGCAATTACTGTATAGAAATGCACAAGGACACATTATTTGATATTCCTATTCTTTCTTATTTAGGGTCACTGCTGAAAGTGTGAGACTTGTGGAACCCCTGTTCTTTAAAAAAAAATGTTTTTAAGAGACCTGAAAAAGGAAGCCAGTCACTCCAGATGCAAAGAGCCACATGGCGCTGGTCACAGCCCAGGAGCTTCCATTTAAAAAAAAATAAAAAGGAGAAATCGGGGGTTGCAGTTGTGACCCCTGGCGACCCCTAATGACATCCCTGGGTCTAGGGCACTTAGTGGGCTAGATGAAGAAGAAGGTGCGCAATCAGAGGTGTTGATTAATGCGGACCTGCACTGCTCAGGTCCTGCGTGCTGGTGTGGTTCTCCATAGTTCGACTCTCATACTTGGGTATGGGTTTGGTCTGGAGGGGAAAACCCAAGCTCTGATAAATGACAGTGCTGCAAACCTGCGTTCGCCGCTGGCTTGGTGGCAGTGCATGATGGAAGTAAAGATGCAAGCTTTGGCATAGCTCTGTTAAAGTTAATGTGCTGTTGGTACCTGTGGGTTTGCCACCGTGTGTTAGGTGGCCGTAGTGTGAAGTGATAGGCGATTTAGAGGTGAGTTGATTATTTGAGGAGAAGATTGGAGTAAACAACACAGGAGAAAAATCACATTGCAAGATTTGAAATTTTCAGGGGTTTGGGAGCTATTTAGGTCCTGCTTAAAGTCTAGAAGGGCCGGTCTGGCAAGACACTAAAGCTGCCGGGACTCTCTGTGTTTTGGAATGTGTGTGAAGGAGCATTAGGACACAACTTCTCCCTCCTTCCCTGTCACTCTCTGGCCAGCCTCTCTTGGCCTTCTCCCTGCTCCCACCTGTGAGGCTAAAAACCTGGGGTCATCTTTGACTCCACCCTTTCCTTCTCTCCTCATATCTCTGACATCTCTAAGAAGTCACACTACTAGCTGCACCTCCTCAGAGGTATTCTTCCTTTCCTCTCCTTCCCCCAGAAGCTCACTACCTCCAGAGCTCTGGTTCTCTCAAGGCTGCACTACTACAACAGCTTCTTTCTAAATCTGCTTGCCTCTACTCTCCGCCCTCTGCAACTCATCCAAAACAGGACTGCAAGACTTGTCCTTGGTCTCAAGCCCAGGGATTGTATCTCTCCAGGACTGAAATCTCTGCACTGGCTCCCAGTGGCTGCGAGGATTAAGTTCAAAACCCTCTGCATTGTCCATAAGGCCTTCTGGGATCTGGGGCCTCAATACCTTCAACTTTCTCTTCCTAAATATCTTCCTTCTCGAGCTCTTCGCTCATCCGCCTCCAATTCCCTCAGGGTTAGTCGCTTCTCCAAGCAGCGAGTTGGTGGTAGATCTCTTTCTTCTGCTGGGGACTCCCTCTGGATCAGCCTCCCTGCTTCACTGAAGCTTGAGGAGAACCATCTCCGGTTCCGGAAGCACCTCAAGACCTTCCTCTTTGCTTCTGCTTTCTCTCCTCCTCTCCCCTGCTGATCTCCTTGCTGAATCTGAAACTGCACTGGTTACCTGGCTACCCTCTTATCTCGGGCCCAGGTCTCCTCCCCACCAGTTGCACACATGCAGCGCCCCCTGGCAATCCTTGCTCTAAAGGTCTGTTTCTGTATCCCTACAGCCCCTACTAGCACTTGACTCCTGATGTCTGCACTTACCCCTGCCCTTGCCACCAGCTGGCCGCACTTTTATCTATTATTTATTGTCTTTATTTATTTTTCTGTTATCCTATGTACTGCACTGCCCCCTCTTGTTTCCCCCTGCACTTTTCCCCTTTCCCCCTCCTCTGCACTTGCGCGATCTCAATATCACCTGGCCAAGTAGAATAGCTATCTTCCCTCTGTTTCCCCTCCCTTGCCTCGTCGCGCTTTGAAACACTTGTGTATAGGCGCGTTATAAATGCCATATCATATCATATTATATCTAGAAGATATGTAAACCATAATAGGCCATATGCAAATAAATATAAGGATATAGTCCGCCTCTCGTGTGGAAGTTTGATTTGCAACTGGTTAGGTACTAGTTCCTCCTTCTCTAGAGGTGGCTCCTGATAGTTGCATTGTGGCTTATAGCCAGGTGTGGCTTTTAACCCCTGCTCATCAAAGCCTTATTTCAGTCTCTTCGGTGTGGAATATAAAGGCATCGGGCCATAAGCAAGGAGCAAATCCACAGCACAATATGGGATTAAATCATATTGAGAAGTCCAAAAGCACTGGGCACCAGCCAGGAGCAGCACCCTTCCACTACCCGTCCACTGCACGCACTATTCTAAGATGCTTTGCACAACACCTCTGCCATTAGAATGCAGCTATATTCCATGATAATAATTCGGTCTAGCTGCACACACAATGTTTCTCCTGCTCTTGCATACTCTCCAGACTTCCTCTCAGCACCCTTCCACTACACACACTACTCTAAGACACAGTGCAGAACACCTCTCGTATTAGAATGCAGCAATCCCCCATGATAAAAATGTGGTTTAGATGCACACACAATGTTTCTCTCGCACACTCTCCAGACTACCTCTCCATACCCATCCACCTGCCTGCTCAACATGGATGACTAGCAGGGACCTAGCCACCCCTACCTACCTTCATATTGGATAAAATGCACACACACATTCTATAACACTCTGACAAACTTGCCATACCTGGACTTCTGTCCCCCAAGGACATTCATCCTACAGTGTGTTGGGACCATACCAATGGTGAAAGGCGCTATATAAATGACAATTACATTACATTACATGCGGGGAGCATAACTCAGTCAGAGGACCAAGCAGCAAAACACAGTGTGATGGGATAGCACAGTGCGTACACCAAGGCATAAAAACACAATGGGGACCCCATGTGTACAACCGCATTGGGAGCAACTGGTAAATGCATTTAATGAAGATCTGACCGGAACGGACAGGAGTGGAACTCTTTCAGGGTAATGTCTTATACCTGATCGTAGAGTGGGTTGAGACCTGTTATGGGGATGGTGAAGTAGGGTCGGGCATAGGCTGCAGGCAAATGGTTGTCACCCTTTGCTTTTTCACTGTATCGGCTGCTTGGGCAGGCTGCCCTGGAGGATGCTGTGTTATGGCATAAGAAAAAAAGCTGTAGGGGTTAGTGGGACACTAGGAAATGGTAGTGTGGTGGATCTGGACACGGATGGGCGGTAAGCACTCCAGAGATCCCTAGAATTGCCCAATGTGAGTTTTAAAATAAGGCCCCTGTCTCTCCTTACCTGTGGCATGATGGAAAATGCGGCTATCTGGCAAGAGAAAGCACATTAAGCCTGGAATGTGTCACATGACCCTCATGGACTATTGGGAACATGCTGATGTCTCAGCGGATGCTGGGGGATGATTGCAAGGAGGGATTCTGAGTAGGGGCAGCTGGGAAAGTCTCCAGGGATCCTAAGAAATACCTTACCAGGGTCCTGATGAATCCACAACTACCTCAACAAGAATTCCATGAACTCCAGTGACTGAAACAGCACTGAGCGGACAACCAATACCAGTACGAAGAGCTTTCCACCCGTTCTCGATGCATGATTTGTTATCCTTGATTAACAGCATTAATCCAGTAGGTGTGTCCCCATACTCTACAGAGTTAACTCCGCAGTGTAGAATCACCCCATTTTGCCAGTCCCTCCTTAACTCATCTGTTGAACAAGGAGTCTTTACAAATGTCCCTTCAAAACAACCTTCGTCAAGCCTCATTTCTAAAAATCCCACAGCTCACAAATACCCAACAAGCTGTAAACCAACACCTTCACGCCCTTCACCTTAAAAAATCCTCAGAAAGTTATATAGCAACAGCTCTGGAAACAAGTGTAATGCAACAACCTCCTTCACAGGTCACAAGACGGATTCAGGACAATGAGGGGCATTGCATTTACACTCACCGCTATCTGCGGAGAATCAGTGCTGACGCGAACATGCAAAGGGCATTTATCCTTCTAGACATTTCTGCCATATTCCAGACCATCAGCCACGAAATTTTGATAAAGAGATTGGAGGATATTGGATTGAAAAGAACTCTGTGATGCTGGATTGCATCATTCTTCACTCACAGGTGAGGCAATCAGGTAATTTCTCAGCACGTTCATCTGTGGCGTACCTCAAGGATACAGGCTTTCTCCCCTTCTCTTCAATACCTACATGACGCCCTCTTGGAACATATTAATAATTCTGGCCTCACACGTTCCAACTACACAGGTGATACCCAAATCACCTCCAGAGTTGCAAAAAAAGCAAAGTTTTGCCCATGCCTCAAAAACTTTAACTCATAAATGACAACAAATAAACTCTCCCCAAGCAAAACTGAATTCATGATTTGTGCCACTGCAATCTCGAACCCCACGCCAATCAAATGGCCTGAAGAAATGGGAACCTGCACACAGACACCAGCAATGGTCAAAAACCTCATAGTCTTGATGGGCAGTGTTGCCACTCTCGAACCAGCGGTTAAATCACAGGACAATGTACACAGGACAATGTACCTTGTAGCAACAATAGCTACATAGCCCACCAGGACGGCCTAGCCAAACTAGGGTGCCCCAGACACCACCCCATCCCCTGCCCCACTCCGTTCCTACCCCCATATCCCCCTTCCCCTCCACTTACCGCCACCCTCTCACCTCCAAATCCATCGTCATCCATGACCTACCCACCAACAGCCACCACAGTCCCATTGATAACTCTAACCAAACCAAAATGACCTCCAAACCTCCCACCCGCCTTAAGCCACCCGGGCCCCCCCTCTCCCTTAATCCCAACATCACAACCCGCAACGACAGATTAGGCTCCAGGCTCCCCACCACAAATTCTAAACCTAACTCCAGACCTTACACTAAAACGAATACAAAGCACACTGCACCTAGCAAGCCCACTCCTCCCCCACTAAAAGGTGCCCTACTCAACGTCAGATCCCTGGCTGCCCACCCCACAGAAATTGCAGATATCATCCTCACCAATGACCTTGACTTCCTAGCCCTAACAGAAACCTGGCTTCATGAAGCCTCCGGACCCTATTTATCGCTAGCCATCCCAGACAAATACACTATCCTCAGAGCGGACAGACCAAACGCCAGAGGTGGAGGCGTAGCAATCATATCCAAATCCGCCCTAGGCCTTAGACCAACCGTCACAGTCGCATGCACATCCTGCGAGCTACTCACAACCAAACTACTAACCTCCCCCACAACCACGATAACCATCCACCTCATATATAGACCCCCAGGTCCCCCCGGGACCTTCGAAGAAGACATCACATCCCTCATCACCAAAACTTCCAAACCAACAGCACAAATCATGATCCTTGGAGACTTCAACCTCGGCTACCAAGACCCAAACGATGCATCTGCTGCATCCCTAGCCAATATCCTAACTGATCATGGTCTCACTCAACTCATTGTGCTCCCCACCCACCAAAAAGGCAGAACCCTTGATTGGGTAGCAACCCACAACTGCAACACAACCTGCAAAGACCCACAACCTCTGGCATGGACCGATCACCACATGATCCCCCTTGAGGTTAACACCAATCAGGTACTGCCCAATAAGCACCTCATGGCACCAGCATGCCCCACCAGGAACAAACGCAACATCACTGCTGAAGCCTTACTACCATTGGTCTTACCTACCCTCAATGCTCTCCCAGCTAACGCTGACTTAAACCAGCTGATTGACACCTTCAATGATTCCATGGCCAAAGCAATGGACACCGTTGCCCCCTTGAAAATACGCAAAGCCAAACCCAAAGCTCATCTGAACTCGTGGTACACCCCTGAGCTCAAACTACTTAGGAAAGAGAAAGCTAAGGCTCACCACACCTGGAAGACTAACCCCACGGCGGAAAACAAATCCAACCTCACTAACCTATCCTCACTTTACAAAAGCGAGATAACCAGGACCAAAAAAGATTCATACGACACCAGGATCACTCAGGCAGGATCCTCCACTAAAGAATTATTCAAAATTTTGAAGGAACTAGAAAACCCTATTTCGCCCCCAGAAACCTGCCTAAAAGACAAATCCTGGTGCACCAACATCCAGAACGCCCTTAACAATAAAATCTTAGGACTCCAAACTAAAATCGAAAACAAACGCCGACAATTACTCAACAACAATGTCACCAACCTTAACCCACCCACACCTAACAACACTAGCGCAGGCTTCTCGTTCAAAAAAGTCACCATCCCGGAAGTCCAAAAAATCATCACCTCCTTGAAACCCTCTAACTGTAAAGGAGATAGCTGCCCGGCTCAAATCATAAAAGATGCAGCCAGAGAGCTCTCCCCCTTCATCACCAAACTCATCAACTTATCCTTCACCAATAGCTCCATCCCCAGCAACCTAAAACAATCATGGGTTCTCCCTCTCCTGAAAAAACAATCCCTCGATCCGGCCACACCCACAAACTATAGGCCCATCACCACAGTCCCCTTCCTACTGAAAATCCTGGACAGAGTCGCCTATATCCAAATTCAGGAATACCTAGAATCCAACCAACTACTAGGAATACGTCAATCTGGCTTCAGACCTCAACACGGAACTGAAACCGCCCTTGTTGATCTCAAAAGCCAGATTGATGAAATAAAAGACAAAGGCAATGCCGCAATCCTACTCCTCCTAGACCTCTCAGCGGCCTTTGACCTGGTCAGCCATGAGGTCCTCTGTAATCACCTCGCCACCGCAGCCCACTTCTCCTCCCCTGCCATCACATGGATACAATCCTTCCTGGCAAACAGAACCTTACGAGTCTTCTCCATCACAGCTGCTGCAGACCCCATCCCCATCACATGCGGGGTCCCACAAGGTTCATGTGTATCCCCCACTCTGTACAACATATTCACAAAGCCTCTATTCGACCAACTGGACCATCTGGGTGTCACCTACACAAACTACGCAGATGACACCCAGATACTCCTCACCATCTCTGGTAATTACCAAGAAGACTCTGCCCGGATCAACAAAATATTCTCCATCATTCAGGCATGGATGGCCTCCCACGGTCTCTGCCTGAATGATGAGAAGACAGAGCTCCTAATCGTCGGCTCCCCCAACACTCTAACCAAACTTGACCCTAGCTATAACAACATCACCATCGATGGTCATTCCATTCCCATAGCCAAAAGCGTAAAGACCCTTGGCTTCTATCTAGATGCCAACACTAACCTTAGCAAACATACCAATATGACAGCCTCAGCTCCTGCCTATACCGGCAAGCTCATTAGGGCCAGCAGACCCTTCCTATCACCCAACAGCTGCCTCACCCTTGCCAGGGCCCTAATACAATCCAAACTGGATTACTGCAACAGCCTGTTCCTTGGCGCTAATCAATCCGTACTCAATAAATTGCAGGTAATTCAAAATAACGCCTTGCGCGCAGCCCTCAACATTCCAAGACAAGAGCAGATCTCTGCCACTAGGAAAGCCTGCAAATGGCTCTCCATACGCCAAAAAATTGATCTAAAAATCATCTGCCTCACATACAAAGCCCTCAACCACCTAGCACCACCCTATCTAGCTAATAAACTCACCCTGAAACCTGCCACTAGACTCACCAGATCCTCCAACACTCTTTGTCTACTAGTACCCAGGTTCCACCTAAAAAGAGCTGGAGGGGCAAGCTTTACAGTGCTTGCTCCCCAACTCTGGAACTCCCTACCGCTCAACATCAAAACCCTCGAATCCTTCCAGATCTTTAGGAAGCAGGTCATTAGCTGGCTGCTAAACAAAGAACAACACCACTAACTCTAGACCTGCGCGACTACCAGCTTAGACACTGTACCTATTCTGAAAATTGTATATTGTACGCACTACACATGTTCTATTTATTGACCCCTGTATATATATGTATATATTATAAACCTGTACGAAGTATGCAACACACAGATACTTCTCAACTTTGTAACCAAATTCTTAAGCGCCCTTCTACCTCCGGGTTTGGAGCGCCATACAAATAAAATAAACAAACAAACAAACAAAACACCAGCAATGGTCAAAAACCTCATAGTCTTGATGGGCAGTGTTGCCACTCTCGAACCAGCGGTTAAATCCATTGAATGAAGCTGCTTCTTTCAATTCCCAACCATCCAGTGAATCATGGCTCTTGATACTTCAAAGGCACACACATATACATCCTTCCATCTAGAAACTGCCCCCCTGGTGCCCAATCAGGGGACAGTGAATGTCCCTATGCACCGCTTGTCGCCCCTTGTCGCCCCTTCCAAGGCACGGGGCATTGAATCCACAATGAGGACATGGCCTCCACTACAAACCAACTAGAACTCTATGATCCAGTAACGTAGCCTTAATGAGAGTGCCATGTTCCAGTTGGAAACACCACATATGCCACCCTCCTCCTATCTCTCAACCAGGCTCAGCAACTTTATCTCCAAATGCCTTTGCACAGAGGAAATCTACCCGGCGTTCAGAATATCTCCCAAAACAGGGCTATTCAAAAACGCCCTAGCAGGGCACATGCAAAGGCTGGACCAAACCTTAGAACTTCGGACCAGTGTCAACCAACAGACTTTGAATTCTCTGAGATATCGACCAGCAGCAAATAATGAGACCAACAGGCGAATCTCCAGTACCCAGACCAACCTCAACCAAAAGTCCTACCAATCTCTGAGACATCAACCAGCCGCACGTAATGAGACACAGGGACATCATGAATAAACCCCATATCCATGGACCCAAAGGTGGCCCAGTGCAAAGAGATACCAGAAGCCATCTCGGCTTACTCACCAATATGCCACATGTCCGCACACAATGCATGAGCCAAGGAATTCAGGAGACTGGACTCATTTGGGACGCTCTCCCCGCACCTTCACTGGAATGGTGTAAACTCCTGATCCTGAAAGAAACAGCTCAGCAACATTTCCACACCATTTGAATAGAATGGAACAAAAAAGGGCTAATTCTAGCCCAAAACATCAAGGATGAGCATACTTGCTAATCCAAACCCCTCTCTTACCCCTACCTACCAACTCATGTCTCCATCTCCTAACCCCTACTCACATAGTCAACCCTTTCACTTGGCTGTGAGCTGCCTACAAAATATCACGTTAACGGAGCAATTCCACTGCTCACGTCTCTAGTCCTATCACACAGGCCCACCAATGCTAGCGGCTAATCCAGTCACACAGCATTGACTTTCAAATGACTGGTCTTGTGCTCTCGCCCCGGAATGAAACACACACCAAAGTGTCCGGGTAATTTCCATTCATACTGACACCAACAACTTGGGTGCTTTAAACCTGCATGCACCAATATGTCAGTATTACCTTTTATCTTGCCCTCTAGCCCACTGACAGCCCCCCCCCCTTGCAAGGATGCCAATATCATAGAGGGGCAGTATACAACACCACATCACACTCTAGTGAGTGAACCATCAAGGAAAATTGAAACACTACAATGTTAACAAAGCCATTAGGCCAATTATATACAGCTATTTGGTTACAAATTGAACAATTTGGCCAAAGCTCACTGAAAATCATATTCAAACAAAAGACAACAAGACAAAATACAAACATCTAGTAAAAGAATGCATCATGAAGCAAGACATCAAAACCAAGGTACTCTTTATTCCAAAGTTCAACTTACAGCCAGGGGTTTCCACCCAGTGCTATTGTTTAAAAGATCAGCAACATAATGATGAAGACATTTCTGAAGATTGTCCATAAACTCACTTCCTGGTGTAATACGCATGTCCGATTGTCTGCTTCATCATCACAAAGTACATTCCTCTTGTTGTCTACACCACTTAATATCTCTTCTGTGCATTCTACTGAGGATCATTCAATGAGGATGCTAATGATGATACTGATATGCTGGAGATGGAGAGTCTGTGAAGACACTCTCCAATCTATGAGAAATCATCAAGCACATACAGTGGACTTCTCACATGGGCAGAGACAGTGATCCACTACAGAACCGGTCAGTAAGTGGCCTGTCTGGCCAGCAGTGCTAGTGGGAATCCCCAAGTTTCCACCGGAAAGTGCCCAGTGTGAGCAAGTATTTAGAACCTTGCAGTTCCCATGTTGAATAATTAACATTTATGAAAATGAGCCAGCAATACTTGAGCAAGACTAGGCCACCTAGTGATCAATACACCAGCCCAGATGATTACTCCTTCAAGTCACACACCACGAGGTGGACATGTTGCTGTTTAGTTAGGCGTGTGGCTGAGAAACAGATAGCTCCCATGACAGACTGATGATCAGTGAAGGGTGACTGCCATATTATGCCGAGATGCCATTTTCATTTGTGCTACTACTGTTCTGAATTATAATTTTGGGATCTAACTTTCTACAAGTATAACAGTAAAATGATTACAGATGATACCAGGTGATTGTCAAGGGCGTATCTTGTCCTGGTTCACCCTGATGGGTTCAATCAGGTAAAAGTTGCAAAGGGGGGGGGGTCTGTTGAATGAGTCTCATGAGTTTATGGTTCCAATGTCTGATGTCAGAATGGGTTTTGCTGCTGACTTCTGTACAAAGGGGAGGTTTGGAGGCCATCTAAGAGAGGGCCGTGTAGGCAGATTTACAGTCGCCAAGGGAGTGATCGTCAGATGCTTACATGGCATTCATAATATACTTAGACAATGTCAACAGTTTTACAGCCTAAGTGAGCTAAAACTTAAGCTAGGTTTAGCAGTGTTGAAAACCCCTACAGATATGGGATGATAGGTAAGGTTAGGATGCATGCCTAGCTCCCCTGTCCCCCAAGAGGTTTAGATTTAGAGTCATACACTAGAAGCGTTTGTACATGATCACACAAGGTAACAGTAAGGAGGAGGGAGGTATACACCAGGGAGTTTGGATATTGGAGTTTGTAGTAATTGTAGAGATTGTAGCAACCAGGTATTTACAGCTGCAAAATATACTGAACCGCCACCATTTTGGAAGCTGGGCCGCAGTGGCCAGGGCCCTGTATCAGATAATAATAGATCTAGGCCCCAGCAGCAGGGCACATTCCCATTTTCGCTCTCATCTCAGGCAGTAGACGAGAACGTAATTCTATCAATTAAGACATAGCCCTTCATTGTTTCACATTGCAGGCCCACATATTATGAAATGAATGTGAACAGCATGGCATGGGTAGGGTTGCACCTGTCCCTGAAGGACAATCTCATGGGAGGCAGGGCAGAGGTCTGGAGCTGCCCAAACACCGATCCCAGATTTAGATAACCTGTGGCCCTCAGGTTTACCCCCATTACATTTGAAATGCCAGATCCCCACTATTGGAACCCTTAAATCCCTCAACATTCGATTGATTAGTATGTTTACTGGGGCAAGGGGGAGACCCAGGGAGGGGAAAGATGCAAAGGGGGGAGCCCAAGCAGGAGGCTCTGTGAATTGTACTGCAGCATGCGCAAGGTGACGCAAGGTGAGAGTAACAGATTTAGGCCAAAGATGAGGAGGCATGGAAGGGGTGCCGGAGTGTCTAGAATCAAACAAATTTCTTTATTTATTTTTCATTTTTAAAGTGCTCACACAGCCCGCGGGCATCGAGGCGCTGTTACAGGAATTGTGTGTTTTTTCAGTTGCGTAATTATTTTTTCTTTTTTTGTCTTTTTTTTTGTCTTAGTTGCATATTTATAACGCGCTTAAACACCCACAGGTTTCTAAGCGCGGACCCGGGGATCGAACCTGTGTTGCTTCGTGTCGTCTTCTTCCAAGCCGCGCACGTTGCCGTTAAGCTATCCTCCCGGGACAAAGCTCTGTGCATTTCAGTGAGCTATCTTAACATCGAGAGTATCCACTGAGCTCATGTCTAATTACCAGGTGCACTTCCCATGGCCGATATGTGGGGAGAGGAGCCTTTTAACTACTGAACCAATAGTGTTTCAAGGGCCCAAAGCCAGCAAGGCCGAAGACCACGTGGAAGAAGATCGACTCAAGGAGCTGTAGCCAATCACTTGATGTTTGCTAAGAAGCAGACTATAAGTTTATAGGGAACTTCCAATGAGAATGATGAGATAGTACTGTATTTTGTTTGCGTCACGAGTGAGGCTGCTGCCCTTTAAAATGTCCTGTTTGCTTTTAACTAACCAGTGCGCTCCATGGCAGTAGGGTTTGAATGCTGCTGCTGGCATGTATTTTCTTTTTGAGAATTAAAAACTTTGTTATCCTTGCAAAAGGTGCACCAAGCTATTTTCCCTAGAGGATTGCATTTTCTCTCGTCTGGTTGTCTGGAGGTCTGCCTTACAAATTTGGTGACCCCCGACGTGATACCAGATTTTCTGCAGAGACAGAGGCTTCCTGGCTGTACATCTGGAGGGGCCACATCTACCTGCAGCAACCAGTCACTTGTGCACAACCTGAAGTGGCTTACAGGAGCCATGTTGCCAGAACACCTGTTTGTTATATGGATCAGGGTGCAACTCCCGGATGGTGCAGACCGTTGATGCGACCCCGTGATGGAGGAACTGTAGGGTATTTTGTGGAGATTTGGGGCCTGACGGTATTTTATTACCGCCGAAAAATAACTTAGCAATAATCACTCTTTGTATTCAGATTTGGCCATGTGCAACAATAATACAATGGACATGCATTATTTCAGCACCCAGACCTGCATATTTGGTATACGTGGTTGGTGGTATTTTGGTGAGCATAATTCCCTTGTTTTATTTGTGGCCCCAATGTCCAGAATCTCTTATCTTTGCTTAGATTTCTCGTGTGATCACTAGAGAGACCTCAGACCTACATTTTAGGAATACCACATTTTTCAGTGATAGTGTTGGTGTGCCACCATGGGCGAACTCACTGACTTATTTATGACAGAGAGCTATATATGGTAGTCTTGTGGTAATTTCCACTACCTTATATACGGTAGGGAGCTATGTTCAGAGAGTCTCTCTTCCCGTTGGCTCATGTACCTCCAACAAGCTATGCTACAGTCACTCACAATTATTCATACTGATTCTGACATGCACACATCTGTCTTAAAATGACCATTGCACTGTTTAAAAATCTCCCCACATCATCGGCATTGTAATGGTAAATAGTAAATACACCACCCGTCTGTTTTCAAATATTTTTCTGTATTATAAAAGTTGCATTTAAACACGATCTCATTCTTTACAGAAATAAATAAAATGGTACAGTAAAAGCATTGTCTATGACACACTGCAAAGAGAGTGGCGGAGAACAGAACTCAAATTGCAACATTGGTATTTGATTAAGACACGCACAGGAATCCCCTTTCCTACACTGACTGCATATTTTCGTGCACACACGGCTCCCACGCTTATGTAATTACCTTATCTGTTCAAAGTTTTCTTCAGCTGTTCTCCTTCGGAATGTGGTTCCCTTGAAGATTAACCCCAGTAAAAGGATCGCCTTTCCTTTTCAAACCGGGGTCATTGCCTGGAATTCTCAGCATTTGCAGATAGGAATGCCTCCAACCAGGAAAAGGTCTTCCTCCCAGCTCTGCCAAATCTTGACTGTAGCAGGACGCAGGAATCTGCATTCAGTCAGGAGTCCCACAGCCAGGTCTTCTCCCCAGTAGTGCAGAAAAATGTCTGCCTGTCTTTTTCCCCGATACTGCCCACTAAAACTTTCATCTCAGCCCTCTGTATGACGTGTCCCAATGAAATCCATCATCTCTCATCCTCCTACTCTCAACAATAGCTTCGCTTATACATTTGCAATTGTTGCAAATCTGACTTCCTTCTTCCTGCAGTTACTGTGCACAAAAACACGGAGAAGCAGGCAGAGAAGAGAAGAAAAAAAAATCTGCACACACATTTAAATGGCTTTCAGAGTATGCCTAATTCTGCAGTGGAGAACACATTTTATTAGTGGGTTATGTTAAATAAGGTTTTATTAGTCAGGTTAATGGTTAATAGGTTAGCTGTTAATTTTCAAATGTGTCTCTCGCACCATAGGCATTTCAGGTGAAAATAGTGTGCATTTTTAAATAAGCATGTGTGCTTTTAACTGTAAAAATAGATTTGCATCTTATATGTTAAAATCGTTTTTGACTGAATAGCCTGTCTTTCCTTGTTAATCTGGTAACCCATATAGCAATGCACCGCACCCTTGTGGTGGTGCTGCGAAAAAATTTTTGCGCTACTTGTGCAGTAGTGCTGTACTCTGTGCTGTTTGCTACCTGTGCAGTAGTGCTGTACTCTGTACTGTAACACGCTAAATATCCTTACAGAACTCCGGAGAACGAACAGACATAAGTTCATATTTTGTGGGAGAAAACAACTTGTGCATGGAGAAACGGGGGAATGAGTGTGGTTGTTGAAGAGTGCGGGAGAGTGAGGTGATTGGTATATGCGGGTGTGTGACGGTTTATTTTTTATTATTATTATTATTGTAGAATAAGAGGATAAATGGGTTATGGGATCCTTCCCGATTGGGAAAAGAAGACAGCACTGTATTTTAAGGAGATAAAATAAAGGAAGAAGGGTAGAGGCCCCACATATTTAGGCGACCTGGGATCGCCTCACCTGATATAAAGGGGTGTTGGAACGATAAGCAATCGTTGTGTTTTTTATTGATGTTGTTGTGCTAGTTGGAACTGAGGAGAGATTTATATTGTTGTTGTGTTGTGGGTGAGATGGAGGTGTGAGGTATGAGTACAGTGGATGGTGAAGATGGTATTGATGTGAGGATTGAATAGAGAGAGTGAGAGAAGGGGAGGGGTGAACTGGAGAACGGGTAATTGGGATTGAAGGTGACCAGAGGGGTTGGGGGGCAACAAGAAGGTAGGAGAGCCTCTGGTTCAGCCCTCCAACAGACAGATGGACTTTTGAGTGCCAAAATAGAGAGGGCAGAACCCCAAAATTGCACTGATTACTCCGCTAGAATATATGTGTGCCGCTTTACCATTATACAAAGATAAGATATTGAAGTGTCATAAGCTGAGAAACAAGGAAGACTGTTTCATTCATGGCCAGAGCAAGGACCAAATAATAAAGAAATATTAGGGCACATATATACATTTTTAGCCACCAATTATAAGGGTAAAAAGCTTAAAAAAAGGAAGGAAGTATTATAATTATGGAAGATGGTAGAAGATGGTAGAAGACTTAAAAGATGCCGCCCCAAGCCAAGTGAAGACATCTTTTGGAATGCCAATGTTAGAGAATAAGACTAGCCCCACTGCCTCACCGGGGGGCGATTGTTCCACCCCATAGCCGGTCAAGTGGCACAGCGAGTAGAGCGCTCGCTTTGACACCCGTGCAGAGCCTGTTAACGCAGGTTCGAATCCCGGCGGGGCCAAACTCAGCCTTTCATCCTTCCGAGGTCGATAAATGAGCACCACACACCGTGGGTAATAATAAGCAGCGCTCGGATACCTGAGGGTTTGTAGCGCTATATAAAAGCCTAATTATTATTATTATTATTATCCAGACCAGACACAGAGGCCCACAAACCCACCACTGCCCCTGCTAGGGTGCTACCCCGCCCATGTTGCCTTACGATGTACAAACCCCACGTATGTTCTCCCACCTGCCTCTGCCCCGCCCCTATGATCATCCCAGGCCTAAAATCAAAATATTTCCAATGCCGTCGGCCAATGCGACAGAAGATGAAAGGGGGGCGTGACTTGACAAGAAACCTCAGAAGGAGTTAGAAGAGGCTTTCAAAGCGGCAGTAGAGCGCTAAAACTGACATACAACAATCAACATAGAGAGTGCCGGAGAAATCCTAAAGGGAGAAGACACAAGTGTGTTTGGTTTATTCAAAGAGCACCATTTTCAGAAGACGCCTTAAAGTGACCAGGCTAGAGCATAGTCGCAAATCAGGAGGTATAGTATTCCAGAGGTGAGGAGTCAAAAATGAGAAACACCCCCTTTCTATAAGGGACAATTTGGTTTTTAGTGATTCCAGCAGACCAGTGTGGTTAGACTTGAGGCTATATCTGTCTGGTAGCCATTTAAGTTGAGTTGTCAGACAGGTCGGACCATTTCCATGGAGACAGGAGTGCGCAATGCACAGGGTACGAATCAGAACCCTCTTGGCTATGGGAAGCCAATGAAGCGATCTCCTTGCTGCCGATACATGTTCAGTTTTTCTCAGACCTACTACTACCTTGACTGCATTGTTCTGAACAACTTGTAGGCGATTGATCTCCCCCTTGCCCACACCTAGTAGAAAGCTTGTACAGTAGTCCAAGCGACTGCCTATGATTGCTCTAGCTAGGGTAGCACAGCTAGTCATTTCCAGAAAGGGTCTGAGTTGAGCAAGAAGTTTGTTATAGTAAGAGGAGTTTGACACCAAGCAGCTGATGTAAACCCTCATAGAGAGTACTTGATTGATGGTGACTCCCAGAGTCTTCACTTTCTTAAGAGTAGGCAGCAGACTGTCTGCAATTTGGATGGAGGAGTATGCTTGAACTAGCTGATGCAGCTTGGCGTGAGTACTTAGGATTATAAGCTCAGTTTTAAAATTGTTCAGGGCAATACCATTGTACAACATCCAACGATGAATGCTATTGGCGGTGGTATTGATGACTTCAGTGTCCTTGATGTAGTTACAAGAGAGTGGGATAACAGGTGTATTTCGCATCTAGATGATCAAACAGTGTCAGCATAAGTATTTTAAAGAGAGTGGGTGACAAACAAGAGCCCTGCGGCACTCCACAATCCTAAGCATAACCCAGAGAGATGGCCTCCTCATGAAAGACTTTAACTGTATGGTCAGACAGAAAGGAGAGAACCCAAATAGCTGCTTCTCGGGAGAAATAGGCCCTTTCACATAGCCTACTGGCTAGAATGGAATGTTCAACCAGATCGAAAGCAGAAGTTAGGTCTAGAAGCATCAACACTGAGGCTTTGCCTTTATCTATTTGCCGTAAAATGTTGGTCTTAAGATACAGTAGTGTGGATTCACTACTATGCTGGCTTTGAAAGCCTGATTGCTTAGGGCCTAGTATAGAATATGTGCCAGCTTGTCAAGGATCTTCAAAAGAAAAGGAGAGTTTGTAATTGGGCTATAGTTATTAGCTGCACCCGCATCCAAAGAAGGCTTCTTTAAAAGTCGTGTTATTCAGGCTTGCTTAATCTCCCTTGGGACTGACTTTTCTTTAAAAGAAGCATTGACAAATTTAGCAATGAAGGGGGGAAGGGGCAGGGCACAGGCTTTAACAATTTTTGCTGGACAAATATCACCCTTTGCAGCTTGTAGGTTTTATCCAATTCAAAAATCTCAGGACCTCTGCTTCAGTCAATTCCCTAAACTTAAAGGGCCTCGGTGGAGGGGACTGGTGCTTAGCCAAAACATTAGGAGGTGGAGAATTCAAATTTACCAATCAGAATTTAATCTCACCTTTGATTAAGGAGATCTAACTGGACATGGCTTTTTCAATTTCGTTCAGGATTGATAGCACAATTATCAAAGATGTACATTTAGGGAAGGAGGATAAGGGGAGTATAAGACAGCAAACAGGAAGTTTGGACGTTGGAACAGTGAGATCGGAAGATGAGATGGGTGGTGATCCAGGAGATGAGGAATGGAACACCGTGGACAAGGTATGAGACAAAGAAGCAGGCCCATAATATCACTGCACGTGGAAAGTTTATGGGTTCCCCAATTAAGGAACAGATAAGGAACAGATACAGGAGCATATCATTGGTTAAAGGAAAGGTGCCGGGGAAGAAAAGTGGAAGATGAAGGCGACCGGGACACAGTTCTGTTTATTGCACAAAGGACCAGGAAGGACTCTGTATATTCCGTGGCCACACATGGATAAAAACAATTTAATAAAATGTTTACTGTCTCTTACTGCGGGATTGTGTAAATGGATTTATGCATTTTAGAAACAAACGGCGGGCATTACATTAGCGTTGGGGGACTTGAAAAGCCTATTTGTTGCTATGTTGGGAGATGAGGCTGATGATATTTGGATGAAAGCAGGGTAATCGGGTGTGAGTTTGGGAGACGGCATTCATGGCAGCACACATTTTAAAAACATCAGGGCACAATTGTGGGCTGCATTACGACATGCTTACCCCAATACGCCCAATCTCCAGTCCATCATGCAATGCACAATGGGAGATGATGAGGACCTGTCCCAATATATTTTACAGACTCAAGAGATGTGGAGGGCAGAAACAGGGAAATCGTGGGATTGGTCAATACTATTCTTTCATTTTGTGGTTAAGAAGGGGCTTCCCAAGGAGGTCCAAAAAGCACTTCACAAAATAATGCAGAAAGAAGCAAAGGAATGGGCGAAGATACAGTCTATAATTATACATTACT
This sequence comes from Ambystoma mexicanum, assembly GCF_040938575.1. NCBI lineage: Eukaryota > Metazoa > Chordata > Amphibia > Caudata > Ambystomatidae > Ambystoma > Ambystoma mexicanum. The sequence continues at coordinate 404,007,430 of NC_090924.1, forward strand.
GTAAACGGTTGAGAGAAAAACAGAAGGAAATGATCCAACAACTTCAGACAGAGGAAGCAAAACTGGTATAAAAGAAGTTAGCAAAGATATCAGAGGAAGGGCCCATGATAGCAGCAGTACATGAGTCACAGACAGTCACAAACAGAGATGAGGGCCATTCAGGCAGACATGAGAACAGCCCCTGGGTGGACAGGAGGGTACGACTGGAAAAGTGGGTTTCAGCCTCAATATCAAGGATGGTCCCATGGAGGATATCAGTGGGGAAGAGGGGGGTTTACAGGCTTGAGAGGAGGAAGAGGAGGATTTAGGGTTATGGGGACAAAGGGGGAATATGGGGCAATGTTGGACATATGGGACAATGGGACATTTTTAATGGTAGTGTAGAAGCAGGTGTGGTGTAGGTTACAATCCAACGCCCTTGTACACTCCAGGAGCTTCCATACGGAGCACAATAACCACCTGTTCAAGCACCCCCAGCCTTCGCCCTTCCAGCAGCTGCGAGAACCAGTCCCCAACAGTCAGGCGGTGTACGCTGCCTACCCCACCCCTCTGCAGGTGCCCAAATACCCAAAAGTAACACGGTTCCCAATGGCACCGTCACACACTATCAGGGAGCAAGTTTGCTAGGAGGCAATCTTTTCGTTTTCCCAGGGACAAACACCTATCCAGATTAGAACAGCCCACAAAGAGTTCTTGCATGCCCAGTCCTGTCCGTCACTCCCGACCCAGTAAAGGAACCCTTGATGCCCATGTATATAGGCAACAAACCCTTTATTTTCAAGGTGGACACCGGTGCCACCAAATCATGTATTAAAGAGGGACATTTTCTTTTATCAGGTGAGATTATGGACATGTAGGGCTTCTCTGGGGTAGTGAAATCGGTTTCTTTTACAGAAGAATTGGCCATCAAGGTTGGGGGGGGGACAATACAGTGCAAGCTCCCTTGTTGTTTCTGGAAACCTCCCCTGTTAACCTGTTGGTACGAGATGTGTGCAGTAAGCTGAACATGACCTTCTTGTTTACTGAAAGAGGAGTGGTGTATTCCTCCCCAGGGATGTTTCACATAAGAGCCATGGTGATTATCCATGCCCTAGGGAGTGAGTTAGCAGCCTAAGCAGTCTCTATACAACCAGATTTGTTTATTTATGGAGCAACAGTGCTGTTGAATGCCATGCCCAGAATAGACAACAGGTGTTGCAGAATTCCCTCAGATTTTATTTTCAGGCATGTGTTGCCTTAAGAGCACATTGCACGGATGATTATTATGCTGGCCATTGAAGGAGTGTTAGTGTCAAAGACCAGAATTGTTTTGAATGTGGTAGACCCTGACGGGGCACAGTGGCACACAGTGTTGTGTATTGACCTGGCCAAGCCATTAAAGGAACTGACCGACCCTGATGTGTTTGAAGATAAGGACGACAAAGGGGAAATTGTACTAGCAATAAGTGTTCCCTGTGAAATAATGGTTCAATATTGCTAGGTCCCATGTCCCATGTTTATGGCAGGAAGTGATCCTTCATTTATATAAAATGACTTGGTACAGGTCCGAGATGTTCTATGTACAACTAATCCCCAGATGTAGGTCTTCTGTGAAGTGCTGCCCCAATACATATTACCCTCAAACCAGGTGCAGCACTGCCCCAAGTGAAGAAGTATCCATTGTCAAAGGAGGCGAAGCAAGGAATAAATGACACAATTAATGCACTTTTACCCCAAGGGACTATTGTACCTTCCAATTCACCCGGTAATAGGGCCATATACCCTATGAAAAAATCAGAAGGGTCCAGTTGGAGAATGATTCAGGATTTGCGCCCTTTAAACGACATAGTACAAGCAGAATTTCCAGTTGTCCCGAACCCTGCAACAATATTATGCAATATACCCACGACAACTACCCATTTTACTGTCAATGATGTCAAAAATGCATACTTTTCAATGCCCCTACATCCATATTCACAGTATCTCACAGTGTTTACCCATGGCAGGAGGAAATTCCACCATAAAAGGGGTATTGTGAGTCACCCAGTATTTTCAACAGGGCGCTACATGCAGATCTGGGCAATATACAAGTGCCCAGCATCATTATTCAGTATGGGGATGATTTGATAGTATGCAGTAAAAGCAAACATCAGTGCAGAGCAGACTGTATCACTCTTTTGCATTTACTGGCTGGTAAGGGGTGCAAAGTGGATAGGGCAAAATTTTACAGTACAGTCAGCAGATAGTTTTATACCTAGGTCAGCTTATCTCTGTTCCTGGGAAGAGAATAACGCCTGATCGTGCAACTGCCGTGCGCAGCACACCCTATCCAATGACAGTGAAAGACATGCAGAGGTTTTTGCAGCTATGTGAGTATTGCAGAGCCTGGATCTTTGACTACACCACTTATACATGACCGTTGCTGCAGGCGCTCAAGAAGGTTCAAAAGGCAAAAAGAACTCTCACCTGGACAGAGGACATGCTCACTAGTTTTAATAAGCTAAAAAGAAGTGATTGCCACAGCCCCACTGTTAGCAACCCCGTACTACACCTAACTACACCCAGGACTTATATCTCTTTTCACATTCTGGCGGGCAAATGGTGACAGCTGTATTGATACAAAAGAGCACAATGGGCCATAACCCGTAGATTATTATAGCGGTATGCTGGATTCAGTCATGCAGGCCCAGTTTCCATGTGAACAAGCACTTGCTGCCACTACGTTTGCCATAGAGAAGTCTGCAATGATCACCATGGGGTGCTCAGTGATACTGTATGTAGAACATGCATATTCGGCCATTCTAGAAAGACCAAAATCCAATTGACTATGCAGCAGGCATCAGCATATGAGATTATATTGTCCAGCTCCAATATTCACATAGTACAATGCAAAACAGTGAATCCTCTAATCTTCTTGACTGAACTTCTCATTGAAGATGATAAAGTACTCTTTGTGCTCTTTTGTGCCACTTATATGGGACGGGACGATGACACTCCAAAAGCATGTAACTATGCCCTGGATGACGGAGAAGTGTTTTTTTGATGGGTCGTGACAACTGATCAAGAGACAGGGAGAAGGCATATGGTGCAGCTGTGGTTCGCCTAGCGGATGGAGAGCATGAGCCACTGGTACAGAAAAGGCTGCCCATGCATTATTCGGCCCAGGCAGCTGAACGGATTGCATTGATAGAGGCCCTGAAAGCATTCCAGGGGTGCAGAGTGATGATTTACTCTGACTCGGCATACACCACTACAACAGTACATTCTGGTTTGGCCCGATGGAAAAAGAGGGGATTTAAAAGAGCAGATTGGTCTCTCGGCCCACGTTAGTGGTGGTGGTGAATTGCACTGCCCACACTAACAATACTGTAAATATTTCTCTCGGGAACTCCACTGCGGATGCAGCAGGCAAACATGATGCCTACCTCCCCATACCTGACATAGCAGAATATCCTGAAATTGCAAATATGCAAGTACAGTTGCCATCAACATACATGTTATGTTATGTTATGTTATGTTATGTTATGTTATGTTATGTTCTCTGCACTTATAAAGCGCACGGTCGCCCGAAGGCATCATGGCGCTGCAGAGGAAAGACTGACCAATTAACAGAGAGACATAGAGTAAGTGCTAGAAAAGAGTGGTCTTAAGCACTCTTCTAAAAGCAAGATGATTGGAAGTTTTTCTCATTGCGGAGGGGAGACCATTCCAGAGGGTAGCTGCGGCTATGGAGAAGGCCCTGCCTCCGACCCTAGCACGATGATATCTTGGGACAACAAGAAGGTCTGCAGTGGATGAGCGTAGGTCCCGCTCTGGGAGGTAACGGGAGAATTTGTCCTGCAAAAACTCGGCCCCTTGACCGTGGATGGCCCGATGGACTTGACACAGGGCCTTGAAGCAGACACGCTGGCAGACTGGCAGCCAATGAAGTGAGCGCAATACCGGGGTAATATGGGCTCCATACGGGGTGCCCGTCGCCAGCCTAGACGCCAGATTCTGTATACACTGTAGCCATTGTGTCAAGCCAATAGGCTGCAAATTACAGTAATCTAAGCGTGAAAGTACTAGTGCTGTGACTACCGGAGGGCGCATAGGTTCGGATATCAAAGGTAGCACCTTCTTCAAAACCCTGAGTTGGTGATGTGCTGCTTGGCATACAGCCGTTACTTGATCAGACATGGAAAGGGAGGCGGAAAGAATAACGCCCAGGTTTTTCACTTTACTCACTGGGCTGGGGAGGGGACCCAGGGAGGAGGGCCAAAAGACAGAGGTCCACACTGAGGAATCCGGGGGACAGCCCACCACTAGCACCTTGGTCTTGTCACCGTTGAGCTTGAGCCAGTTCTGATCCATCCAATTGCCAACAGCCCTCAAACAGTCACGGAGGCACGACATGTCTACACCAACTCCTGAAATAATTGAGTTACAGGTGCGGGCTCCACAAGATGAGCAATTGTTGTGGCAGAAGAGAGGGTGTGTACAATCCCCAACTTTAGTGTGTAAACAGGGTACTACAGGAAAGGTGGCAATGCCTTATGAGTTGATGGTTGTTGCATTTGAGCAGTTCCACTATCCTTCTTATATGTCCAAACAACGCATCACTACAGACATGCAGGATGACTGGTGTGTCCCCAATCTGGAAGAGCTTCTGTATGCATTTATTTTCAACTGTACAATGTGTCAGGGTTATAGTACTGTGCAAACACTCCGGACAATCAGTAGCACATTGTCCCACCCTACTCGGACCGTTCCGGGAGCTTTACATTGACTATACTGACATGGAGGAATGGTGCAACACGTACAGATATCTCATTGTGGTGGTATTCCCCTTCCTCAGTTGGATCGGGCTGATCCTTGTACACATCCAGATGCCAAATTGGCCGCCAAGTTTTTGGTGAGAGGTGTTTCCCTGATGGGGTGTGTGCGACACATTAAGATCTGATAATGGCGCACACTTCTTTAACAAATTCTTTAAGGAATTAACGTCCCTATTGGGCATAAAGTATAAGATGTGTTCAATTCACTACACCCAGGCCAACAAGCATGATTGAACGGTTCAATGGCCTTTTAAAGGCAAAGTTGTTAAAGTTATGTATTACCCTCAAGAAAAACTGGGTCTAATGCTCACAGGGCTGCATCCGTCCGGGGAAATGAATTTAAGCAGTATTTGTCTGTGTTGATGTGCTCAAACGTATTTCTCAATAGATAATGCAACGACTTTCAGAAGAAGACACCAGTGCTGCACATATTCAGTTGTCACCTGGAGATACAGTATACATGAAGAATTTTGTCCGCAGGTGGTGTGAGACCAGGTACAACGGTCCATTTACGGTTGTTTATGGCAATCCATTTGCAGTCAAGGTAAATGAGCTGCGCTACTGGTTGCACCTTTTGGATGTCGGATGGGCCCTCCATGTTGCTCCCCCTGCATCTGACATATTGCCAGCATTCATAGAACAATAATGTGTTTATTTTTCTGTTTATGTGTGATTTATTAATACAGTACTAAAAAAAACCAACGCTATATAAAGAACAAAAGTGGCCCAGAAGGGCATGTGTATATAACGCTTTCTTTTTACAGTACATCAAGTATTCCTCATTAGTGCAACAGCATTTCAAGCATTTCAATGCACTCACGTTTTGACGAGGTTATTAAGTTTCAGTTTTATAATGAATACTAAAGCTACACATTTTTTCTTTCTAGCACTTTCAAAAATGCATTGCACTTTTAAAAGAGAAAACACAAATTTTTATCACCATTATAACTGCGTAATATATATAGTAGTAATCATATTGGTAGGTTTTCTTTTTGGATTGACATTGTATATAAGTGGTGGTCATTTTATATAGTGGAAGCATATCAAGGGTGTGTGTGACAGGAGTGGATGTATAGACGTGGGAAGGAGTTTAACAACAGGAATGTATTCTGAAGGAGTATTTCGAGCACAAAATGAAGAGCACTGTTATAGGGCTGCACAGGATTAAAAGAGATGTGAGTACCAGATGGAAGTATGACAAATAAAGGGGTTTTGGTTTAGATACAATGGAAGATGTGCACCATCCAGAAATTAGAAACATATGGTACAATGGCATGCGTTGAGTGGGGAAAAAGAGGGTAAGTGGAAGCTGCTATGTCTGCTCCTTGATCCCCTACGCATCTGGGGCACCCAAGATGTTAGGACCCATGACTATGTGATCTGTAACAAAATGTAATGACTAACATTTTATTTGTCATTGTCTTGTAATGTAAATTATGCAATGTGCCCAAATACCTTCAGGTTAGGTGCGCTATATAAATGAACAAATAAATAAATAAAATGTCATCATTAGATGCCTGGGTGGACTGAGAGCCAAAGGAAGCCCTGGAAATAATTTTAAAAGTGGCCCCATATTACACATTTTCAGCACACCCAACCCTTTTCCGGTGGGAAAATGTGGAAATACCACACAAAAGAGGCCCATGGTGCATGCAGAGGCCTATCAGAAAATCTCCAGAGGTCCGTATAGGCCAGTCCACCCCTAGGTAGATGCTTAGTGCTTAGTCCATCTAGCGATATGCAGAGTGTGGAGCTTGTTCCAGGCGCATGGGATACAACTCGTGTTGATAGACAGAGATAAAAAAAAGTGTGCTAAAGACACCAAAAATCTGCAATTCATGCTGCACCCACTTATAAAGCTGGATGTTGTATTGTTTGCATCGAGCCAATGGGAAGGAGCAGTAGTCAGATGCACAGCACGTGGGCTGGCGGGGTTCGTCGAAGAAGTAATAAGGACATTTAAGTTCTGGATCTGCTGATAGCCATGAAAAGGGGGTATGTAAAAAATGGGACTATCATGTTGCACTTACATGCCTTCAAATGACACAGAGTATGGGTCCCTGACACACATTATAGGGGCCCTACTCAAGCTGAAGCTGAACATGCAAACTGAGGGCTGGAATTTGACTGGTTCGATAATAAATTCTCATGGCCCCATCCTGGATGGGAGCACTGGTGAAGATATTGGTCTGTATCCTAGTGCTTCTGTTAGTGATGCTCTGCACGTGTCAGATAATCCTTTGATGCTGTGCAAAGACCCTTCTGAATAGCGCAACAATGATGGTTACAATTGGGGTAAATCGAGCATCTCATGGTATAAAAGATGGTCATGCCTAAACAGATGATCCTAATAAACCTCATATGGTGAGGACTGAATGTAGAATTGACCCCCCAGGGATAGTGACCACGCCCCCACCAGACCCCAAGAATTACACTGAACATTGGGTTGACTTGGCAGATGATGGAGGGTGCATTTACCTCACATGTACCCCGGAACAGTATGCCCATGTAGATGATAACATGAGGTAGCAGAGGGAGGGGAGAGGTATACACCAGGGACCATGGGATTTTTGAGCTTATATTATGTGTATACATTGTAGCAACTAGGTATTTCCAGCGGCAAAATATACTGAACCCCCACCATTTTGAAAGCTGGGCCTCAATGGCCAGGACCCCGTGCCAGAGAATAATAGATATAGGCCCAGCACAAGGGCACGACCCATTTTTGCTCTCATCTCAGGCAGTAGTCGAGACGGTAATTTTATCAATTAAGACATAGCCCTTCATTGTTTCACACTGCCGACCCACGTATCATGAAAGGACTGTGAACCGCAGAACACGGGTAGGGTTGCCCCTGTCCCTGAAGGACGATCTCTTTGGAGACAGGGCCGAGGTCAAGAACTGCCAAAACACCCATCTCAGCTTTAGAGCACCGGTGCCCCCAGACCTACCACCATTCTATTTCAACTGCCAGATGCCCACTATTGGAACGCTTAAATCCCTCATCATTCAATTGATTAGTGCGTTTACTGGGTGGCAGCCCAGCGAGGGGGCAGATGGTAAGGGGGGAGCCCAAGCAGGAGGCTCTGTGATTTGTACTGAGAGGTTCGCGGGGTGAGAGTAACACATTTAGGCCAACGATGGGGAGGCATGAAGGGGGCTCCGGAATGTGTCTGGAATCGAACGAAGCTCCTCGCATTTCAGTGAGCTATCTTGACCTCGAGAGTATCCACTGAGCTCATGTCTAATTACCAGGTGAACATCACGTGGTCGATATGTGGGAGAGGAGCCTTTTAATTCACCTTTTTCACTAATGAACCAACTGTGTTGCAAGGGCCAAAAGCCAGCAAGCCAGCAAGGTGGAAGACCACGTGGAATAAGATTGACTTAAGGAGCTGTAACCAATCACTTGGTAATTGCTAAGAAACAGACTTACGCCTTGAAACACTTGTATATAGGCGTGTTATAAATACCATATCATATCATGTATATAGCGAACTACCAATGAGAATGATGAGATAATACTGTATATTGTTTGTGTGCGAGTGGCACTACTGCCCTTTAAACTGTCTTGTTTGCTTTGTACTAACCAGTGCGCTCCGTGGCAGTAGGGTTTGAATGCCGCTGCTGGCATGTATTTTCTTTTTGAGCATTAAAAACTTTGTTATCCTTGCAAAAGGTGCACCAAGTTTTTTTCCATAGAGGGTTGCATTTTCTCTCGTCTAGTTGTCTGAAGGTCTGCCTTACAGTCATTCGCATTCTTGCGGAATGATAGTGTGTGAAAAGGATTTTCTTGTTATTCACATTGTGCTCAACCATCATCAACATTCATTTGGTCTTACAGTCATTCAAAAAGAGTCAGTTTTGGAGTAACCGCCTTTGGATGCTGGCCACTCATTCACTCAACAAGTTTTTGTCTCCTGTGCCCCCGATTCTGAGCAGGAGCTCTTTGTCGCCAATGTATAAAGGCCATGGAGAGACCCCACGTTTTTACCATGCTACTCAACTGTGAGATTAGACACTGGATAGCACCGTAGGCACGGGAAGCTCTTCTGAATGGGCCCGGCGCACGGCGAATATAAAATTATAGTTTTAGGAAAGAACAGACTGGTCCAGCACCACACTCCCAGGTGCCCCCTGTTCTACAGAACCCTTATGAATATGACTTGGGCAATGGGGATAATAAAATGGGCAGAGCATTACAGGACCGTGACTCAACAGCGGCTAACATGAGGCCTTCAGGTGCTGCGTGTCTCAGTGCTGTGTGTGAGCATGCTTTAATTGCCCTGAAAAATGTTAACAAACTGCTTTTTCGGGACAAACGTTGTCCAAAATACAATACTTTAACATTAATAACCAAAGTGAAAAAAAACAGGAGCCTGTGCCGTGGAAGTAAGTAGGAGGGGAGGGGTAAAAAGGCAGTTTAGGTGGGCGCCCCTCTTAAAGGCGAGGTTGGGAGGAAAAGCAGTAGGGAGAGAAGAAGTCAGCTGTCTCAAATAGGTGTGTGTGTGTTTGCTTTTGTGTGTATGTGTTTGTGTGTGTGAAGCCACAATGGTCTTTGTCCAGGAGATAGTTTCATGAAAGGTATAGTTGAAATGGAAGGATTTCTCCTTTCTGAGTGTGTTGGCAATGGTGGATTGGTTTGAGGTTGGACATACTTTGCCGATATCAATTAAAAATGACCAACAACAGGCTTTAGATTACTGGGGATCAGTCAAATCCCCCAAAAACTAACCTATACAAATTTGCGGTTCGCTGATTGAAATATTCAGTGACCCGTGCATATTTACAGGCCTTTTTCGGCCTAGTGAACCGGCCATGCCATCTTTAGCCCCTTCCCCAAAGCACACATATGACCTCCTCCATCTCTGCTGTACCTCAATCCACCATCGCAGCATTTTAACAAAGAAAACATATTTTGCTGTCTATTTCCGGAGCAAGAGCATTGGAAATAAGAAGAGTTTAACACGCACCTGCCAGGCCTCAGCAGGGCAGTGGGAAATGGCACAGGGGTCTGAGGGAAATGGCAGCGCCTGCTCTCTCTTTCACAGCGACGCGGAAACATTTACTCTGTATAAATGTTTGGAAAAGTGAGAACGTTTGAAGGACCTTGAACCACTCAAAATTCAGGTTGCTCGAGGCGCCCCCAGGCTTGTTCACGCAGGTCTACTAGGGATACCAGGACCTGTCTTAAGGCGATGGGGAGAGCGGTTTGCCAGGAGTGCATTGATAATTGAGCTGGGGTTGGGTGCAAGAAGAGTGCAAGTGCATATGACTTTATGGCCTGTTAGACCATTCAGCAGATGCGCTGTAGTAGTTTCTATATGTGATATATTGTCACGATGCCTGCCCCCAGACATCTGGAACAAGTCCATCTGTCCAGGGAACAGGCACCCAAGAAGACACAGGCATTCCCAAAACCCCGCCTAGGGGCTAGGCACCAGGCTCATATTGCCAACTTTAAACTATGCAGGTCATCCTGCAAAGAACTCATGTACAGGCCATCATGAGGCCATGAAGGGACTACTTTCCTTTAGGAACTATTTTGCTGCTTGGGTGTGGTACTGGAACTTCTTACCTGGGAACTACTTTTTTGATGCTATTTAAACCACGCCGGAAGAGCAACACACACTTCGCGTTATTCTGCATCTTAGCAGCATAACGCTCACCTTGTCTGCAGTCAGTCTACAGCCACACCCGTCTTGTGTCCGGAGCCGATCCTAGAGAAAAGGATAGAAGAAGAGAAGGTTAGAACAAGGAGATTTCCATTCGGTCATCATCTTTTCCTGGAGCAGCCGCACCTGTGGATAAAGGAAAAAGACATTAAAATAAACCGCGTCGCATTGCCAGCTGCAGCGCCGCGCCATACTCACCTGTCTTCGGAGCATCTCCACGACCAGGCGCATCACCTGTTGAATCTCCGCCCGAAACATCAGCATCTGAAAAGACAAGAACAAACAAAAGTTGAGCGGGGCTCCGCCAAAGACATTCTTTTACTTACCGCAAGATACTTACTCGGAATTTTACCGCTCGAGGCAGCGCTGGTCCCCATCCTACGTGAGACATTTTCGTCAAGGCGCCGCACATGCAAAGAAGATAGAGAACTATTGGTTAAGTACATTTAAAACAATATTACTAGCTAGACAGTGCTAGGTACAAACTGACTCTTACCTAAGCGCTACCTTCATCCATCGAGGCGAACTCGCTCCTAGGATCACGCTGCAAGGGAAAAGGTATGAAAGGAGCAAGAGTGAATTAACACACATTTGAACTCTAAAAGAACTATACATTCGGTTTACACACTACTTACCTCGGAGTCATTGTTGTCTGGAACTCTGCCAAATACCTTCGGATCAGTAAAGTAACTGAACTTCTACGCGTCCCTGCACTCCACGCAGGATGGAGAGTTCATCCTTCCAAACAATAAGGTGAGACCTTACGAAGGGGAATACTGGAAGTTTTCAGGGAAAATAGTGTTAGTGTAACCTCTCTACCACGGGTGGCTAATCCCCTTTCCTGCTTTTAGGAAAATATTCCTGCGGGCCAGGCAGACGAAACTGAGTGGGCAAGTGCAGTCTATCATCACTTCGCTACGAGTCACACTGGTGGAGACCGCAGCTGTCCAGCTTCGTTCGACGCCCCTGTGGAATCCAGGTGAGCGTAACAGAACGCAAAGCCTTACTACAAATCTCCACACGGGCGTTATGGAGACCTCAGAGACTGACCAATTAGCTCAACTACTGAGAGAACTAAGAGCTGAAGTGCATTCCGCTCGTGAAGAGACTAATGCACTCAGGAGAGAATTGATTGTGGCTAAAGAACGTACGGATGATCTCGCCAGGCAATTACTTCAAGCTGAAGCTGGGCACACACATTTACCTAGACTCGAGGGAGCTTCTGCCCAAGCTCAATCAAGTGATCCAGTGCAAGTAATTTTACCAGGGACAGTTCCTTTAGCACCGCCAGAACGCTTTGCGGGGGACCCAAAAAGGTTTGCCGTGTTTATGAACCAGTGCCACCTGCATTTTTTATGTAGACCTGGAGCCTTTCCGAATGATCAAGCAAAGGTAGCCTTTGTACTATTGTATCTCAGCGGCAGTGCAGCCGATTGATCTATTCCACTAGTCAACCAGGATGACCCTCTTCTTCGGGATTTTGAGGGTTTTCAACTAAGCATGGAAAGACTATTTGCCCGACATTCCCAAGGCCAAGCTTTGGATAACAAACTTTTGTCCTTGCGTCAGGGTAACCAGGATCTGCTGACCTACATCGCAACCTTCAATAGGTTGGTGGTAGAAACCGGATGGCCAAAGGTCAAGCGGTTTACGCTATTTCATCGTGGGCTGCGAGGTGAACTAAAAGACGTTTTGGCACAAGTAGTGAACCCACCTCAAGATTGTGCTGAATACATAGACCTGGTTGTCCAGTTGGATCACAGACTTCAGAATCGGAAGGCTGATCGGGCTAGATTTGAGAATCCGATATTGGTAAGACCTAAGGACAACGTCACCCCCAAAGGAACTGATGTATCTGAACCCATGCAAGGGGGTTAAAGGACCTTTGACTCAAAAAGAAAGGGACAAGAGGCGGCAGTTACAATTGTGTTTGTATTGTGGAACCTCGGGGGCATTTTTTACGGAATTTCCCAGTGAAACCACCTAAGAAGGTGGTAGGAGTTGCCGACAAAATAAATATGGAATCAGAGCGGGGAAACAACCACGCCCGACAAGCGTAGAGGTCCGCTTGCCGAGCACGAAGAAGGACACTCAGACCTCGCACCTAATTATACCAATGGTACTTATAGATCAAAGGCAACCATCTCGCATGCACGCAGTGAGAGCATACATAGATAGTGGAGCCATAGGAATCTACATGGATCGAGCCATGAACCTGCCTCTTTGCAAAAGACCCACAACTGATGTAATCACCACCGTCGATGGGACCGAAATAGCTTCCGGTCCAGTAACTCATTCAACTATGGAGATGACACTGTTGGGTCAAGATGGGCATCAAGAGAGCATTGTGTTTGACTTAACCAAGGCCCCACAGTTCCAAATAATTCTGGGAATGTCATGGTTGGAAACTCATAATCCTTGTATTGACTGGCGAGAAAAGAGAGTGACCTTCTCGGATTGTGCACACACTTGTTACCCTGAAAGAACTTTGATCAAAAGACTGGCTACGGTCACAAATCTGATAACTCAGTTACCCCAGGAATACCAGGAATTTCAGGATGTTTACCAGAAAGACCAAGCAAACACGTTACCACCCCACAGATCATATGATTTCCAGATCGACCTCCTACCCGGCGCTCAAATTCCATGCAGCAGAATCTACACCCTCACTGAACCCGAAAATCTTAATTTACGGCAATATTTGGATCAATACCTCGCTAATGGCTTCATTCGCCCGTCCAAGTCTCCGGTAGCATCGTCTTTATTCTTCGTCCCTAAAAAGGAAGGTGACCTTAGGACTTGTATTGACTATCGTGCATTAAACCACATAACGGTAAAAAACCGATACCCGTTGCCCCTGATCCCAGAACTAATGGACCAAGTAAAAGATGCTCGTATCTACACTAAGTTGGACCCCCGAGAGGCGTATCATCTGGTACGAGTGAAAAAAGGCGATGAATGGAAGACTGCCTTCTGTACCAGATACGGTTTGTTCGAATACCAGGTGATGCCTTTTGGGCTTTGCAACGCACCGGCAGCCTTCCAGTATTTTATGAACGATGCCCTTCGCGAACTCATAGACGTCTGTGTTGTTGTATACATAGACGACATCTTAGTATACTCTTCATCTGAATCAGACCATGTGAAGCACGTTCGTTCTGTACTAGAAAAACTACGCCAGCATAAATTATATGCGAAATTGGAAAAGTGCGTTTTTCATACTTCGGAAGTTGAATTCCTTGGATTTATCCTGACCCCAAATGGAGTACGAATGGATTCACGAAAGGTGGATGCATTCCTCAAGTGGCCCTCACCTACCTCGATTAAAGGGGTACAGAGTATGCTTGGATTTGCGAACTTTTACCGCAGATTCATTCCTGATTTTTCACATCTTGTACACCCCATCACGGCTCTTTTGCAGAAAAATAAATGCTTCCAGTGGACAGAAGAAGCTGAAAAGGCCTTCCAAGACCTAAAACAGAAATTTACTTCAGCTCCTGTTTTAAAGCACCCACGTTCAAATCTTCTGTACGTGGTTCAAACTGATGCATCCAGCTTAGCCATGGAAGCTGTCCTTTCCCAAAAGGATCCTGAAACTGGTCAACTTCACCCGGTGGCGTTCTGGTCACGGAAATTTTCAGCACCAGAGTTAAACTATGCAGTTACCGACAAGGAACTACTGGCCATCAAGTCGGCGTTCAAAGCCTGGCGGCATTATCTTCTCGGAGCTCGACACACCATCACCATAATCACGGATCACAGGAACTTACAATATTTAAAGACAGCCAAGGCTCAATCGTCACGCCAACTTAGATGGCCCTTATTCTTTGCGGAATATGATTTCGTGATTACGTACCGACCAGGTTGTCGAAATAGCAAAGCAGATGCCTTATCTCGTATTGGAATGGGAGAAGCATATTCAAATCCAGAACCAGTACCCATAATTTCAGAGAGAAGAATTCTTGGTATAACCACTCTACAGACTCTGGACGACATCCATAAAAAGATTCAACCGCTTTTCGACCCTGCAGCCTTATAAAGCTGGTTGAACAAAGGCAAAGATTATTCAGTCACCGATCACCAACCATACTATCAAGGACGTCTTTACCTACCAAATAAAGAATTACAAGAACATGTTATCTGCAATTACCATGAGTTTTTGATAGAACGGCATCCTGGGATCGCTAAAACCGAGGCCAAGATCAAAAGACCATTCTGGTGGCCTACCTGGCGGAAAGACATTAAGTCATTTGTACTGTCTTGCGGGATTTGCGCCCAAAATAAGACCCAGAAAAGGAAACCAGCAGGCCTATTACAACCTTTGGACATTCCGCCTACGCCTTGGCATACCTTATCCCTTGACTTTATTACTGAACTTCCCCCCATGTAATGGGTATAACACCATCCTAGTTATAGTGGATCTTTTTTCCAAAATGGTTAATTTCACTCCATTAAAGGGTCTACCTTCAGCCTCGACCTTGGCCAAGGAATTTCTAGAACATATCGTCCGAATTCATGGATTCCCCTCCGTATTGGTTTCCGAGCGGGGAAGTCAGTTCATTTCTCAGTTTTGGAGGAAATGCTGTCAATTGGCCCAAATCGACGTTAGACTATCAACCAGCCACCATCCTCAAACCGATGGTCAAACTGAGAGGACCAATCAGACACTAGAGCAATACCTACGGTGCATGTTAACCAAACCAAAGCCAATTGGAAAGACATTTTGTGGATATCCGAATATGCATACAACAACTCATTACACTCAGGAACAGGACAAAGCCCATTTTATACTATATATGGGCGACATCCTCGAACCTCTGAACTCGATTCGCCCCAACACTTCGAGATGTCCGCCGTGAACCATCTACATGCCACTATTACACAAGCTTTTAAAAAGTCAACTGAACATTTGAAACAGGCTAAAGAAAGATACAAGAAAACCGCAGATCAACATAGAAGCGAAGCTCCGAAATATCAGATAGGAGACCAAGTTTGGCTGGCTTCAAGACACATACCTTTAAAGGGGACTTGAACCTTTAACCCCAAGTATTTGGGACCTTACACTATTAAAGCCATTATTAATCCTGTGGCCGTCAAATTGGAGTTACCGTCAAATATGCGAATTCACCCAGCCTTTCCTGTTTCACTTCTAAAGCCAGTACAACCAGGGACAAGGCTAACTAAACCACCTAACCCCATCCTAATAGACGGGGAACCAGAATTTTAAGTAAAGAATATTTTGGACTCAAAAATAGTCAAATCAAGACTTTTTTATCTGGTTGACTGGAAAGGTTATGGTCCAAAAGAAGGGTCATGGGAACCAAGTGACAATATTCATGCACCTCGATTGGTGAAAAGGTTCCACCAGAATTTCCCAGACAAACCGGTACCAGTGAGGAGAACAGCCTTAGGAGGGGCCTTGGGGGGGAGTGCTGTCACAATGCCTGCACCCAGACATCTGGAACAGGTCCATCTGTCCAGGAAACAGGCACCCAAGAAGACACAGGAATTTCCAAAACCCCGCCTAGGGGCTACATGGGTTCAGTCCTGGCGCCGTAGGTGCCAGGCTCATATTGCCAACTTTAAACTATGCAGGTCATCCTGCAAAGAACTCATGTACAGGCCATCATGAGGCCATGAAGAGACTACTTTCCTTTAGGAACTATTTTGCTGCTTGGGTGTGACTCTGGAACTTCTTACCTGGGAACTACTTTTTTGATGCTATTTAAACCACACCCGAAGGGCAACACACGCTTCGCGTTATTCTGCATCTTAGCAGCGTAACGCTCACCGTGTCTGCAGTCCAGCATCCAGTCTACAGCCACACCCGTCTTGTGTCCGGAGCCGATCCTAGAGAAAAAGAAAGAAGAAGAGAAGGTTAGAACAAGGAGATTTCCATTTGGTCATCATCTTTTCCTGGAGCAGCCGCACCTGTGGATAATGGAAAAAGACATTAAAATAAACAGCGTCGCATTGCAAGCTGCAGCGCCGCGCCATACTCACCTGTCTTCGGAGCATCTCCACGACCCTGCGCAGCACCCGTTGAATCTCCGCCCGAAACATCAGCATCTGAAAAGACAAGAACAAACAAAAGGTGAGCGGGGTTCCGCCAAAGACATTCTTTTACTTACCGCAAGATACTTACTTGGAATTTTACTGCTTGAGGCAGCGCTGGTCACCATCTTACGTGAGACATTTTCAGCAAGGCGCTGCACCTGCAAAGAAGATAGAGAACTATTGGTTAAGTACATTTGGAACAATATTACTAGCTAGACAGTGCTAGGTACAAACTGACTCTTACCTAAGCGCTACCTTCATCCATCGAGGCGAACTCACTCCTAGGATCACGCTGCAAGGGAAAAGGTATGAAAGGAGCAAGAGTGAATTAACAGACATTTGAACTCTAAAATAACTATACATTCGGTTTACACACTACTTACCTCAGAGTCATTGTTGTCTGGAACTCTGCCAAATACCTTCGGATCAGTGAAGTAACTGAACTTCTATGTGCCCCTGCAGTTCACGCAGGATGGAGAGTTCATCCTTCCAAACAATAAGGTGAGAACTTACGAAGGGGAATACTGGAAGTTTTCAGGGAAAATAGTGCTAGTGTAACCTCTCTACCAAGGGTGGCTAATCCCCTTTCCTGCTTTTAGGAAAATATTCCTGCGGGCCAGGCAGACGAAACTGAGTGGGCAAGTGCAGTCGATCATCACTTCGCTCCGAGTCACACTGGTGGAGACCGTAGGTGTCTAGCTTCATTCGACGCCCCTGTGGAATCCAGGTGAGCGTAACATATATGTGGTGGGCTAACGTCTTTGAAGTTACAGTGCATACATGTGCATTCTGGCTTTTATATATACGCACGGCGTGATAGAGTGTAAATCGCACCTGGAGTGAGAGGTTGTGCAACCGAAAGAAACATCTGTGTAACATGATGCTAAGAATCCCAAACAGAATTCTCTATCGGTGCAACTTCACTTTAGTAATGACACATATGGGTGCAGTATATGGGCGTAGTATAATGCAGTTTACATGAAGTAGTATTGGTAATTGCTTGCACCTGGCTTAATAAAATCACAATCTAGCATCAGCCCTCCCCTTCAACCTGCCAGTATCTTTCCATGTGTTTGTATGTTCGTTTCTATACAGCTACTGCTTCTCTTATTTGTCACCCCGTGTGACCCTGTGCTATGACCAATGCACCACAGGCCACGGTATGGTGGTTCACCCCAGGAAGGGGCACAATAGGCCACACTTCCAACAAGCCTTGGTGCTGTTAGGCCACTAGAGTGGTGCTGGGCACAGTATATAACATGGCTTTTAATATAACACAATATAAATCAAGGACCATAGTGATGATGAAAGTAATAAATCAAAGGTTGGACGCCATGCCTACCAATGACGTGAGCAGGTTTTATTTGCAAACATTGAAGAGAGCACTGCATTTAAGCAATGTTTTCTACAGGTGATGGAAGGTGGATATCCACACAGCCTACCGACATGAAAAGATTCAGGCACAAATATGCAGACTCCCCTCTCTACTGGAGCCCCTCCATCAACTTCTTCAGAAGATCACCCGCAGTAACATTTTTTAAAACCTTTATTTTTGATTTTTAAAACATTAAACAACTACGCACCCACATTAGGGTGGTTTTAACTCTGCGCCATGTCCTACCTCCCCCCCGCCCTTTCCTCCCCCCTGCCCCCCCGCTCAGTCCTGTGACTCCTATGGGTGTGCAGTCTTTTTCCGGTTACTTGAGACATGTGGCCGGTGTTGTTAGCTCTGTGTCATCACAGCTGGCTTGTTCCTGTGCCAGGGGTGCCTGGCCGAATGTCAGGTGTCTCCTCAGCTTCGTTTAACAGGAATTGTACTAACGGGCCCCAGATGTCAGGTGGGCGGGCATGTAAGGGTAGTGACTTAATAAAGTCCGTTTCCACATCCTGACAGTAAAGAATGTCCCTGCGCCAGGCAGGGATTGTTGGAGGGGGGCCTCGACCCCAGGCCATAGCCACTCTCCTGCGGGCAAGTGTCAACAGGAGTCCTGCCAATGTCCTTGACGGGGCGGAAAGTGATTTTGTCATGCCGAGTAAGGCTGCCGTTTGGCTCGGTTGTATCTCCTCACCCACTATTGCTGCTGTCGTCTCCAAGACTCGGCTCCAGAAGGGTGTTATTTCAGGGCACTCCCATGCGAGGTGGACGAAGTCTGCTGGTTGCATCCCACATCTCTCGCAGTTCGCATCCGCCTCCGGGTGGTGTCTGTTAGCTTTTGCTGGTGTGTAATAGGTCTGGTGGAGGAAGTTGAAATGAATTAGTTTAAGGCGAGAGTTGAGAGCTATTTTTTGTGTCTGTTTCAGGATGTAGGTCCAATCTTCCTCTGGAATGGTCATGTGTAGGGACCTCTCCCATCTGGTCTTTGCCTGAGTAAGTTTGGGTGTCGTGTCTGTGATGATGGATTTGTAGATTTGCGACACCAGCTTGCCCTCGCCTTGCGCCTGTATGGCATTGTGGAGTAGTTGCCAGGTTGGGGGTTGTTGGGGGAAGTCTGGCAAGAGAGCTTGTAGAGTGTACCTGGTCCTGAAATATAGGAATGTGTCAAGTGCGGTGTTGCCGCCTTTCGATTTTGCTTGTTGTGGTGTTATAAAGCCGTCCTCCGTGAAGAAGTCTCCCAGGGTCTTTATTTGTAATTTGTCAACCCACTGGTGAAATACTTTCTCAGATGTCAGTGGAACTCCTGGGATGAACTTTACAGGCAATAACGGAGAGTATCGAGGTTGTACCCCGTATATTTGAGCCAGTCTCTTCCAGACCTTGTACGTTGAAAGCATTGCGTTCATGGTGCAGTTGGGGACGGGAATTTGGCTGAAGACGACTGCTGTTAACAAGTTTGGGGTAGCCAGGGCTCGCTCCACCTGCACGTGAGGTCTGATTGTATGGGTGGCGTACCAATGGCTGAGGAATTGCGCCTGGGCTGCCCAGAAGTACTTCTCCAGGTCTGGGAGGGCGAGGCCCCCGCTCATCACCGGGAGTGTCAACGTTGCGTGCGCCACTCTGGCTGGTTTGCCTGCCCAGAGCAGCTCAAGGACCATACTCTTTAGTCTTTTCAGGAAGGTTTGGGGTAGCAGTATAGGGATATTGGTGAATAGGTACAACAGTTTTGGAAGAATCACCATCTTGACCAGGGAAGTTCTCCCCCAGAGCGTTAGCGGTAAGGACTTCCACCGCGTCACTTTTTCCTGGAGGGACTTGACTACCTCTTCGTAGTTGTCGCGGAACACCTCGTGGTAACTCAGGGACATATGGACCCCCAGGTACCGGACTTTGGACGTTTTCCATGTGAACTGGAAGTCATCCGCGAATGGTTTGGTAGTAGGGGTCAGCGGGAATATGATGGACTTCGCTGGATTGACCTTCAGGCCGGAGGCTGTTCCAAACTTGATTACCTCCCTCATGACCGGGTTTAGATTTTCTTCGGGATCCCGAATGAGCAATGCCACATCGTCTGCGTAGAGGGACGTAATGAGCTTGTGCGGTCCGATTACGAGCCCTCTTTGTTGTCTATGCTCTCTTAGGTTGGAGGCCAACGGTTCCATTATCAGGGCGAAGATGAGTGCTGAGAGCGGGCAGCCCTGTCTGGTGCCCCGTTGGAGCTCTATGGGAGCGGATTTTGCCGTGCCTACGATGATGTTGGAGCGTGGCTTGTTGTACAATAGAGAAACAAGTTTGATGAAGCGCGCACCCAGCCCCATTCTGGTGAGTACGGAGAACATGAACGGCCATTCCACTGAATCGAATGCCTTCTCGGCGTCGAGGAGGACTGCGATTGCTTGAGCTGAGGGATCGAGAGCTTCGATGACGCTGAACAGCCTCCTGATGCCAAAGGTTGTATTGCGGCCCGGTATGAAGCCTGCCTGATCTGCTAGTACCAAGGTGGGCATCAGTGGTAGTAGTCTGTTGGTAAGTACCTTCGCGAGTATCTTGTTGTCGAGATTGAGGAGGGAGATGGGTCTGTATGATGCACAGTCCTCCGATGGTTTGCCTGGTTTGTGCAGAAGGATGATGTTGGCTTCTCGGGTAGAGTGGGGGAGGGATCCCTTCTCCAACGACTCCTCATAAACTGCCGTCAGAAGGGGAGCGATGGTGTGTGCGAAGGCTTTGTAAAACTCCCCGGTTAAGCCGTCTGGGCCGGGAGCTTTGGAGTTCGGGAGGGATTTTATGGCATCAATAATCTCCTCTTGAGTGATTAGCTCATTCAGCGGTTCTCGCAGGGGTTGTTCGACCCAGTACAGTTCAGTATCCTCTAGGTACTCCCTTGCGGCGGTTGGGTCTCCGTTGTGTCTAGTACTGTAGAGTTCTTGATAAAACAGCCTGAATTCTTCTGCCATGTCTTCGTCGGTGTGGGCCATTTGTCCCTGTTTGTTCCTGATCCCTTCTATCGGGGGCAGTTTATTGTCGGCTCTGACCAAGTTTGCCAGAAGAGCGCCCGGTTTTTGCCCCTCGCCGTATTGCCTGACCAATCTGTCGCGGTTTAGGAATTTCACTTCGCGATCGGCGGCGTTCCTGAATCTTTGTAGCTCTTCTCTCAGGGCGACTGATCTTGTTGGGTTGTTTGTGTCGGTGCCTTGAAGTTCTAGCTGTTTTAGCTTCTCTTCGCTGGTTGCCAGCTCCCGCCTTATGAGTTTCAGGATGCCATTTTCTTTGGCGTGGCAGACCCCTCTGATGTAGCACTTCAGAGTTTCCCAGAGCGTGCTGGCTGAGGAAACTGACCCTGTGTTGGCTTCAAGGAACATCGAGATCTCCTTCTTCAGTTCCGTCGCGAAGACCTCGTCTCGCATGGAGCCTGTTTTGAAGCGCCACCTCGTTAGGGGAGGTTTGGGATTAGCCGGGATGAGGACGAGAGTTACTGGGGAGTGGTCTGAGAGAGTTCTTGGTTGGATGTCGCATGAGCCGCTGGTCCATGGGCCGTTCCTTGAGGTCAGAAGGTAGTCGATTCTAGAGCTAGAGTTGTGTGGTGCGGAGTGGAATGTGTATTCTCGCCGCTCTCCGTTTGATGCTCTCCATGAGTCTTTCAGGTCGAATGCTTTGCATATTTCTTTTATTTGGAGGCAGGCTCTGGACGGAGGGTGTGGGGTAGCGTGGGATCTGTCTTTCACCGGGTTCAGCACTGTGTTCATGTCCCCACCCCAGATTATGGTTGCGGGGTCTCGAGACGAGAGATGGGATAGCACCCAGCTGAAGTTGTCAGGGCCGTCTACGTTTGGTGCGTAGGAGTTGACAAGGGTGATTTTTTGGCCATCTATGATGCCACTTACGAGGACTGTCCTCCCTTCGATGTCTTTGGATGTGTGGACAAGGCGGAAGCCAATCCTCTTATGTATAAGGATCGCTACTCCTCTAGAATATGACGAGTAAGAGGAGAAGTACCTGTGGCATCCCCAACTCTTGGCCCACTGATGGTCCTTCCCTGGGAGCAAGTGTGTTTCTTGAATCATGGCTATGTCCACTTCATGTCTCCTTAGGTATTGGAGGATTTTCCTGGTTTTCGATGGGACATTGCCTCCTCTTATGTTCCAGGTTATGACTTTGAATGGAGTAAATTAGGGTCTATGTTGATTCGTCGTCTGTTTCTCAAGCTTGTTGGTATTGTAGTTGGGAGTGATCTGGCGGATAGAATGGAGTCGGGAGGTTCGGAGGTTGGGCTTTGTGTTTGCGTTAGTGAAGCGGGGGGGTGTGGGGGAGATGGCGCGGAACCTGGATGCTCCTCACTGTTGAACCATTGTGAGGATACCCACCTCAACTGGAGGTGGTGTGGTACACTTAACTTCCCTCCCACGCGCGGGCAAACCCCAACAGACCCGCGATGTTCCCTTTTCATCAACAAACAGTAAGGGTTGCTGTGCGTGGGGCACTAGGTGCCTCCCGGGAGTCAAGGGTGGCTCTCCTACGAACTAGAAGTGTCACTTTCTGCGGCATGGGTTTGCGTGGATGCGCTGGAGGCAGGAGGTCGTCTCCCTCGGCTGCCCGGGACGATTATTATGGTGGTTCTCTGCGCCTTTGGTTTTCGCGCTGCGGCCTGGGGTTGTTTGGGGCAGGCCTGCAGCCAGCTCGGTCCAGGTAGTCGTTGGCTTCATCAGGTGTGTGGAAGAAGAACGCTTTCCCATCATGTTGAACGCGAAGCTTTGCCGGGTATAGCATTGAGTAGAGTATTTGGTTGTCTTGCAGTCTCCTCTTTACGGTGGTGAAGGAGCGTCTCTGAGTCTGTACGCTGGGGGAGAAGTCTGGGAAGAACTGAATTGGATCTCCATCGTACTGGAGGTTCCCTTTTTCCCTGGCTGCTTTGAGTATCGCATCGCGATCTTTGTAATTTAACAGTTTTGCAATAATTGGCCGTGGGTTTGCGCCTGGGATTGGTCTTGAATTTGGAATTCTGTGGGCGCGCTCGACTACGAATAGCTGGGAAAGTTCATTCCCGAAGAGCGCTGTGCAGATCTGTTCAACATGGTCTTCCATTTTGCCTTGAAGTTGTTTTTCCCTGATTCCTAATATTCTGATGTTGTTTCTTCTTGAGCGCCCTTCTAAGTCTTCATTTTTGGCACAGACTGCCTTCATTTGGGTTTCAAGGGTGGAGATCCGCGTGGTCAGTGCCGACGTGCCGTCGTCTAGGTCGGAGACCCGTTGTTCCACCGTGTCGAGCCTATCGGCGTGCTTGTCGAGCCTGTGTTGGAGTTGGTCTACTTTAGACGAGAGATTGTCTAGTTTGCTGCCTAGGTCACCAATCCCCGCCTTGAGGTCCATCAGGATTTCCCTAATGTCGAAGCTTGGTATCTGCTCGTCCGACATGGAAGTAGCGGGTGTTGGGGACGCTGTTCTGCACCCTTCGTTGGGGGGTTTGCTGGTATGGCTTGCGTCGAAGTTCAATTTCTTTTGGGTTTTGTCTGTTTTCCCCATTACGCTCTTGTTTCTGCGTTGAATGCTTGACCACCCCCCACTGGTGTTTATAGCGAGTCCGATGCTTTCGACCTGGTGAGGATGGCGAGTGTTCACCGTGCCGGAGCGCGTTCGTGCTCTCCGCTGAGTGAGAGAGATTTAGGGTGTCTTCCGGTCTTGGCGGGTATTGCGCTGTTTTGTGAGAGAGGCCAACAATGTCCACCTTTGTCGAGCTGGAAGCAGCTGAGTGTGGGGCCTGGTTCGCTCGGATTATGGGGCAGGTGATGTGCGTGCTTGGAGCACCCGATTTTGAAGGGGGGATTCGTGGCGCCTGGCAGCGGGGGTAATCTTCGTCGCTTTTGGCGGGCGCTCCGGTTGCCGTCTGTTGGGACTTGGTCAGGCCTTGGAGTGGGGAGTCGTTGCCGGGTATTGGGGCTTGTGCGGCGTCGGGATGAAGGGGCAGCGGGAATGTTCTGTGGCCGTTATTCGGGTGGGCGCCAAGGCAGGCAGTCTGTGTGGGGCTTGTCGTTGCGCCTCCTGAGTTTACACGGTGTCTGGCGAAAGGGGTTTGAGCAGCCTGGTGGGTCGGGAAAGCCGACCTTTCGCGCTGGATGGGGATCCTACCTTCGTGTCTGGCGATCTCCGCTGGATTTTCTGCCTGGTCGCTGCGGGGACGGAGACCGTGTGTCTCTGGGCGCTGTCGTGCGCACGTCAACCCGTTCTCTGGTGTGCCCTCGGTCTCTGACCCAGCGGGTCGCTGCCAGTTCTGGGCGCCGGGTGGCTCGCCGCTACTTCAGCGCTTTCGGGCCCGGGTTGCTCCTCCCCTCTTGGCCTGTTGCTGGTGTGGTCCGCGGGCCTTGGCGCTCGAGCAGGATCTCGGCCGGTGCTTCGCCGTTGGGGAGGAAAAAGGTCTCGGGGTGATCAGAGGCGCCTTCCTAGCGCACCTGGTAGCAGATTTGGGTGAATTGGATGCCGCAGAGGCGAGGATGTCGCAGGATTAATGGAGAGCCACACGGAGCTCTCTAGGAGGCGGCCATCTTGGATGGCTCTCTAGCGCCCTCTGATCACCCGCAGTAACATAACAATGATCTATTTGATTACATCACAGCCATCACTGCAAATGCAATGGCATCAAATTTTTTGCGACTCATTTCAGCGTTAGTTGCAGTCCCTGCCACGTCTTCCCACCTTAATGAATATACCAACCCCCCCATATACAGTGTCACTGAAATTCGTTGTAAACGATGCAGTGAATCAAACTCGCAGTAATAGTCTGCAATTAAATTAACCTATCCCACATAACAAATCAGGTATGGCAGTCATTACAAATGATAAAACTGATCATAAGGTTATTATGATACATGTAGACGATGGGTGGTATGTAGTTCGACAAATAATTTAAACATGAAGAAGAAGAAGACAGTTAGAAGATGAAGATGATCTCCAAATTAGAGATATCTGATGTTTAGTTTTAGAAGTGAGAGCGATGACAATATGGGGTAAAATAACATGTAGCTTCTAATTAGACAAGTCCAGGAAGTAGCAAAGAAGATCCTTTGGTTCTCTCCTCACTGTGAACATTGTAATTTTACTAATAACTCTATGTTAAATGTTTATCTGTTACTTGAAGCTTTTACAAACATATACAACATTTTGATGGTGAAATTGAAATCAACATGTTCACGCATGTGGTGAAAGCTCTTCAGGCTAGAGTTGGCTGGTTAGTGTTCTCTAGAGCAGATATATTGGCCCAATCTGCCCATGATTGCAGGGTGGGAACATTCCAGAAGTTCCTCTGGAAGCTGACCCTTCGTAATGAATCAAATATCCCTTTGGTTATACTAGAGCAGTGGTCTTAAACTGTGGGGCTGTTCCCCAGGGGGGGCAGAAGGATGCCTGGGGGGGGCACAAGGCTCTTAAAAAAGGGATTGTGACTACTTATAATAGAAAATATTGCAGATATGCCACCTGGGCGGCCCACCACAATATATTTACTCAAGGGGGGGCTTGGCAGCAATATTTTTACTCAGGGGAGGTTCAGCATTAACACAAATTGAATGCCACTGTACTAGAGACTGTGGAGACTGTCATTGAACACAGTCTGAACTGTGGCAAAGAATGAGAAACCACCCACACAACAGTAAAAAATCAGAACAAATTAAGATCACATTTTTAATATCCCTGTCCGATCCAATGTGTTTCTCAAGGAGAATATTAACAGCACATTCCTGGAGTGTGTTTGAGAAGAGAGGAGTTCCAGCCTTAATGGATTGAAATGTATCCCAATGTCATCCATGTTGGAACCTAGTTCCAAATCCCACCCATACTAGCGTCTCTAAACAATGAGGAATGCCACAGACTGTTGATGCAAATGAGATGCATTGGGATAGGGAGGTTACATTGTGGAAGAATTAGTCAAATATGAATTCAACGATTTATTGGGATTGAATGTGGCTGAAAATATATGTGGGGGGGTGGGTAATCGTGATAATTAAGATAGAGTGAAGTGGAGGGGTCTGTCTGGGGTCTCCGCTGTATATAGTTGCGGTCAAATTGCCTTAAAGAAAAAAAAAGAACATATTCAACTAATTGTTTTCGATGTAATCACATAGAATCGATACATCGACCAGCCAGACAGAGGGAGACCTTGGAAGTAGTAGAGAAAAGAAGGTGGCCAATGACGGAGGAATTGATGTTCAGGGCAGGCTTTCCAATATTTGGATGAAGAATTTAGTCCACCTCTTGACAGACCAAGACCCCACAACCGTTTGCACCAAAGTTAGTAGAGAGGTCTGTGGATTAAGGAAAGAAGAGTAAGAACAGCTGTTGCTTGCATAGGGTGAAGAGAGCCATAGCGATCAAACAGAGAGAGAGGGAAAGAGAAGGTCTAGTAGGGGGAAGAGGGAGCAGATGAGAAGGAAGAATGTGTAAGGGAGCTATATTGGAGAAAATATCAGCGCTAATTAGCAGCACTCGGATATTCTCTTGAGGGGGTGAGTATCTGTTGTGAGCTGTGTGATGGTCTGTTGGAGTTTGTGGAGCAATGCCAGGCTATTTTGGAGAGTGCCTAAGACTCTGCTATCCGCTGTTATCATGGTTGCCTGAATATTTTCTGGATGTGGACTACAGTCAAGGACATTGTGGGTGCAGGATAAGAATGGAAGAAAGACCCGGGATCACAGGGGGGAGGAATAAGACAGGCCAGCTACTTTAGGCGGGATAGAGTGAAAATACCGGTTGCCAAGCTGCAACATTTTGGCTGACTGTGGAAGACTTTATTCAGCAAGGGAAAGCTAAAATGTTGTGCGGCGATATAGAGTTACAGTGCATCCCCCAACCTCCTTATGCTCTCTGCCACCACATGTCCGCGATCTTTGCAGGCAATGCCACAGCTTTCTTTTCCTCCCTATTCTTATAGGATAAGCACACTGTGCACTCTGCATAGCAAGTACCTGGGAATGACAGCCGTAGTGAAGGTGGCTGATGAATTTTAAAGAAACATTACACACAAATTATACAATGATGAATGCGGTTAAAGAGAAGTAAGAAAAAAAGTTAGGAGTTAGAAAGAACAGAAAGAAAACGACTTTTGTACCGAGTTCGGAATAATTGAAGAAAGATAGACAAACAAATAGGTAAAGGAAGGGAGGATTTTGTTTTGGATTGAGAAGAGCAAAGGAGCAAAAATGGGACTGAACACACAGAGGCTTGACAATAGAGAGCAGATGTATAGATTGAGAGTGTCAAAGATAGGCGAAGTAAGATGAGACCCAAGAAAATAGATAGACCAGAGGAAGACTATGATTCCATTTGTATTCATTGCAAAGAAAATGGAATAGAAGATGAGAGTCAAAAGGCCGAAGGACATAGCGGCCGAAGGACATAGCGCCTCATTCTGAGTTTGCCAGTCTACTGGTGGTAGAGCCGCCAGGATACCGGCAAATGTATATACCGTTTCTGGCACTCAGCCTGGTGGCATTGCCTTGGATTCCGAGTGCTGGAGGGACGGTGTAAATCCCCATTCATGGAGTCCCATTGGATGCCATGAGTGGATTTGCTGTCATTATCCGCACCGGCTATGCCGGTACTGGTAATTAGGGCTTTTTGTTGCTGGTAGGGCACCTGGCTAGCCTGAAGTAATCCAGGTGCCCCACCGGCAAACCCATAGTCAGCCGGTGCGGTAAAGTGTCCGCATCCATGAATAATGCACCGGCCGACTTAGAATGAGACCCATAGTGTGGAGAGAAGGGGTTATAGTACAACAGGGAGGGAGAGAGCAGAGTTATGAACAGAATGACGAGGGGTGAGAGGCGATATAGGTAGAACGACTAAGAGGGCAGAGCAGTAGTCGAGGCAAGAAAATATAAGAGACAAGATAAGAAGTTTAGTTCCATGAAAGTAAAGGGAAGGACGGGCCTTGGAAATATTATTAAAGAAATGAAAAGGGCAGGTTAGGAGTTAAAGTAAAGCTATGAAAAGAAAAGGAAAGGGAATAATCAAAAACAGCACCTAGATCCCAAGCAGAAGTGGAGAAGGAAAGGGAGGAAGGGCGGTAGAAGAAGGCAAGGGGAGGCTCAAGAGGAGGGAGGGTTTGGGCAAGGAAAAAGAGAACCTCAGTCTTAGTCGAGGTGAGGTGAAAAGAGAGAGGGTGCACCCAACATTGAATAGCAAAGAGACAGTTTGAAAGGGCAGTGTGAAGAGTGACGGGCAAAGAAGACAAAGAGGAAAAGATTGGAAAGTTGTCTGTATAGAAGTGACAGGAAATATTGAATTAAGTGATTAGAGTGGAGAGAAGAATAGTGCAGATGGCCAAGAAAAGAAACTTGAGAAAAACTGAATTGAAGAGGTAGTGAAGGCCATTGGCATTGTAAGACCAAAAGTGAGTTCGATCAGAAAGGCAAGAGTGAAACCATTGGCCGACAGAACATGTAAAGAGAGGGAGGACAATCTAGAGAGAATAGGGTGATAAACAGTGTCGCAAGCGGTTTAGGTCGAATTGACCAAAAAAAAGGTCAAAGCGACCAAAAGTTCTAAAAATTCTACCACCAAAGGATCGAACACCAAATGTTTGATCCTTTGGTGGTAGCATTGAAAATAAACGAGGGCTGCGGGGGTGTCCCCCCCATTGCCCCGCTCACTATACTTTATGGTATAGTGAGCGGGCGCTGCGGGGGACACCCCCGCACCGTCCGTTTAAAAAAAAGAAAAGAAAAGGACCCTGCAGCGCTGGTTCCCAATCACGGAAGTGAAAGGGAACTGGTGCTGCAGGAACCAGCGTGAAGATGAAGGTAAGTGGGGTTTGTTTATGTTGGTGGTGTGGGTGTGCTGTGGGTGTGGGTGGGGGGATGTTATGGGTGTGTTGTGCGTGTGTGTGTGAGAATGTGTGTTTTTGCAAATTATCGGGGCTGAAATGTCCGAAAACAAAGTGCTCAAACCTTTGGTCATTCGAACACTTTGTTTTCGGATATTTCAGCTGCGATAATTTTGCCTTCGGTAAAATCACTTGGATTCTCGCAAGCTACATAGAAATCTAGAAGCACTAGTATTCATGAGCGTTAACATGGAAGTCAGAGAGCATCGAGTTAGAGACATGTAAAAGGCAGTTTCCATACAATGAGAGGGGTGAAATCCCAATTGAATAGGTGGCAGGAGAGAAGCTGAGTCAAGATACGAAGGTACATAGGCATAGACAGTACATTCAAGGATTTGGAGAAAAAAAGCGAGGAGAGAGATGGGACAGAAATTAGCAGCAAGAGAAGGGTCGACAGAGTGTATTTTCAGGATGGGAAGAATCATTGCATGTTGAAAAGAAGACAAAAAGACAAGGTGGAGAGCAAGAGATTGACAAGGGCTGTAAGGTAGGGGATGAGTCCAAGGCATACTGGTGGGATGAGAGTAGAGGCAATTGTGTCAAGTAAGGAGGCTGTAGGGTGAGTACGAGTCAGGAATGGGACAGTACTGGTTTAAGGAAGAAAGACGAAAGTAGAGAAGAAGGGGGACAAATCACAGAGTCAGCCAGCAGAGATGGGGAGGTAAAGGATACACTTAAGGAAGAAACTTTAAAAGTGAAGTAGTTAGTGAAGTTGGAAGAACAAAGGGGTAGGTGAAGATACAGAGAAGTCCAGGGGGTGGGGAGAGGAACTGCAACAGGCAACGAGGATTGGGAGAGAGAGAATCTTAGGATTAGAGACGTCATGTTTCTTGGCTAGTAACAGAGAGGAGTCAAAAGAGGAGTGAAGAGAAGATAGCAGCACAATATCAGAAGCAGTTCTGAGATTTCTTCCATCGTCTTTCTGCCGGAGGAAGGGATGTTTGAAGGGCATGAAGAAAAGGTTGAGGGTGGTCCAAGACGAAGTTAAAGGTGAAGGATGGAAGAGGGAGGCAAGAATAGAAGGGTGGCCAGAATGAAAAGTAAAAGCAGCTTGATCAGCAGACAGGTTTGAGAGAATGTTAGGCAAGGGAAGAGTAGAGTTTTAAGGATGAGGGATGAAAAGAATGGAAGCCACAGTGCAAAAGAACTGCAGAAAAAGAGGGGGTTATTGGGGAAAAGGAAGATGGGGAAAAAGGGAAAGGAGAACATTGTCAGAGGAAAAGACTGAAGAAGCAGAGGAAATTGAGTCAGAATCAAAAGAATAGAAGATGAGCTCAAAAGAGCTGGATACATGTGGGATGGGGAGAACCGAGAGAGACAATATAAATCAAGCAGGAAGGGAAATGGAGCAGAGGAGTGAGAGGAGTTTAGGTGAAGGTTGGAGTCACCAAGGAAGAAATAAAGAACATTAGGAGGGAGAAGAGATGAGAGTAGGGAGACTAGATCCTCACAGGAGGAGAGACGCTGTCCTGGAGGACAGTAAACAATAAGAAATGCTAGAGGAAGAGGTGTAACAAAATAATCACAATTACATTGAATATAGGAGACAAGTGGAAGATTGGGAGGAGATGGAGAAGGACACCAGGAGTAGTGGGAAAGAAAGCCAACTCCACTCACTTCACCAGTAGTAGAGGAAAAAAAAGAAAGGCAGGAATAATAGTGTTATGGGGAGTAATCCATATCTCAGTAAGACAAAGGAAATGAAGGGGAATAAAGCACAGGAATTTCCTTAACCTGCCTTCCTTTGCTAGAGCTAGAGACTGGAGATTGGATGGAGTTGTGATGTGTGTGGGTCCAGTATATAGATGCTTAGTCAATTTGCCCCAGTTTTTGACATAGCAATCTGCGGGTGTGAAAGTCAGCTTAATCCGGGCTGCTGACAGAAGCACTGGCCTATCTCTGGCTGTGGGTGCCATTTCTCTTGAAGATCCAGCAGGTCGTAAATAAATGTAGATTATTCTATAAGGTAATTACTATTATTGTCTTTATTGTTTTGGTTTATATAAACCTTTACAATTTTACAAATATACAAATATTTACAAGATTTTTCAAAAATTCATGTATAAGCAGTATTAAGAGATAAAAGCAAGAAACATCCCTAAAACCTTAAACATATTAAAAGGTAATAATATTATTTCTTTACATTAATTGCACTCACAGTCCATTTAGACGGGAATAAATGCTTTTTGTTCAGGTTCAGCTAACACGTTAGTCGTTCACATCTTAGAATCCTTTTTATATCATAGTTGCAATTTGATGCCCATATGTTTCTGTCAAAGTTATACTTTCAAATCTTACATATCCTTATTACAGCTCTTGCGGCATAAATGTAAGCACTTTTATTTTCAGAGCAATTGAATTACCATGTAACATTTCGTGCCACAGCTTATCTCGGTCAACATTTGATATATCCAATACAAATTTTGAAAAACATTCAATTCTTTGTTGTGCTAAATTCGGACAGACCAATAAAAGATGCTTCAAGGTTTCAGTTTGCTCTGGGAGATTACAGAATCTACAACCTACCGACCCATGCATGTTTGAACCACGAATTGTCAAGATTTCATTAGAATTCAGAACATTAAATCTGAAACGCATCGTTCTATTCCTAAATGTCCTGGAAGGATATTTTACTATATAATTTTCTGGTTTTGGAAACCATTTCCAGTAGGAAACTATTTGAGAATATAATTTTGAGTTCAGCAATACAACATTGTTTTCCAACCAGTCGTAAGCTTTTACGGTTTCTTTAACTTTCCCATGATTTCTTAGCAGAGTCCCCAGTGACAAACCCACAGTCTGCAAAGTTTTTACACACGACATTTTTAGAGCAGACATGATGTTTCCCTTTTCTGCAACTTTAAAATAGAAGTATAGCGATTCTCTTTCTGCTGTCAGGCATTTTCTAAGCAGTGCTAGTTTTTTGATGTTCATAATGCAGGAAATGGAAGTCAGTCCTAATTCGTACCTGATCATTTCAAAGGGAATACATTTGGGTATGAAAAATAGTATTTTTCACCGGATTGAGGCTTCTAGATGTTTTAAAAAAGATACTAATGAGTCAGGTAAAAATTACACTTGATGTAACATAGCTTGCATTCAACTCGGTGGGCCTCATTACAACGAAGGTGGCCACGGAATGAACAGTGCCGGTAAGGGGCCGGCACCGTTCATTCCGGGATGCCCTATTACGAGGTCTGCAGCGGGTCCCGCTCTGGAACGCCTGGTCAGACCAGGCGTCCTTAGCGGGACCCGCTAGCAGACCAGGATGCTAACAACGGGCCCGTCATTAACGGGCCCCGTTGTTAGCATCCTCCCCATTCCCATTGAGCCCTATGGATGCTCAAATGGGAATGGAGATGTACTGGGTCTGGGTCCCGAGAATGGGAATTACCGGGCCCGCCAAAGTCAGCATGGCCCAGTAATTCCCTATTCCTGGAACCCGGACCCGGTGCCCGGTATGGTGGTAGGCATGCCGCTAAAAGCAGCATTGCTACCTCCAAACTCATAATGAGGGCCATTGTTTTATTGCTGAATATTGCTTTTCCTTCTCATTCATGTGCTTTATTCCTTATCTGCACTTGATGTTTATTCTATTTTTTGTATTTCTGTTATTTGTGTTAGATTTCTATTACCTTTTGATTTCTAGGGCTTGGCTCTTTCTTAGTGTCCTGATACTTTGTCACTGTACCAGCCAATTTTGTGACTAACTTGCAGGCAGAGTTGGATGTTTTTAGATGAGACATTGGGCCTCATTACAAGTTTAGCGGTCTGGAAATAACATGCTGATAATTCCAATAACCGGCAATCTTTCTGGACCGCACAACTAGGAGAGGGAATGCCTTTAACAACGGTGTCAGTAAAAGCATCCACTGTGCTACCATAGCCAGTAGCACAGTGAACTGAAACTATGTGACCCTCCTGAAGCCGTGCCGGAAACACCGGCACCACAGTAACAAGGCAGCATTGTGATAGCGGTTTTCCCAGAAACACTGGCACAAAAATGCTGGTGCCACCGGGCAAACTGTGCCGGAAACACTGGCCCATGGAGCAGGAAGAAACCAATCTCAGGTGTGGAAGAACAAACCACAGGTGCACCCAATACACCCAGCTGCACACAATGAGCACCAAGACTGCTTAAAAGGACCACACCATACACACTGGCACACAACCATGCTGCCTCTCGTAGCAGTAGCTCTGGACCTGGAGATGCTGCATGCAGGAGTGAAGCTGTAAGAGTGGGCGCTGCATCAGTGGCAACAAGATGACAGGCAGTGGAGGAGGAGGAGGATGAGAAGGAGAATGCTGATGAACAATGGCATGCAAGTGGCGCCCCGGAGGCATGCAACAATACCATGCACAAGGGCCACTCCCTGGGGCCCTGACTGACAGGCAGATCCATACCCTATACCGCCTGAAACAGGGAGACCACCCTGGAACTCATGGAGCTCATACAGGACGACATCCAGAGCATCATAGGAATGCGGACTGCTATACCAACCCTGTTGAAGGTGGCGTCAGTGCTGCACCTTCTTGCCACTTGCACATTCCAACACTCAGTCGACAAGCTGCTTGGCATCTCACAACCTGCATTTTCAACTCCTGGTGCAGGTACTGGATGCCCGTCTGTGCCATGTGTCCCAGTACTTCGCCCTGCCAACTACCCAGGCACAGGTCAATACCACCAAGGTCTGCTTCTATGCACTTGCAGGCATGCCTAATGTATTGGGAGCAGTGGACTGCACACATATAGGCTGCCCACGCCACAGTAGAGGTGTATAGAAACTGTAAGCAGTACCACTCATTGAATGTGCAGGTGATCTGTGATGCAAACCTAACAATCACCCACTGCTGCGCCCGCTTCTCTGGATCAACCCACGACTCCATGGTCCTGCAGTACAGTACCCTGCCTGCATACATGGTGTGTTATGGGGGACAGCTGACTTGGCTATTGGGTGAGTGAAAGCATCAACACACACACACCTATTCAAATGGGAACCAGGGTACAGTGGGGGTTCGTTGTCTGGCACCAGTGCATGTCGCAAAACCACCATGCCAATGCAGGGTTACAATCAACATGCAAAAGTGGGTGGCCATTACTGGAAACTACCACACGTATCAACGGATGGACACACTATCACATTCTGAGCACGGATGGACAGGCACATTCAATGCACTAAAAGTACCAGAATGCATCACTGCCATGTCACAATACCCAGCACATCTCGACTCAGCCCCACTCACCCCCATCAACCGATCCTTTGGCGACAGACCCTAAACACGGCCTGACCAGCATTGCCTGTCACAGGGTGCATCAGGGCAAAAGAGGGCCCACAAGTGCACAGACCCAGATGCATGTGTTACACACTCACATACCCAGAAGTATTCACTGTCCAGTCACTTGAATGTAATGGTCCTCCCTCTGTCCCATTCCTTGCAGGTGATTCTAGTTATCCTTTGCTACCATGGCTAAGGACCCCTGTGAGAGATCCCCCAACTTAAGAGAAAAAAGCCTACAATCGTGCTCAGAGAAGTGCAACAATGAAGCAGACCACTTCACAAAATGAATGTCCAGACGTAAATGCCTTTGCACAACTATATGCAGGGGCGTTGCTAGGGGGGGATAAGGGGGCTATAGCCCCTGGTCTTTTGGTTGTAGCCCCGGATAGAATCTCAGGAGCTACAGCCAAAAGGTTAGCTAGCCCCCAGTCCCAACAGTTCCGACATCAGCTTAGCCCCAGGTCTTTTCCAGACCTAGCAACTCCCCTGACTATATGTATTTTGAATGAAACAATCATCACAAAATGTTTGACCCACCACCACCACCCCTCTCAAACTAACTCTCCCCACCACCTCCTTCTCAACTAACCCTCCCCGCCTAACCCTTTCTACCACCCCCTTCCCAACTGACCCACCCCAACACACCCTCCCCAATACACCCTCTCCAACACACCCTCCCAAACACACCCTCCCAAACCCACACTCTAGGATGCAGTTATGTCACATCTACTGTTGTTCAGGGTCACTTCCGTGGTCTCTTGTTACCAGACGTACCCTTTTTTGATGATCCTGACAGGTGCAGGTAGTGGTGCCTTGGGCTGCTCTGCTGGGAGCTGGCAGGCATGGTGATGGTAGAGGGGGATTCAGAACCAGCCATATCCCTGTGCTCTACGGCCACCTGCAGGGAAAGTGTGAGCGACTCTGCATTTGCAGTGATGGCCCTGTTCCCCTCCCATACCCTCTGTGCCAGCAGGACCGTTGTGAAGGTTGAGTGGCCCAAGGCACGGCCAAAAAGGGCCAGCTGGTGGCTTGCACACTTTCACGCATCATGCGTGTCTCATCAAGCACTGCCTCATATGTCCAGCCATCTCCTCGTGCCCTGATCCAATCCTCCGGATGCGCGCATCCATTTTTCAGGATACTGGGGATCGGTGGTGGAGGTGGGCTGTGCAGGTCCGATGGGGTGAAAGCAGGATGATGATAGGGGGTGTGGTCAGGTGACCCCTCTGTGCTGCTCCCACCCTCCTTCACGGTATCATCATCTGTGGACGTGGCGATGCATCTGGGGGTTGGGGGTGGCAGTGGCCATCTTGGCGGGCCAGTCAGATGTGTGTCTGGGGGAGCCAGTTGTGCCTCCGTGGGTGCTGGCGTGGCTGCAGAGCTGACTGTGCTTCCATGGGTGCTGGTGTGGCTGCAGGGGCAGCTGGCTGTGCCTCTGTGGGTGCTGGTGCGGCTGCAGGAGCAGCTGGCTTGGTCACAGGGCCCGTAGTTTGCATTGGCGTGGCTGGTGTGGCTTTGGCACTGGAGGCGCAGGGTGTGGACCTCCTCCTCTGTGCAGGTGGCTGTGAAGTACTCAGTCCACCCTGCTCGCTGTCAGACAAGGTGCCTCTGGGGGTGAAATGGTCATGCCATTATACACCTCTGTGACATCCTTTGACCTTGCAACATGCAGTTTCAACATTGTGTGACATAATGCCTGTGCATGGAATCATGACGTCAGGATGGCTTTGCATGCATGTGTGTGTGTTATGGGGGTACATTGCTCGTGGTGCATACATGCCAACATGGTCAGGTGTGTGCCTTGTGTATGTGTTACTTCTCACGTCGTCACTTTGTGCACATGACTAGTACTCATGTGGCTATATGTGTGTTGGAATGTTTTGGGGGACAATGTTTGGGTACCCATGTGCAACAGCAATGGTTTTTTGGCCATTCCATGGGTTGAATGTGGTTTGGTGGCATGCAGTTGGACATGTCTCCATGTAATGTGTGCTGCATTTCCCTGCCCACTGTGTATTGTTTTGGTGTGGCACGTTGTACTCACTGCCCTCTGCATGTGTCCCTATGCTGGCCTCTGCTGCTCCCATTCCCTTAAGTCCTTTGAGGTGCAGCACACTGCTGCATTTCTCCTCGCAGGCCATCAGCTTGATTGGGGAGGCCGTCGCACCTCCAGTGGCCAGACATTCCCTCCTGTGGGCCGAGAGCAGGTTGCGGACTCTCAGGCGGACGTCATCGCAATGCTTGTTGCAATCTCTTTGGGTGCGTGGGACGGGGCCCACAGCCGACACCTTCTGCGCCACCTCCTCCCATATGGCATTTTTGAGGATTTGGCTGCTCCGCCTGTGGTCAGTGACGAACAGTTCCCCTGCATTGTCCACTATGGTCTCCGTAAGTATGGTCAATTCCCGCTCCATGAAGCGTGACTTCCGCTGGCGCACATCAAGAACTTTGGTCTTCATATCTGCAGTTAGGTGCTGAATATCACAGTGACTGGATGGCAATAGGAAGTTGGTGAATTTATGTGGATTGGGTTTTTCAAAATGGCCTCCGGCGAACTCCCAGTTCCTGGAATGATGTTGGTTCCAGTCCCAGTGTTTCTGTTGCCGGTGCTTCCGTCGGATACATGCCGGTAACGGTGGCACCGGGATTTTTGATAATGGTGCCACCATTCTTAGTGGTCAATGACAGTGTTTCCATTATACCGGTTGCACTGTTACTGGCATGCCGGATTGCATGCTCCCGCAGGGTTTTGATGTGTCAGTGATTCCGTGGTTGCAATTGCCTGAAGTGGTGCCACCCATTTCATAGAATCACCGCCATATTACCGGCAAACTTGTAATGAAGGCCATTTTCTGTCAGAAAGTGTTTCATGAAATACATTTTTGGTAAGTATAGAAATGAACAAATTTGGAAGATCTGTGAAGTTTCTCAAGATGAAAAATTGCAAAACTTCAATTTCCATCTTGCTTCAAAAACACATATATACATATTTAATTAGTGCCCGGTTAGGCAATTTAATTTTATGGACTGGTTCACTATCCCGGTCATTGGTACCATTTTGATTTTTTGTTGAAATCACTCTGTTGCTAATTAACCCTAATTCATTATTTATTTGCAAGTCATTTTAGGGTTTTCTAGAGCGGAGCTGGGATAAAGGTTCACCGAGGCACCTACTTATCATCAAATTAACTATGTTTCCAACCAAGTGATTAAATAACAATGAATTTGGGAGTGTGATAACAAC
Source organism: Ambystoma mexicanum (assembly GCF_040938575.1). NCBI lineage: Eukaryota > Metazoa > Chordata > Amphibia > Caudata > Ambystomatidae > Ambystoma > Ambystoma mexicanum. The sequence continues at coordinate 404,044,724 of NC_090924.1, forward strand.
TGTTGGTATAAATAGAGCTTTAAAATGTATAGTCAGATTTTTGACAGCAGCAAATATGTGGATAAAAACATATATAAACTATTAATTGAACTCATTGGGTTCGATACCATTGCTGTGCGCTAGTGACCGCTCTGAATTACTGAACCTTTCTTTCTTGATCGACAGCAAACACACTGTTCCCAACCAACCACCCACTACGGTTTGGAAAATGTATATAAAGAATCGATGATCTGGGAAGGTGACTCGCACTCAGACTATAGGTATTTATCAAAACTGAATAGGAATGCAAATAAAAATGTATTCATAACAGGTAATTCTACAGTAGTATTGGATTTATTTCTTGTGATGTACAGCTGACACGTGTTTCGACCACCTGGTCGTTTTCAAGGCTGTGAATTGTTACAGACAATGCTTTAAGCAGAACACAAGATCAAAACGCATGACGTTAGAAGTAATCAAACAATAATAGATTTGGGAGTGGATTCAAATAAAAGGAGTTAAACTGCGCAGGCCTCCTCTAATCTCTGAGTAATTTATGAAATGATTGGTACTCACTGGTAACATGACCCCGGATGTTTCTTACAAATGAATGTGTTTAGGAGTGTAGCAAAAACATATATAGTGTGGTTTTCTTTTTGAAGAAAATGGATGTTAAATATGGTCAGAAATAGCTTACAGGAGTATATTTACAGGTGGTAGATGAGAGTGTGTGAGCAAAGTGGGACATTGATCGGGGACAATATGTAGATAAACACATGTATAGTGTGTGCTCTAATGCAATAGTATGTCACTGAAATGTGGCACCCTAAATGTCATCCCACGTGGGCTTGCCACCTTCCTATATTCCAGGTTGGCGAGTGGAGATTTGTAACACCAATTATCTACAATTCCCTCACTCTTCCTTACTCCTCTCCCTCACTCTCTACCTCTATAACACTCTCTCCCTCTCCTTCTCTCCTCGCCTCAAAACCTACCTTCTGTCCCTTCGATGGTCACACAATCTTCTAGCTTCTTCTCCCCTCTCTCCATTCTACTCCCCTCCTGTGATCTCCTCACTACTCTCTACTCTCCTTTACTCTCTGCTCTCTCCTCTCTACTCTCCTCTCCACTCTCCACTGGCATCTACTCTCCTCTCTCTTCTTTCTGCTCTACTCCCCTCACTCTTCTCTCCTCTCCACTTTCTTCCCTTCTTCTTCACTCACTTTCATGCTCTTCTTACACTCCCTCGGGCACTCCTCTTGCCTTCACTAGCATTTCTTCTACTCTCTCCCTCTAACAACACTCAGACCTTCCAGCAACCATGCATGCACTCTGACAATCAGGTACCACTCTCACTAAAAACCAACGCCTCATCTGCAACGATCTCTACCACAGTCTTCGCAATGCTCTGCTCTGCCGTCTTTCCTTCACCTCATCTCTTGGTCTGCTTCCACGCCACCTAACCTCACCTGAACACTGCTTGCTCCTTTTGTCTCTTGCAGGGTTTTTATACCTCTGAATTCCTGTGGTGGTCTTTCCCTCCCTCTCTGTTGATTTGTCTGCTCATCTGTTTGTTGGGGCCAATCTGATCTTAGTATTTTCCCCAGGGTTGTGCCACAGCACCGGGAAGCTTTAAATCCCTGCTTAATCCCACCCCCTTTCCACTCGTAGCATTCACGTTAGCTTTTCTGATGCAGGTTCCTGTGGTTGTGTCACCGTTGCAGGGATGTGGTGAGTCTTGTTTCAATGTATGAGTAGTTTGCTGGACCATTGCTGGCATTTCTGTCTCAATTGTGAAGCTGGCCGTTTCATTCTGCAGAGCGCGGTGACTTCGATCTGTTGCAGCGCCTCCTGGTACAGGTAGTCCAGAACTGAGAGAAAAATCATTCTGTCTAGAATAGGGTACGGCAGGCATTGGGTGATTGACAGTGGTACCTCCCACATGCAAAAAGACACCGATGGCGGGTTGCAGAGACTGGAGCACTCCCATCTCCCTCACAGAGCCTTTGGGGCAGGACTGGTTCTGGTGAAAACCCTGAAAGGCCTCCAAGCCCAGATGGAAAAGAGTCCTTATCACCCCCTAACCGGGTGATGTCTCTGACCCCGTCGTACCGTGATTCTGCATAAAAATATATGCTGGTTGCCTATAATATGCACACCACAAACACAACGATTTATAGGCGTAACCCTTGATGGATGACACTTTTACAAGGGGAGTGAGAATTGAAAAAGAATCAGGGGCTGACTGTGAGGGAGGAATCAAAACCTACTTCAAAGATACAGCAGTTTCAGATGCTTTCTTCTGCACCCAGCTGCAATAGATATGTGTTATGTTAGTTAGCATTTGTAAAGGGCATCTATCATCATTTTCCTGGCCTCTTGGTGCTAAAGGTTTCTGCAGTCGACAAGAGGAGGATCTTCTCCGGGTGGGTTACCCTCTGAGTGAGTTCCAAGGGCAGCGGGTTGTTGCCCCATGAGATAGGGGGGGGTGTGTATGTAGCCTGCTCACTGCCTCAGGTCCTCAGTCTTTCTGTGACACTTGGGTGTCAGTATTCATTGGAGTTTGTTTTTTGATGTCCTGTGTGTGTGGCGTTGTTGGTCAGGGTGGTCAGACCAATAGGTCTTCCATGACTCATGGGTGTCACTGTTAATATGCATATGTCCATGAGTGTGTGTTGGCTGCATATGTATGTGGCTTAGGTTGGTCAGGCCTTCAGACCTTATGTTACTCCTGCATGCCAGCGTTAGTGTGTGCATGTTCATCCGTGTCGTAGGTTAGCATGGCTTCATGATTCCGGGTGGTCAGACCTTCAGGCCTTCCATGACTCTTCGATGTCAGTGCTGGTTTCAGCACGTTCATCGACGTAGTACGCGAGCGTGGCCTTGTGACACAGCATGGTCTGGAATTCAGCTGTTACATGGATCCTTGGTGGAAGTGTTACTGAGATATGCTCTTCAATCTGTTTGGTGTATCCAGTTATTGTTCAGGCTGATTTTTTTGTACGACCGTGTTCCTTATTGAGTTTGTAAATCAAGGTGGGAGGTGAATGTTGTTATTGTGGACGTGGGTGAGTTTATGAGTGAGCATGGTGTCTGTGCCAGTTTATTAGGGAAGAATATTTCTTAGCTCTTGCAGTTAGGCTTTGGCCCATCTGCCACATCTGGGTTTCAGTTTTAGTGCTAGGCCCTTGCTGTAGAAGGCAAATGCGTTCCTTGGCTCAGGATTCCTGGGGCAGATGAGTGCCTGTGTTATAGAGGTATGCAACTGTGGCTAAGAAGGCCATCTTTGTAGGTATTGGTGACTGTGTTGGAGGTACAGAGAGAGGAGATGGTGTTGCAGGTGGAACTGGCAATCTTAGTAAGAGGTCATGGGGATGGTGACGGTAGAGGGTTATAGCTGATGGTGGTTACCTGAGTGTTAAAGATGGTATCAGTAGTGGAATTGAAGAGGAATGTGGTTATTGATAGAATAAAGGAGTGTCTGGCTGTGTCAACTGATCACAGGACTGTGCTAAGAAGGAAATTAACATAGACGTTCCCCCATCCTCTTCCTGCATGCACTGGTTGAGGTGCTGTGTGTACATCTATGTGATACCTACATGGTGCAGACAAGCGGCATGGGGTAGGGCTGCGCATATGGCAGCAGGTATTCTGTCTCTTTAACATTATGAATAGTTGGGCGCAGCTCTGATCCTTTGTCAGTGTGTTATCTGAGAGTGTAGACGTAGGGTGGGTCCGGCTATGGTCATGTTTTTGGCTAGGATAACTGTAGGCCATCCACATATAATCCTTGACTGGTGAACCTACATTTTTCATGTTCTACAGAAGTGGGGATATGAAGGGAGGAGATGTGCGTTAAGCGATTGATAAAGGCTAAGTAAGAGTGGTAGGAAAGTTGGACTGTCTTTCTGTCATTGTGGTGTTGTCTAGTACATGTACGTTCCCTCTCCCTTCCCCAGGTTCTTGCCTGCTTGTGTTTCTGTGTGCGATGTGGAAGTGTTGGTGCTATTTCTGTTTGGGTGCATGGTGATGCTTCCTCTCTTGGTGTGGGAAGTTCTATTGTGGTCTGTGTAATTACAGGGATCTGTGTTCTGGTGTCTCAGAGAGTCTCTACCTGCATTTGCTCTTTTTGCATGGAAGTCTGTCTGGTTTGCAATGTGCATCTGCATCTGTACGGGGACTGAGTAACTTCAGGGTTATCATGCTCTGTTTGTGGGATCATTCTTGCAGTTCACCTAGTCCACCCTCCCTGTTGACCATGTGGTCCTACACAGAACTCTAGGCCCTCTTTCTCTTTCCTAGAATTTAATAAAGATGTATCAAAAGAAGAAGGGAACAGTGGGTCTTCTTGGATTTGTTTTCAGGATAATGGGAAGGGCTCAGTGATTGGCCAGCAATAGTTGTTTGCGTTGATCTTACTGTGTGGTGGTGAGACGTGAGACTGCGGAGGTTTGCAATAATGCTTCAGAAGTACAGCTCTTAGCAACTACAGCAATAGATGGGCTGAAACCGGACATTGATGCAAGCTTTGTCGCCCCTTTCTCCAATAAACGTTGCGGCCCTGAGTAAGCTGATTAGCTAAGTGAAAAGCTGCAAAAAAGCATCTTACCCCAAACCTCCTGTGAATGCCCAGACCATGGAAAGTGAAGTAATGCACCACCTGCAAAGATCTACATCCGTCCAAGTAGGACCTGCTCTGCTGTGATAACCTGACTTTAGAACAACCAGAGGCATTGACATCACATTCAGCCAGTAGCCTTAAAAATCTTGACCTGCATGCAGCCTACAGCACTATTAATTATTCCATCATATTCCAATATCTCCAAGACTGTATGGGAATTATGGGGACAACCCTCGCTAATACAATCTCCTTCGTCCAACATTAATCAGACCAGAATTAAATAGCAGTCTTCCCTTTGGTACACCAATATATAACCTGTGGTGTATACAAAGCTCTGTCGCCTACCCTTGGCTACTCAATGTTCGTCCGGCCGCCCGCCTCCATGATTGAGTTGCAGAAGGTGTTATTCTAACTATATACAGGTGGTTCATAGATCCTGAGGTACTTGGCAAGAGCTACGTAACATCATCTATATGTCTAAACCTGTCTGTCTTAAGTCTAAATAAGTCTAAATAATTTGAGGCTAAGCAGATTTATTCTCCATAGATCCAAAAGAGAAGAAAGAACTGTTGTTTTGAAGAAGCAATTTAGAACATTTTTTCATTGACACATTTAATGCATAATAAACATCAAACTATCAAAGTGATAAACTATCTTTACATTTCAGAAGTCCATCATCCATAAATAATCCTCCAGAAGTTCTTAACAAGACCAGTAGTTTAGGGTTCATAACAATGTTCTGATTTCACCTAATAAGCGAGCAATGGGAGAAACGGCAATTCCCACTCTGCTTTGGTTTGTACACAGAATTGAACTGTTCAGGGCATGTGTAATGAAGTGGATTAAATTTTCCTACTGAAAAAAACTGGAAAGAATTGAAACCCTCACTCGTTGGTCACGCCTTTGCCTTCTTTAGCAACACAATCGTGAAGCAGCTCAACAACCATTTTGAGGAGTTCCCGTTGAGCCCTGGCGTAAGGGGCAGAACGTAATGATATGCATTCTTTCCTGAGATTATTACATCTACTGCTGACCTCAGGGGCATGATTGCACACATGCACCTACGCAATCTGGTCCAGACTATAGATTGGAACCTGATACAAGATGGACATCCTCAGTACATCTCAAAACAAGCGTGCATACATCATAGCAAATGAGAGGTGTGAATGACCTCCCTCACTAACTACCGTGGATGTAACGTACTTGGAAGTTAGAGAAGAGACGTCTAACCCATTCTAGTCACAGGAGTCAAACAGACAAAATGAAAGGTGTGAAGAAGTAGAAATAACCAAGAGACATTTGCTCTTGAAGAAGGGCTACGCCCGCAACACGTAGGGCTCAAGACTTTATTGTTCATCGATTACAAGTTTATATATACATATCATAACAATTTAGTTTCTTGCTATTGTTAATGCTGATTATGACTAACCATTGTGAATAATAGAAGTCATGATATCATGCAGATATTTTACTCAGAATGAGATGGTAAATACACAAATTATTGACTGACTAGCTCAGTATGGAAGGTGTGCAGGGGACGGGAGGGTCCACCACTTAAGGACAGTTAGTAGGTATTTGTTCATGTAACAGTTTTCAGTGCTTGAGCTGTGTTTTTCTCCCCCGTACCCTAAAAGTTTGCATAAATATTGTTAGACAACATTGAATTAGTTGATTTATACCTCTTAAATCGGTGTGCAGGCCACAATAGTTTTTCTATATTGCAGCTCAACAACCAATTTGAAGCCGTAGATTTATTGAGGGCCCTGTAACGTGGGGTAGCCACCGTAATCACAGCCGCTGCTGGCACCAGTTTACCATCAGGCAGCGGGGACGCTGTTGCTATCACCACTGTGCGCATGCACCCTTCACTTTTTCCCAGCCCCCCTCCCCCTCGCAATGCGCTACACCAGGGCTGCTCCACCGAGGCAGTTTAGGCTTTCCTTCACCTGGGCTCCCCCGATGGAGCACCCCAGGACTTGCTCCATCCCGCTCTTCACCCGGGCCGTCTGACATATGCGGCATGGGAGGACTTTTTAGAAGGGTCCTGCTCCGCTGGCCACGAGGTAGGCCAACAGGGGGCAAGACTGGGCAGCCTGATTTGGGCTGCCCCACTCACGTGGCCCGGACTGTGTTGTTCTTCTTCGGGCCGGGCATCCCCAGGCACGTTGCCTGGGCCCTTTACAAAGCTGGGTCAATCCTGTCACTCTACCGAGTGGGCCAACGACCACCACAGCCCACGACCCTTGGGATGAATGACTTACTAAACAGTTCTGTCTTAGAAAGTGATTATGCTAATAACAATTTGGGGCGTGAGTTGGGCCCGATCTATGAATTGAACAAATGCATTCAGGCCTCCATTGGTGCATTAACTCCATTCATTGATAAGAAATTACTGCATGACTGAGCAGTGAACCTTTCACCTCCTATGCTTCCGCGTCTATACGCTTCGCAATTTAAAAATACAACCGATGATGCTAGAAACCGAGTCCCGAGTCCTTTTATGTCAAAGGAAGGGATCCGGTCTCCGCCATCATCTCAGCAAGCCTATTCCAACTTTGCAGAAGCTATGAATAACCCGATTCCTAATAATCTACAGGCTGATGACCGTAATGAAATACCCTATATCACTCCGCCCTCCAGTCCTTACACCTTTCCAGTCATTGTTAGGATTTTGGATCTGCTTGACAAAGGTCATGATTTTACACATATGGAACTCAGTGAAATGAAGTGCTCCTCGAATGAGATGTTGCTTAAGCTTAATCGCCTTGAAGGTTTCCTGATGGCAAAGAGACCTTTCACTATGTACTTTGCCCTTGTGCCGTCAGCACCCATCAGCTATCTATCATTCCTCCGAAACCCCAATATGTAGAGAAACAGACTCAGTACTGTATTCTCAACTTGAATGAAAAACCTCAGTCAGTTCATTTATGCTCACCTCAGGTTGAGCCCGTTGCGACTCCTCTTATTGATGGTAATGATATTGCTGCTATTAAACAGGACATCAGAGAGATAAAACTTGTCTTAAACAGAATAGATCTCACTCCTCAGCCTGATCCAACTTTACTTCCTTCTGTAGGCCCTCCATCTTGATAAAAAATATTGAAGACTCTAAGATTGATGCGGTTAATGAAAGCGAATCTAATGATAAATCTTTGTTTATCTCAAGGCGCTTAAAAAAATCCATTTGAAAGCTAATAAACGGGCTTAATATCCACAGGAAAGACAAACTACTGTTGAAGAAAGATGGCCTTAAATCATCTGATGTGGAGATGGAGGTTGATCCTGCTGAGAAAAGTGCATTGCCTGCTATCCAAGATGACGACGCAATTGATGTTGAACAACTTTCAGAGGAAAGTCGTGCCCTCCTACTCCATCCCCTATCTCCCAAAATAAGAATTAAAAAAAACAAACAAAATAAAAATACCAGCACAGTCGCTCTTGGCTCTTGCACTAAAAGTCTTCAGACTAGGCTCCACCAACATGTCAGCCAAATGTAAATCTCAGTTGAAGGCTCCGTTATCTGGTGTTCAGGATAGCACTGTTCCCTTACTGAAACCAGACACTATGAAAATGCAAAACAATTTAGACAATTATTTTCCCTCAACAGGTTTAAAAACAACTTCCAAATTAGGGCCCGGTTCTCTTGTCCCATCGACGCCTATAGGGATGCAAAATCACTTTAAAGCCTCAGATTTCACGCATGAAATATTTCCTGTCTTAACGACTCAGGCCGCTCTATCTTATGCTGAAGTCTGCTGCAAAGATTCTCACTCTCTTTCAAAAAACGATTATGTGATTATCTGTGGCCCAGGTAAGCATAGAGGACTTTCTGATTCAGCACCCACTGATGGCCCAATAATCCCAATGGCAGTATCCACTGCATCTTCATATAAGAATGTGCATGGAGATTGGATTATCGATCACTACAATCAAACTACTCGTGGTTATGATGACGAACAAGGCGTAGTGGCTCGCACTCCAAAAGATCGGGGGGGCAATGCTCAAATTCAGATTTTATTTTTAAACATGATCCAAACCCTAAATATAGCTGTAAAGAGTGGTGCCCTATCTTCCCAATTATTAGCAAGGAAATTTAATTTTCATCCACAGACTGTGATGGATGCGCAGCATCCTCCCTTGGACTGGCCCCAAAGTCTACCTGAGGTGAATGCCTCACCTTCAATGGAAGCGCCCGTAGTCATCCCACAGACTCCCACTGTACTTAACCAAGATTCTGCTGTTATATCCCATGTTCTGTCTCCCTCCGTGCAACCTTCCACTGAAGGCGGAGTGATATCTGAAGAATTTAACATCATAGGACTGGAAGGTACTCCTGAAATCTTAAAGGGGGATAGGATTAATAGGAATTTCCTCTTGGGATTACTTGCAAAGATCCAATCATTGCGTATTTTGACCACCACTGATTTCAATCGTATTGCCTTGTCAGTTGAGAATAATCTCAGAATGTTGGGTAATTCAATGGTGCCTAAATTAATTTGAGGCTTTAGAGCAGAGCTAAAGAACATGGGCTTTTGTCTCTACACCTTTAATAACAAGTTAGTCGCACAGGAATTTTTGCAGAAATCTGCTCAAAAGTTGGTTGGAGCCCTGCCCTATGGGATACCGAATGGCTCGTCCATGGAACAATCTTGTATATCCAGCTTATTGCAATGTCAGGAGGAAACCAAAATCTAGCGTGGGTTGAACCCTTAATTAGTTCAATTTATTCCTTACAAAATGCAGCAACTTAGAAAATAAAAAAAGCTGACCTTATCCTCGTTTCTTAGAACTCATATGGCCATCATGCACTTCAAGGTTGGGTAGATAACTTTCTGGGTGAAGTGCAACCTGACATCATCTTTTTACAGGAAACCATGAGTATGACTGACTTGCTTCTAGAAGGGTATTTTACTGTCTGTAGGCATGCAACTAAGGGCCTACTCGGTAGTCCGATGGGAGGGCTCGTAATTGCAATTAGTAACAGGATTAATTGTAATTCAACCTAGATATATTCCTCTTCCAATATGTTAGCGATGGAAATCAATCTGTTTAAAAAAAGATGTTGATCATTTATTTGTGTTATCCTTATATTGGAATCCTCGTAAAATAGTTTTGGAGGAGATGTTTAATGATCTAGATCAAAGCTTGGAATGTATTCATAGTGTAACAGCGAGGCCCAGAATAATCATATTTGTATTTGTATTTGTTTAGTTATAACGTGCAGACCATCAGGCCCGGGGGCATCAGGGCGCAGTTTGTACAACGGTTGCAAGGAAAAACATACAGGTAAGGAGATTACATTACAAAATTTAAACAATACCAGCAAATAACAATCATACTAATTACATATATTACATAGGTTACAATGCACTTAGGATTAACTGAGGAAGTATCCTAGTGTGAACAAAATCATTAGCAAAAGTAGCAGGCCGGAAATGGAGTCAGGGGAGGCGGGCCAGGGTAAGTAAGACAGAGATGTCGAGCGTGTGTTTTAATGCTGGTCATAGAGCCAAGATTTGGTTTCAGTCTTGAAGGTTTTGAAGGAGTCTTCAGCTCTGATAGTTGCAGGGAGGGTGTTCTAAAGTTTAGAGGCTAGGACAGGGAAGCTGGTTCCTCCCGCTTTCTGAAGCTTAAACCTGGGGATAGTTAGGCAGAGAGTCTGAGCAGTTCTTAGTGGACGGGCAGTAGAGTGGCGCGAAAGCCGAATAAAGAGATAGATCGGGGCCTTGTTGGCTAGACATTTGTGCGTGAGGGCAAGAGTTTTTAGGGAGATTCTCTGCTTCACCGGTAGCCACTTTAGGCTGGTTCTGGCTTCTGAGAAAGGTGGTTGCGAAGGATGTTCAGGGCCGCTCGAATGGCATTGTTCTGGGTAGTTTGGAGTTTGGAGAGGTTCTCTTGGCTATTGCCTAAGTAAAGAGCACTGCAGTAATCAATGTTTGCCATGATAAGTGTTCTGGCTAGTGTGACACTGTTGGGGGTAGTGAGAAATGGTCTGCAGGCTGAAATGAGTTTGCACGTGTAGGCAGAGGCAGACCTAACTGCATTTGTTTGTCTCGATAGGGATAGAGTCGAGTCTAGGTAAAAGCCTAATGTTTTGGTGTCTTTCGAGACACGTATGGTATTGCCGTCTATGGTGAACGACTGATAAGATGGCTCAAGTTTGCTCAGGCGCTGTGAGGTACCCAAGATAAGGAGCTCCGTCTTATCATCGTTCAGACATAGCTGGTGCTGGGCCATCCAAGCTTGGATGACCAGGTAGACGTCATTGAGGGCCTTGGTGTCAGCCAGATAATCACCTGAGATGGGAATGAGTATCTGGGTGTCGTCCGCATAATTAGTGTAGGGGATACCCAAATAGTCAAGCACATCAAAGAGTGGTTTCGTAAAGATATTGTAAAGTGTCGGTGACACCCAAGAACCCTGAGGTACGCCGCAATGAATAGGGGAAGGATCCGCAGCTGCGGAGACCCTCATGGATCTGTTGCTCAAGAAGAATTTGATCCAGGCTGCAGCAGACGGTGAGAAGTTGGCAGCAGAGTGGAGGTGCCTGCAAAGGATTTGGTGGTTAACCAAATCAAATGCGGCGGAGAGGTCGAGGAGTAATAGCATTGCTAGTTTGCCATTGTCCTTTAGTACTTCAATCTGAGTTTTTAGGTCTAATAGAGCCGTTTCGGTCCCATGTCTGGGCCGAAATCCGGATTGTCGTAGACCTAACAGATTGTTTGATTCGAGGTAGTTTTGGATCTGCAGGTAAGCTGCGCGGTCCAGTATCTTAAGCAGAAATGGTACTGTAGTAATAGGTGGAATTTGTGTAGCGGGTGATTTCAATTCCCTATGTCTCAGGAGCAAAGTGGCGACTAACTCCAAAGGCAATGTAGCGAATGCCGGAGCACAGAGTCGAGGTGTCAAATGGATGGATTACTTCGATACTTGGGAGCTTTCATTTTTAAGCAATCTGTCAACGGGTGCTCAGCACACATGTCGTTGTGGTAACTTTACCTCCATGATTGACTTTTTTGCAATATCTGAGTCAATGCTGCACTTAGTTCCGCCTGTAACGATCCATCCACTTCCCACAGGTGATCCTGCACCCCTTCAATTAACTCTAACTTTGTTACATGAGTCACATAGCATTAACCATCTGTTGCCTTAAACGAAAGTAAGCGACATAAGCTATCCGTGAGGTGGAATCCAGGATTATGCAAGCGAAGTTCAGTGAAACTAAAGTATGAATACTCCATTGCTTCTTGTCATTGGGGTCCTGACGTCTCACCTTTTGTAAAAGAAAGAGTCATGGGTGAGTTAGTTGCTGCAGTTATTCAATCTATTCAAGTCAAATGCAGTTCTAGAGATGTTCCTAGGTCTCACAAATATGACCATGAGACACAGCTTTTAAAACATAAAAAAACAAAAAAACAAAGACTTACGTATTATTACAAAAAGAATTCTCAATTCTGATCGGGCTAAATTTGCCAAAAATCGAACGTTAACTTTGTACAAAAATAAACAGAGACTTCTGCGCAAAGACAAGTCCAATGAGTTTAACTGCGAGATAGTACGCAAACTATGTATGCATGATACCAAATGTATACATGGTCTATTTTGGAGAAATATTCTATTCCATCTCGTTTCAGATTTTTATCCCCTGCACCGTGTTTTCAAGCAAAATGGGACTCTTTTAATTGGTACGTGAATTACATAATTTGGACAATTAATAAATTATCACCGTCTAATGCTCCTGGTCCGGATGGCATCCCGGCATGTATGTACAAATCCGAACCAGCCACTTGGGCATACATTCTTAAAATTAAGTTTGATGTAATTCTCAAAACTGGTAACATACCGGAGCAATGGGGGACGTCCTTAATTGTCCCAATCTATAAAAAAGGAAATGCATTGGATCCTCACAATTATCTCCCCATTTCGCTTATCGACACAAGTGCGAATATCTTTGCAAGCTTACTACTGTATGATTTTGGAAAGCATATTGCAGACAAAAATCTTTGGTTTTAGGAAGGAGATGGGCACCTCGCTTAATGCAACTCTGATGGCCCATATTATTGCCAATACAAAAAAGGAGCATACCCTGTATACATTGCAAGCATCAATCTCTCTTCTGCCTTTGATTCAGTGGTAAGACAGCTTCTTTTGTCCAAATTATTATCATTGGGTATACCCTCAGAAATTATATATTGGTTAATAAGATTAAATTCCAATACGGCATACAAGGTTAAGCTGTCCAAAGAAGGTGCTAGTACTGAAGCCATTAGAACCTATATTGATCTTAAGCAAGGCTGCAACCTTGCTGCAATTCTTTTTAATCTTTATATCTGTGATCTGGATCAAGTATGGAAGGAGCTTGGCATGTACTCTGTAAGAATAGGTACCCTTAGACTCCATTGGCTCGCATTTGCTGATGATCTTCTAATAATCAATACAACACCAGCTGGTTTACAGGCCAAAGTGTCCGCATTTGAAAAAGATGCTTATAATCTGACTCTAATTCCAAATATTAGCAAAACAAGCATTCTGATTTTACATGCAGGAAGAAAAATAAAATCATTCAAATGGAACATTAGGGAAACTTGCAGTGCAGCTTCAAAGTGAGATTTGCTACTTGGGCTACCAACTAAGTAGCAATTCTACTATTTCCATCTGGAAAGAAAGACTCAATCAGAAGGCTCATTCATTAGGAAGCCAAATGAAGCTAAGTTTTACAAAATACTGTCAATTTACTCTTATTCCTTTATGTGATTGCGTTACCATGAAAGTGCAAGCAGTTCTCATTTATATCCTGGACATATGCCCCTTTGATTTAAGCTCCTACTTGGACTCGTTTCAAGGTCGCTTATTGAAAGGAGCCTTGCATATGGCTTTGTCAATCCCTAATTGTGTGAGCAGGCATGAGCTAAGCCTCATTTCACTATCTTCCAAAGTGCTATGGCGTTCATTGTCAAGCTACACTAAAATTCTGAATCCTCCAAACAATTGCCTTTATAAAGATCTGCAATGTTTAATGGATGAAGAATCAGTTGATTCCATTAATAGATTCAAAACCTGTATGCAAGAGGTTCTAGAGAGACTGGGTTTAACACACAATGATCTATGTATTAGACCTGCGTATGCTAAAAAGAAATTGTTCGAAGAAGATTGGAATCGAACCATTGACCAATTGAAACATTACTCTTTGTACACTGAATATGCCAAATTCTTTAGAAAGCGCATACCACGTAACCAGTATGTTGCGATATTTCCATGTTCGATTATTAGAGGGTTATTCATGCGTTTTAAAATGAATCAATTCAAAACTAAGGAACAATGTCAGCATTGGGCAGGTATGCCGATGCATATGCAATCCATGGAATGTAGATTTCCTCATTGTTTTGAACCAGTTGAAACCTTGAAACATTTGGTGCTAGAATGTTCTTATTTTAAAAGTTTGCGATCACTCATATTGATGAAATTTGTTAATATCGAATTTGTTGACTGCACTGAATTTTTATGGGATCGACTCATGAACGGCACGCATTACCCATTAATTTTAGCATTAGGAAACGTTTTAAAGATTGTGGAAAAGGAACTTGCTTGTTTTGAACTTGAAGCGGTTAGCAGTTGATGCTGTTAATCAATTTAATTTAAATTGTATTTTAAATAATGGGTATTATATCTGCAAATTCAAATTGTAAATTGAAATATTATATGAATGTGAAGATGTATTAATGTGCTATGTATGAACTGTTCTTAATGATATTTCATGTTTTTTTGTAAAGTTTTTTTTCGACCAAATACAATGGGAAAATAAAATGTAAAAAATGTCAAGTGATAAACAAGGTGCAATGTTCTTCATAACAGTTCCGCCTATGCTCAAACATCCACAGGCCAGCAACTCGAAATGGAGGAAGCCATTTGCAATTCGTCCACTAGAATTTCCAACCGGAAAACAACAGAGGTATTAAGGAAGCAGGGTGCATGTGTTTGTCCCTTATCCCCGAACAGATAGAAACAAAGCCACTGTAGACACGGCGGGGGACTCTCCCTCTCCTTATGAGCCTAAAATTAGAATTGTTTGTAAAAACCTGAAAACGACAGCTATTGGCCAGATCTGCTTGTTTCCTTGAGAGCTAAGGGGCTGTGGGAGCAGTGAGACGCTTGGCCTGTAGGAAAGGCAGCGCTGGAAATGGGGAAACGATTCTACTGACAGGGAAAGTGTTTCTCCTTGTACCTTACCCAACAATATACGTATAAATAAAGTCAAAGTTGCCATGCCACTATGCAGCTCCAAAATTGTTGATGAATAAACATGAATAAACATTATTCTGTCCGCTTTTTACCATTGCCACTAAGGTTGGCATACCCATCGAGATCCTAGTTTGACATTTTCTATGCGTTTGACATTCCAAGTAAGCGCCCAGTTCCCAGAAATACAGGACACTACACAGTAGCCTTACATATTATGGTGAGTAAAGGCCCACTGCTTAAACTCTGCTTTTGCAACGGAAACTGAAAAGACAAAAAACAGAACAGAACATAATAGAGAACTATAGGTACCAGAATACAATTGAATGTCAGCCTAAACACATCTCCTAGGTTTTAACATTTTACCATTTAGGTGATAATGGCCCACTGCATTAAGTAATGACTAAGCAAAGTAAGTGAATTACCCAGCTGTTGACAAGCTGGTACAGCCCACAGAGGCGTGCCATTATCGTGATTAGCACCAAGCTGCATCAGGCGAGAGGCTTGCAGGGGGAAAGGTGTGAGGAACTTTCTTCGTGAGAGACCCCGGCAAAGACATCTCGCGTGAAATCGCACGTGCGAAGCACGCTCAGCTCCCGGAGCCCGCCAGACTGAAATGCGGACCGGGATACAGGAGGATGCTCCCCACGCTGCTCTTACAGGACCAGGCCTGCAGCCTGACGTGCATGCAATACAGTCAGGCCTTCCCTTGTCTGACTGTGCTACCTAGGCTGTGTTACTAGTTGAACTCCATGAAGGCATAATCCACTGCTGTGAGCCCAACAACAGTGGTTTCCAGCCAGGTCACGTGAGAGATATTGGGTCTCATTACGATATTCGCGGTAAAAAACAAACCTTACCGGCATGGAGGCAATACCGCGTCCGGTTAGAACTGACGCCGCTAACAGCGGCCGATTACGAGAATGCGTGCACGCGCGTAGCGGCATGCCGGTATCGTCTGTACCGGCATGCCGTTAATGACCCTAAAACCTCTGTTAGCGGCATCATGCAAAGCGCTGACACCTCCTCTGCCTTCGTCCACCCCTAAATAACGGGCACCGGCAATAACAGGTCCAGCAATACCGGGCCCGGCAATACCGGAACCGGAAGTAACGTCATCGCGCCGGAACAGGAAATGCAACGATGGTCATCTTGAAAAACACAATCCATTGCCATCCTACAGACACAGGACCTGGATCCACACACCACCAGCTACATCTCCAGCACAATACCTAAGGCCATCAAAAAAGGTGCCTCCCGTCAGCGAAAGGTGCGCTTCTCGGAGGATGAGTTAAATATGCTCGCAGACAATATGGCCCAGAATGCAGATGTGGTCTTAGCAGCAGACCTCAGGTGACCTGCCCAGATAAAAAAAAAAAGAAATATGGGAGGAAGTGGCCCGAATGGTCAGTGTGGTCGGCACCACCCACCGCACCGTCAAAGATGTAAAAAACGGAGGGATGACCTGCGCCTCTGTGTGCGTAATATCCTATCGGCCAATCAGAGCCTGGGACTGGCTACAGGCTGCATGTCCAACTCCCCAATAAAGCTCACCCGATGGGAGGAAACCTGTGCAAGTACGATTGGCATGGAGGGCATTGAGGCAGTGGGAGACATGGAGCGTGGTGTCCCGTCATTGGCAGATGGAGGTGAGTGTCCACACAAACCACTGGAATCCAAAGCATGGTGATGGGCCACAAATGTGAAAGTGACATAAGCCAATGCATTGGCCATCACACACATGGACACATCCCTGCCTAGATGCTGTCCGCAGCACCGTCACATCAACATGCATGCAGCATGCAAATGCCATACCTGAGACACACCCCACAAGCAGCTAAACGGCATGTGTCACACTGCATGCAGTCCACAACACAACGGCATGTCACACAGCATACACCACCTTACACATGTGAGAACCTGACATATGCCTGAATAACCCCCCCATATAGCAAGAAACCTGTATGTCACAACTCTTAGACAGCAAATCATCACATGTGTACAACTGCAATAATACCAAAGTATGCATAATGCATGTACAACCATCACTGATGCTGCGCCTCTCTTTGTCCCCCACAGGCACAGATTCCGACAGCGATGCTGAGGATACAGCCGCACAGGCCAGGACACCATCCAAAAAGGCCAGGGTCAGGGATGACGGCACAAGGCCATCCACATCTAAGGGCACTGGCAAACAACAGCCACCCAAGGCATTGCCGAGGCACAGGGGCGGCAAAGAATAGCTGCAAAACCCACAGCAGCTATACAGGTGGAATCCACTGATCCTGAGCCAGTGGCAGAGGGGACCTGTCTGCTGCAAACAGCTCCGTGGGGGAGGCAGCTGCCACAGTGCCCCAGAGTGGGGACGAAGCACAGTGCCAGGCTGAGGTATGTCTCCCTGAGGGCGACAACCTGTCCATGGATGTGGTGGGCACACCCAGCGCTAAGCAAATCACCCAGCACACCCCGCAGAGCAGCCCCAATAGCACCCCACTGGAACAGTCCCGAGGAGAGGCATTCAAAGAGGCCTGGAGCCCACCAGAGGTCACACATGCATTTGGCCCCTCAGCAGATGTCCCATCCACCACAACAGGCATCCGGGAAGGAGAGTTGCGCATGGCCCAAATGGAGGGGCGGCAGCAGGAGCTCACAGGCCTCGTGAAGCACTATGTTTCCGATGGTGCCTTGACAAGGCAGGAGGCCCGTGAAAACACTACAGCCATTACAGGGGCCATGGAGTCAAGCACCAGGTGGATTTGCGAGGAGCTGTCAGGGGTGAGGCAGGTCCTGGCCAGGATTGCCCAGGCCTTGGAGGCTCAGCATCCTGCCCCAACAGTGCAGCATGCGGGCACTGCATCATCGTCAAGCTCCACCCAGACGAGCCCCCTGTGTAGGTCTGCACGCAAAACACAGCGCTCTGACATGCAGCCCCCGGAGGCCGACAGAGGCTGCCAGTAGCAGGGGCAGCCTGCATGTGCAGTCTCATTTTGACTCATGTTGCACTGACCATGATTGCACATCATGTGTGGGGGAGTTGTGGGGGGAGGGGGGTGTGTGGGGGAGTTCTGGGGGGAGGGGGTGGGGGAGAGGGTGGTTGGGGGAGTCGTGGGGGAGGGGGAGGGTGGAGGACTATGTGTGTGTGAGGTGGAGGGTAAATGCACATTGTATATATTGCCTGTTCAACACACCTGTTGTGTAGAAAAAACATCACATTACTGGACATTGCTCATTGTGTATTTGTGCTTTATTGGTTTACAGTGCACAGTGTCCATGTACCCCCACACCCAGTACCCAGAGTCCCACATCCATGGCACCCTCTGTATCCATGTGTCTTAGAAATATTGGCCTATCAAAGACTGGCGCACAGCACGTCCCTCATGTGCATCGCCACCTGGCTGATGTGCAACCCCTTCTTCTTCATCATCCTCATCCTCACCTGGTGGTTGTTGGTCAACGTCAGGCGGCAGAGGCATGTTCTGTCGGATGCACATGTTGTGCAACATAGCACAGACCATGATGATCTTGGCCACCTTCTCATACCCTTACAGGAGTGCCCCACCCGACCTGCTGAGGGAGCGGAAACGTGCCTTCAACAGGCCAAAGGTCTGCTCAATCAGCACACGGGTCCGGGTATGGACCTGATTTTAGTCCTCTTTGTGCCTGTTCTGCGGGTTCCAAACAGGGGTGAGGAGCCACGGCTTCAAGGGATAGCCAGCATCACCTGCATGGGAGCAAAATGTGGTATATGTGAGTCAATTCCTACCCTGACACTTGTACTAATCACTATCATGCCTGCAGATATTTGTTGTTCACATGCACATGCCCCTGGATGTCTGCACACATGGTTATTTGACACAAAGTGTGCTGTTCCATGGTCTACAGGTGTGGCTTGCGTCGTCCAGATGATGCA
Organism: Ambystoma mexicanum; assembly: GCF_040938575.1. Taxonomy (NCBI): domain Eukaryota; kingdom Metazoa; phylum Chordata; class Amphibia; order Caudata; family Ambystomatidae; genus Ambystoma; species Ambystoma mexicanum. The sequence goes on from NC_090924.1 coordinate 404,063,470, forward strand.
GGGTGTCCACTTCCTTGCTGGTGTTGATGCACTGTGGATGCCTGCCACTGTATTTGCAATCATATAGGTGATCTGGAGTGAAACGCATGTATTTTTACTAGTAGCATTGGCACGTTTCATCATGATTAGTCATTCATCGGTTATTATTCCCATGGTGACATGCAGCGCTACTGTGGTTGTGGGCCAGTGACAATCAGTGAATTCCCTTGGTGGATCGATTTGTGTGCACTCCTGGATGCATGTCCTGTGTTGTGTTTTGTTGCAGTAATGTACATTGTGCATACTCACAGCATGTTGCTGCATTGTGTTACAGAGTGTACGGTCTGATGATGTGCAGTGGACGTGTTGAGGGATGTGAGCTGGTTGAAAGTCTGGCATTTTGGCATTGGTGTGCAGCTTCCAAAATTTCTATGACGTTTAGGTGTCATGTTCAGTCTGGGATGTTTTGGGGGACAGTGTTTTACAGAATTGGAATTGTCCAGTCACCACCCCAATCTCACCCGGGTGGTGTGTGCATCTCTCCCCCCCTCATTACACTGACATGTGCCTGTCATGCAACTTACCAAGCAGCCAGGCACGTCATCCAGCATGTGACTCCATGTAGCGTGGTATCGTGGCGTTCCGCAGGACCATTGAATCATGAGTTGATCCGGGATATCGGCATAACAATGTGTGATGAACTTGCTGGAGTCACATACCATCTGCACATTGACGGAGTGGTTTAGCTTACGATTGTGGTACGCCACCTCCATGGCATGTGGGACCACCAATTCCACATGGGTGCAGTCGAGGGCACCGATACAATTTGGCATGCCTGCCAGTGCATAGAAGCCAATTTTAGTGTCAAAGATCTCCCGGGCAGTCTGTGGTAGGGATATGTAGTTGCTTGCATGCTTCAGGAGGGCATCCAGCACTTGGGTCAGCATGCGTGAAAAAATAGGTTGTGATATGTCATGCATCTGCCCCACTGTGTGCTGGTAGGTGCCTGTGGCCAGGAAGTGAAGCACAGACACTACCTTCAGTAGAGAGGGGATGGCGGTGCGGATTTCAATCAGGCTGACAATGTCGTCGTGTATCATGTCCACAATGGTGGTGATGGTGTCCCGGTCCAGGCAGTACAAGGTGCGGATCTGCACAGGAGTTAGGTTGAAAGGACTGGCTCTGATGCGAGGGATTGGTGGCTGCCTGCATGGTACCACTGGCTACACTGGTGGGACTTGCTGGTCCTGTCTCACCCTCCTTCTCCTCCTGCGTTTCCTCTCTAGTGCCTGTTGTAGTTGTTGCTCATGGAGTAGCAATGCAAGCATGTCCTGCAGCCCCAATATCGCAACTGCAAGTGGGATCATTTTGGTGTGGGAAGGGGTGTGGTGTGAGGGTGTGCTCCTTTTGTGCTGGGCCAGACTCCACTGCCTCCACCTGTGCTGATTGTGATACCTGTGGCTGTTCGGAACACAGCACATTGCTATTAGCGGGTGATCCGCGATGACAGTGTTGCTGGTATCACGGTATCCCTAATTACTGCCTTCGGGATGCCGGTAGGTGCATGTCTGCGTGACTTGTGATGTCCTCCTGTTAGCGGCATCCCGGTATTGCTGGCACGAAGGGCCGCGTACCCGCGCCCTTGCCGGTACAGAGGAGCACAGTCTCAGCGGTGGTGCTAATACCGGATGCCTACTCGTAATGGGCCGTAGCGGTATGCGGTGCCGTTATTCCCTTACCGGCATTGTTTTTCCATTACCCCAAATCTCGTAATGAGGCCCATTGAGTTGCAGCGACTCCACTTATGCTCTGTATGTGTGTACATGCAAACAATGTGCCAACCGGGGCAATAAAGCATGTCACAAAAGAAATCTGTGTCTTGCGTTCCTTCCAGGCCACCACAAAAGGCAATAAGGAAAAACAAAATTAGCAGGGTGCGCAGAAAGTGGCATGCACAGAAGAGGAAGCAGATGGCAGCGATGGTGAACCACGAAAGTAACGATGGAGCCAGATGAGGGAGGACGTGGAGAGTCAGGTGACTGAGAGGTAGAGCGGGGAGAAGGGGTAACTGGGGAAGTCGTGGAAATAATCTTGCTGGGGGATGTGACAGGGAAGGGAGAGAAACCTTGAAAGAGCAGGTGGAAGGAAAAGAGTGTAGAGATGGAGTGCAGGGAACGTGGGCCTACACTAACAAATACAGCCCGCATTCCCAGCATGCTGACTGGAGTATGCAAATTCTATGGGAGCTAATATGATGATATTGGAGTTCGAGGTGGGCCATACTGGCTGGCAACACCCTGCTCCGGAGGCCATTATTTCCATTAGCTCGCTGTTGCCCTGAGCGGGGTGGGATGAGGGAAGTGGGCTAACAAGGTCGAGGGAGAAGAGGAAACCCTGAAAAACAGAGAGCGCAGAGAAGTACTCAAAGAGGGGCACGTGATAGTGATGATAGAATGCATAAGGGGCCTTTTCGGCTGTTGCTTGAAGATTCTGTTAAGACCGATATAAGACGTGGTGAAGAGAGCCAGTGGTTTAGGAAGGCAGACAGCATTGACACGAGGATGTAAGTGGCGAAGGGGTGGGGAGCAGAGGAGGAGGGTAGAACACCTTGGAGTGAGAGCAATGCCATCAAGGAAGAAGGAATGCCGGGACTGCAATGTTACATGGGTAAATAAAATGTGCATACCCTGATGCCGATTGGTGCATTCTACGGTTGCTAATGTACTTTAAAGACTAATAGACAAACTACAAAAGTGATACAGTGTCATGCTTATAGTCATTGTTCAACTCTGGCATGCAGCTTTTTGTTCATGATGTGAAAAACATTTGAAGTCTACACATTAGCAAACCCTTTTTGAGTCACAAAAGCAGGCATCCTGGAAATAAACTCAGCAGCTGCGCTGTTGCTTTTAGGCGCAGATGCATGATCACAGTTGTTTTCACCTAAACATTAGCACTATTCGGAGGGCTGCTGTTCATTCAGACTGTTAAAAGTGTTTACCAGTTCCGCATGAAATGCTTGGGTGCAGCGTCCCAAAGATAAAAGATATGTAAGAGTTAAGGGAGCTGCGATGCCCCCCATGAAATGAAGCCCTGTACCATTATTATTACAGCAGCCGCACACAGCTCTCCCCTGCTTGTCTGGGGAGGAGAGATGGAGTGGTAAATTTGGCGTTATATGGCTTGCATGGAATTGCGCTCCCTGGAACAGTGCTGTAGCACAGCAATTTTTAGTTAAGTCCCATGCCAGAAACTTAAGCTCCTATTCCTTTACTGCAGAAGGGAAGATTCTGTGGAATGGAGATGGCTATCTGAGGTTCAAAGAGAAATCCTGTTTAAGCAGACCTCTCTCTATTTGCCAAAATATGTCTCTCTAGTTGCCAAAATATGTCAGAAGAACCATGTGCAATCATCCTTAAAGTTAAAGGTCTTAGGCCAGTTATTGTTAGCATTGAATTAAGTTTTCAATACCAAGGTTTAACCATGTACTGACATCAGGACCTACTACACCGAATCCCAAGAAGAGATGTGTTTTGAATATGATCTAAAGATAATAGTGAAGATAAGCCTGACCAATGAAATCAGAAGAATTGGAGAAAGATGGGATTTCTTTGAAGAGGTTTTGTACAATCATATTTGGGGGGGGGGGGGTGGAGGGTGATAAATGTATCTAGGAGTGTTTAAAATTGCTGCAAAAAGTACATAAACTGCCAAATTATATTTTATTGTGGAGACTTGGGTTTGTTTGGTCCTGCAACACCATCTAACCACTACCCAGAGCTTTTGTACAATAAACTTGCTTTATGTACAACTGTGTACTCGCTTCTTAAGTGGTAGGTCTGTCTTGGGTTAAGGTGATTAAAGGTCCACCCCTACACAGGCAAGGGGCGGTGTAATTGTTTTGCAAAAATGTAATGGCAGTGGATTTTCGGTGGCACGACAGGCAGTTCGCTGTGCAGAAATATGAACGGCGGCAGGCTGTATTTTTGGTGGGATCACGTCCCTCTCAAGTGTTGGCCGGTGTGAAGGGCCTTGGGTTTTTCTTTTCATCAGTTTTTGACTATGGTGGCCAGCGGGGGTAAGTTTTGTTAGACCGTAACACTCAGCAGATTGAGGGCATAGAAGTTAATGTATGGAAAAAGGGAGAACAAGGGACTGGTGTGTAGACACATGGAGTGCTGTATGTGCCGTTAGCATGGTAGGATGCACACCCAGGGTGCAGGTGTTGTCTGGGGCAAGGGTGGAACCAGGACAACATCAGGGAAAGGCGGCGGAGTACAGCACACCCCTGCTTATGGTATGTGACTTTATTAACTATGCAAAACAAGGGTGCATTCTTGTGTATCACATTTTACAGTAATAGTCTTTTGGAGACCAAATATCCGTAGACAATCTCAACAAAGGTAGACATTCTAAACATCATGTTCATGTATTTAGGGTAGTTATCTGAAACTTCACATGCAATCTCTGACCCGCCTCAGACCACTTTGCATAGGGGCATAGATACAAGAACAAAGACTGAGTTTAAGCAGATTAGGTTGATACAGTCTGTAAGGAATTCAAACATCTGCACAATGGGTGTGCACTCGCGTGGGTTTTTTTAATCTTTTTTTAAATTAAATGGAATGATGGCAGATGAATCCCAGAAAATGTGTGGGGCTAACCCACACACATTTTCCTATGCACACAGCTTGACGTACACATAAGCCTATGTGCTCTGGTTGGACACAGCCTACAGGGCAGTCCCCGCTGTCATATTTAGTTGGGATATGAAAGGAGGAGTACACAATGCATCTCCAAGAGGGGGAGGACCAACCTTCCCCCTGCCATGGCGAGCCTAATTAACTAACAAGGGCACCATGGATCCGCCCTATTCTTTTGTTGGGCCGGCAGCTGGTGGCATTGATTCACATACCAATCAGGGGTATTTCCAACAGGCCAACATGGAGCCCGGCTGCAGAGGTTAACACAGGAGGCAGGAAACCCCAACAACCTTTCATATGCAACTGTGTTAACTTGAAGCAAGCTCCCGCCCTCAGTATCGATTGACAGTGAACTGTCATGTCTGGGACTGCGTCTTTACAGTAGTCAACCATGCAGGGGGACCCCATTCATAAAGTATGAGTATGTGGTTTGCAGGAGCAGGAAAGTCTGGCCCCACTGCAGCTTCAAGGGAGACCTGCCGCTTGAATCAGGAACCACAGACAGCTCCATTAACCACAGAGACCCTTTGATCCACAATAGACAGGAAGATGAGTGGGACTTAGTATTACATGTTTTCAACTCTTTTCCTTTTCTGTTGCAAAGCACTCTGGTTATGACCTCACGCATACAGGAGATTGTGGTGAGGACACAGGATTGGTTAATAAAGGTGGGCTTAGCCTACACCAATCCCTGTGGTCCATTTGATTTTAAAAGTGGGCTGAGCCCCTCTTTTGGCAGATCATTTGAAGACTTTGAAAGGAGTGGCAAGTATAACTCTTCATTGGAAGGTACAGTCTGCCTTACATCTTCTGCTCCGCCAGTGAAGGAAGGCCAGGACCTCCAAGAGGGAAGCAAGATCCCTCCCCTAAACATCTCCCAGCAAATAGAGGGAGATACAGAATCCAGAGGACCCTCCAGCATTCCAGAACCGATAACCAGCCAGCACAGAGCATGCCCTGCTAGGCTCTGCAGCAGGCTTCCTATGTGGGAAGTGCCAGAGAGCCTCTGAACCCAAAACCAAGGACAAGACAACTGGCTCCAACATACTCCTCAGCTTTGGGCCATCAGCCTTAAAGGACGACACAAGTTCGGTAAAGAAGCTCGGAGAAGTGCATCGACGAGCATCTACCAATGTCTGCCTTAAAGGACATTTTTGAGCCAGTCGAGTCCCTCGAGCTGCAATCGACTGCTATGCGGACTATGTTACGCTGTAGTCGCTTAAAGCCATCAGAGATGTCTTGACCAGTGCTTCAGAACTGCCGACAAGCACCTAGACAAAGCTTCCTGACCTTGAGGCGCCGGGTAGACCAGTGTTCTGACTTGAGTGTCGTGTAGACCGTTGATACCTCCGTCCCCAAGTGACGCACAGGGGAACCTAAAAGAACCCCGCTGTGCGACCTTTGGAGCCACACGTGGGAGATGTTGTTTCCCGAATCCACGGAACCTCAGGAACACCGATGCTGCTGCAGAAAGAACGGGGTTAAGTACCAGGCAAATACAATAGAATACAAGAATCACAAGGTCTGAATGATCTTACCTATCCAGTGTTTGGAAAACCCAGGAGACCTAGTGAAGGAGGTTCGAGACTCAGATGAGAGGTAGTCCCCAGAACAACAGGGACTGGAGTCACACGTGGGTACAGGACAGCCCACCTTAACCAAGGGCTTGGAGACGTAGCGTGAGCCCTCAAAGGGCAATGGCGTAGTGCAGACAAACAAAGTTCAAAGGGATAATCCGAAGGCAAGTGAGGGACGGGCCGAGGTTCAGCGATGAGTCAACAGTTCCAAGCAAAGGTACAAAGGATAATCCGAAGGAGTCCAAGTGAGTGATCCAAAGTCAAGGTAAACCAGAAGAGCAAAAGTCCAGACGTAGCACCAAACAGAGTCGAAAGACAGCTGAGAAGCGGTGAGTGCTCCGTGCATCAAGCATTATGTACTGTGCGCTTCCGAGTCACGTGACGCCCTCCATCGTCACGTGGAAAACGCCGCTCAGAGTCACGTGAGCGGACGACTGTTCGATGCGGAAGCGTTCTGCCGCCTCTTCTGCTGTGTGCTCTCCATGGCAACTGCCAATGCAGGAAGGGCTGCAACCGGGCACGTACATTGTACCCGCTACAGAGCTTTCGGTCCTGTGGGGCAACCAAATCACGTGAGTCTCGAAACCTGGGGGGAGTAGTGTGGGAAACCGGGGAAGGTGCTGTGGGGGTACAAGCAGTGTTCTGATGTGCAGAGGAGCGTCTAACATAGCCCCCCCCAACAGCCCATGACCCCGTGGGCAGGACGGGTGATCCCGATGGAATCGGGACACCAACCGAGGAGCGTTAACGTCCAGGGCAGTAACCCAAGAACGCTCCTCCGGGCCATAACCCGCCCAGTCCACCAAATACTGGAGCCTACCCCTAAACCAACGGGAACCCAGAATAGCCGAGACTTCAAAGACATCAGGAGATGCCAGGGACACCGGGGCCACCGGGGCACGGAGACGGGAGGAAGCAGGGCAAGGCTTGAGAAGGGAGACATGAAAAACGGGATGGATGCGCCAAGAGCTCGGGAGAACCAGGCGAAAAGCCACAGGATTCACAACCTGGGATATCACATACGGCCCAACAAAGCGAGGCAGAAGTTTCCGACAACCAACCAGGCGAAGGTGACGGGAAGACAACCACACCCGGGAACCCACCGCAAGGGGAGGAGCAGCCAAGCGCTTGCCCTCAGCACGGGACTTCATGGAGGCCTTCGCTTCAGTAAGGTGGACCAAAGTACGAGCATGAACAGCAGACAGATCCCTAAAACAAGCTGTGGCAGCAGGATTCAAAGAGACAGAAGCGTCAGGGACGGGCAAGACCTTGGGGTGTTGGCCATAGAGGGCGTAGAAAGGAGAGAGACCGGTAGCAGAATGAGCCGCGTTGTTGTAGGCGAACTCGGCAAGCCGCAAAACACTCAACCAGGAGGACTGTTGCTCTAAGATAAGGCACCGGAGATACTGCTCCATAGATTGATTCGTCCTTTCAGTCTGCCCATCAGTCTCGGGATGATAGGCCGAGGTGTACCTGGTATCGATGCCAAGCAGCTTAGTCAAAGCTTGCCAAAAAGGAGACGTGAATTGCGACCCTCGATCAGAGATAAGGACAGAAGGGAGCCCAAACAAAGAGAAAACCGATTCGAAAAACAAGTCAGCCAGGACCGGGGCCGAAGGGATCCCCTTACAGGGGACAAAGCAAGCCATTTTGGTGAATGTATCCACCTCCACCCAGATGGTATCAAAACCCCGCACCCTGGGGAGGTCGGTCATGAAATCCATGGTCAAAGTGTGCCAAGGTCTCGGGGGAACCGGTAGCAGAAGCAGCAGGCCAATTGGGCGGCCCCTGCAGTGTTTGGCTTGAGCGCAAACAGAGCAGGAGTTGACATAACATTCCACGTTGCGCTTCATAGAAGGCCACCAGCACCAATGCTTTAGGAGATCCATGGTACGTTCCTGACTGGGATGGGCGTTAAAGGGGGCATCATGAGACCATTCAAGGGCCAGGTTACGGGTGTCGGGCGTGGGGAGAAACAGACGATCATGCACGAAAGGCAAGCCGTCACAACACACCGGATCCCAATCTCGCAGTTGGTCAGAGTGACTGCTCGTCCATGCTCACACAGAATCCAACAATGAGAGAGAGGGAGTACAGAGACAGATCACGTGACTCTTGCCTAGAAGAGTATCAGGGAAGGTTGGCAATGAGACCCCACCCGGAGTGCGTGACAAAGCATCCGCTTTCCCATGAGTAACCCCGGGACGATGGGTGATGTGAAAGTCAAAAGCGAAAAAGAAGAGGTGCCACCGGACCTGTCTGCTGTTGATGCACTTCAGGGAGGCCAAGTCTTGCAAGTTCTGGTGATCGGAATAGACAGTGATCGGGTGCCTGGCCCCCAGGAGATGATGGCGCCAGACACGAAAGGCGTCCATGACAGCCAGAAGTTCCTTCTCCGTCACAGTATAATGGGTCTCAGTACTGGAAAACTTGCGGGAGTGGTATGCCACCGGGTGCAACTTGCCCGTGGTCGGACAGGTCTGGGACAAAACCGTACCGAGGGCGAAGGAAGAGGCGTCTGCCTCAACTATGAATGGGAGTTCGGGATTGGGGTGCTGAAGGATTGGTGCGGTGGTGAAAGCGGTCTTCAGAGCCTCGAAGGCTTCCTGATGTTCCTTCCGCCACTGATAGTGTACCTGAGGGCTAGTCAGAGCCGTGAGTGGGGCCACAATGGTGGAAAAGGATGAAATAAAGCGCCTGTAGAAGTTGGCGAAACCCAAAAAGGCCTGCAAGGCCTTGAGCGTCTGAGGTATCGGCCATTCTAGGACCGCCCTCACCTTGGATTCGTTCATGGACAGGGCCCCAGGGGTGATGTGGAAACCCAGAAACTCAACAGACGTCTTATGGAACTGACATTTCTCGGGTTTGGCAAACAGCGAATGTTTCCTTAGATGGGATAAGACCTCCCGGACATGCTGCACGTGGTCATCTAGATCTCGCGAAAAGATCAGGATGTCATCCAGATAAACAACCATGCACACGTCCAGAATGTCCCTGAATATGTCATTCATAAAACGCTGGAATGTGGCCGGGGCGCGCATAAGCCAAAGGGCATGACTAGGTATTCGTACAACCTGTAACGGGTGCAAAAAGCAGTTTTCCACTCATCGCCCTCGCGGACGCGCACTAGATTGTATGCGCCCCGAAGGTCCATCTTGGTAAAAACGGAGGCATGGGATAAGCGGTCCAGGAGGGGGGTGATCAAAGGGATTGGATACCTGTCCTTTTTAGTGATGGCATTAAGGCGCCGGTAATCCATGCAAGGGCGTAGATCCCCCTCTTTCATGGGAACGAAGAAAATAGGGCTTGCAGCTGGTGAAGTAGAGGGACGGATGTGGCCTACTCGTAAGGCGTTCTGGACATACTGCTTCAGAGCATGTTCTTCCGAGGGGGACAGAGAATAGATCCTACCCGAAGGAACGGCAGAACCCGGGATTAGTTCAATCGGGCAGTCATATGGTCGGTGTGGGGGAAGCACCTCGGAAGAACCGCGATCGAACACTGATTCGAATGCCTTGTACTCAGGGGGAATTCCGCTAACCACCCCTCCAACAGTATGGGAATCCACAACCACCGTCATTCAATGTGAGATGAGCGAGAGCTCCCAGGGCCCGTGATGGAGTATCTGCTTCCTGATGGGCTGGGAGGCAATAGTTCTGGCAGATATCTGACTCAAAGAGGACCGTGCCTGTTTGCCAATTAATGAGAGGATTGTGCTCACGCAACCAGGGTATTCCTAATATGATACCGAACTGGGGTGTGGTAATCAGGTCAAAACTTAGCGTCTCTGTATGAATGTCTTGTATAGTCAATAAGAGGGGGGCAGTTTGATGCCTAACGGGACCAGAGACTAGAGCAGTGCCGTCTACAGCCTGGACAGGTTCGGGTCAGGTTTTCACCACTAAAGGTAGATTGAGAGAATGGGCTAAAGCAATGTCTACGTAGTTCCCTGTGGCACCAGAGTCAATGATGATCGTGACTGCGTGGGAGATACCCGCAGAGGGACAAAGAGTGGCCTGTACAAAGATGGGCTGGACACGAGCAAAAGCAGGAGAGGCACCCGGAGATGAGGACTGGAAGCTCAACCTGGTCTCCGGTTCTAGGGTCGAGCTGTCCGAAAAACCTGGGACTTCTTGGGACATCGGGGGCATTCCTTAACATAGTGTCCCGTGATGCCACAATAAAAGCATGCATTATCCACCCTCCTACGTTCTCTCTCGGATGTCGTGATGGGACTACGTAACCCTCCCACTTGCATGGGTTCCTCAGTGCTGGAGGCGGGAGTATTGACCGTTGTAGGGTGGGAGAAGCCCAACTCAGCCCTGCACTCTGTGCGACGTGCATCTACCTGCAGGGCAAGATCCACTAGTTCTTGATACTGAGTGGGCACGGAGGGGACCAGTGATAAGGCATCTTCATTGGATTACTCAACCCTCTATAGAAGACTACCGCCCGCTTGCTTTCTGGCCATGATGTCTCGGCTACCAATTGGTTGAAGCGGGTGATGTAGTCTATCAAGGCCCCTCTACCCTGGGTTAGTGCCAACAGCTCCAGATCCCTGGATTGTGCCTTGTAACGGGTGTCGAAGACTCGGGACATCTCAGTAACTAGCAGGTCAATATCATAGAGAACCGGACTATTGTTCTCCAGAAAAGGGTTAGCCCAAGCGGCAGCTGTTCCGGCCAGGTGAGACAGGGTAAAGGCCGCTTTAGCAGTGGAGTTGGGGAAGGCCAGAGGTCTGCACAGGAAGTGCAACTTGCACTGATTGATGAAGGTCCTGAACTTCTTGGGGTCGCCTTGGTAACGTTCAGGAGCAGCCAGGGGAGAAGGGGCTGGAAGGACCGCCGGGGTTGGGGCTGGGGTACTTGCCACTGGAGGAGGCGTGGCTGGGGTGGCAGCATCCCCGAATTCAGAGTCTGCAGGGAGGGAGTGCTGGACACTCTGTATGGAATCTAATCTTTGGTGAATCACGGTGTTTGCAGCGGCCATATCCGCCCTTAATATTGTAATTGCCTGTACTAAAGCAGCTATGGGTTCTTCCGTGGACCCCTGCATTGTTCAACACGACTATACGGCTTCTCAGTCTGTTCTGACTTGAGTGTTGTGTAGACCGTTGATACCTCCGTCCCCAAGTGACGCACAGGGGAACCTAAAAGAACCCCGCTGTGCAACCTTTGGAGCCACAGGTGGGAGATGTTGCTTCCCGGATCCACGGAACCTCAGGAACACTGATGCTGCTGCAGAAAGAACGGGGTTAAGTACCAAGCAAATACAATAGAATACAAGAATCACAAGGTCTGAATGATCTTACCTATCCGGTGTTTGGAAAACCCAGGAGACCTAGTGAAGGAGGTTCAAGACTCAGATGAGAGGTAGTCCCCAGAACAACGGGGACCGGAGTCACACGTGGGTACAGGACAGCCCACCTTAACCAAGGGCTTGGAGACGTAGCGTGAGCCCTCAAGGGGCAATGGCGTAGTGCAGACAAACAAAGTTCAAAGGGATGATCCAAAGGCAAGTGAGGGACGGGCCGAGGTTCAGCAATGAGTCAACAGTTCCAAGCAAAGGTACAAAGGATAATCCGAAGGAGTCCAAGTGAGTGATCCAAAGTCAAGGTAAACCAGAAGAGCAAAAGTCCAGACGTAGCACCAAACAGAGTCGAAAGACAGCTGAGAAGCGGTGAGTGCTCCGTGCATCAAGCGTTATGTACTGTGTGCTTCCGAGTCACGTGACGCCCTCCATCGTCACGTGGAAAACGCCGCTCTGAGTCACGTGAGCGGACGACTGTTCGATGCGGAAGCGTTCTGCCGCCCCTTCTGCTGTGTGCTCTCCATGGCAACTGCCAATGCAGGAAGGGCTGCAACCAGGCACGTACATTGTACCCGGTACAGAGCTTTCGGTCCTGTGGGGCAACCAAATCATGTGAGTCTCGAAACCTGGGGGGAGTAGTGTGGGAAACCGGGGAAGGTGTTGTGGGGATACTAGCAGTGTTCTGATGTGCAGAGGAGCGTCTAACAACCAGCCTGTAGCCATCCGTCCAGCTTCATTTGCCGAACTGTTTTCCGCCTGATCCCCGTAGCTGTCTTCCGTCTTGAACTCTGTCACAGAAGCTGCAAAGTGCCCTTAAACCATCTCAACCCTGTTGAGGACTAAGTACACCTACAAGCACAAGGTAGATTGTGGTTCTGTCCCCCTGGTCCTCCTTTGATAGCCCCTAGAGGCATTTTAAGAGCCATTGCTCCCTTTGTGCTGAAGCCAAGTATCCTTGAACTGTTGCGATTATTTACTATACCGACCACCCTCATGTCAGTATCCAGAGTACATCCCATTTCCTTCTTGAAACTGTCTGTCCTCTGTATTCCTTTACAGGGTGGGCTGTATTTCGTAGTGTTGCTCTAACTGGCTGTTGTGATAATGATAAAGTAGATATTTTTATAAAACCTTGACTGGACAGTCCCTTTTATCATTGGGTAATAATTGTATTTTCGCTGTGTTGCAACTAACCAACGATCCACGACCTGTCGGAGATAAGCCCGCCGTTCCGTCCAAGTTACCGAAATTTGACAAGGAGGTTTATAAGTGCTTGTTTTTCCAATCTGTTTCGATCCCTTCTGGTGTACTAGAAGTCTGGGGCTGATTGATGGTTTAGAAACCGATATTCACATCTGTTGATTTATCACACAGTCATTGCCAGAGAAGCCGTCCGATAGTCTCCTCCCAAGTACACATCCATTGTATAGCGTGTCTCAGAGTTGCAGCACTTGCTGTTAGGTTGCGGTTGGTTGGATGACGATTGGAGTCCTGGGTGCCATTGGCATGGTGGGATGCACACCCGGTGTGGGTGTTGTCTGAAGCACACCCACAATTGCTGCCATTTGCCGTCTGGACACATGGAGTGCTGTATGTGCCACTGGCATGGTGGAATGCATACCTGGTGCGGGTGTTGTCTGGGGCACCGCCGCATTTGCTGCCATTTTCAGGCGTGACTAGAGTATTTTTAGAGCTGCCAACCCGCACAGTGCAGTTCACAATAAAAGACTGCCCAGGAGCAGCTTTGGTGCATTTGCAGTAGTGAGGTGGGTTGCCGTTTGTTATATTTGAGTGTGGTGTATTGTATCCATCATCACAGTAACGCCCTAACAGTGTCGATAAGTGGGGGAGTGTGTGGCATTGTGCGCACGCCCTGCACCATAAGACAGGGCACGCATGCGAGGCAGTGATGTCATGTGACCCAAGTCCAGGGATGTCCACGCTGCACGCCAATAAAACAGTTACATGTTAGACACCATTAAGAAGTGTTGTGTTGTTATTGTCAGCACGCCTGATACTGCGTGCCCCAGGTAAATGCAGACCTGACATAGGTGACGAGCAGAGGAAACCCATGCCAGCACTGCCACCGGCACCTACCGGGAGAGCACGCATCAGTGCTGATGCGCCCCGATCATCAGAGCTGAGACCGCAATGCAAGTCACAGGCCTGCCGTGCTCTGGGGGGGGCAGAGACTCTCCAGCAGAAGAGGACGAGCGCTCCCCACCGCGCTGGCCAAGTTCTCAGAAGTGACACCTCACAGCCCAGCGCAACGCAGCCCAGAGCAGTTACTGCTGACCCTCCCCAGACAGGAGTTTGAGGAAGGGACTCCAGCCAGACTCTCAATCCAAGAGGTGCAAAAATTGCACACAAACCACACCCCACTGGGTACCCCTGCAGAGGACACCACCTTACTGGACCATGTTGAGTGGCGTCCGCCCTGACACCCAACTAGTGGACCGACCTCAGGTACACACGCAGGACCACTGGCCCATCCGCCTCAATACTGTCCTGACCACACACCACGTGGTAAGCGCCTGGCACCCACGCCATTTCCGCACGATGAGCGCCCCCGCGCAGGACCAGGAACCTGTCAGACCGGCCGCATAGGGTATGGACTTGTTCCCGCTGCCATCCCTGCTGCCACTTGACACGATGGACACTACACACCTGGGTCCTAGATGGTCCCAGTGGATGAAAGAATTTGATGCTTACCTCAAAGCCGTGGGCCCGCATGAGGACAAGCACATCATAGGACTGCTCACCCTCACAGCATGCCCAGAAGTGCGGGACATTGTTTTCGAATGACCCAAAGTCATCGAATGCACCTTCCCAGACCTCGGGCGCATACTAGGTGACCACTTCGCCATCCAAAAGAACGTGGATCACGAACGACACGTATTCCATACACCACTCAACTGCCAGGTGAGAGCATGGACAAGTTTGTTGCACGCCTCAGATCTAAAGTGAAGCACTGCGAATTTCACCTCTACAACAAAGAAGAAGCCATTAAGTCCCGAGTCATTGCGGGCTGTGAATCAACCCCACTCAAGAGGAAGCTACTACAGACACCTCACAGCTTAGCAGAGATCCTCATGCTGGTGAGGACCACCTCAGCACTGGACCACCAGATATCATCCATGAGCAAAATCCAGATATCCACCAGTGAGTACCATAAAAGAAGAATCAGTGAACAAACTCTCAACACCGTCCACCCCGAAACAAGAGTTGAAGAGCGAAAAGCAACTGTGTTTCTGATGTGGCTACGATCTCCCACATGAAGGGTTGTGCCCAGCCATTTGCCAGATATGCTCATCTTGCAGGGATGAGGACCACTTTCGACAAAAATGTGCCGCAACACCAGGACTTCAAGACCATACAGTCAGACCAACAATCACACAGATGCAAGTCACCGTTGCGACACTCATGAGATGACAAAAACAGATACTCTGAGAGGAGATCCAACCGAGAAAGACGCAACACCAGGGCGAAGCACTCTCCCTCTACCGACACCCACAGGAAAGGAAGGCATAGAGTTCACCACCTGTGCACAACCACACCTTCAACAAGTGAGTTAGAGTCCCAGTCAAGCACAGAACATAGGCGAAGGGGTTACCTATATGCCCTGGGAAACCCTGTAACCTTGGAACAGAGCCCCACACTACCCATCAATATACAAGGACAAACATTCAACTTCCTTATCGACTCAGGAGCAACCGTCAACGTGATGCCTGAATGTGAATATCGCAAGCTAACACAGACCCCAAGACTCAAACAAGCCCAGGCGGACATCTATGCCTATGGGGCCAAATGACCGCTCCCATGCCTAGGGTCCTTCACGTCATCCTGTGAACATAAGGACAAACGAGACCGCATCCTCATCCACGTCCTTGCCACCAAAGCATCTTGCGGATGCATACTAAGCTTCAGACTGGCGATCCTGATAGGGGTCATCCACATCCTGTACCGGGTAATGGCCAATAAATATGTATCATCGACCGTCAGAGTGGAAAATAGCTTCCCGAACCTCTTCAAAGGAATCGTAAAACTAAGAGGCCGCCAGATTCATCTACACATAGACAAAACAGTGAAACCTGTTGCGCAACACTACCGAGGGATATCCTTCACCATCCAACATGAAGTTGAAAAAGAACGTATGCCCTCATCGAGGCAGACATAATTGAACCAACATCCGGTCCCACCCCCTGGGTCTCGCCAGCCTTGCCCATGCCAAAAAAGGGCCCAGCGAGTCACATACAGCTTTGTGTGGATATGTGCACACCAATCCCTGCTTATCACTGATATGATACACGTGCTAAACTGAGCCGAGGTCTTCTCCAGGTTAAACCTGAACAAGAGGTACCAGATCCAACTGGACAAAAACTCCAGGTACATTACAACCTTCAAGACACATATAGGTCCCTTTCATTACAAACGATTAAACTTTGGTATATCATTGGCCGCCAAGATATTCCAGGAAGTGATCCGGAAAATTATGTCACATACCACACTGTATAAACGACAGCAATGACATCCTCATCTTTGGAAAGTCACAGGAAGATCACAACAAAACACTCGTGAAAATATGCAAAGCCCTCAGCGACGCAAACCCGACGCTCAACAAAGAGATGTGCGCATTTAACAAAACAACACTCAAATTCTTTGGCCATAGCTTCTCTGAGAAAGGCATTCAACTAGATTCGGACAAAATGTGTGCACTGACAGAAGCTCCTCGTCCAACTAACATCGCACACGTGAGGTCCTTCCTAGGACTAACAAGCTACTGTACAAGGTACCTTATGAACTTTGCCACCACCAGCAGCCCAATGTGGTCGCTGACCAAGAAGGGCCACCCATTCTCATGGGAAACTATGCACTAACAAGCATTCAAGAAAATCAAAAAAGACATTGCCGTTGCTGTCTGTATGTCGTACTTCGACCCCAACCTACACACAGAAGTGACAGTAGATGCAAGCCCCATAGGGCTAGGCGCTATTTTAGCACAACATTCAAGCAGTGAACACACGTGTAGAAGAATCGTGTCCTCTGCTAGCAAGAGTCATGGAGGCTGAACAACGATACTGGCAGGCAGAGAAAGAAGCACTTTCAGTACTATGGGCCTGTGAGCACTTTCATATGTTCTTGTATGGCAAGCCATTTATTGTCATCACGGCCCACCAAGCCCTCATCACCATATATGGAAAGCCGTCATCACAAATGCCTCCCAGAATTGCAAGATGGGGGCTCTGCTTGCAAGAATACTGTTTCGACATCCTCCACAAGCAGGGGAAAGATGTGAACCTCGCGGATTTCGTATCCCGTCACACTCTGGCAGACACACACTCCCTGAGGGACAGGGCCGACGGATATGTCAACTATGTTGTCCACCACACCATACCACAGGCAATTCCCATGGAAGAACTGACATGGTGCACCAAGGAGGACGTGACCCTAGACATTGTGACCTCCATCATCCAGAACGTCAGGTGGGAAGCTACGGAAGCACCACTGCCAAACAACCAAGCAATAGACACAACCCGCTTCAGAACACTGGCCCAGTCAAAAGAATAAATATCCATGCCACCTTCTGGTTTGATCCTCAAAGGGGATAGGGTGGTACTGCCATCTCCTCTACACGAGAGAGCAGTAGACATTGCACATGACAGCCACAGGGAAATAGTGTCCACCATTCACCTGCAATTACTTCAAGACCTTCACCAAATACATGGGTTTCCGGCACAGAAATGTTACCCCATTGTGGCCCCAAGCGAATGGGACTGTAGAGCGATTTATGACTAAAGTCAAGAGGGCGGTGAGGAGATCCAACATCACCCATATGCCAGTGGCGCAGTCCTTGTACCAGCTCTTAAAAGACTACCGAAACACAACATAAGACTCCACCGGGGCCTGCCCGGCAGAATTAATGTTTGGCCGCCTTGTGCACTCCCAAATACCTCACGAGGCCCGAATGACTAAACCCAACCCTGAAGGACCGTGAAGCAGAGGAAAGACCAAGAAGCGAAGGACAAGATGAAAGAATACGTGGGTCGCAGACGCCAGGTCTGCTAGAGTGACCTCAAGGTGGGAGACTGCGCATCGTGAGGCAGGTGGCCCATTACAAAGGGATGCCACCATTTTACCCTCTCCCACCGATCATCACCATCATGAATGGATCCATGGTCACTGCTGAAAGATCAAACAAACAAGCGACGAGAAACCCATCCTTCTTCAGAAGGACACACAGCGTTTACCCAGAGGTGGACACCAATGAGAGTGACGAGGACTTACGTATCCGAGAAGAATAGGGACACACGGGGGATGAGGAATAGTTGGGTGCAGAGATTCCCGCCGCCCCTGGAGAGGGCCAAGATGAAGCACTGGCTCATCCACAACCTGAAAACAGACCTCATTGCACCATCCAACGCCCAAGAAGATGGATCGAGGAGATGGGGTAGGACTAGATTATATTAGGGGGAGATGTAGCATCAGGCGTGCGCCCTGCGCCATAAGACAGGGGCACGCATGCGAGGCAGTGAGGTCATGTGACCTGAGTCCAAGGATGCGCGCCCCATGCACCAATAAAACAGTTACTTGTTAGACACCCTTAAGAAGTGTTGTGTCGTTATTGCCGGCGCGCCTGATACAGCACGCCCCAGGTCAATGCATTGGCGCACATTTGAAAGTGCAGCGGGGGTGCCTCCAATGAAGGCCAGTAAGGGGGCGGTGGCATAACAGAAGGTGAAATTATGAAGCAGGATTTTGATAAAAAGGATGGCTCATAGCACGGAATGGTTGTTGCAATTTGTTATTATGCAAATATTTAAGAAAGCATCCTACAAGAAAGAGTATGTTTTGTGTAAAGGGGGAAAGGGTGCGCGCATTCTACAAGAAGGAATAAGGTTTTTGTTTTTAAAAGGGGGAAACGGGGCACAAACTCTCCAAGAAAGAATTATGCTTTGGTTTTGAAATGGTTTTGAAACGGTGGGCGACAGGTGGGACCTTGTATTTGTCATTTCACACAAAAAAGGATTGTCGGATCACACTCGCAGCTAACTCAGTATTGTGGGATGAACAGGGCGGTGTATGTTGCCACAGCCCCGCCCCCATCACCCCTCCTATTAACCATTACCGAAAAGATTACCTAAATGAAAGAATGATGCTCCTGGGCGCTGACGGTGACGTGCGTCTTAAAGAATAATGCTCCTGCGCGCTGACGGTGACGTGCGTCCACTTAAATGTATTACAAATGATTGCCATGAGCAAAGCATTATATTAATGCAAGCAATATGCTCCTGGGCACCTATTAGAGGTATTAGATGGTTGGCCCGTAGAACAGTTTTTGGAATGGAGAGGGTACGATGGTACTGTGTGCAAACTTGCAATTACTCTATTAACATGTTATGTCTATGTACTATTGTGTAACAGGTGAAGCAGAAAGGTATACATATCTAGAAATGAAGGCACAAAGCACCTTTCACCCACAGGTTAACCACACCCTCATTCACATGTTCAAACTTAAAATGACCAAAGATCTGAGCCGACTGATACGACTCAGTATACAAAAGTAACACCAGGAGACACCAGTTGAAACTCATTAAGGAATTAGCTGATGATTCTACTCTCGCTTTTTTCTGAATATTAGCATGTGCTTGGCAACGCAGTGTAAGGACTCTGTTATCCAGTCAATAAGTGACGTTCAAATCAATGAACACCACAGACCTAACTGTTGAATTACCTGCACATAGACTGGCTTGATCTCATCCTCTAGACAGAGGCTATGGGATTTGGCCAATTAATTGATGGCCTCATAACCTGTTAGGGGCAGTAACTCATGAACATGTGACGGATGGAGCACCGTTTAGTACATGAGGCTCCTTGTTTACCCTCACAAACATTAACCTGGTATGACATGAGGAAAGCATAACCAAATGGTGTGTTACTTCTGAGTTTAACAATTCGAAACTGCCTATCTGAAAGGATATCCAAACTAGCAAACAATAACATACCATATTAGTCATTAACATATACTTACATTTTATTACTCACATGTAGTGAAAAGTCTCAATAAAAACAATCATAAAAAATGATCATATCACATAAAACAATTACAAAAGTAAAAAAGCAACACAAGTATATCTGTATAAGTGGGTCCCAATGGTACGATTTTTCTAAGGTCAATACAGTGTCAACAATTCACACTCAGATCCTTAAGCCACAGAAGAATCTGGCTGTTTCATATTCTTTGATGTATTCAATAGGTTCCCAACTTGCACAAGTTTCTGTCCCTTAGACACACAGAGTGTAGGACATTATTCAGGGGTAGAAAATGTCTTGCGTCGATTGTATTCAAAAAAGCTTCTAACATTGAATACATCAAAGAATATGAAACAGCCAGATTCTCCTGTGGCTTAAGGATCTGAGTGTGAATTGTTGACACTGTATTGACCTTAGAAAAATCGTAACATTAGCACCCACTTATACAGATATACTTGTGTTGCTTTTTTACTTTTGTAATTGTTTTATGTGATATGATCATTTTTCATGATTGCTTTTATTGAGAATTTTCACTACATGTGAGTAATAAAATGTAAGTATATGTTAATGAAATAATATGGTATGTTATTGTTTGCTAGTTAGGATATCTTTTCATATAGGCACTTTTGAATTGTTAAACTTCTTTTTGTATAATATAAGTACTTCTCCATGGAGTAAGAAGTTGTGAAACCCCCACTGTGGATCAAGCCGTTTTGAGAATAGTGTTACTTCTGAGAACAGCCTTTACAAACTGAATTTGGGTGTTTCCTTTGTGAACAGTTTGAACATGTGTTTAATTATTTTATATTTTGTTCCCCTGCACTAGAGAGGAATAAGACCGTTTTTTTCTGCTTTTCCTTTTTTTCCTTTTTGATATTTTGAAGTGTTTAAATTTGTATTCATGAATTCCTGTATTGCTATGATCTGATTTACAAGATTTATGTACCAGTCATGAAATTTGACATTACTTCTATTTTTGTTTTCTTTTTAGTGAAGCATGATTAAGATGCCCCTGATGAAGAGTGAATAACTCGAAACGCGTTGGGCAATTTGTGAATAAAATGTATTTGTCATGAACTTCAGCCTGATATAGTTAATGTGCATGCATTGTTTATCTTTAAGAATTGAGAGATCTGATATACAAACAGACTTTAGTGTGACAAAGCCCACTAGTGATGTAAGTGGCTCTCTTTATAGGAACCACTTGCCACTGACTCCCAACTGTTTGCCTGTATTAGGCTTTAGGATAGTGTGTAGGGGAGGTAAGTTCCCTAATTGGGAACTTTCTTTCTGGTTATGTCTATGTACTATCACAGGTGACAAGAGCTAGCTGAAGGAACTGAGTTGCCTACTTCAGATTTGACCACTGCATAGGTTTTTGGTAAGGTATTAGACACTCCCACAAGAAGAGAGATTTTGGCATCACTTCACGGGCAGTTGGGTGTCAAATGGCATGCGATGTGGACAGAGGGAGAGATATTGCCCCGAGCGCTGGCTACTGGGTACTGTGTACTGTCATGGGGAGATGCAAGGGTTGGTCTGTACTTTGAAATTGCCTTACGAGTGACTTGGTACTTTGGGAAGAGAACACATTTCACTTCTGTCATTGTAGGTCGCTATACTGGGATGTTGAGCCAAGGGTCACCAGACATGTTCTCTAGTAGCGAGAGCAGCTCCAGCGGCAGGAGTGGGTGGGATAATGATGAAGAGGCCGAGCTCTGGCTGCTCTTCCAAAAGAAGGTCCAAAGTAGAGGAGCAGGTTGGGCAAGAAAGGTTTTGGTCAACGAAGGTGAAGTGTCAACACAAAAAGGGGTTGCTCCTGCCCAGGTTGGCACCACCATCATGATAGAGACCCCCCAGCAACAGAGAGGCAAGCACATACACTGGCGAAAAGAAAAAGGGCTGCTCGACAAGCAAGGGGTAATGCCATTGTTGCAAAAGGTCATGGACCTGGTGGCTGAGATGGGCAAGGGGGCATTGTTGGCCAAGGTTGATATTGCGTCTGCATTTCGGCTCCTGCCTGTGCACCCGGTTAGCTTTCACCTACTGGGTTTTCAGTGGGAGGACCAGTATGATATGCCCATGGGCTTCTAGGTGTCTTACTCATTCTTTGAGGCTTTCAGCTCATTTTTGGAGTGGGCAGCCTGTACAGAATAGCAGAGAGGGGGGATCTTTTACTACCTTGATGATTTTCTGTTTGTGGGGAGAAGGAGATCTGGAGACTGTGCAGGTGCTTTGGTTTCCTTCCAGAGTTTGATGTGCAGAATGAGGATCCCGCTGGCACCTGAGAAGACACAGGGTCCGGCGGAAGAGATCATGTTCCTGGGCATTGAAATAGACACGGTCAGGGGGGCCTGCAGGTTTCCCGCTGACAACAGGCAACTGACAATGTTTCTAAGAAATGATCTGGGGGAAGAGCTCTGTCTTCGGGTGGGGCCTCCCTCTGGAACAGCCTCCCTGCAACTCTAAAACTTGAAGAGACCCACCTCCGATTCCGGAAGCACCTCAAGACCTTCCTCTTTGCTTCTGCCTTCTCTCCTCCCCTGTTGATCTGTTCTGAATCAGCATTATGCACCTGTCCCCCTCTGTCTTCAGGGCCCAGGTACCTGCTCACCCTGCCACCCACCTGCACTGCCTCTGGGCAATTCCTTGCACTGGGGTCTGTATCTGTAACCCTACAATCCCCCTCTTTTTCTCTTCTTTTTCTGCACTTATTCAGACACAACCTGTCTGTTGCCTTATTCCCAGCACGTGCCACTTGCTGGCTGCACTACCGCTGTTCGTTAACTTTGTTATTTATTTATTTATTTATTTCATGTTTTTATTTACTTATTTTTATTTTTGCTCAGCACTTTCCACCTCTCCCCCTTGCACTTACCCCTTTTTCCCTCCCATGCACTTGCGTGTTCTCAATGTCACTGGGCCTAGTAAGATTGTTGTTTTTGTTCTCCCTTGTTCCCCTCCATTGCCTCGTCACGCTCTGAAACACTTGTGTTCGAGCGCGTTAGAAATAAAATATCAATATCAATATCAGAAGGCAATGGGACTGCTGGCAGAGATTGATAATAACCTGGTTAAGGACAGGACTATGCTTGAGAAGGTGCCGCAATTGCTGGGCAAGTAGAATTTTGCCTCAAGGGTTATCCCTGCGGGCAGAGTATTTTCTAGGAAGTTGGTGAGGTCATCGGCAGCGGTCACGCAGAATCATCATCACGTCAAGCTCAGTTCAGCCCAAAAGAGGATCTGCGCATGTGGCGGACATTCCTAGTAGGGTTTAACGATGGGATAAGGTTGTGGAGGGCCCCTTGGGCGGCCGGCAGAGAGCTCCAAATACACTTGGATGCATCAGGAAGGGATGGATTTGGGGTCATCCTAGGTCGGAAATGGTGTGCACAGAACACAGAAGTGGCCAACATAATGGCAGAAAGAAGGAAGGACCAAGGATATAATGGCTCTAGAGATCTTCCCGATTGTGGTATCTCTCTTGCTGTGGCCAGGCCAGCTGAGTAACAGGAGGGTACGTTTTTGGTCCGATAACAGGGCGGTTGTGCAGTCCATTAACTTTCAGGCAGCATCATGTCTGGTTGTACTAAGTCTGCTGAGAAAACTAGTGGACATCTGCTTTTACCAGAATATTGAATTCAGGGATCTCTATGTACAGGGTACTATTAACAACGCAGCTGATGCGCTTTCTTGTCTTCAGTGGGATATGTACCGGAAGGCCCATCCTGCGGTGCAGAAGTGGGGGTGCAGTTCAAGAATGAATGGTGGCCTTTGGTGTTGTGGACCGGACCCTCTAGGACCTTGGTGAGCGATCACTCACGCCAGGTGTTAGGTCCTGGGAACCAACAGAGCTACGATAAGTTCCTATGTGTGTCGCGTACAAAAGGGTGTGTGGATGAACAGCTGGAAGACGAGGTGTGCGTATTTCTGGTCGGGGCACATGAAAGTGGTGAGACAAGAAGCTGGGCTGCCGACCATCTGGCGGCAACAGCTTTCTACAGCAAGCTGTTGGGTAGGGGTGATCCCACCAAGGGTTTCGTGGTGCGAGCTGCACTGAAAGGATGGGGCAGAATAGCGGTGTATAGGAAGGATGGGCGCCGGCCCATTGATTTCAGGGCATTAGTGAAACTACTGAAATGGTTGCCCGCTCTGGGCTATGATGCATATGAGGTGGCACTGTTTAGGGCGGCCTTTGCTCTGGCCTTTTTTGGGGTGTTTTGCATCAGTGAGCTGGTCTGGACTTGCAAAGAGGACCGTTCAGGGAGAGCACTGCTAGCAAAGGATATGGTGTTCACAGAGTTGGGATGAGCATAAGGTTGAGGAGATCCAAGACGGATCAGGATGTAAAGGGGAAATGGGTTACTTTATTTAGTTCCCCGAGCAAGAAAATGTGCCCCGCCGGTTTGCTTTCACAGTACTTGAGCGGCAGACCAATGGGGAGGAATACCTACTAATGCATGGTGATGGGTTTCCCTTGACCCTGTTTCAATTTCGCACGGTTTTGGTGGCAGCACTGGCTGACAGTGTCTACCATGGTACGGGTTGGTCCTCAGAATAGGGGTGGCTACGAATGCTTTCCTGAAAGGAATGCCTGGGCCAGCAATACTGAAGTTGGGGAAGTGGGATTCTGGTTGTTACAGCTTATGTGTAAGGACTGGCGGTGTTCCCCCTTAGGTTCTGGTGAAAGAGGATCATGGATCGTGCTTGACTGCAGGATGTTTAACTGTTTAAAGATTTTAAAAAGAGTTTTGAACACGTCTCATTCTAGCGGCAGATGGGGCTGTTTGGCTCATGGGTCATTCATTTGTATCACACGTGGAGAAGAGAGCACAGCGATGGCAGAGGGATGTCATCATGGGTCAGAGGAACAGAGAATTGGTTTGGCTGGGTACACTGGGCATGCAATGGCATTGTTTACTGCCCACGGTTTTCAGACAGCTGGGGAGAATGCCGGGACAGGGCGTTCTGGTCTTGCACCTGGGGGGGGAATGATGCCACCTTGGGGAAAGGACGGCTAATATGCAGGAGGGCATCAGAATGTTGGGTCAAATGCTGACACACGGCTTGTGTTTTAACAGGCACAGGATGCTGTGTGAGAAAAACTTTGTACATTTTGCTACCAATGGGGTTCACCTGTCAGACGAGGGGCACAAAGTTCTCCTCCTGGTTGTCTTTGCAGCTTTTAGGAGGGCTGGCTGTGAGTGAGTTTCTATGGTGATTATCGGCAGCGGGAGCATTGGGGATCTAGAGGGGCCACCCCCAAAGCGTGGCAGAGTTACTGGGTGGTCATAGCCAGGGAGGAGTCGAGTTGTGGATGCTACCGTGGGCATTACCCACTGACAGCACAAGCCAGGTTGGGGTTAGATGGGTGCTGACACCCTTACGGACAGTTGAGACTCCTCGACAACTGAATGCAGTGGACCTGGGGTTATTCGCTCCACACAAGGTTGTCGGAGACTTACTGGCCTGGCAGTAAAAACAACCAGAGGCGGTTGTCCACTAGGAAATAAACCGGAAGTGATAGTGATAGTGCACTGGTTGTGGAATCCCAGGAATGGCAAAGGGCCACCCGGTGAGTGTTTTAGGCCAAGTACACAGAGTGAGGCTGGGACCACAGATTATGTTGACTCCAATAAATGTGATGTTTTTTTTACAAATATAAAAGTGTCCTCTCAATTTATTATGATGATAATATGTGGTATGTTGTGTGGTGTTGGTGGGGGTCCTAAATAGGGGTTCACCCACTGTTTGTGAGTGAGAATCCTGCATTTATGCTGTCCATGGTGTGTCTGTTTTTTGTAAGGAAAAATGTGCTTCTGCAGCGCATGCTGTACCCTCTGGGTGTACCTGGTGGTAATGGCCGTGCCTGATCTTCATGGTTTCTAAGCCTGACGGATATGGTCATTGCTTCTGTTCTATTTCATATGCATATTTGGTCCTGCCTGAGTGTGAGAAATGTTGTGTGTAAGAGTGAGGCATTTCATTTTAATGCTATAAAAAGTTAAAAATATGAGGCGTCAGGGGGAGGCTGTTCATGCTATATGTGAGGTGCAAGACATACATATGAAGAAGAGGCGAGAGAGAAAGCAGAGGAGAAAAGAAGGGACTTGAGCCGCTTCTGGAACTTCAGGTGGATTGTCTCAAGTCAAAGAGTGGTAAGCGGGCATTCCAGAGGGCGGCACCTGCAAATGCGAGAGATCTACCCCACATTGTCTGCTTGGAGAAGTGTCTGACCCTCAAAGAGTTAGAGGTAGCTGAGCGAAGGGCTCTAGAAGGAAGGTATTTAGGCAGAGAGAGTTGGACATAGTGATGGCCTCGTCCCCAGAACGCCTTGTGGACGATGCAGAGGGTCTTGAACCTGATCCTTGCAGCCAACTGTAATTAGTGGAGAGATTTCAGGACTAGAGAGATGTAGTCCCTGGGCTTGAGGCCAAGGATAAGTCTTGAAGTCCTGTTCTGGATTAGTTGCAGGGGGTGAACATAGAGTTAGGCAGATTGAGAAAGAGGCTGTTGCAGTAGTCCAGCCTGACAAGAACCAGAGCCTCTAGGGGCAAGGTGAGAAAAAGTAGAATACCTCTCAGGAGGTGCATCTGGAAGTGGGCTGAGATGTGAGAAGAGAAGGAGAGAGTGGAGTTGAAGATGACACCAAGGTTTTTGCCTCACTGGAAGGCGAGGGTAGAGGGCCCAAGGAGGGCAGCCAGAGTGAGAGAGGGAAAACGGGAGCAGGGGTCCCAATTAGAAGGATCTCAGACTTACTGCCATTAAAGTAAAGAGCTTTGGAGATGCACCAATCCTGAATCGTGGATAGACAGTCAGGAATGATTGAGGAAGGAGAGGAGGTTGAGGGAAGCCTGAAAGAGAACTGACTGTCATCTGCATAACACTGAAAGTTAATAGAGAAGGTGGCGATCAGGTGGGTCAAAGAGGCCAGATAGACATTGAAAGCCAGGTGAGAGGATTGAGCCCTTGGGATACCACATGTGGAGAGAGAGGTGGTGGAGAGAAAGGACCCAAGTTGGACCTGGGAAAGTCAGTCCAGGAAGAAGGAGGTCAGTCATGCCTGGGTCTGAGCCGTGATGCCAAGGTTCTCACAGAGTCGATTGGTCAGGGTGGCATGATTGACTATCAAAAGCAGAGGAGAGGTCAAGGAGGAGGAGGAGGACAGAGGGAGAGCTGAAATCATGATTAGAGAACAAATATTCAAAGGTATTCAGAAGAGCAGTTTCCATGCCTCTGGCTGCTCTGAAGCTAGACTGGTCATGGAGACTACAAACAGATTCAACGTGGAAAGTAAGCTGTGAGATGGTCAGCTTTTCCAGAAGTTTGACCAGGAAAGGGGTGAAAGAAATTGGACGATAGTTCGCCGGACAGGTAGGATCGGCAGAAGGCTTTTTTAGGAGGGGCTGCACAAGGGAGTGCTAGAGGAGAGAGGGGAAAGATCCAGTGGCGAAGGAGTGATTACAGAAATCGGCCAAGGCTGGATTGAGAGTGGAAATGTGGTCTTTATAGTTCTGGAAGAGCTGGGGAGCACCTGTTTGGACGACACTTCCATAGATCAGCATTGTCTAGAAACATTGTCAAGTGTTGTCAGAGAGAAGGAGGAGAAAGGATGGGGAGAGGGAGAGGCTGCCAAAGGAGACCTGAGAGAGGAAGAGAGAGAGAGAAAGAGAGAGAGAGAGGAGGAGAGAGGGAGAGAGAGAGAGAGAAGAGAGAGAGAGAGAGAGAGAGATAAGGAGGAGGAAAGCAAGGACAGGATGTTCTGAGTTTTAGTGGTGAAATGAGGCCAAAGCCGTACAGAGAACCTGGGAGGGAACAGGAGGGGTGGAGACTGCAGTGGGATTGGCCAGCTCCTTGCAGATGTTAAAGAGTTTGGCCATGTTGTTAGAGGCCGCAGAGATGGAGGCTTGAATATGGACCCTCTTCTTGGAGAAGACAGAGACTCTGTGCTGCTTTTGGCACAGGCGGCAGGCCAGTTTGTCAGAGGATGCGCGTGAAGCCCTCCACTCCCTCTCAGCCACCCTGCACTTGCGTTTCAGGGCGGTGAAGTTGGAGTTATACCAAGAATTGCCCTTGGAGGTAGGATTCAGACAGATTTTAATTACATGGGTAAGAATATCCAAGGTGTTGAAGATAGAAAGATGCAGGTTAGAGAGGGCTGTGTCAGGGTGGGGTCAGCCGCAGGAGTAGGAGGAGCAGAGAGAGTTGAGGCAAAGGTGGCCACTGACACTCACTTCATGGGCCGGCAGTGCTGGGGAGGGCTTTGCCTGTGCTATAAGATGTTTCAGGTGGGAAGAGAGCGGAAAGTGGTCCGTCCAAGAGAGAGGAGTGGTGAGAGGGCTAGAAAGAACATCCATCGTGTGTCCAGCAAACTGTGTCGGACTGGAGGGCAGAATGGAAAAGGAGATAGAGTCGCAACGGTTGCAGAAGAGCCCGGAGGAGGGATTAAAGGCATCCAGTGGATGCTGAGGTCTCTGAGGAGGAGAGGTTGAGAGGTAGAGGCCAGGAGAGAAGGGGAGCGGTGTGGTGTCTGGCATGTTTATCTGGCATGTTGTATACTGAATTAATGCATCTCTTGTTATGTGTGTTTCAGCTATCTAAGGAACCCTAGATGGAATGTAGTATGGTAAGTACTAGGGATTCCTGACATGACTGTTGGTGGGGACATGGAGATCGGAACCTTCAGTAGAAGGATGCCAAATCTCTCCCATGTAACCTTCCTGCCTGAGTTCTAAGTATTAAACTACATCTCCAGTTTGTACTTACTTGGCTCCTGCGTGGTTCCTGCATGCTGGATGACTTGCTTGAAGTTCCCAGACACTACAAGAGGTCAGACCATTCTTAGAGGAAGAAGGTGACCTGGACAGGTGGCCTGTAGATGCTGGCCACAGTCAGAGGGAGGCCAGGAGAGATAGAGAGCCTGCATACCAGGCATTTTAAGGAGGAATGACAGAAGCAGGAAGCGACTCAGGAAAGATGAGAGCCACTCCACCTCTGGGCCAATTGGTTCTGGGCTCGGAGAGGCTCTTGTAGCCCACAGGGAGGAAAGTGTCAAATCTTTTGACAGAGCTGGCTGTGAACCATGTCTCGGTGAGAGCAAGGACATCCAGGTCAAGGTTTTCGAGGAGGTGGCAGATGTCCGGGTATTTGACAGCAGAGCGAGAGCTGAGAGTAGCGACGTGGAGCAGTTTGACACATTTGAAAGACTTCTGGGGTGGAGTACAAGAGTGAGGTTCACCCAGTGGAAGTGGCAGTGGGGCCCAATAGTGGGCAGAGGCAGTAGACAGGGGTGGAATAGGGGTCAGAGAGGAAGAGGAGGGGGGTGCCTGAGAGAAGGCAGAGGAGAAGGATGGAGGTGGCAGAGGAGCAAGTGAGATGGTAGAAGGAGTAGCAGGAGAAGAAAGGAAGTTGATAAGGCGTAAGAGACACCTATCAAGAAGGAGGAGATTGGACTGAGAGCCATGGACCATGACATTATCATTTAGATAAGTACCACCATTAATGGGAGAGGATGAGAAAGGAGAGAGAACAGAGACCATATGAGGGGTCCATAGGTCTGGAGAGGGAACGACAAAGAGGATGTCGGTAACAGGCTGCCTTGAGGAAGCGCTGATGTGGGTATCAGTGATAGGGAGGTCTGGGTTGGAGACCAGGATATCCCCCTTGAACGTTTTCCTTCCAGACATAGCGAGAGGGGTAGGATAGGAGATAGAGTAGCAGTTTGAAAAGATGGGAGCGATTGAGAGCACCATAGAGAGTCCAAGGGGGCAAGAAGGGAGAGTGAGGGAAGAAAGAAGCACAACCCACAGCTGTGCAACACAGGAAGCCCCAGAGGGGGAGGACTCATGCGGAAGGAGGCACACAAGAGGCAACAGGTAGGCAGCACACCAAAGGGGAAGCTGGAGCAGAGTTGACAGCAGACAGGTGGTGGACAGCACACTGCAACAACACCTAGTTTCATCACCAAAAGTAATGCAATGAGGACAAACAACTTTCCTCGAGAGTTGGGAGGGATGGCAAAAGCAACACAGTGCACTGAGTGCTTATGAAGGGAGAGAAAAAGAAAATAGAGTAATTAGAGTGTGGATCAGTTTGGTGGGGTGCAGTGATTGCTGCCCCACTGACCCACTGCACTTACTTAAGCAGTCGCAGCAGGTTGACGGTTTCAGGATTCTTGCTTCCCCGGCTGACACCGGCAGACATCATCTGGAGCTGCTTCTGTGGGAGCTGTCCTTTGCCTACGGGGTCCTTCGCCACAAGGGGCTGCAATGGGCAGTGGGGCTGCCCTCGTAGTTACAGAGAAAAGAGGCCATTCGCCCAATCAGGGACCATGAGCAGGTAGGGAGGAGGGAGGGAACACGGAAGGGAATGGGAGCAGAGAGAAGGTTGGCCGCGATGGGGCAAATAAAAGAGGCTAATAAAAGAGATGGTGCCAACAAGAAAATACACTTAACCCCAAGCACGAGCTCCTGAATGTGACTGCTCACATGTTTTCAAATTCCAAAAGTAAGCCACGCTGAGCGCAGGCTAACCGGTACAACCAACAACGCAAGCACAGGCCGCTCGCCCAATCAGGGGTCGGGGATGGGTAGGCGGGAGGGAATAAGGAAGGGAACGGGAACAGAGAAATGGCTGGCCGCGATACAGCAGATAAACGTTACAACACCTGACTGCCTCACAGTGAGGGGGTGACAGACTACCATGTGCTAGAGTGTGAAAGTCTTGGCTTGTTTGATTATTATAAAATAAAACAATGCTAGTAATTTGTTTCTGAAAGGGAGGCCTGCTAATCAGAGCCCCCCCCCCCCGTTCAGAAATGCTCCATGCCAAAATGATAGTGCACACATGTGCCTTGCTGCAGTGGTACAGAGCAGGTTCAAATGTCACATGTGCACACCTTACACCTGCTGGAATGCAACGTCTTTCCTGGCAGTCGTGTCATTTTAACTGTCTGCATCTATGGTCTAACTTCAAATGATAGGGGAACCTAGGTAGTCTGGTGGCACACACATCTGTAAATGTAAGCCATGCTTAGTCAGGTGTGGGGACTGCTAGAATCACACAATTATAAATCCACTGCATTTTGGTATCACACCACTGTCACCTCTATGAGCAGAGCATAAGTATGACAGGACTGATGTATATTGGATCTAGGCTAACTGTCTTCACAGCTGCCATTTGCAACAATAGCCAGGATGATGCCCCTTTGATTCTTCAGCAGGATAGGTATTAGTTTCCCGCAGGACATAGAAACTTTCTCGAGGAGGTCTCCAAGAATGGTGCTTCAGAGGCAGCACTGACATAACAGAGCCAGCCTTAACCCAGGGTGCGGGTTGCAGTAATCCTCTTGAAGCCAGCAGGCATGGGAGGGGGCAGGGATGGCATAGCTAGAGAAGGGGGGTAGGCCTGGAGAAGGTTTTCACCTCCTATCTTTCTGTTAGGGTTCTCTTCCTTTTTCCTGTCCCCTCCATTTCCTGCAGGGCATAGTACTCCGGGTGTGATGTCATAGAGCAAAGGGCACATGTTACAAGACTTGGGATTGGACCCCTTACATCAGGCATGCTTCAGACCAATCCCCTGTGGACATTTGCCTTTAAAATGACATGGATAAGACCTTCATTCTTTGATTTATCTTTGGACCCTCAAGAGAAGAAGGAAACCCTTTTGACCTCTGTTGGGAGTACAACCCTTACAATAGTCCTCTGCCATTGAGGTGAAGACAGAAGGCATCCAAGGAGCTCTGTCCCCTGAAGAGGCCCAGGGAACAGTGGAGGTAACTTCTTCTGGAAGAAAAACTCTCTAGAGGCTGCACTGAAACCAGGCTCCTGTTCAAACCTAGCTCCCTGTAGTGGGAGTGCAAAGAAAAGGACTCAGCTTGGCCCTTGAGACAATTGATAGGGCCCCCCATCAACCTAGAAGTCATGGAACAGCTCTGTGCCCTGATTCCCACTTTGCATAACTTGTAGGTTACATCGACTTGCGCATCGCCTGCCTGTCCCAAGCTTCTTCATGCCAGGTGATGCTGCTGCTTGGACCGCACTGCATGTTGGACCCAGGCGACCAACTAGCCAACCCGACTCTGAATCACCACCTCAGGAAGCTCCTAGAAGCCTGGCTCAAAGCTGTCGAACCCCCAAAGAAAAGAATAAGGCACTGAAAGGAGGCCCTGTAACTCTCGTCCACCATTGGGACCATAGATACTTTTAGGCCAGAGCGTCTCTGTCTTTTCCTTCTAAGACATTCTTGAACATTCATATTGTGCCAGTTAAGTACCTGAACCCCCTGGTCATCCACCAAGAGTGCCATTATATAACAGTCTGCCCCTAAACATCTAGGTGGGCATTGGTCAGTGAATAAGCCCAGGTGATTTAGGTCCCGGAAAAACTTCACCACTGACGTCATGCTCTTGCCCCACAAAAGTAGGGTAGATGGAAAATAGTAAATGTAGGTGTGGGTGGGGCTTATTTCGTGCCCAGCTGACACGTCTCTGCTAAATGTGGCCTCTCTCATTCCTATGCCATCTTCCCTTCAATTTGAAGACTCAACTTTAGGAAGCCATTCCTGTTTGCACACCAAGGCCTTGATTGTCATGGTTTAGACTGCAATCTATCAGTGGTGACCTGGGCATCTCTGATTTGCTCCTGCTTATATCCGATTCAAAAAAGCAAAACGTGGAGTCTCTAGCATCTCCGGGCTGCTCATGCAATTGCGATTCACAAAGATTTGCTCAAAGGCCCCCCCTGCTTTGCTCCATTTTCAGGCTTGTGAATCGGGTATATGGTGGCAGGTGCAAATGAGAGATTGCTCCAGTTCAAATCTTGGTGAATCGGGACCCAAAGCCTTTTCACGCTTACTGGATGGAGTGTGTAGGCTGCTCTGATGTGTTGGCACGTTGTGTGGGGAGGCGAGTGCTGCAGCGGCCCGTGCTCAGGTCCTGGGGCACCTGTGACTGACACAGACGCAGGTATGCAGGAGGGATCATGGGACTGGAGCAGCAGCCCCCGGCGCTGTCTGAGGTGGGACGCGGTGGGACCTGATCCAGGCGAGGTGGTGCTGGGCCCGTCGTGTTCTGACAAGCCGCGTGCCTCTCTCTTCACAAAGGGCGGCTCAATGGCTCACCTGGCCATGCTCCACGACGCGGGGAGTCATGCTGCTCGTCCACATTTTTCTCATTGTTGCGTCGGTATGTGGGGGAGATGCAGGGACACGTCCTGGAACCAACCTAGGCAGCCGCAGCAAAGGCTGGTGCCCCACTGGAGACATCCACGCCTGGCATCCTCCCTCCTCCGAGTGCAGCAGAACGCAGGTGAAAAGGGGTCAGGGCTTCAAAATGGAAATTCCAAAAAACGAATCAGCTATGTGGACAAACGTGTGGTGGGCCTGCAGCAGGGAGCCCCGAAGGAGGCAAGGCTTACGTCTGATATGTGTGCATGTGTGTATAGGTCACACTAGTTGAACAACACGCGGTGCTTAGTGAATGGCTGAGGCACATTGACAGAGCTGTTGAAAGTCTCAATTCTGAAACAGGAGTGCATTGTGCAGCTTCCAGGTCAGAAATGAAGTGCATCTGCAGAGCTGTGAACCCTATTGCTAGAAATTAGATCTAATAACAAGGCAGATGGCGGACTCCCATACTGGTCTAGGTGGAGGCGGTGATGGACATGGCAGAGGTGCACTGGCAGAGCTGGACATGTTTTCTGAACTTATCTTAAAAGCTGGTGTTAGGCAGGGGTGGCCTGGGAACTAAAAGAGGCCACGGAAATAATTACTGCTAAAGAGGCCCTGGAAATAATTAAATAATTTTCAAAGTGGTCCCATCTGACACATTTTCAGCAAGCCCAATGCTTTTCCTATGATAAAATGTGGAAATACCACACAAAAGAAGACCAGGGAGTAGAGGTCAACTCCAGAGTTCCCTATAGGCCAGTCCACCCCTGTTGTTAGGACGGTTGCAGGGTGAGTTCAGGGTTTAGGTCCACATACTGGGAGAAAATGGGACCACGCTCCCAATGCAGAACACGCTTCCACCAGAATGACACAGGATTCCATGTGCATCGCTGCATACCTGTGAGGGGAGCGCTTGTTGCACAAGCAGTGCTAGTGGTGCGGGCCTCAAGGTCGTCCAGGCAGTGAGTGACACTACTTCCGTTCCTTCACGGGGCACCACTTTAGGTCGAGGCACGAGGGGTGGGGCAGGGATCTATCGTCCATGCACCTAAAATAGGCCCAGGCACGTGCACTCAGCACCTCCCACAGCCTGCCTCCTTACCCCACATGAATCCTTAGGTGTTGGTGTCCTGGCATCAGGCAGGGTGGAGACTGTAGTAAAGCACATCCAACATTACCGAGTCCTCTTCACACAGAGATCAGAATTTATAAATGATCACAGCGCCTCACATCGATACTGAACGAGTGGGACCATTTATAAAGTGCGCACTGGGGGCCGTAAATAGCTATGCACCCCTTTTGAGTCAGGGAGGGGGGATACTGAGCGTGTGGGAGCATTCATAACGTGTGCACTGGGGACAGTAAATAAGTCTGCACCCCTTCTGAGGCACTGTGCTGTGGAAGGGATACTGAATGAGTGGGACCAGATCAATAACGTGCGCCCAGGCGACAGTAAATGCGTCTGTACCCTGTGAGACCCGGTTCAGACCATACACAGGGCTTTACGGAACTCGTTCCTCACCGGCACTGACTCGGACACAGACACGCATACACCAGGTAGAATATGGATTTCTTTATTCTCTTCACATCAACGGCTAACTGCCAAAACCCTGTACGTTTCCTTAACTTGCCCCCTCCCTTCCATTGTGCCGCGGTACAAGGAATTCCACAGCCAACTCTTCCCAGACACCTTCTGGGAGCGGGACATCTGTAGTGGATTAGGGTGCAGCGGCTGAGCCACGAGGGTGCAGATTTCCCAACTGCCGATGACCAACTCCACCAGAGCGTCCAGCTTGGGGAACCACACCTTCTGGAGTAGGAGGCGTTTTGTGAAGACCACTCCCCGGTGGCCTTTGTGCGCCAGCATGAGGATGCGTTCGTGCAGCGAATATGCGATGACGATCTTGCAGCCTTTTATGACGATGTAATCGTCCACCACCGTTAGCTCGTCTTTCACTAGTTCCAGGACTCTTATGTCGACCCTCACAGCTTCCTGTTCTTGCCTCGACTGATGCTTAACGTGCACCATCTTGTCCGTTCAGATGCAGTGAGTCACTATGGAGAGGGCCGTTTCGTTTTCTGATTCTTTCCGTATGGTGGCCCACTCTACTGGCAACGGTTGTAAATGATGGATGACATAATTGAAGTAAGCATCAGCCATAGAGGGATCTGCTTGTGGTGGACCCATAGGGTGTCTTGAGAGGTAATCAGCCGGGTTGTTCTCTTTCCCCGGGCGATGCACAATGTCAAACTTGTAATCCTGTAGCCATAGTCCCCACCTGGCTATTCTGGGGGGCATCCTCACTTTGGTGTTGCCGAATATCGTCAGGAAGGCCTGATGGTCAGTGATGACTGTGAATGGCTTGCCGTATAGTGAGAGGTGGAAGTACTCACAGGCCCACAACATTGCCAGGCTCTCCTTCTCCACCTGGGAGCAAGCCTGTTCAGTTGTCGTGAGGCTCCTGTTCGCGTAGGCAACTATGAGTCTGCCGTTCGGATCCGCTGGGCCTCGTTGTGTCAGTATGATGCCCAGGCCGACTGGGCTGGCATCCACGACAACTTCAGTCTTTCTGTCTGCATCGAAGTATGCCATGTCCTCTGCTTTGGCAATGTTGTGGATGGTTTCGAAGGCAAGTTGGCCCCTCAAGAGGTTGATCCTTCCTTGTGAGCAGGCGGAGAGGATTGCTGACCGTAGCATAGTCCTGCAGGTATCTTGAGCAGTAACTTGCTAACCCAATGAAGGGCTGTAGTTCTGATAAGTTTTGTGGCGGCTGGGCTATGTTGAGGGCCGCAACTTTTACGGGATCGGGTCTCATGCCCTTTTCAGAGAATTTGTCGCCGAAAAATCGGAGTGACCCTTTCCTGAATTCACATTTCGCTCGGTTAAGCATCAGTCCCGCTGCCTCCAGTGCCGAGCAGACTTTGTGAAGGACCACGCCGTGTTCCTCCTTTAATTTGCCGAACACTAGCACATCGTCCGAGTAGTTCAGACAGTTCGGGACATGGCGGATGACCTTGTGGATCTCCTCCCAAAAAATCTCTGCCGCAGACGAGATGCAGAAACTGAGCCTCTTGTATTGGAATAGGCCCAAATAGGTGACGAAGGTGGTAATATATCTTGACTCTGGCGCAATCTTGATCTGGTGGTAACCTTTTGTGAGGTCCAGCTTTGGAAAGAACTTAGCACCATGTAATAGGTGTATCATATCAGTTATCCTGGTGCCTTTCTCTTTCTATGGCCACATGTTTGTCCACACATAGTCTGATGGAGCCGTCCGGGGACTTCTTCGGGACGGGTACTATAGGGGACACCCACGGGGTGGTCCTGTCGCCGGCTCTATGATGTGCTGCTTTGGCAGTTTGTTGATCTCCTCCTCCGCCTGCATTTGTATATTGATGGGTATGTCCCTGTAATGCTGAGTGACAGGTTTCACTTCTGGGTTGATGTGAAGCTGGACCTTTCGATTTTTCAAATTCCCTAGTCCTTTGAATAGGTTTGGGAAGGCCGCCTCAATGTCTTCAGGCCGTGCAAAGTACTTGTGAGCCATAAGCTGGTACAGGATGTGGACTAGACCCATTTCCACTGCGTTTTTTGAAACTGAGTATACAGCCACTGTTCACCTCGGTCTTGAGGATATGCAACTGGATCTTTGCGACATGTGCCTTGTGTGTGCACATGGCAGAAATGACACATTTGCATGGCAGTGGCGTGGTGGAGCCATACGGGTATATGTCGACAGTGGACTTTTTGAGCTTCGGTACCTTCAAGAGTGTATTGCATGCCTCCTCACTGATCATATTAACCGTGATGACAGTGTCAATTAGAAAGTTCAGTGGCATGTCATTGACTTGTATGGTCAGGACCGGGCTGTGCTGAGTTGCAGCGCTGTTATTTAGGGCCCACACATATCCCTTTTTACGCTGGTCCTTGCCCGACAAAGGCAATTCGCTGCTGGAGGGCAACTTCATTTCGATGTAACGGATGTAGCGTTTGTGCCTGCTGCATCTAGAGCCGTCGGACAGCCTGTATTCTTCTTGGGAATATGTTTTCCTGTGGTCACGCTCGTCTCGCTGCTGCTATTTTTGGTCCGTGTGTGGTCCACCCTCGCGGGGGCTTTTCGGTGCCATCTTGCGTCATTCCCTAAGGTTTCTCTGGTGAATAGGATAGATAGTTGCATTCTTGCACACTGTCCTAAAGTGGTCATCTCCCCCACACGTGGTGCATTTTTGCCCCAGGATGGGGCAGTCGCCTGTGTGAGAGTATTCGTACCCGCGTCTGTAGCACGTGGCATCTGTACATTTGGGCAGTAAGTTCGGTGCTGTGAAAAGCTTGTTGACAGCGACCTGGTCGGTCGTCTTGGGTAGTAGGGTGACTTTACCCAGGCTGTCTAGCTGAGATTCCACTGCTTCTTCCATGCGTGCCAGGGCGAGGATTTCTTCTAACGACCGCTGTTTCTGCAGGGGCTTCTTTCGAAAACGCCTGGGAATCACATCCAGCTATCGCCTGGGACCATGGTGCCTCGTCATTGGAATACTGATGGAATTCGCAATGTCTCAGTTTGAATCTCAGCCGCATTACGAAGTTGTCTAGGGACTCCCCTTTCTCTTGTCGTGCTGTGTGAAATACATGCCTTTCATAATCGACATTTGTGTGGGGCATGAAGTTTTCCAATAGTATGGTATGCAGGTCTTGGTAGGATGCGGTGCCAAGGTTGATCAATTCCCCTACAATGTCTCTGACGGTCGGTCCCACTGCCATGGATGGTGTGTTTTTAAGTCACATGTCATCCTTGAGCCATATGGCCTCCACGTAGAAGTTAAAATCATTTAACCAGGTCACCCATCTGGGGCCCAGGTTGCTAGTATCTTGTATATCAAATGCTTGAGGTAGGTGCAGTACTTTGGAGCCTCTGCTCGAAGGGGGGACCTGACCTTAGGGCCCAACCCCTGACGTGGAGGAGGCACCTTCTTCAGACATGGTTTTCTGTCTGGCCGCTCTGGGGAGCGTTGGTGGCTGGTGATGTGGGGAGCCCCCTGTTAATTGCCTGGGGCAGTGCGTGCTGGCGTGCAAATGTTCTGTGTTTATGTGGTGGGTGAGTCCGCACTGTTCTCCTGTCCTATTTTGGGGTCTCTTGGCTTGCCCCCTTTGTGAGCCCCACTGGGCTTCTAGCGCCCCTCAGACCGTGTTGTGTCCCCTTGCGTGCTTTTTATTCTGCCTCGAGTTGAGTGGGAAGGTGTAGGGGCCTGCATTTGTGTGCGCAGTGTCAGGGGCCAGGCCCTGCTGCACAGTAATGCCACTTATAATGGTGCTGGGCCTCCGGTATAATATTTCTCCTCCATCTCTTCTTTGAGAGTGCTGGTGAGGGATGGGAGCACGCAGCGGCACCTGGGGCATATTGCCTCTGACTCCCTCCCATCCGTCTCTGCCATTACCTGTGGGTCCCAGGGGTGGGCTGAAGTGCACTGACAGTGCTTGGAGGCGCGCCGACGCGCGTGTTCTGTGCCCGACAGCACCCTCGCAGTAAACGTCCCCTCAAGAGCACGGCCAGTGCTCCGGGCATACGTGCGTCCCTCTGTTTGGCTGGTGCCCTGGTGCAGCAGTGCAGGGTGCAGTGTGGTGTGCGTTCGAGCACTAGCCTCGTCGCCAATGTGAGACCCTGTGCAGACCATAAACAGGGCCTTGCGGGACTCGTCCCTCACAGGCACTGACTTGGCCACAGACAAACATACACCAGGTATAATATGGAACGTCTTTATTCTCTTCACATCAACGGCCAAGTGCCAAAATCCTGTGCCTTCTCTTAACCCGCCCCCTCTCTAGCCCAATGTCATTTCCCCAGTAACTTGGCCCAAAGTGAGGGCCACCCACATAACGATGTGGGAGGGGCGAAGTCAGCCATGTCACGACATGACCCACCCTTTCTGAGTCACTGTGCTGTGGGGGGGATACTGAGCGAATGGGACCATTAATAAAGTGTGCGTTGGGGACAGTAAATATGCCTGCACCCCTTCTGAGTCACTTGTATAGTGAGAGGGATAGTCTTACAGTCAGTGGGAAGGCCACTGGTTCATCTGGGAGTGCTCAGAGGCAGCCTTTCCCCAGAGCATTCAATCACTGCCCCACTCAGACATCTTTGAAGGCATGACATCAGTTACCACCTTTGCACTTGGCATTGCCCTGCATCTTCAAGGGCACATTGCTAAAACATCTGCTATAAATGGCTGTCTTATACCATAATGTTCCTAAAATGTGTGGTAAGCATGTGAGCATCCATAATTGTGGTAAAAAAAAAGCCATCACATTGAAGGACTACTTCCAAACTAGCATTGCTAAAGAAGAGACCTCTCAATTACGTGCTGATGTCTATGGGCCTCATTCCGGGTTTGGAGGCAGCCATGGCGCTATTAGCTAGTAGCGCCATGGCTGCCTCCAAAATCGTGCCTGGGTCCGGTCTGGTTGTATGGGGACTTACCGGGCAATTCCAACCTTGGAGGACCTGGAAAGCAGTGGTCGAAATGAGCGGGAGCGGTTGGGAGCGGTGCTCCTCTACTTTTTTAAATTAGGTTTTACAGCTTCTATACTTTTATTTTAAAAAGAAACCATTCCGGAATGGTTTCGTTTTAAAATAAAAGTGTGGGATGAAGTTGAAACTTGCACTTTCAGTGCACTGCACTGAACGTTCCCTTGAACAGCAGGGGCAAGTGTTTGGGGGGTGTATTGTGTGTGGGAGGGGACATGGTGATAGTGTTTGTGGGGAGTGGGTGCAGGCCAGCAGGGAACATAGTTCCACTACTTCTTTTCGTACACTTTGACCACTGGCGGTAAGTCCCCATTCAACCAACTATTCCCCATTCCCATTTGAGCCCCCATAGAGCTCAATGGGAATGGGGAAGGTGCTAATTACGGGCCTGCTAATAGCAGGCCCGTTATTAGCGCCCTGGTCCCTTAACAGGACCCGTAAAGAACATGTGGTAAAACCACATGTCCTTTGCGGTTCCCGCTAAAGGACCTCAGAATTGGGCAGTAAGGGTTTACCGGCACCAGTCTCCTTACCGGTGCCCGGTATCCCTTAGTGCCCAAGTTGGAATGAGGCCCTATGTATTAAGGAGGAATTCACTTACACAGTTGCCATATACACACTAAACTAGTTTCTAAGTCCTACTCATGCCATTTTGTTTTGTGGCCTTTCTTTGATGAGTGAACCATGAAGCTTGGCAAACATGGCTGTTTTCCTGTTACAGACTCAGTCTGATTCCACAAAGGCATCCTTGGTTTGGGTTTAAGTCAGTCTAAATTGGCTTAGGGTCGTAGAAACCTCCCAAACCACAAACAAGTGGATGTGCATGAGTGTTTAGAGGTTTGGCTGGCCTGTCATAATTCGCTGGCCACAAAAAAGTGAATGCTGCATGCCTCTTGGTGGGCTGAGTTAACCAGCCCCTGATTGAATGAGTATGTCAGTGGAAGACATGTTGGGATGAAATGACTTCTGCCCTGCGGAAGTGAAAGGGGCACTAGTGGCTAAAGTGCCTACTCCACCCTCAAACTGCTACAAACCAAGAGTGACCCCAATCCTAAAGGTAAAAGAGGCATTGGTAAGAGATATACCTCTTCCTCATTTTGTTGTAATGTGGGCCGAGGCAAGGCTATACTCTCAAGAGGGGTGTGAATGTGATTCAGAAGCAACCCAACCAGCAGTAGTACAACGGTCCAAAGAAGAAAAGGAATGTCCAATCAAGGTTCTATAAAAATATATATACTTTAATAAAAGACATCATCTGAAAAAATAACGAAATAGGAAAACACTATACAAAACCCATCTCTGAGCAAAGCGCACAGAATATGTTCAGGTAGAAAGATGTAGCACTCTGGGTCATGATTCAGGGGTCCAAGGGGTGCAAGACAAGTAAAAACCACACGTTTTAAAAAGGAGCTAAAAGTCAATAATCCCTTCTTGCAGCTCTTGGTGGTTCAACAGAATCTAACCAGGCTTTTTGGTGCTGTTGGGGCTATTTGATGAAGTTTGAGTGCAGCAGTCACATTGTTCTAGATGGTTGATGGTGTCAAGCAAAGGTCGAACAGGCTGTCTCTGTTTCAAAGGTGATGCTTGAAGAAGGGCAGATTGTGATGGCCACCAGGGTCAGTTTATGAGTTGCTTCGAATGCAACGAGGCTGGTGACTGAATGCATGGTTCTTACTGGATCAGTTTGATGAAGCATCAAGGGGCTGTGGATCGTGAGGGCCACCAGGTTTGGTCCAATGGCTGATTACACGATGAAGAAGATAGTGACTGGATATGCATTCTAGTTTGAGCGGCTTCATATGGCATGAGAGGGTTGGGCTAGATGATCCTCCAGGGTCAGTTTGACTGACAATGGCGATTAGCAGGGAAGATGCTGGCAGGTCTAGTGGTGGTTTGAAGGCAGCGGATGCTATGAAGAGCTTGAGCTGAAGCAACTGTGCGCACAGCTAGCACAGTCCAGTGATGAACAGGTTCAAACAGGCATTTCAGTGGTTTGGGTATAACAATTGCGTTGATCTAGAGCGGAGCAGATGTTGAGCACAAGTCGAACAGGAGCTTGTGCAGTTCGAATGCGATTCTTGGTGAAGTGCAGATTGTGATGTCCACCAGATTCAGTATGAAAGTCGGTTCGACTCCGAAGAGACTGATGACTGGCTATGCAGCTGCTGCATGACGTTCCTTTTTGTTGGGCATCCCGATTGAATCTGCCTTTGTTGGGAAACAGATGTCTAGGCTCAATCTGCACCTGTAACTTTATTAATCCGGACCAGAGACCCCCACATCTACTTGCAAGAACCAATAATGACTCCTATACTCACCTATGCAGCTGCACTCCTTGGGCTTTTTCTGCCACAACCAGCATCATAAGCACTCTCCCCTGGGTCCTTAGACCATGTGGTTAGTTGGCTGCTCCAGGGCCCCCTGACTCCAGGTGCAGACTTTTTAACTGCACCTCTACCACCCCCATACTACGCATCTCATTCAGGGTCCTCCTAGCCATAGACCACGCTGAGTGAGATCTTGTTGTTTGGGCTGTATCTGCACCTGGGACTTGATCCATCTGGACTCCAAGCTCCTAGCCGGACCCACCACTGACTCCTATACTCACCTGTGCATGTACATACACTTGGCCATGTGGTGCTGCTGCAACCAGTGCCGTGAGCACTCTCCCCCAGGCCCTAAGAACATGCTCACACCCTTGCCCTTCCCATCCAGAGTCTCCTGGCTCCGATGCAGAGGTGTTTCTCTGTCATCCTACCACCAATGAGCCTAGAACTTACTCTGCAACCAACTCTCCCCAGCCTCCTGCTGCTCAAACCTTGGGCTGGATCTCATTGTTTGAGTGAACCATGAGCTTCCAGAGCACTTCTCTGGGGGTCCCTCCTACACACCAGACTGCGGTGGGCCTCTCCTGCTGCCACTGTGGTTAGTAGGTAATACTTTCATACTTGATTATGATCACAATTGCCTATCCCTTTTCCTCCCTCCTTTCATGTTTAATGCATGTAGGATGTATCTGTTAGGCTATGTCTATTTGCTATGCTTGACGGTATTAGAGGACATTTGTTCCACCCATTTGTGTTTTGAATATACTTTCTGTGTTGTTTGTGTATGTAATGAAATGTCATTTAATGAAAGGTGAAGTGGTGTTTTATAGTGCTGGTTGTAAAGACTGGAGGGGGGGTATCTGTACTTCTGCCCACTATATAGTTGGCGTAGAGGCACAGAGCACCTCATCCAAGGCTCTCAACTGGTAAAGTTAGGCAAGCAGCCAGGCTGAGACTCAAACGACGTCATGCAGGCTGGTTCTTTGGTACAGTGAATCCCCAAGCTCCCCACAATGGAATGTCCACACACTATGTTAGGTGATAACACAGTCCTTTATTATTACCATGAAGGATAAAAAGTGAGGTAGGTATATACAAATACATAAGACTCACTTTATACTACAAATATAAAGAGGTAATTCAATTTAGTATATAAACTTATGTGTCGGACCATCTCTAACTTTATATTTAATTGTAATGCACCAACTGTTGACATTTATTAAAAAGCATTTGAATTATTAGGCAAGGGTTAATGTGATAAAACATTACTGTAGAAAGGCAGGTCATAATTAGAACACAGGCAGAATGCTTTCTTTAATGTAAAAATGCAATTCTGTGTGAGGATGCTCCCACCTGGGCAACCTGTAAGGGAAAGTTAAAGCGTACATTATGTTGTATATCACAGCCCAGTGCAAATATGCTCATTAATAATCTGTTTCTCTTTCTACAGATCCCACTACCTGAAAGTACCTGGTAAGCCACAGGAGAACAGGTTCCCAGATTAATCTGGAACCCCTGGATGAATCCTGCGCATGGAAGATGATCTTCCTCACCACAGTACCTTGGGTGCCTTGGAAGGTGAAGTGATGGAGTTTCTTGGCTTTACTCAACTAGACCCCTGGAGAATGGACCCCCTTCGGGATGTCAGTGTCAAGAAGAAGAAGGGAACCAAGCAGCGTCAGAAAGGCAGCAATGCAGGTCTTTTGCGGTGGTTTCAGATGTTGGGTTGTTACTTCGGCTGTGGATGTGAAACGATGGTGAGACTTACTTTGGACCACAACAGGGCTTGGCTGAAGAAGATAAGACCCTTGGTGGCCATGGATGACCTTTGGGTGCGACTGGTGCAGTGGCAGAAGTAGGTGTCTTGTTTCGGGATTTTGCCGTTTACCACCTTTCGGTTCTTCGGTGCTGCATTCACAGCACAGACCTCAGGATGGCTTCTGGTGACCTGGACATGACAGCTGGACTGGACTGCGGACCCTCACCAAGCCTAGTCCCTCAGGACATCCTCAGATTTTGGTGCCGGTAAACCCACGGGCGGAAACTCCTCTGCAGACAGCAATGCTGGATCTTCTCCAAACTGGAACAGTGGATGGATGTCATGGCAGAGGTGCCCCTTGAAGGTTTCTTTAGTGATTTGGAACATTTGCAGCTCTGGGTGTCTGGCAGCACGATGCTAGGGTACCTCATCTTCTGGGCGATACTCACCAACTTGGCTTCCAGTGGTCACGCACACCCCTCCGGACCCTGGGTGGGAGGTACAGGAACTCCTCTTCAGGACCCATGAAGATCCCTTCTCTGGACAGCAGGCACACAGCACTGGCTTCCAGGACACTCTGGGTGAAGAGGACAGTTGCACAATGTTCCCTCGTTGCTACAAGAAAAGGTTGCCAATCCAGGTCCTCTCTGGTTCAGTCCTTGAATCAGCATGGCAACTTTCGGATTTGATGAAGAGATGCAGCTACAGACTTCTTCAGCTGGATTCCAGGATGCAAGCTTAAAATGACTTCATCTTTTGGTTCAGGCTTCTTGTAACATGTTCTGACAAGTAGGTGAGTGTGAGGCCCCCTGTTATACAAAACATTCCCCATTGACTCAGGCTGAGCTAGGCTCAGCCAGCCAATCGCACACAAGTGCATTTGTGCTTGCAGGCAACCAATCAGGCTCACAGCCATTCAGGCCATTCACATGAGACAGACACCCACAGCACAGGATGTGGATTGGGGGCTGCTCCCCAGCCTTTCAGTGCACCACACTGCATTCATTCCAGGTTCAGTCATGGCTGGCTCAGGCATTGCGTCACATAACCAAAACCAGACACTCACAACACAGAATGCATATTGACTACTCCCTCCATTCATGCAGGCACCACCACAAGGGTGTCCCCACAACGAGCTGTCCCTGGGAATGCTCCAGCCAGGCTGGTAGGAGGCAGA
Organism: Ambystoma mexicanum; assembly: GCF_040938575.1. NCBI lineage: Eukaryota > Metazoa > Chordata > Amphibia > Caudata > Ambystomatidae > Ambystoma > Ambystoma mexicanum. The sequence goes on from NC_090924.1 coordinate 404,108,021, forward strand.
CCCAGAGCCATATATGGTCCTTCCACCAAATAGCCATCAGGGGAAGGGAACAGAGCCAGGGCTGCTCAGGACTTTGAGAAACAAGGGTAAAAGGCATAGGAAACCAAGCAACCACCAGTTGCCATCTTGCCTTTGTGTAGGAAACCATTGATTCCTTTTGCAGGGCCTGGAAATCCCCAAAATGAAGGATACCCAGAGCCACTGTCAGGTCAGCATGTAACTGCCACCAGCCCATTCCATGCTCTCTGGGCTACACACATATGCCCAAAAAACATACACTTGGGGAACAAGGGAACACCCCCAGCCATGGGTGCCCTAAGGGTATCCCATAGGTACTGTTCACCAAAAAGTAAAAATGAATAGCTGCACTGCCAGGGGTCCAAACTGGAGTCTTGTGCAGAAAAACACACATGAAACACCAAAAGAGAAGTGGTAGGACAAGGACAAGGAGGCCCTGTCCTTCCAAATGCATTTCCAGCATCACACCGGTCTGCCATTGTTGGCCTTCCTGCTACTTTCTGTGTTGTTGGTATATATCTATATCTAACCAAATTACCTATTTGACAGTGTTTTAACCTTTATTCAATACTTAGTAAATAGTATTTGAATGTATATTTTGTGATGTACTTTGTTTTGCATGTGTATGGGCCTAATTTTACATTCATACTAAGTCACACCTTGCGTCCCCCCACCAATTGAAAAACCAGACTCTTCTTCTATGCTACCATTCAGAGAGTTTGTACAAACCAGGTGGACAAACCATTACTTCACTAACACTAGCTCTTCTTACACCCGTCGCCAGAGAGTTTTGCAAAGCTTCAAAACACCATGGCAAGGTAAATCTATACAGCCTCTTAGGGGATCACCAAAAAATGGGCCTCAGGTGGATATGAGATTACTCATAAAAGCAAAAAATGTGTCTCCATTGTCAGGAAGAATACTGCCAAAATGCTTTTTTTCCTGAAGCAGTATTAACCTTTATAGTGTCTTGACAGATTCTCACAGTGCACCCACACACCATGCAATCACTTCATCAATACTTTTAGACAACATTGCCTCCCTACAAGAAAGCATTCTTCCAACTGAGGTACTTCACTAAACCACACTTTGAGACATAGCACAGCTCCTGACTACCTTCTTGCAATTCTGTGAAGTTTTCATGGAATAATTCACCAAAACTGGCAACCTCAAATCTTCTGGTTTACATGCTGACCTCTGTAATGCCAAAATCATTCACTGGGCCAGCTCAGACCACTCGTTACAATGTTCATTCGTGTCTTCCTCTCGTTAGCACCCCGGAGGGAGGGTGGGGGGTCAGGGGCCTCCAAGCCAATCAGGGATCTCGGATTGCGATCTGTACCTCATGGTAAATCCCATGTTCTGAGACCCATGAGCAGCGGTAGGCCGCCATTTAACAACAGGGCACCAGGTAGGTACTTCTGCACCTCTTACTCCACTCCCACCCCAAATGTCCACCTTTCCTGGACGCTCCACCCAGCCCCATCCCCTGCTCCCACTTACACAAAGCTGACTGGTCTCTCACCGGCACCTGGAACCCTTAGTGTTCTGGAGTGGCAATGGCAGCCATGGAAAGGTAGAAGGGACTATGTTTAGTTGCCTTCTACCTTAACTATGGCAGCCATCTTGGATTGTTTACATTTTTTTAAGGTGGAAACAGCAACTGTGCCGTTTTCAACTTAAAAAAACCCAACTATTGGCACCCCAAGCATGCTGGGATGCAAATAGCAAGAAACCGCTCCAAGCAGTGACATTACTGAGTGTGGTAATGCCCTAGGGCTCATGTTAACGCAACCTCAGGGCATTACTTGATTTGGTAATGCCCCCACCCATTGGGGTTTATTGCTTAAGTAACAATATTATAACAATGTTAAAAAAAACAATGCGGGCCTGATGATCTAGTACAGGGGTCTGCAACCTTTTGCTCTCCAGATGCTTTAGACTACACCACTACACTACACCTGCCAGCATGGTCTATTGTGAGGGATCATGTGATTGTAATGAGAATTACCTATGGATTACCTATGGTGCATTAATATTATTGGCTCCTCAGCTTTCATGTCGCCTGTAACAAAACCTCATTCCGAGTGATTTTCTGTTAGGTTTCCACCCATGGTGAGGGACCGAATATCGCCCACAGAACATAAATAAAAAACTTCGAACATCAAGAGATCAATGTCATGATCACCTTTTAATCCTTTTAGACCTCTTAGGTGCATTGGATATGATCAAACGCACCAGGTATCGGAGGAAGGGTCCTTCACTGGTTTGCAATATTCATCTCATGGCATAAATTCGCACGTCATACTGAGTGGCTTCTTAACGGAGACCGCACAAGTTTTCCACAGCATTCTCCGAGGCTTGTGTCCAAACATTGCTCAGATCTATAGAACCCTGCTGGCCTTGAAGTTTTCAGTCAAAGCATTGGCTACCATAAGTGTGCTGATGACACCAAGGATAACATATGAAAGTTAGAAAAGCCTGGTAAGCATTGCTTTGCCACATGGACAGTAGTGAGGTTGCCTCGCAATAGTCTATATTTGAATGGAGCCACAACGGAAGCATTGATATTGTGCGAGGAGGTCCATCAGGTCTTCTTTTGCCTCTCTTTGATGGCAATGATCTTATGTCTTCACAACCATTTAAAAACCTGGGGATCAGATTTGGTGAAGAGCAATCTTTAGTACTGCAGCTCAAAAATGTGATCAAAATGTGTGTATTCCTCTCCATCTTTTTGTTTGCAGAACCCTATCACCACCATTATTGCCACGTCGGATTACCTTGCCCCCTTAATTATCACCTCCAGGATTGATAGTTTGTAAGGGTGTCTGTACATGCCTAGCAGGATCAAACATGAACAACTTCCAATGTGCTCAGATCAAACTGCCCAACAATCCATGGTGGCCTAAAGCAGCTGGGCCTCAGCACTCCTATACGGAAATTCCTCACTGCAAGGTTAGATTTAAAACATTCTGCACTGTTCACAAAGCTCTGCACGACTGCACCACTAACTATCCGGCTCAACTGTTCCCATCAATCACCAAGAAAAGCCCATAAGGTTGGCTTGCCAAAACTAGTTACTGCACTGGGCCAATGGGACAATGAGATTTCTGAAACCCCAAAGCCCCGCTTATAGAACTGCCCTTTCCTCTCCCCAATCCAAAGCACGGAAAACCCTGGGAATCCATCTCTCATATCCAGATATCATATGTGAAGTACGTGGATTGAGGGCCTCCTGGAGTTTGGTTGATTGGGTCAGCTGTACATTCTGCCCACCCTTCTGATCTCCGCTCTCTTGTGCCGGCGATGGAAACCGCTCTGCCATCGTGAGAGCGATGTAATGCAAGGCCAAGGAAAGGTGGGCCTTGGAATTTGGAGAGGGATGGGGAAAACGGGGAATAGAGGTTGGAAGAGGAATTAAGAGGGTCATGATAAAACTTCAAAAGAAGGATCTGACACTAAGTTAGATCTGTGTTGGAAAGAGCAAAAAGAAGGGGACTAAGACTGAGAGTTCCCAGGATTATTCTCTCTCTCTCTCTCTCTCTCTCTCTCTCTCTCTCTGTATCTCTCTCGCACTCTCTCCAGCTGTGACGTCAGACGGGCATCCTCCTTGATCTGGGGTGGCATAGCTGAAGGGAACGAGTGGGAGCAAGGACTAGGGCACACCACTTCATTTCCACACAGAGTGGACTTCTAGGAGGCAAAGGAATTGATGGATGTTGCCCGCCCTCACAGGGGCGCTAAGTGACAGACTGTGACATTCTCCTAGCCCAGGGTTGTCAACACTGGCTCGCGAACCCCACCCAGAGGGCTTTACCCTATAGGGCTGCAGTTGCATTTTTGGATGCTGGGCGAATGCAAGAGGCAGAACTCTGACTGTTTCACTGCAGCATTATATTCAGGCTGAGAAAAAATAAGCAAAATAAAAGTACGCAGATTCACACTAGGGAGCGACTTGGAACTCATTGCAATGCTTACCTTCTCAGCAGGCTCCATTTACAGGTATATGTTAATGGTGTACTACAAAAAAATATAAAGCAAAACTAAATATAACAATTAAAGAATATACCATACCACATTCATTAATTAACACCCACTTTACAATGCAACATTTAGACCTGACTTTTTTTAAGCTGATAGCAGGAAGAAGCTGAAAGTTCAAAATGGCCACTCCATGAAACCTGTCACTCTTTGTTCAACAGGTGGGCTCGGCGGTCGAACTTTCTTATGTCACCAAGCGTAATTCTCTTCAACATAATGGCTTTGAGAAATTCTCATCTTGCTGCACCAATCTGTGGATCGGGCATTCTTTGCATCACATAACACCTATTTCTTGAATACCGCTGTCTACTCATAGCCCTATTCTCCAAACCCACAGGACAAATATAAGTAGCTCTCTTCTGACATTTTGTGAGAATCAGGATAAACAGCTGCCATACAGGAAACAGTCTAAGAGTAAAGTTTGCAGGCTAGAAGATACTCCCTCTGCTCTTCCAACGTTGAAGAGTAGTGTCTTTCAGGAGAGTCTCGTTGGAATTGGACCTTAATGTTGTACACCAGCATTGTGACATATGAGCTCTGACTCGCAGTATGTACATTGCGGGGAGGGTATGGTCGGCCTCAGTCACACTTCTCTACCCTTCCTGTCAGTCTGCCCTGATTCCAGACGGTAAATCTGTAGACAGAAGCACTGATGCTCTGATGGTGGTGCAAGGAAGACAGGCACTTACTGTGTCTACAGGAGGACTTTTCCGGTCTCTCGTCCTTCAAATGGGCTGCCATCTTAGAAAAATGGACTTCACCTTTCGTCGTTCCCTCTTATCCTTAATCTGCTTTGAGGTCTCGGCTCTGCTTTCTTGACTCCCAAATCCTGAAAAGGCAATAGGCTCTTTTTTCATAATTTTTTTCCCCTTGGTAGGAGCCGACTTTGCCATCCCTTCATTTCTATCTACTAGCTGGGTGGGTTCAGAACTCACTTTTACATCTAACGACCTCCTTCTTTACTCCAATGTCAAAAAGTGTTGCTCCGATCAGTCTTTATTCGCACCGTCACAATGGAGCAATAAACGCTCCTTGTTTAGAGAGCCTGATCCCACTGAGTCCAACTCGACCCACTCATCCGGGGGAACATTGTCATGGGTTGTAAGCAGAGACAGATGGCAGTCCTATAGTTCTTTGGAGCTTAGTTCAACCTCTGGTAGAGGTGAGAGACTACCCTTCGGTTTTAATTCACATTTTGGGGTCCGTAGTCTTTGCTAACCTTGGAGGGGCCAACTCACTAGATGTAACTCTTGAGTTTTTAGTCAAGGGCTCTGTTGCTAAATTCCTTAAGAAAGCCTGACAGCCATTAGATCTCCTTTTCAACGTGGCGGTTTGTACCGAGAGACCCCCTTGGACTGGCTAGCGGATCTCAACTGCTCTACGACCATCACAAAAAACGAGCAAACTGCTTGGTCTGACCACCACGCCATCTCCTTCTCCATCCAAGGGAAATCACAACCAAACTCTCCAACCCCTACCATCCCCCAAACCCTCACCAGAAACAACCGCAACATTACCTTACAAAACCTCTGCCCACTTATAGACAATATCTGTACCCCTACAAACTACGCCAACCTAGATGCGGAGAAACTCGCTGACCTCTACAACAAAACGTTAGAATCAGCAGTAGACACCATCGCCCCACTCAAACTCACCAAAGCCAAACCGGCAGCCCATATGAACAAATGGTTCACACCAGAGCTAAAAATCCTCCGAAACTCCAAACGAGCCGCAGAAGCCACCTGGAGAAAAACGCCCAACCTCTCCAACAAAACTCAACTCTCGATAGCAGCCACCACCTACAAAACTGCTATCCTTAAGGCCAAAAAAGAGACATATGATAACAGAATTGAGAGCGCCAAATCCAAAACAAAAGAGCTTTTCAATATCCTCAGGGAACTCGAATCCCCCCCCACTCTGGCTGAAACCTGCGTGAAAGATGCAGACTGGTGTGAGAGGATTCAAAAAGCCCTAGCAGACAAAATCACCATGTTACAATCCAAAATCGAACAGAAAAAGCTCAGCCTTTCCAAAAAAACAAACCATCCTCCGTCCACCACCCCAAAAACACCTACTTGCCCCCCCTTCTCCTTCTCACCAGTTTCCACTAAAGAAGTAGAAAGCATCATTAAGGGCCTCAAGCCCTCTAGATGCCAAGGGGACTCATGCCCAGCTCTCATCATCCAAGAAGGCGCCAACACTCTGGCCCCCTTCATAACAGCCCTCATCAATGCATCCTTCAAATCAAGCTCAGTGCCCAGCAGCCTCAAGGAGGCCTGGGTCATGCCACTTCTAAAAAAACCTAATCTAGACCCCAATAACCCAACTAATTACAGGCCAATCACCACCGTTCCCTACATCCTAAAGATCCTAGACAGAGTGGCCTACCTGCAAATACAGAAGCACCTGGAAGACAACAACCTCCTGGGTCTCAGACAATCCGGCTTCAGGCCAAGGCATGGAACAGAGTCAGCCCTACTGGACCTAAAAATCCAGATGGACGAGGCAAAGGACAAGGGTAATCTAGCCATTCTCCTACTGCTAGATCTATCAGCTGCCTTCGACCTCGTCGACCATCAGATCCTCACAGAACATCTGATGACCTCAGCGGCCTTCTCTAACCAGGCGACTGCCTGGATCCAGTCCTTCCTAACCAACCGAACCACCCGGGTCTTCTCCCCAGGGGCATCAGCACTCCCTGTCCCCATCACCTGCGGCGTTCCTCAAGGCTCGTGCGTCTCGCCGACCCTATACAATATCTTCACAAAGCTATTGTTTGACCGCCTAGATAACCTAGGTGTCACTTACACAAACTATGCTGACGATACCCAGGTTCTCATCACCCTATCAGGGTGCTACGACGAGGACTCCACCAGAATCAACAACCTTTATTTAGAGATCCAAGCCTGGATGGCAGAGCACGGCCTATGCCTCAACGACGAGAAAACTGAGCTCCTCATTGTCGGCTCCCAACATCGACTAAACAAACTAGACCCCCGTTACGCGTCCATCAACATAGACGGTAACCTAATCACAGTAGCCAAAGAAATTAAAACCCTTGGGGTTTATCTAGACTCTACTCTCTCGCTCAAAAGACAGGTGAACGCAACTGCCTCTTCAACAGCTTACACCAATAAGCTCATCAACACCTGCAAACCTTTCCTATCACCTTCCAGCTGCATTACACTAGCCAGAGCGTTAGTGCTCTCAAAAATTGATTACTGCAATACCCTCTTTCTTGGCTCATCAGAACACAACCTGAACAAACTACAGGTACTTCAAAATAATGCCATCAGAGCCGCCTTCAGTATCCCACGAAACGCCCACATCTCCAGCTTCAGACAAGATGCTCACTGGCTCCCAGTACGAGACAGAATCATCCTCAGATCCCTCGTCATCGTCCATAAATGCCGCTCTAATGACGCACCCAAATACCTGGCAGACAAGTTCCACAACCACACCTCAACTAGACCAACTAGAACACCATACGCACATTGCCTTTCCGTTCCCAAATTCTCCCTAAAAAAAGCAGGTGGCGCCAGCTTCCCGGTCCTAGCTGCCAAACTATGGAACGCTATGCCACCATACCTTAGAGCAGAACCCTCATTTTGGACTTTTAGAGCCAAAACAAAAACATGGCTTTCCAACAAAAACGCTGCTTAATGCACTTCCTCTCTGCATGCCTCTGTTGACCACCTGTAACCCGGTCTGCTACACCGTTGTTGTTTTATCACAGTCTGTATTGTATATTTTTGCCATGCTGTAACTGTTTCTAAGTCTCCGGCGCCCAGCTACCCCAGGGTTCGGTGCGCGGTACAAATAAATAAACTAAACTAAACTAAACCCCCGGCCAGCCCATAGCGTCGGGGTTTGCTCTGCAGTACTTTAAGACGAGATAGCTGCACCTTGAGATGGATGGGGATGCAGGTTTTCTTACTCCAACACCAATCAATAAGGACAACTCAATGGTTTGGCAAAGGGGAGTCTGTTTAATGACAAGTACAAAAAACGGGGAAACATGGAAATTGACAGTCGTGATTGGGTTGGCTTCAACACCATGCATAAATCTCCACTTTGCTTAGCAGCACACAGAATGGTCAACCAGATGCAGGGTGTCCCCCAATTCACCCTGCCTTCCTTCAATCAATCATCACTTTATGGGCTATGTGTCAATAAGTTCACTGTGGCTGGCCTTGAAACTGCATCTTCTTGTCTCGAAAAAGTTCTGATATCTCTGTCTGGGTGGATGCCAAGCGTAGGTGTGAAACTGTGCCTCTTCTCGCTTGGCTGGTCACGTGCTAGCACACCATGAATTTACCTCGTTCCTTTCAATTTGTGCATATGATTTTCGTTTCACCCTGCCACCTGCCTTCACCTTCTTATCTTGTTCCTTCAGTGGCAGGATATTCTGTTCCTAGCTCCAATTAAAAGTAGCTACTGTTCAGAGCTTCTTTTGATACGACCTTGGCTTCCCCGGCACAAGCTGCCTCTGTCGAGTTTCGATTCAGCCTTTTTCCTCGTGTTATTAAAATATGAAACTTCTTGCGTTTGGCCTATAATAACCCCTGGTTGGTTCTGCTTTTTATGCAAAGTGGATTCGCACTTGTATAACATGCTTCATTTTGAGGTAGATTGTGTACATTGGCGATTGCTGCTCTATCCTTCTACTTAGCATAGCAAGCCGCACTGTTTTCTATAGCTTTCTTGCGGTTACAAGCGTATATACAGACGTTAGCTGGTTGAATATCTTCACCATGCTTTCAGCTTAAGCTCCTTTGTATTTCAACAATGTTCTCTTCTTTTGGTTTCACGATATCTTTATTCATGGCGTTTCGTCTCTTTGTGTCATCCTTGGGTCGTCATATCTTCTATGGGTGTGTTAGTCCAGACCCTCGTGACGTCACCATTCATCTTCCACTAAGGAATTTTTTGGTTTCTTCCTGTACAGTACTTAAACAATCCCCATCTCGTTTCATTTGCTGGTAGGGTTTTCTTAATGGGTACCTTACTGCCCATGGTTGTCTGGTTATTTGTACTTCACTAGGTGTTGTTTGTCCAATAGGTACTGGGCAGAGCCCCATTGTGGCTCTCTGCTGGTTTATCTGCTCATCGTACGCCACATAGTTCGGTGTGAATGTTCCTGGTACTTCAAAATGGGTGACTGGAGTGCGGGCTATATTTGGACCCCCTCTACAGGTTTCCAAGTTTTTAGATTTACAAATGGTAGAATCCACTGTGTTAGCTTCTGCCTGCCTCTTTCTTTTGTCCTCTTCTGGAAGATTAGAAAAGCGCCTTGGACCAAGGCTCTTTGTGTTGCAGCATCACCATTGGTCAAAGGTTTAGGCAAAACCCCTTCCTTTTCCCTTTGAGCATTCAACAAATCCTTGCTCTCTTTGTTGTTATCAGAAGCCTGTGAAGGCATGAGATCCTTTAGAGGGCTGATCTTCTCTACTGGGGACTCATTGTCAGCCTCTGTTCTAATGCTTAATTGGACCACATCCGCCGTTACAGTCTTGTTTTCATACTGGAGCATTCCGGTGCTGATCAAGGATGTTAAGGGGGGCAATTCTGAAGGACCCATGGACAACATTTGGGCCTTTTGCATATGGATAGAGGCCTTTACTTGCAACAGGTCGAGTAAGGAATGAATTAAGCATTTTTCTCCACTCTTTCCAAGTTAATTGCTATTTTGGGGTTTTGGTGTATTCTCTTGGAACATTCCGAATCTTGGTCAACTCTTGCTTGAAGAGTCGTGGTCAAGTTTTCCATATATATCAGTTTTGAATTGATTATGGCTAATAGTGTAGAATGATCCTTCAAGTTTCCATTGAGTATGCCATAAAGCTTTAAGAATGAAGCCAAGGACATTGTAAGGGCTGACATCAGATTAGATTGTGAGTTGAAGGCAGTTGAATTTATAATCGGCAGAGGACCTTTTGAGGCTCTGGGAGAGAAGGCTGAGTCCTCCAGCGAGGAGACAGAGGAGGATATTTCAATGGGGGTCTCTTTTAGGAATTCTTTGGGAGTTGACATGAGGTATATAGCTGGCGTCTTAGGACTTGGTAACACAGGGCAGTGGAATTTCCCAGGGGGTCCACCAGCCCCTTAGCCATAGAAGCTAATTCCACCTCTTGGACAGGCTCATCATGATTGTATTCTCCCTTTTCGATGGAGTTCCTTTCATGCCTAGAGTTGTGCAAGTTGGTTTAGGTTTTATTTCAAAGGCCGACCTCTCGCAACCTAAGTTTTCAACCCTCGGGGAGCTAGCCTCTTACCAGGGTTGATGGATAGTTCTTTTACATTTTGCCAAGAATCAGATACAACTGCAGGCTTTGCCATTGACAGGGCAAAGAGTCAATGGGGGTGCGCCCCTAGATGACCAGGGCTTAGAGCTTCAGCTGAACTGCTGCAGGATTTAGACCTCTCCAGCCCATGAAACAACCTCAGTCTCTTCTCCACAGGAGGTTTTGTGGAGTCTACCGCTGGCTTTGGGGAGCTCCTCACTTCAGTTGGCCCCAGTTCCAGATTCCCCAGCTCTGTCAACATTTCAACATCAGTTAGTTCGAGGGCATTATTCTCTCCTCTACCTTCCTTACGGCAATCATAGTCGTTTTTTGGTTCCAACATCCTCTTGGATCTAATTGGACACTTTAAGTGCAAAACAAGGGTTCTTTTTTGTTAGGGGCAATTTTCCATTTTAAGGCCTGAGTGAGGCCACGATATTCAATACCATTTCTGGAAATGTTTGACCAAGCACAGATGTTTTTCTGGTTGTCAGGTGTAGGGGCAGAGGAGACGGCCAGAGACTGACCTCCACGGCCAACTGAAGACTCTGACTTAGTTCTCTTCGGGTCTTTTCCATGTGTAGGCTTAGACTCCCCCTTCCCACTCACCTTGTTCTTCAATTGTAGACAAGTCCATGGTGAGAAGATCGGGAATGTCTGATCTTCCATGAGAGCTCCAAAAGGAGGGACCAGCTCCCGACTTCGGATTCCCGGAACACTGGAGCACCCGGCAACACTCAGCTCCGCTCAATGACAGCGGGTTTAATGCAGCTCCTCCTCAGAAAACGGTAAACACTGTAGAAAGACAGTGCAGCACAACAAAACATCAAGCAGAGATCGCTGGAACACTCTGCAACACTCCCTAATCTAATTTACCACTATCAGATTTTGCCACTGTAAGCTTTGGCCACTAATATTTTGCAAATGTGGGTTTTTGCTAAAGTGCGAATTTGCCACTTTAAGATGTTGCCGCTTTAAGATTCTGCCTCTGTAAGGTTTGGCCACCGAGACTTTGCTAATGTGGGTTTGCTAATGTGATATGTTGCCACTATTACATTTTACCACTATCAGATTTCAGGATTTGGCCAATGAGATTTTGCTAATGTGACTTGTTGCTGATGTTAGAGTGTCACAGTATCAGATCTCGCCACAGTAGGGTTTGGCCACTGAGATTTTGCTAATGTGACTTGTTGCTGATGTTAGAGTGTCACAGTATCAGATCTCGCCACAGTAGGGTTTGGCCACTGAGATTTTGTTAATATGAATTTTTGCTAATATGAGATTTTGCCACTATCAGATTCTGCCACTGTAAGATTTCCACCAATGAGATCTTCCCTTTGTGAAGCTCTGCCACTGTGACACTTTAATTCTATGAAAATTCTGCCACTGTGAACATTCTGCCACTCTGAGTCAGAGGCGAAGACAGGGTTGGTCCTGAGCGGGCAAGGCTGATCCAAAATGTTAAATGCCCACTGAGCAGTACTGTGTGGGCATTTACAGATGTTAATGTCACTGCAGTGGGCCCAACTACATTATATTCAGGCCCCACTTGTTAGACAATCCTGGCTGCACCTCTGCTCTGAGGTCTACAAATGTGATGATTTGACACTGTTGGGCTTTGCCATTATGAGGTTCTGCCACTGTGAGTTCTACCACTGTGAGGCTACTGTCACAGTGAGGCTACCGCCACTGTGAGGTTTTGCCATTGTGGGGCTGTGCCATCATGAGACTTGCCACTGTGAGACCTGACCAGTGTGAGGCTACTAAACATTACTATAACTTTCAATGTTCCTACAAATTCAACGTCAGTCGCCAAATAAACAAACTTGATATCATGCGACAAACTGCAGACGCCTCCAACAATCTTCTCAACCCCAACATACTGAAATCTCCACAGAAAACGACACCACAGATGCAAAAAATATTCCCATACAGACACACACCAAAACAACTGCAACCTGATACCATCTAGGAGCAAGCTCTACACACAGTGACCGTTGTTTCCAAACTGAGGCTACCAACTGCTAAGCAAAAGCTCTCTTGCTCTCTCCCTCTCCACCCCACTAACTAACCCTCCTTCCCTTTCAGATCTGCCTGAGCACCTGGAAACCATGAAAATGGCAGTGGTGGGTGGTATAAATCTCAACGAGAACATAACATAAGGCATTCCTTTGAGGTGGCCACCATCTTGGTAGCAGACGAAAGCAGGAACGCAGGTCTTCTCTTCTTAAGGGGTTGGGGTCTTGTCCAACTATTCATTTAACCCCCCCACACCCACGTACCCCCACCCCCGCTCTCCCCACCCCCGCGTGTTAATAATATTGGGTTGGTTGCAGCCTTTTTTAAATCCCAAACCAAGCGGCAGTGTCTGTCGACGCCTTCCGAGGCCTTCCCGACTCCCTCCACAATGAAATCAGTGCAGTGAGAGTTTCAGCTTCCAGACAAAGCTGGCACCGGCTCTCAGCATTTCATGACCAAATAGCTATTGTGTATTCAGCGGGCCTCAAAGTCTCGCAGGAGCGTGCTGCGGAAGGAGAGGCCAGGCGAGTCTATTTACAGACCTCGCCCCCACTGCAATTATATATTTGGGCAGACACCCTTGCACACAGCCTGAAGCATGCACGGGCGTGCGCTCACATACGCCTCGTTCAGCCGGGACACCGTGTTTTCAGTCGTGTGCCTTCTCTTTAAAAAAAATGTAGTCAAGTACTTCAGAGCTGGCAACCGCCCCATGGCATCAGAATGATCATTATCCAGTCTGTTCTTGTTTGCCAACGCCACTTTGCATGCTGGGACTCGCAGTTTTAAATATCAGCCCACTGTGCCATCATGCCAGACCTGTTATCTAAAAAGTAAGGACCAGGTAAAGGTTTGCCTAACCATATTTGGTCAGGTAGTAACTGAGTCCAATTGGTTTACTTGCTGAATGTCGTCTTGGGAAGATAGCTCAGTGGCAACGTGCTCACCTTGGTAGCACAAACAACACAGGTTCGATCCCCTGGTACGCGCTTAGAAACCTCTGGGTATTAACCGCGTTATAAATAACCTATCATATCATGTCCATTTGGGTGTTTAAAGCGCTCTAATATAGTGCATCCTGGCTTGAGATACTGCTGTGTGCTGCAAGGCCAGGAAAAGGGCAGGGTTCATGCAGCAGACAGAACGAGCATCAGTGCCACACAAGGTCTGTGCTGGTGCCCAGAATCCAAGGCCCAAGACACCCACATGAGATGTCCAAGGTGGCACCAATGAATAAGTGGCCCACATTGCAACACTGGTCAGACTACGATATGTTATGTTATTTATAAGGCACTTAATACCCAGAGGTTTTTAAGTGCAGACCCAGGGATCGAACCTGTGGTGCTTCTGTCGTCTTGCTTCCAATGCCAGCCCGTTGCCCCTGTTCTATCCTCCCGAGCCTATGTGAAGTAATTTATCAAACTGGTCCACATGGGCCAACTAAGTGGCCCACTTTGATCCCAAAAACTGGCCCACATTAGCGTTTTGTGTTTTTGGTTCTGGCATTGCCCTGTTGCCGAGCTTGGAGATGTCCAAAGCCCCCTTGGCAGAAAGCCTGGGTGTTCACGAGGTCCCTCTCAAGTGCAGAAGTCGCCCACCCTGGGACTTGCTGATGCAGACCCAGGGGCTCTGCAAAGCAGCTAGGAATGGCAGATTCTGTCAGAATGATGCCTTCAACAGCGAGAACACAGCCAAAGATCCAACTAATTAAGAGCATCCTTGCATTCCCCACCCTAATCTGTACCCCTTGCCGGCAGTTTTCTGGGGCGCCTCTTTCCGTGTCGCCCATCTGGTACAGTGAGCAGAGTCTAGGCCTAGCTGCGCCCATACTGCTGCACTATTACTGTGTCCGCTCGTTATACCGAGTCGCTTCACAGCTCTGTTCGTGAGATATAAAAACCAGCACATAAACACGTACATACATACACGGAGAGGCCTTAAAGGGGACCTGGAATGGAGGCAGGGCTGCCAGGAGCGCTGGCACAAGGCTGCGCGCTCAGGTTGGAGCTTAATCATTGAAGCCCAAGTCTCCTGCTGCCTCCGTGGAGGTGGGGGCCTTCTTAAGCCACTGCTGTGCACTTCTGGAAATGATCTGCCTACATAGACCACCACTCCTCCCCAAGCTACCCCCTCCACCGTCCACCCCCCGTGCTGCATTTAGCTGCGTGCGCTGGCACACCCGCAGGCGTGCGCTTTACATCGGCACCCACAGAGCTGAGGCGGCCACCAGTCTGCTGGCGTGAGGACGCGCGTGCATATAGAGAGTATTAGCCCCTATTCTATATCAAAACCGATAATGCGGGACTCCGTGGATTCCTCAAAGGCACTAAACTGCAGGAGTGAACATCTGCATTTATACTACTGGACATTAAGAACATTTTCACGGACTGTGATGTACTTTTTCTAATGTATTCGTTCATGTATTTTGCAGTTTGTAGACGGGTGCATGCCGCTTTCCAGCCGCGTTCACCGCATTTGTCGTCCTTTGTGGACATTGTCAGCGTAGAAGTTTGGGCCTCGTGCGGATTAGCCGACCTTAAAGTCTGACAGGTGGGCGCGTTATTCGGTCTGGCGTGCAGTGAGGGAACACGCAACCGTGCTCTGCATGTCTGGGAACTTGTAGGGTTAGGCTTACGATTTGACGTCACTTCTCACGTCCTCTGGGAAGGGCTGCTGCTCTCACTAGTGGCCAGATTTCCCCCGATAGCAGCAGAGAGGCAGTTGCTAGTGTGTGAGGCCTCATGGGAGCTACCCATGCGAATGTGCAGACAGCTGATGTAGCGCTTAGACCTCTCTTGAGCAGCTACAGATCACTGAGGCTCCTGAAAGGGGAGCAGCGTTTGATGATGAGAGTCCAGAGAAGCAAACTGCATACACGCTATTGTGGCAGTGTAAATCATAGTGAATTGTCGCAGTGTACATCAGAGGCAGTGCAGCAACTCCATTAAGCTCCTGATGTGAAGTGTGGATAAAAGGTGGGCAGAACACGTGTTCTGTATTCTGGGTTCTAGGCCACTGAGAACGCCCTGAAAAGGCCCAAGGCCCCCAAAATACCTGAAAGGAGTGGTTCTCTGTGGAAGAAAACATAGTTGTCCAGGGACACCAGCACGTCATTCCAGTGCTGCAGGAATGCAGTCATGGGACGAAATGTGCCCCCATATCTGCGGGAACCTATTTTGGGAATATTTTGGGGGAATTGGTGCATTTCAAAGACCAATCGGCAAGTAATATTGGTTAAAACCGATTAAAACTCCCAGCTGCACTGTTCCCTAAGTCATTAAAGTGGGGCACATTGGCTCAGAAAAATATCTCATACTTAGGGTGAGGGTCCCAGTATTTGGAGCTCCGTCCCCCTTTCACAAGATTATGTTCCCATTGGAAACTGCAGTGGTCCCGGTTTTTGGTAGTAAGTCTTCAAGGCTGGCAGGCAGGAATGCACTAATTATAATGTGTTTATTTGAACAGTAAATCTTAAACCCCCCTTCTCCTCCAACTGCTACTGAAGTGTAGTGCCTTGACATCCACTTTCAAGAGTTAGTCCTTCTTTAATGTTAGTTGCCCTGTCCCGGTTTTTTACTTTTTAAATCTGGTCACCCTACTCATACTGGTCTGTCTTCAGGGCACTACCTTATTGCTCTATGGGTCATTTGGGGGCTGGCGTCTTGTATGTGGTTTGGGGACATTGGCATGTAGCTGTGTGAGGTGGCTCTGGTGGCAGGGCATCTGCTACAAGGTACCAGTGCAGCTGAAGTTCACCAGTGGTGGCTTTTCCATGCATTTCTGGAGCAGGGGCACTGGTTTGCAGTTCCTGCACCTTGCACTTCATTCTTGCATAGCCGATAAGGAGTCGAGCAGGAAAATGGCATACAGGGACCTTAACTGGACTTCAGTTCATTGGCAGATGCCATGGTGGTATGGTGATGGTCACCAGCAGTTTTTGGGAAAGTGTCTGCCAAGCGTCAGTGTGGCTTGAAGCAAGGGCTCTGTGCTTTGTGGTGTACAGTGGCAGGCCAGGTGCCTGTCACTCTTTGTGGAACTGACAAGCATTCCCAGGAGAGCCAGGCAGCTTTCATGAGTCCCTGATACCATGGCAACTTGCAAAAGATCCAGTGCAAAAGTGCCAGTCGCTTATGTCACTTACCTCTGTTCCTGCTGCATGGCCTGGTCTGCTGTGCTCGACCTCCTGTGGTCCTATGTGTTCCTCTATAGTCGGTATTAGATCTGCATGAGGGTTTGGGGACATTTTAAGTGTGGACGAAGTTTTGGGCCTTTGCCGTTTGCTGGTCCAATTGCAAGGATATGCACGTGGATCTCCCAGTCAGCTTTGCTGGTCTGAGTTCACTTTGGTTTGAGGCGAGTTGTCTTTCTTGGGCAGCCTCGGTCTCACTTCGGTTAGGCAGGCCTTGTTGGAGAAATGGCCATGCTGCGCCCCGGCGTAGAGAGCAGGCACGCGGAGGTTGCAAGTTGATCTCACCTGCGCCTGGCAGTCTGCACCTTTTCTGGGGGCGGTTCAGAGGCGCGTGTCTGGTGATCCCAGCCTGCCTAGGCCTGCTCCTGGGAGGGAGGAAGCAGAGACGGATGTTGCCTGGGTTTATTTATTTCACTATCTGCAAGCACCTGTACACTACATGTATATAAATGGGCACGCGACAGCAGTAACATAGGCAGAGGCATGAAGATGCTTGGATGAAACATAGGTCTGTACACCGAAATAGAGATTGACAGATGGACCGACAAGTAGTAAAACGACATCTCGGTTACTGTATTTATGAGTATGATATACCCCACCCCCTTGGAAGCAAGACAGCACAGAGCAACACAGGTTCGATCCCCGGGTCCACGCTTAGAAACCTCTGGGTATTAAGCGCGTTATAAATAACCAATTACAAATACATTCTATTTCTCGCCTTTTAGTTTTCAGAAGAGTATATTGCAGGGGTTAAGGTCGAAGGTTCATGGGAGCAGACCATTCTAGAAGTAAGTGCGACACTGGCTACATCCATGGTAGGACTGGACTGCAGCTTCAGTAGTTGGTGAAGATGGAAAGGCGCACTTTGTATTCCGAAAGCAATGGCGTGAACAGTTACCATGGGCGTAATTATAGGAGGGGGGGGGGGGGGCAGGGGTGTTTGTCCCGCCCCAACTTTGATGGCACACAATCATGCCCCCATTCATTTGGCTAGGGCACCTTTTCTTCAGATGTCATGTCCCCCCAACATTTCCAGCAAAGTTACACCACTGCCAGTTACCACTCAATTCTCGAGTTTGCGCCAACGTTTCTAGCCTCCTAATGCACCTGGGAGAGTTGAGAAGGGAACCCTGGCAGTGCGGTGCAATCATAATTATTGGAGAGATACCTGGGCCCCGTGGCCAGTAGCATGGCGATGGAGCAATTCAATGGAGCCATCCCTGTGCCAGGCAGCATTAGGTAATCTAACTACAAACAGAAGGCAGCTAAGAACTCGCCTTTCTGTTCCATGCAGCTACAAGTCAAAATGTTGCGTTATGTTATGTTAGTCTGCTTTTATACTGTGTCAAATCACCACTCTAGTAGTTTCAAGGCACCAAAGATCAAAATGTTACAGTATACCAACTAACCCGATATAGCTCACTTCTTCATAGCCTGTATCACTTTGTTGGCTGTTTCACTTACAGTGCAATGACAGCCAACTCTCCCTCCTCCCTCCTACAGGTGCAAACAATTTACCATCACTAGAGGAAAATGCAAGTAGCCACAATTTGACCAGACTTAGAATAGAAGTGTAAAAAGAAAAAAGACAAAGAAATACTCAAGCAGCAGTAACAGCACAGGGCTCTACAGCTTGCCATCACTGGTGGGCAACACAAGAAGCACAACTTCTCCAGGCTGGAAATCCAAAAGTGTAAAAAGAAAACGTCCAAGAAAAAAGCAACATTATCTACACGGCAAGACTCTATAATTTACCTTAACTGGAGGATAACACAAGAAGCCAAAACCTCACCAGACTGGAAATCAAGAAGTGTAAAAAGAAAAAAGACAAAGAAATACTCAAGCAGCAGTAACAGCACAGGGCTCTACAGCTTGCCATCACTGGTGGGCAACACAAGAAGCACAACTTCTCCAGGCTGGAAATCCAAAAGTGTAAAAAGAAAACGTCCAAGAAAAAAGCAACATTATCTACACGACAAGACTCTATAATTTACCTTAACTGGAGGATAACACAAGAAGCCAAAACCTCACCAGACTGGAAATCAAGAAGTGTAAAAAGAAAAAAAACCAAGAAATACTCAAGCAGCAGTAACAGGACAAGACTCTACAGCTTACCATCACTGGTGGGCAACAAAAGAAGCACAACTTCTCCAGGCTGGAAATCAAGAAGTGTAAAAAGAAAAAGACCAAAAAACAAGCAGACACCAGCTATGCGACAAGACTGCCGTGTACCTGAGTACTTCCTCTATGGGCACAGCAAGTGGGGTGTTGAGACCAGTTTAATTTGTAAGTGCCATTTAATGATGAAGAGCACCGTTAATGTTCACAGAAGTGTTTTCTGTGCGTCTATTATAGTGTGGCCTAAGGTTAAGATAAAAAAAATTTGCATTGACTTTTCCCAAAATTCCTTTGCTAATAACCTTTGGCTCACTGGCCCGATTTAGATGACATTTTCCAAAATAAAGACTGGACACTGGCCCTTCCAAGGTGGCCATTTTGGAACAAATGTGTTGAATGGTATTAATTTGTGCTATGGAAAAAAGTACTTCAATTGAACGCCTATAGTGCAAAACAACGGATTTGTGTCAAATAAGAAACAAGTTGGATACAAAGCGGCACAGATAATCCTTATTTTGGTTTCATGTACATTTGTCAAGTATTGAAAAAAAAAGATAAAGAGAGGAGTGCCCCATATCTCTACATCTTTTATATGTCTCCCCTGGTGCATTGCAGCAGTGAGACTTTTCAGAAATGAAAGCCAACATTTTGTTTTTTGCTCAGTGCGAGTGACTACCGTGTGAATGCTGTGGGAATAAGAAAAAAAAGTACTCACAATGAGACTTGGAGGGGGCAAATAGGTGGTTTCACATTAAGGTAGAGGAGGGTATTAGGACGAGAGAAAGGGGAAATGTTTGGTTGAAGAGGTGGAGTGGGCTGGAGAGTCTATTTTGTGGCAGATCATTTTCATTTTACGGCGGGAATCCCGCTGGAGTCCCATGAAAACTTCACAAGCGGCACTGAGAAATAGAATGTGTATGGGAACCGGCAACTGAAAGAGGTTAATAGGAGAAGGTTAGGGATGTTTTACACAAAGTGGGGACCTAGAAAGCAGGAGGGGTGCACATGGAGAGTGGCGGTGGAGATGGGGAAGATGTAAATGGTAAACTATTGTATGTTTCTATGGGGATTTCCCAGGGGAAACCACCACAGAAATGAAAGAAGGGGGGCAAAAAAAGGGTATGTGCTAATGATCAGTGGCCCATGTGCTTTTAGTTATGTTCATGTGACAGGGACAGTGCTAATGGCTGGTAGGATCTGATAATTTAATAGTGAAGGGGTTATGGGCCTCACCCATAAGCTCGGCCCACTGGCTATACTATGTATAGTAGCAGTAGTGGCCGTGTAGTTATGAGTAAGTTGCTAAACCCATAGGAAGAGAACTTTTTCGGCGGCTTATAACTTCTCTCCCCCTAGACGAACCCTCACCAAACTTTGCAAAAAATGTATATGGCCGGCTCTGAATTTTTTCGCCAAGTTGTGTGAGGTTTCGTGCAGGGGGAGCAAAGTTATAGGGGGGTCCCCATTTTTTTCTCCATAGACTGAATGGGGAAAAACTTTGCGCACAGCTACAGCCCGAACAGCTGGACGGATTTTCACCAAATTTGCAGCAGGAGCGGGGGCTTGGGTCAGAAAGTGTGCTTTTGTGTGTTTGGTGGAAATCCGACCAGTATACTGAAATGTACGTCCCAAAAAGTTAGTGATATCTGGGTCCGCTCTGCGGACCCATTTGCCTGTTCGCTCTGCGGACCGAAGTGTCATTGGCCTGTGGCACGCTGTTCTGTCGGCAAACAGTGGACGCGGCTGGTGGTTGGCTGGAGAGAAGCGTGCTGTGCGTCAAAGGTTTTGGGAAACGCTGACATGGTGTATCTGAGGACAGCGGTGCGCTGCGCCGAAAGGCATTGGAAAACATGGTTTGCAGGATCGGCTGGTTGAAAGAGGGTGAAGCGAAGATATTGGCAATGTTTTGTGCTGTAGGCTATGACTACCGGTGGATATGTTGACTTAGTGTGTTTGCGTTGTTTTACGGCAGTGGGTTTGTGGGGAATTGTTCCCATACTTGTCTGACTTGTCTTGTACTGGTTGTGGGTAAGGCACAGCCTTTTTACTGCATGGGCATGGCATGTAGAAAGAGCCTACGGCTTGGCCACCTCCCCCGCAACGTAATGCCTCCATGCATGCGAGAGCAGTGAGGCACTTAGCGGTTAGGTATACGGGCGAGTTTGGTCACACCGTTGCTGCAAGGGAGGCCTTAAAGACATGGAGAAATGGAAGGATTGTGTGGGAGAACACTGTTGCGATATGGACCATTTCCGCAGCTACTGATATGTTGGTGAGTGTAGGCAGACTGTATAGGGGATGGGGAGTGCATTGGAGATAATATGAGGATATTTGCAGTCAGTGTACTATGTTGTGTTGTGCCTGCAAAGGCCCTACTGCCTTGTGTGCATGGCTACAGCCCTTGGCCGTAACAGTGTGGGCACTGGTTGGAGGTAGGTTTGAGAATGTTGCCTTGCTTGCGTCTGTTAGTGTAGCTATATGTACATGTAGGCAGGAAAGCACTGTGGTAAATGTTACCATGCATGCCTCTATTGCCTCCAGTGGGTGTGTAGTTGGACTAGGCAATTGGGTGCATGGGCGGAGACCACAGGCCTCTGCCTATGTACCTAAGAGCCTAGGGCTTGGGCACAGCCTTGCTTTAGGGAGGGCAGTCAGACAATGGCACGAGCAGTGAGGCACTTAGCGGTTAGGTATACGGGCGAGTTTGGTCACACCGTTGCTGCAAGGGAGGCCATAACGACACAGAGAAATGGAAGGATTGTGTGGGAGCACACAGTTGCGATATGGCCCATTCCCACTGCTACTGACATACACTGCATTGGTGGTTACGTGCACAGGGGACTATTATATGTTGGTCAGTGTAGGCAAATTGTATAGGGGATGGGGAGTGCATTGGAGATAATATGAGGATATTTGCAGTCGGTGTACTATGTTGTGTTGTGCCTGCAAAGACCCTAATGCCTTGTGTGCATGGCTACTTGCCCTTGGCCATAACAGTGTGGGCACTGGTTGGAGGCAGGTGTGAGAATGTTGCCTTGCTTGGGTCTGTTATTGTAGCTATACGTACTTGTAGGCAGGAAAGCACTGTGGGAAATGTAACCATGCATGCCTCTAGTTCCTTCCAGTGGGTGTGTAGTAGGACTAGGCAATTGGGAGCAAGGGCGAAGGCCATAGGCCTACGGCTATGTACCCAAGGGCCTAGTGCTTGGGCACAGCCTTGCTTTAGGGAGGGCAGTCAGATATTGGCACATGGAAGGAATTTGTACGCAGGTACTCACATATACTATATTGGTGGGCAGTTGTAGAGGCGACTATCATTGTTTGGTGAGTGCATTCAGACTCCATTGGGGATGGGGAGTGGATTGGAGACAATATGAGGATATTTGAAGTTGGAGTAATATGTTGTATTGTGCCTCAAAACCCAGACTGCCTTATGTGCATGGCTGGGGCCCTTGGACTTAACAGGGTGGACACTGGTTGGAAGTAAGTAACAAAGTTGCCTTATGTTCAATACTGTACCGATATGTACTTGTGGACAGAAAAGGTAAGTGGTGACATATTTCCATGCTAGCCACTGGTTGGAAGTAGGGTGGAGAATGTAGCGTTGTGTGAGTTCGTTAGTGTACCCATACGTACCGGTAGTCAGGAAAGGTACGTGGCCACATGGTACCATGCATGCCTCTGTTGCACTTTACTGGGTGTGTTGAAGGAGTAGGCTATTGGGTGCATGGCTGTACCAATATGTACTTGTGGACAGAAAAGGTAAGTGGTCACATGTTTCCATGCTGGCCACTGGTTGGAAGCAGGTTGGAGAATGTAGCGCTGTGTGAGTTCGTTAGTGTACCCATACGTACCGGTAGTCAGGAAAGGTATGTGGCCACATGGTACCATGCATGACTCTATTGCATTTTACTGGGTGTGTTAAAGGAGTAGGCTATTGGGTGGATGGGTGGAGCCGTAGGCCTTCGCCTATGTACCCAAGAGCCTAGGCCCTGGCCACAGCCTTGCTTTAGGGAGGGCAGTCAGACATTGGCACATGGAAGGAATTTGTACGGAGGTACTTATTTACACTTTATCAGTGGGCAGTTGCAGAGGCGACTATCATTTTTTGGTGAGTGCAGGCAGACACCATTGGGGATGGGGAGAGCATTGGAGACAATATGAGGATATTTGCAGTTGGAGTGCTATCTTGTGTTGTGCCTGCAAAACTCGTAATGGCTTGTGTGAATGGCTGGGGCCCTTGGACATAACAGGGTGGCGACTGGTTGGAAGTAGGTTATAGAATGTTTCCTTGATTGGGTTCATTACTGTACCAATATGTACCTGTGGACAGGAAAGGTAAGTGGTCACATGTTTCTGTGAATGTCTCCATTGTTTTGCAGTGGGTGTGGCGAAGGATTAGGCTGTTGGCAACAAAACTGGAACAAAATGCTGCCCTGTATGGGAGTACTGTGATATTGGTCTGTGGATTGCACACCTATGCACACAAAGAGTAGCATAGGTGTTCGGCACAACACCTGAAATGCAATGTAAGCATGTATGGGAGGACCGTGATAATGGTGTGTGAATTGCACAAATATGTAGAAAGAGTGCATTGAGTCCAGGTCGAGTGCATTGGGGATGGGGAGTGAATTGGAGGTAATATGAGGGTATTTGCAGTTGATGTATTATGGTGTTTTGTGCCTGGAAAGGTGTACTGGATTGTGTGCATGGCTAGGGCTCTTGGATGTAACAGTTTGGCCACTGGTTGGAAGTAGGATGGAGAATGTAGCATTGTGTGAGTTCCTTAGTGTACCCATACGTACAGGTAGTCAGGAAAGGTATGTGGGCACATGGTAGCATGCATGCCTCTATTGCATTTCCATGGGTGTGTTGAAGGAGTAGGCTATTGGGTGCATGGGCGGAGGCCGTGGACCTCCGCCTATGTACGCAAGAGTGTACGGCTTGGGTACAGCCTTGTTTTAGGGAGGGAATTCTGACATTGGCACATGGAAGGAATTTGTAACAGGTCCTCAGATATACTTTATCGGTGGGTAGTTGTAGAGGCGACTGTCATTTTTTGGTGAGTGCAGGCAGACTCCATTGGGGATGGGGATAGCATTGGAGACAATATGAGGATATTTGCAGTCAGAGTGCCATGTTGTATTGTGCGTGCAAAACCCATACTGGCTTGTGTGCATGGCTGGGGCCCTTGGACATAACAGGGTCGGCACTGGTTGGAAGTAGGTAACAGAAAGTTATCTTGATTGGGTTCATTACTGTACCAATATGTACCAGTGAACAGAAAAGGTAAGTGGTCACATGTTTCCATGCATGGGTCTATTGCTTTGCAGTGGGTGTGGCGAAGGAGTAGGTTGTTGCTAACAAACCCGCAACGCAATGCTGCCATGTATGGGAGTACTGTGATATTGGTATGTCGATTACAGACATATGTACAAAGAGTACTTTCACTTTGCCTTAGGTCATTTGCATAAGTTATTATAAGCATACCTTGTGCCATACAATACACTTGTAAATATGTAAGTGTCCTAAGGTCCGCCCCTTTGCAGAATCACTGTGGAGGACATGGTGCAGTTCGTATAGGAGCATTGGTGAGAGAAGACATCATTTGCGTTAGGAGTAGTGTGGCCGAGAACAGAGCCTCGCTTTAGGGAGTGTAGTAAAAAAGTGGGACATGAATGGATTGTTTTACTATGGAACATTTGCAAAATGGCCCATGTACGCAGATACTAACATATACAACGTTGTGGGGTAGGTGCGCAGGCTAAAACCTTCAGAGGCAATTTTCTTTTTTTTTTATTGTGATGTTTGGTTATACAGTTGACAACCTTTAGTCACAGTTTAATAAAAAAAAAAATTCCAATAAGTACTTTTTCCTTTAAACGAAAAATCATGATACTTCAAGTGATGATAACTGTTTCTGAATGGCAATTGAGAATTTAACCACGGCTAAGGCTATTGATGTTCTTTCACTGGATTGCAAGATTTTCCACCATAAGTCTTTTGATTTATGTCCATACTTTTTTATAATGGGATTCATTAGGATTTCCCTTTGTGACAATAAGGCTGTGCAATCCATCATCAAATGGTTCAGATTTACTATAGTCTTGCCCTTATTACATAGTCTATAAATCAAGGGATTAGCTGCATGATTCCGAGGCCGGGCGGTTTCTCTTGTTTTAATTAAATACAGCCGAAATCTAAAAAACTGGTCTCTGAAATACCAATGAGGAAACAATCTTAGATAGTTGGGTAGAGAATTCGTTTTTTTGTTGTCCTCGGTTTGCCATAGATTTTACATGTAGACCATTCTTTTCCAGTTCTGAACGAATCACAAGGTTGTTAATCAAAGCCTCCTTTGGGGTTATCGCCTATGCATTTTCTGTAGAATGAGAGCATTTTCCATTCTACGATTGCTAGCAGAGAGGATAAACCCAGCTCCCTTCGTACTGCTTGTATCGGAGTGCCTTTAGGTAGTCGAAGTGTACTTTTCCAAAAATGACCTTCTAGTGCT
This sequence comes from Ambystoma mexicanum, assembly GCF_040938575.1. NCBI lineage: Eukaryota > Metazoa > Chordata > Amphibia > Caudata > Ambystomatidae > Ambystoma > Ambystoma mexicanum. The sequence goes on from NC_090924.1 coordinate 404,133,204, forward strand.
GCCCAATTTTCCTTCTTGAAGTTAAAGGATGTTTCAGCGCCATAGGTTAAGATCGGAACAACCTTATCTTTGTAAAACTTGATTAGAGGAATTTGTAATGATTTAGATTAATTACGAGAATTGAGATGACCAAAGGGTTACCTTAGAGAAACACCAGTCGTTATCTCTCCTACGCTTCCTTCTTCGGAAATGGTTTCCAACAGGGGTAGAAAATGAGTGCCTCCCTGAGACCCTTCCTCCGCCTCAAATACAAAGATTAAGGAGGGGAAGGACTCCAGGGAAACCCTCTGGGGAAGAAAACCCTGTGTTGATGGCCCCTGGATAGATGTTGTCTGTCTGGCGAGGTTCTTGGTACCCAGAATATCCGCTGAAGGTGAGCCGTCTGAATAAAGACAGAGGAAAGTGGTAAGTTGAGGCAAGGATATTAGAAGGCAGAATATGGGTAGAGGAAATGAGGAGTACCTGATTGAAATGGGGAAACCACTTATCAAGCTAGATTGCAGCTCTCCCGATGAGACGCGGACAGGAGTAACCTCGGGGGCGTCCCAGGAAGAGAATTGTTCTCATATCTCAATGCTGCAGATCGTACCCTGCTTTTCCCTGCTTCTGCATAGGTAAAACAAGGTTAGGTGTCAATTCTGATCTATATCTATCCCCGGGTATACTAGGGACTGAATATCTATCTTCACGTACCGCACGCCAGGGAGGGAGTCTCACTAGCGAACCGATCAGTGAGGTTCAGCTCGAAACGACTGGGGCTGAGGAAATCCGCTCGAGTCTTAGATGTTGTGCAAAAGTTGAGAGAAGGATTCAGGTCTGAAAACAGGTGAGTAAAAAGGGGTAGAGTTACACAGAAGGAATGACACACACTCTGGTAAGCAATAGATCCTAGTATCGAACTCACGAAGCGTTGTTGTGGAGGAGTAGCAACGCATCCGCGCGTTGTCCGCAGGATCAGATGAACCGGCTCCGGCGTCGGGGGGCGGTCCTTCCACCGCGGGGCCATGGTGTACGTCTAGACCCACACCCTCTGTAGCGGCGGCCATCTTGGTAGTAAAGATGGCCGCAATCCGTCTAATAGACCATCTATGCCACAGTGACCATGGTCTTCGCAGGGGCGTGACAGTATGCCCCCTCCGAAGGGCAGGGGCCCCCGGCTTTCCCGGATGGTTACGGAAGAATCGGCGAATAAGAGCTGGTGCATGCACTGCAGATGCAGGTTCCCAGGAACGGTCAGCAGGAGAATAACCCTGCCAATCAACCAAAAACTGAAGGCGACCTCGAAAGATGCGAGAGTCACAAATATCCGCCACCTCATATTCAGGACCCGACGGGGTAGACACCGGAGGAGGGTGAGTATTCTTCAATCTTGAAAATCGATCACACACATCCTTCTTTAGTTGGGACACATGAAACACGGGATGAATCCGGGACCAAGAAGGAGGAAGCCTGAGTTTGAAAGCAGAGGAACCCAACTTCCGCAGAATGGGAAAAGGTCCGAAATATTTAGGAGACAGTTTGGATGGGACCAGATGCCGTGGTAAGAAACGAGAGGCCAGCCATACCAAATCACCCACCTTCAGGGAGGGTGCTGGAGAACGGTGTTTGTCTGCAAACCGTTTGACTCTATCCTGAGCTTCAAGTAGCGAGGATTTGGCCGCCAAATGACCTGACTGGATAGCTTGAAGTAGGTTATCCACATCTGGAAATCGAGACGAAGAAGGAAGGCCAGTAGGAAAACAAGAAGGGTGAAATCCATATGAGCAAAAAAAGGACTGGAACCCAGAGCGGAATGACGGGAATTATTATAGGCAAACTCCGCCAATGGTAATAGAGAAACCCAGTTGTCCTGTGAAGCTGAGATGTAGCAGCGCAAATAGCCCTCCAATGTCTGGTTCAGTCGTTCCGTCTGGCCGTTGGTTTGAGGATGGAAGCCAGAACTCAATGCTCGGGAGATCTTGAGACTTTTACATATCTGTTGCCAATAACGTGAAGTATATTGGGAACCACGATCGGAGATGATAGTTTCTGGAAGCCCATGGAGCGTGAAGATGCGTGAAAGGAAAACTTTCGCCATCTGGGCTGCAGTGGGAATGCAAGGTAGAGGAATAAAGTGTGCCATCTTCGTAAAGTAGTCGATTGTAACCATGATTACCGTACAACCATCTGAGATAGGGAGTTCGACTATAAAATCTGTCGAAATTATCTGCCAAGGTCGATCAGGAATCGGCATCAATGATAGAAGACCCACTGGGCCCGACCGAGGGGTCTTTGTTTGTAAACACATGGCACATGCCGACACATAGTCTCTGATATCTCTGCTCATCTTTGGCCACCAGAAATGGCGTTGAATCAAATCCTTGGTATTAGTCATACCGCGATGTCCTGCCATCGGAGAATCATGACAGAGTTGAAGTACCACTCTTCTTAATTCTTCGGAGGGAATGAATAACTGTTTGTTTCTATAGAGGCTTCCTTGAGAGGAGTTAAGCCTCCAGAGAGCGGCAAACCATGGATTGGCCTGTATAAATCGAGAGGTATCCATAGCTACCAGTTGAAGAAAGGTGGTGATTTCCTGCAAAAATCTGGCTTTGGGAAACAAGGGTTCGGAACGGAAAGGAGTGGTAGAGTTGTAATCCTTTCTGGACAATGCATCTGCCTTGAGGTTAACTCTTCCCGGTATGAAGGAGAAGATGATATCATAGGGCGAAAAAAAATGGGCCCAACGAGCTTGGCGACTATTTCGGGTTTGAGAGTATTGTAAGGCTCGGAGATTGCTGTGATCGGTCCGTACTTCGATGGCAAATTTGGCCCCTAGTAACAGATGGCGCCACTCCTCAAAGGATCTCTTAATAGCTAATAATTCCTTTTCGAGGACCGAGTAATTAATCTCTGAAGGTGAGAGTGTCTTAGATAGATAGGCCACAGGGCACTCCTCTCCTTGTTCATTTTCTTGCAGTAGTACGGCACCTACAGCATGATGCGAGGCATCCGATTCTACAATGAACTTCTTGTTTTGGTCTGGGGTCAGGAGTATAGGTTCCTTGGTGAAATCTTCCTTGAGACTCTCAAAGGCTATTTGAGCCTTGTCTGACCAAAAGAACTTTGCATTTTTCTTAAGGAGAGCCGTCATAGGGAGAATCTTCTCTGAATAGTGGGGAATGAAACGCCTATAAAAGTTGGCGAAACCTAAGAATCTCTGCAGGTCTTTAACACACTGTGGAACTGGCCATTCCGTTATAGCAGAGACCTTTCTGGGATCCATGGCAACTCCTTCGGTGGATAGTATATAACCCAGATAAGCCACTCTGTCCTTGTGGAATTCACATTTGTCTAGTTTGCAAAAAAGATGATTCTCCTCCAGTCTCTGTAATACTTCCTTCACATGTCGGATATGGTCCGATATGGAAACTGAGAAGACCAGTATGTCGTCCAAATAGACTATAACGGTATGTAGAAGGATATCCGAGAATATGTGATCCATAAAACGTTGGAAAACAGCTGGTGCATTGGAAAGTCCGAATGGCATCACTTTGTATTCATAGTGGCCCAAGGGAGTACGAAAGGCGGTTTTCCATTCATCCCCTGCGCGGATTCGGATAAGATGGTAAGCTCCACGTAGGTCTAGCTTGGTAAATATCTTGGCACCCTTTACTGCCTCTAGAATATCTGGGATTAGTGGCATCGGGTAGCGATCCGGAGTGGTGATCTTGTTCAAACCCCGATAGTCTACACATGGTCTGAGTTCTGTCGAATCCTTCTTGGGGATAAAGAACAGTGAGGCGCCGGCAGGAGAAGTGGATTCCTGAATGAGGCCGTTATGTAAATTCTTCTGGAGATACTCTTTTAGGACTTCCCGTTCGCGTGTTGAAAGTATATACATGCGCCCAAAGGGGATTGGAACACCCGGATCTAGCTCTAGGGCGCAATCATCTCTACGATGGGGAGGTAATTCGGCGAACTCAGAATTGGAAAACACTACTTGAAATTCTTGGTAGTCAGGAGGTATTTCCTGGATGTTATGTAACACCGAAGTAGTGCAATTCCTTTCTTGGAGGGAGTGTGTAGAACAAAACCCCAACGCTCCACCAAAAAGGCAGTGAGTAAGGCAATGTTCCGATCCTAAAAAAATTGTGCCGGCCTTCCAATTGATGTATGGATTATGGGCTCTGAGCCACGGTAATCCCAATATCAAGGGATAATGTGCAGTGCGAATGACATCGAATACGATAGTCTCTTGATGAGAAGCAATCTTCATTTGAATAGGTCTTGTTTGTTCCCGGATAGGACCGGAAGTCAGTGGACTTCCATCAACAGATTCTACTGGAACAGCAATGGTTTTAAGGGAGCATGGTATATTCTTGTCATTCTTCCAATGGGTGTCTACAAAATTTCCCGCGGCTCCGCAATCAATCAATGCAGGAACCAATATTGGCTCGGAAGTGCCCCATTCCAATGAAACCTGTATGGCAATCATGGGAGGATCGGGAGTGTCTGTGACTTGAGAAGTTACTGACATGGATGAGGAACCTGATATTGGCTCCCTAGCCGCGGTTCCCCAAGCGGTTGGGAGGAAGCGTTTCCCTGTCGTTTGGTAGGGGTGAGGGGGCAATCCTGTACTGGGTGGTCCTTGGACCCACAATACATACACAAGCCCTTAGCCCTCCGTCGATTACGTTCTTCCAAGGTGAGTCTACCTCTTCCTCTTGTGATCCCTATTTGCATAGGTTCATCAATTGGGGTTTTCATAGGACTAGAAGGGTGCATAGTAAATGGTCTCACAGAACGGTTTCGACGTCGCTCTCTGAGCCTTTCCTGTAGACGGTAGTCCATTTGCATCACTAATGTAATCATTTCCGCTAGGTTGGGAGGTCGAGACACCCTAGACACCTCGTCTTTAAGTTCCTCATTCAAACCCCTACGAAATAGTGTTATCAGAGCATCATCAGCCCAAGAGGTTCCAGCAGCAAGCTGTTTAAAAGAGGTGATATATGACAGTAGATCCTGTGATCCCTGTTTGAAGTCTAATAATTGCTCTTGGGAAGAAACAGTGATCTCTTGTCTGCTAAACATGGACCTAAGACTGTTCAGAAAGGCGGGATAGGAGTCAAGCAGAGCGTTGTTTGTCACAACCAGAGGTGTAGCCCATGCCAATGCCGGTCCAGTCAAGTTAGCTATCATATGTCCCACCTTGTCACGATCATTCTGAAAGAAGGCCGTTTTAAATGAAAACTGGACAGTACATGCTTCGATAAAGGCTTTAAGTTTGTGGGGATTCCCATCATATAAACCCCCTGGAATAGGACCGGGAGGTAATTCTGAACAACTAGGTACCCTTCCAACCTGTTGTCTCAAAAATGCATTTTCCTGCTTTAATGCCTGCACTTCCGCAGTCAAAGACTGGACAGCAGAAACTAATTGCTGCTGTTGGGCTGCGTCCATGGTATCTCCTAGAACTATCGAGTTCTTTAAGGCAACCGTTCAGCACCTGGGAAGACCCAGTATTTTCTTTTTCTTTGGGCGTTGCTAACTGTAATGATTTAGATTAATTACGAGAATTGAGATGACCAAAGGGTTACCTTAGAGAAACACCAGTCGTTATCTCTCCTACGCTTCCTTCTTCGGAAATGGTTTCCAACAGGGGTAGAAAATGAGTGCCTCCCTGAGACCCTTCCTCCGCCTCAAATACAAAGATTAAGGAGGGGAAGGACTCCAGGGAAACCCTCTGGGGAAGAAAACCCTGTGTTGATGGCCCCTGGATAGATGTTGTCTGTCTGGCGAGGTTCTTGGTACCCAGAATATCCGCTGAAGGTGAGCCGTCTGAATAAAGACAGAGGAAAGTGGTAAGTTGAGGCAAGGATATTAGAAGGCAGAATATGGGTAGAGGAAATGAGGAGTACCTGATTGAAATGGGGAAACCACTTATCAAGCTAGATTGCAGCTCTCCCGATGAGACGCGGACAGGAGTAACCTCGGGGGCGTCCCAGGAAGAGAATTGTTCTCATATCTCAATGCTGCAGATCGTACCCTGCTTTTCCCTGCTTCTGCATAGGTAAAACAAGGTTAGGTGTCAATTCTGATCTATATCTATCCCCGGGTATACTAGGGACTGAATATCTATCTTCACGTACCGCACGCCAGGGAGGGAGTCTCACTAGCGAACCGATCAGTGAGGTTCAGCTCGAAACGACTGGGGCTGAGGAAATCCGCTCGAGTCTTAGATGTTGTGCAAAAGTTGAGAGAAGGATTCAGGTCTGAAAACAGGTGAGTAAAAAGGGGTAGAGTTACACAGAAGGAATGACACACACTCTGGTAAGCAATAGATCCTAGTATCGAACTCACGAAGCGTTGTTGTGGAGGAGTAGCAACGCATCCGCGCGTTGTCCGCAGGATCAGATGAACCGGCTCCGGCGTCGGGGGGCGGTCCTTCCACCGCGGGGCCATGGTGTACGTCTAGACCCACACCCTCTGTAGCGGCGGCCATCTTGGTAGTAAAGATGGCCGCAATCCGTCTAATAGACCATCTATGCCACAGTGACCATGGTCTTCGCAGGGGCGTGACAGAATTAAAGTGAAGCCACAATAGCGTCTTCGAATAATTTTTCCTAGACCTGTCAAATTTGTAGCTTGTTTTCTTAGTGCTTGGTATCGAGGAGCATCAATGTTGCTTAAGTTTAAACATACTCCCAGGTACACAAAAGATTGCACTACTGGGATTTCCGTTCCCAGTAGAGACCATCGTATCATTTTTGATCGTAATTGGCCTTTTTGAACACCAAAGGGTAAAATAGCAGATTTTTGGGGATTAATTGTGAGTCCATTTTTTCCCACATAAAGTTGAAGGGCATTTATCAGTCTCTGAAGACCTATTGGGGTCTGGTCTATGAGGACCACGTCATCGGCATATACAAGCCGACTTACGTGGGTGTTTGCTATAGATGGAGGAAAGCATCTTATATCGTTGGCTGCAGAAGCTATGTCACAAATGAATAAGTTGAATATTTCAGAGGCCATTGGACATCCTTGCTTGACACCTTTGTTAGTTGGAATAGGCTCAGTTAGTAGACCTGTTTTGTTCCAGCGAACTCAGAGAGTGGTGTCTTGATGGAATTCCTTAATAGGGTCTTTGATGGAAGACGGACAACCCCATTCTCTCAGTTTGGTCCATAGCTGAGGACGAGAGATGCTATCAAACGCTTGCATTAGATCGATAAATGCAATGTACGTTTTTATATCGTTCCTTCTCTCCGTGCGATATTTCAACAGATTTAATATAAAGATGTTAAGTGCAGTCCCGATGCCTCTCACAAAACCTGATTGCCATGGATCAGTGTGACCAGAAGATGTAGCCCATGCTTGCAAAGATTGTAGTACAAGGGTCCCAAATACCTTGCCCAAGGAGTCCAGCAGTGCTATAGGGCGATAATTGGCTGGATCTTGTCGAATGCCCTTCTTGTAAATGGGTATAATTATGGACTCTTTCCACGAAATGGGTATCTTTTGAATTTTTGTGATGTAGTTAAATAGAATTGATAAGAAGTTGGCCCATTGTTGTGGATCTTCTTTAAGGGTTGCATTGCTTATCTCATCGTGGGGCACATGCTTTTGCTTTTCTTAATGACATTCTCAATGGTTTCCACTGAAGTGTCTATTAATTTCAATTTCTCATCCTTTTTTGGAAATGTCGTGTTGTCAGGTTGTTGGTTGAAAATTGAATTTAAGTGGGAGATCCAAGTAGAGGGAAGGATCGGTGTCATTATCAATGAATTTTGATCTACCTCCAGCTGGTTTATTTGTCTCCACATTTCTGATTTATTAGACGAGCTGACAATGTCCAACATTTTTTCCGCATCATTGCGTTCTAGTACTTTTTTGTACCGTTGTACCCAAATCCGATAAGGCTGAAGAATTTGTTTCCTTTTTATTACGGCTGTTATGGAATAATCTCGGTTTAGGCTATTTAAACTCTGCCTCCTTAGTTTGTTTGGAGGATGATTTCATTGTCATAAGCATGACAATGTGTAGTTTGCTTTAGAGAAGTTAGTTTTGATTTTGTCTCAAATGTTCTAAACAAGCTGAGATAGTTTAAGGGTTCAGTCCCTCCTGTCGAATATAGGTGATTCACTAGATTTCTTAAGTTTTGAGTCAATTAGGGTAGTTTGGTGGATAGAATTTTAATTCGATTTCTTCCCATATTGACTTCTACCACCGTCATGTCTGTGAAGTTGCATTATTAAAAACTGGTAATAATTTTAATGAAAGCAAGTTGTGATCACTGCTGGCCATTTGTTGAACTTTCATCTTATTTTCCGAGGAAATCATTTCAGTTGAGATGCATATATAATCTATAATGTGACCACCATTCTGACTTTTTCTCGTGATGTTAGCTGGTATGTCACCACTGATATTTCCATTGAGTAGATTTAATTTATTTGCATTCATGGTGATGTTCCGCTGATAGCCTCTCTTTTCTGCTGATGTGGCTGAAATGGTGTTAAGTGTTATGAATCCTCTTTTCTCATCCCAACATTTGGAATTCAGTTCTCCACAGATGATGAACCATGGATCCACCCATTTTTGTTTACAGCACACTATCCACATTTCAATTTGATCTGGGAAATTCAAGCTTGCAATAGATGCTGGGTTCCAGTAAAGGTTTACTACAATGCGCGTTTTTTCTTGTTTCTGTATTGTAAATTTTGAGAGTACCCACTATGATCTGAATGAGAGAGGTTGGTGTAATTTCTTTCACTATTGATAAATCAAGATGGTGCTTAATAAGGATAAGTAATCCTGACGTAGGTCTGCCAATATCTCCTTTGATTGCTGGATTGAGATGACTTGAGTAGCCTTCAACTACAGGGGGGTACGAATCCAAGTCTCTTGAAGTCAAAATATGTCATTATTTTTGATTTGATTACTTCCTTTTTGAAACAGATGAGTGAAGCCCTTAGTGTTCCATGACGCAATTGTGAGGGGCTTTGAAGCTGGTGGGAGCCCGTCCTATGGCAGCTTGATCCTGTCAGCCACTAGACCCATGAGCCATTTCCAATTTTCTTCAGTACCTGCCACTGGCGTCTTTGGATCATGTTTACTTGGTGATCTTGCATGGCCATGTCCTTTTCTAGGTTGTGGTGACATTGAGTCTTCTCGCCTCTTAGAATGCATGCAGTAGTTGGTCTTGCTCCGTCTGATCTGTGTCGATCCGAATGGCGATGTGAGCTGTCATGCCAGTTATTTTTATGAGGGCGCTGGTCATAAGTGTCAGTAAATGTGGGTCTTTCATTCATTCCGTTAGTTCTCGAAGACCACTTGTTGTTATGCCTGTAAACTGATTTGGGTGCAGATTTTGAATTCATCTCAGATGAAGTGTGGGTGCTTTTTGATGATCCATATGCGATTTTTGGCTTAGTAAGATCAAAGCCTAGAGATCTCAATTGAGATATTTCTTGTTTCAATGATTGAGTGATTAATGGAGTCATCGGGTAGATGAGTACTCGATCGAGCGTATTCTCTTCAGGAAATTCGACTCTCGCTAGGTCATTAGAAGTTAATGATCGGAGAGATGGTACATGATGTAGTAGTCTTATGACATTTGCTCGATTCATGATCAGCTCGTCTTCCTCTGTGCTAATTCTTTCAAGTAAGAGACCATCTTCAAAAGCATTGAAATTGTTTGCATGCTTTCTTGGTTTTTGTTCCTCATAATTTTTCGAGGGAGGTGGTAATTTGAGTGGTGAAATGTGGTAAGTGTCTTCACTTGCTTCCGCCCATGTGTCATCATGCGTTTTATTTTGTTTACTGGTTTCGGAGGTAATTTCACCCTCTGCGCCCGCAGTCATGCTTATTTCTTTGTTCATTACTTTCTCTTTCTCTTTGTTATTAATGGTTTTGTTCTGTTTTGAATCTTTTTGAAGTGCTGAACTTAATTTGTCGAATTTTATACCTGGCTTGATGGATGCAGGATTTGGCATAGGCTTCTCTATATGCAAACGGAGTGGCCCTTTTGGAGCTCTCTTCTTATCTGATTTAGTATTGGATTCTGATAGTCCATCTTCGATGTCCGTATGAGCCGAGGAGACTCTAACATTTGCCTCCTCGTCTTCTTCCAGGTCTTCACTTGTTATGGTACTATTGACAGAGTACAAGTCTGCTGATGAAGCGTCATTTTCATCAGTGATTTCCTCCGGCACACAATTCTTTTCCATAGCTACTGTTTGAGGATGTTTATCTTGTAGGCTTTGTTTTTTGCAGTTGTTATGCTTATTATGTTGAGTGTCATCACAAATTGTTTCTAATGATGTCTTTGTTTTTTGATTTATTTGTGGCAGTTTCATTGATGACTCTGCATTCATCGAATCATGAGCCTTCTTCTGTTTGTTCTTACATGTCAATTGTGATAAATTAATCTCAGGCATTATTTTAATCGTGATTTGAGCCTTTGATTGTTAATTTGTTTGATGTTTGCTTTGACCCAGGTACTTTAATTTTATGATCATGTTTGGTTTGAGATGCATTTTTTGTGGATTTTGATTTAAGTGTTGTTGCTCCGTTTACGAAAATGGGGCATATTTGTTAAGGTAAATGTTCACAAGGGACATGAATGGAGCCCATGCCAGGTGTTAAAGCTATCTCTGCTATTCCTTTCTTATGGGACGGTTTTCCTTTGTCAAATGTTGCAACTATTCCCAGTGAAGATGCAATATCGCCAAGCGGTTGATCAGTGATCTTTTTGGGTGGTGGATTTTTTGATGAGGTGGTATATTCTGGAATCTCAAAAGGATCTGTCAGATGATCACTTGATTTATTGGTGTTGGTTTCCACATCAATTGATTTGAATCGTCTGGATAGACGTTGGTTTTCCTTTTCTTTTATCACTGGATCAAGTATCGAGTGGAGAAGGGCTGCCACTTTCGCTTGGCACATGTCTATGTCCTTTTGTATGGCTGTGATGAATGCTTCTACAAATATCATTTTTGAAGTCATCATAGCCATAACTGTCGTCTGATCTTTTAGTTGTTCTGCCATTTGCTCATGCAGCTTCATGAATGGTGCCATGATCGCAGTCATGGTTGATATCACAGTAAAGTTATTTTCAGAAACAGCTGCTGGTGTCTTTTTTGATGCGTCTTCAGTTTGGGTTGCGTCATCCCAGAAACTCACTTTGCAAGCTGGTAGGTTAGTCAAATCACTACTTATAGAGTCTTTTGACTGTGTGTTTGAATTTCCAGATGAGCTGCAATTTGGAGTAGAGGTAGCACAATAAACTGACTTTCGCAGTTTTGAGTTGAAGTTGAAAACACTTGTACTCTATGATTTCATTGTGTCAAATGCAACTGCGGGCAAGTCTTTGAATTGAGGTTCGAGTGCTTCAAGTGTTGAAGTGGAGTCTAAAAGTTGTTGATCAGAAACCTCTGATTCTCCAAAAGATGGGTCATGGAAATTAGTGGGATGGAAGCATTTATTACCAAGATGCGGCCGTTCTTGTTGGTGGAGGCGCCAGTTGTCTCGGCTTCCAGTATTCCATATGAATTATTCTGGAAGATGATAGGGCATGTATAACTGCTTCCTTGGGAAGATGTTGCGTTGCTTTACTTTGCCTCCCGCTAATAGCGAATCACTGATGTGCTTGTGCACATAAGTTTCAGCTGGATGTGAGTTCTGGTCGGTGACAAATGAACGGTCATTGTTCACAGAAGAGTTGATTTGAGCTGATGGTAATGTGCGAGGGTTGGCCACTTTGTCAGGCATTCTTATTTGGCACGCTCGAAATTCATGGTTTGTGTGATGTATAAGTGAAGACATTCCATCATTTGATGTTATTTGTCCAATTTCAGTTTGCATTGCAATTGAAGAGTGCATATGATTATTACTTTCTTTCGGCACTGGCTCGAGTGCTAGCTCGAACACTAGCTTGGTCGCAGGCATATTGCACAGTCCATTATCCTGACAACCAGCAACTGGTGCTCTAGGTGAAGGTATTGAAGTTATTTTTGTGGCTGACACATTTTGACATTTTTCAGACTAGACATTATTTTTTTGTTTGTTTAAATGCACATATGATGGATCGCAAGCCTCAAGATGTAAAGCAGAGGTGGCGCGCTTAGTGCAGATGGTTTTTTGATCACGCGCGGCCTCTTCATGATTAACAAAGAGGAGGTCCGCTGAAACTGTTTGAGGCAAAGTGGAGTATGCTGTGCTATGAGTGGGCGGAGAAGTGGAAGTTTGATAGGGTTTGGGTGGCAATGATTATATTAATATTGTTTAACGGACATGAAGGCATTTTGCAATTTATGTCCAGCGCGCCACTCACCTCATTGTCCTTCGCTGTGTAAATGACGGCAAGTATAATTTCCAATGCGGTTTCCGACGAATCCTGCGGTATGGGTTCCATGATGCGCAGTTATAGTGTTCCAATGGGCTTTTCCCGGAGACGCTGTTGCAGGGCTGCAAAAGTGCAAGGTCGAGTAGATGACTCGGGACGAGCTTCACTCGGCCAAACACTCCGCCACACTACGCTCGTGGCGAGTGTTTTAGTAGATTGGCTCCTCCTCTTAGGATGAGCAGAGTAAACAGACTCTGCAAGTGGCCAAAGGAGAAACGCAGCAGTCTCTTTTGTCGTGGCCACACTCGGCCAAACACTCCCAGAGGCTATTGGGGATGGGGAGTGTATTGCAGATGATATAGGGATTTTTGTAATTGGTGTACCATGTTGTGTTGGGAGTGGCAAGTGCCTACTGCCATGTATGTATGGCTACGGGCCTTTGACGTAACAATGTGGACATTGTTCGGAAGTAGGTTTCAGAATGTTGCCTTCTTTGGGTCAGTTCTCATACTAATACTTTGAGAGCAAAGGAAGGTAGTGCAACATGACACGAGTTAATAAGCATTACACATGTAAATTATGGATAATGTACAGTCCAACACACATACATGTGCAGCGGACACCATCATGAACGCTGTTAAGTGCAACCATATACAGGATGGTAGGCCATCTCACTGTTACCTTTGTTTGGCGTACTTGTTGAGATGGGCAACAGAAGCGGTTGGAGCTTTTAGTGTGTGCAATTTTGATGTGTGCATACACCATCGCAGCAGTCACTGGCATCAGTGACTTTACTTGTGGACAGTTGTTCCTCACGGCGTGCACTCCAGGCATTTATTTTATGTGCATGCCAAGCGTAGCGCACTCTGTCATGTGAGCACCTAGCTCTGGAAAGGAACAACATAAACAAAAGGAAAAGCGGACATGCGCACAGGGTATACGGTTCCAGAACATTCAGTACTTTAGTAACAATACAGTGAGTGGTTGGAAGTGCTTTATTTTGCCACAGAATGTAAACAACAACGTGCCAGTTGGTGCATTCACCTCTCTTTTATTTCACAAACAAAATCCAGTGACCAATGCCGTGAGTGCAATTCTGTACTTCTGTTCTCGTCTAGCAAAGTGAGAAAAGGAGTATGCAGTGGTGCTTGGTGGCCCCTGTGGGAGAATACATTTTCTTTGAAAGGTACAGAAGATAGCATCTGGTGCCTCTGGGATGGTGCCTTACAGAATAAAGGTTTGCAGGTTGGTTCGTATAGCAGGAACCGCAAGTGGACATAGCGGGCTATTTCATTCGGCCCAGATAATAACGATGAATAAGAGATTGCTTATGGTAATCTTCCAATTGTTGGTCCACCAGCCGTCTATTGGAATGTGGAAGGTGTGGCACGTGCAGTAAGGTGCAAGATATCTGAGTAGAAAGAGGAATAAGAGTAGATGTAAGTAGGGGGTATTAGTTGCAGCGTACAGGACAAAACCTTGCAGGAAGGATAATGTAGTAATAGCTGCCTGCCTGATGGACCATGAACTGTGTGTTAGTGCGTAGCGTCATATGTTTACCCACTGCCTTGGTCTCTGGTTTGTAGGTAATACTGTGATTGTACGACTGCACACAAGAAAATGTCTTGGAACCGTTTGGGACTAGATGCTGTTTTCATGTGTTTCATTTTGAAAAAGTTGACAGTGGTAGCGAGTGTAGTTATACCCATGGCACAATGTTTCTGTGTGTCTGCAAAGAAAGTAAAATAAGAAACGTAATGGAGGTCACCTCTGATTGCAGGAGAATGGAGGAGCTGCTTTGGTAAGAAGTGAGTCAATGAAATGTGAGCTGTAGGTGTTTGTGTGCCGGTTGACCGCTGCGTGCACCTGTGGCCGTTATAACATTCAGTAGACTGAGGGTGCGTAGACGTAGTAATTGTGTGAAAGGGCATACAAAGGGCAGAACAGGGAATGTAGCAGTGTACGAGTGCGCAGAAGGTGCGCTGCTTTAGTGTATGACTTCCGTTCCATGTTCGTCTTGCCTTGTATGGCTGCAATTGGAGGGGGTGGGGAAGAATGGCAGCAAACAAAAGTACAATGACAGTTGCAATTTACTGGGAATGGTAGAGACATGGCAGTGTAATGGTGTTTTTTTACTGCCGTCACAAAGGTATGTGTAATGTACAGAGAGAAAGTGAGTGGTAGAGTACATTTTTAAATATGCATACTGAGGAACATGTTAATAAATGTTAATCATAATACACATGTGATGTAAAGGTGTACTTAGATAATTTCGGCAAATTCCATGCTCCTATTGGGTCGGCGTGAAATTGCAGTGTACGTCATATGGGATCGTTGCAGACTACCTTTGGGACACACGGACAGAGGAACTGCAGTGTAAGTTATGTATCTTTTTTTGCTAGACTTTTATGCAATATCTGACCTTGGAAACATGCTTCCCCCTCAAGACTGTTTTACAATGAGAGTGTGTCCTGTTGAAGGAGAGGTATGCTAGGTTTCGATTTCCAGAGATGATGCAGGAAAAAAAGAAAGGAATCAGCCGGCAACGTATTTCGATTGTATCATGTATTTACAAATGTTGGTAGTGTCATTACAGTGAAGGTAGTGCAATGTAGAAATTGATAGGATGCTGCTGTACAAATGGTGCTGTGAATGCGCAGATGGCAAAATATATAAAATGTGCTTTTACAGTGGATAAGGACTAGTTATATGTGCAGTGTATTATGAGGCAACGGTGGGTGATGTCAGACTGTGTTCGCTGCTTCAGAAGATGTGGGTGGGTGGTCCATCGTACGCAGTTTGGTGTCATGCTGCATGACCTTGTTTGGAGCTACTGTTCAGGAAAGGAAAGCAGTTCGTGTGAACGTTTGTCTAACATTGTAAGGCAGTTATGTGCTTTAAATGGTGTTTTCTTTACAAAATAAAAAAGGGAAACAGAGGTTTTGTTGCAATATGGCTGGGGAGCTATGATCTATGCGCTGCAGTGAAATATGGGCTGGATACGTTTCTTGGAAACGGTGTACATAATGGCCTACACAGTGCCAGTGGAAAGCAAGGAGCCAAATGTTGCAGCAGTTACGACAGTTACGTAAGATGTATTGATGCATGCATGAAGTTGTATTGTTATGGGTGTGCAGATTTTAGGGTAGGTTACTGTTGTGTTGTTAATTCAGTGTGTGCACTTATGATAGGATTAGGTGACCAGTGTACGTAGGAAACAGGTTATGTATTCTGTGGAAGAAATAGCAGCCAATGTTAACCTTTAGTGGGTAAGGGGTAGGTGGCTGTGTTATGCGTGGGGTTTGTGGTACATGGATAGATGTTTGTATGTATACTTCCACAGTGCAGCAGCAATAGTGGGCAGGGTGTACAATGTTTAGTGTATGGCTGGAGGCCCTATAATGTACAGGGTGTAGTGAAGCATGTAGGGCATAGGCACAAGGTGCATAGTGTAATATAGGTGTGCATTGTAAATGGTCGTATTGGTATGTGTATACAGCAGTGTATACAGCAGAAACAAGTGTACTTATTGCACTGTGGATATTGTAGAGAAAGAAGTATAATGGCAATCGTTGCAGACTTACTGTTTGGATTGAGGAAGGCCTGCACTGTGTTTTGTGTATGGAGTGTAAAATGTTGTGGTACTGGTTGCGGCATTATCTGTGGGAAAAGAAAACAGAATATGTTAGCACAGGTTAGTTTGCATTCCACTACATAGCATACATTTCTTTATTTTGTGGACCCTCATAACTGGTGCTTCCTAAGTACTATGCTTTGAGCCAGTGTACTGTGCAATCAGCGCAGTTCCTGCGGTTCTTTGCATAATCATTGGGTCTCTGGGGAAAAAAATCCATGCTGGATTAAAAACAAACTTTGAAATTGTGTTGCTGCTATGGTGCACAATGAATGATAGTGACGTGTGTACTGGGTACAGCACTTTTTAAGGTGTACTTTTGAAGTAGGAGGAAATGTAATGGTGTACGATATCTGGACTATACATGTTGGTAGGATGGATGGCGTTGTATAGCAGGTGGTGATTTGTAAATGTTTACGTGCTTCCTTTTTGTACCACTGTTTGTTTATGTGTTTGGTTGCTGCTGGTGGTTTGCTAGTATTATGACATTGTTTTGTGCTAGTGCAGAATTCTGATGGTAGTTACGTACCTGTTGCCGTACTGAAACTGCTCATACTTTGGAAGTGTTTTCCGCTATGTTTGTAGCACAGTAGTTGTTGAAGGTTGAGTTGGGTAGTTGTGATGCTGCAAATAACATTATATTCAGGTTGCAGTTAGATACCAGGTGGCGTATTCTAACTGTTTACAGTGTCCCGTTCGTAAAGGGTACGTAGAGAAGCTTGTACATTCATGTGGTTACTTGGAGATGTGTGTACATTTGAAGCCGTACTGTCCAATTGCGGATTTACGTGGTGTTGCGTCCATATGTGTTCGAGTTGTATGACTATTCTTGGAGAGCTGGTGACTGATTTGCGCAAGTGGTGATTTTAGAGGTTACTGAGGATAGTTTTGAACCCTCATACTTACAACATTCCCTTCCATGTATCCAGTGGAAAATACTGGTACTGTGCATTGTGTACACGTACTGTTTGTGTTACTGTACTCCTTGGGTTCATTGGGAATAAAATTGCCCAACACACACTGTAGTGCATTTAATCAATGCTTCCAGTATGGTATGTTCCTTTAGGTCGATAGTGTGGAAGGAAAAACATTTTTTGTCCACTTACAAAGGTACTGGTTGGTGCTGGGGAGTAACGTATAGTAGGTTTGTACATCAACAAGTACATTTTGGCTTCAAGAATATTAAGTAGGCATTTGCAGGATTTGCAGGTAGTCTGTGCTTTGGACTGATGGAAATATCATTGCATTCCCACCACAATGATTGCTTTCTAAGTTATGCAGTATAGTGGCCTCCATTGATGGAGTCCCCTGTGTGGTAGATTATGGCTACAGTTGTGAAGGTTTTTTTGCCAAGTGATACCTGTCCATGTGTGAAGGCAGTAAGTTTGCAGTTGTTTTTGGTACCATCGGCTTGTATCTTAAAAGCATTAATATCACATATTGACTATGTGAGTGTATACGTAGCATCGAAAGAATATTTGAATTGCACGACGTACACCACATACTATGTTTTGCATTTTGCACCAGTTGCTGAAATGGAATGGAGTCACAGTTAGGTATTGATACATACACAAAGAATTTGTTAGGGACTTGCTCCTCAATGGCATGGTTGCAAAGAGTGCATGTATGTTTCCACATGTAGGAAATGTGAAAGATTTCATTTATAAGTATGTTTTTTCTTTCCAATATTTGAAGTAAGTACATTAGAATTTCCTGTGGATCTTCTTGTCGGTTTAAAGTGAATTTCACCATTCCAGCACTGTAGTCCAATTCTTGCCTTATTCCTGAGACACTGTAAATGGTGTCACGGAATACAGCAATCATTTCTGTGCATTAAGATAATCAGTTAGGTTATTAACACTTTCTGGTAATACTGCTGCTTTTTTGCTTACTTTACTTTTCCGGTACATAGACATATTTGTGTGCGTTGTGGTCTCTTTATGGTTTGTGTGCAGTACTACATTTATGAAGTAAGTGAGGGATTCGTAGCTACTTATCACATGTTTAAAAGTCCACAAACGTCTAAAAGGAAAGCATGCATCATTTCACTATTCAACATGGGAAGAATTTGGATATTGCACCTGTATGATGCATGCTACACACACCGCGAGTTCGGCCATGTAATGGAAAGCAATGTGTAATGCAATACTGTTTATAGCAATGCCTTGTCTAATGACCTACTTATGTAATGATAGTTCTCCCCAAGGATCTCTGATAGCTTTCTGCCAACATTACAATGACAATCCCTTCTGGAGGCTTTTCGTGACAACTAAATGCACATGTGATGTCATCAATGATGTCATCAATGACATTTGTGATATCATCTTTGATGTCATGGGTGTTAGTCCTTGCAGTGCACAGTGGTAGCACGAGTTATTGTTGCGTACCTTACCATAACTGGCGAATTTCTGAGGTTTTAAGGTTTTACCTGTAACCATAATGTCCCTGTAGCAACGTTTTTTCCATTGAATTTCATAGGTTTTTTTAGTAGTGCAACTTAACCATAACATCCCTTTAACAACATTATTGTTAGTGAATTTCATAACAAAATCATAAATGTCATTGATGACATCACATTTGCATTTAGCTTTCATGCACAGCCTGCACAAGGGATTGTCATTATAATGTTGGCAGAAAAGTATCAGAGATCATTGGAAGCGCTATCATTTGCCAAATAGTTCATTAAGGGATGCATTGCTATAACCATCATTGCATTACTGAGTTCTTTCCAGTACATGAAGGAACTCATGTACAAACATAAGCTTTGTCTGCTGCATGCACCATAGAGGTGCAATATTCCAAATCTTCCCATGTTGGATAATAACATTTTGAATGCTTTCATTTCAGAGTTTTGTGTACTGTGAAACATAAGTACCTACTAATATGTCACTTACTGCATAATTGTACACACAAAACATAAAGAGACCACAATGCATACAAATACAAGCATATGCAGGGAAAGTAAAGTAAGCAGCAAAAAAACAGCAGTATTACCAGAAAGTGTTCATAACCTAACTATTAACTTCATGCACGGAAATGATTGCTGTGTTTCAGGGTTCCTTCTTCTCCTATGTATATGCATCATATGATGTGACTGAACCCTAAGGAAAGTAGTGAAAGAATGTATGAGAAGGGTAAGGTCTACAAATATAGTACCTTTTACTTTTTTAATTCCTGACTGTCAGTGAAGAAAACCACCTGCCCTAGATATGTCAGTGAACAAATAAAGAGGGAGCCAGACATGTGATGTCATCAGTGATGTCATCAATTACATTTGCGATGTCATCTTTGATGTCATGGGTGGTAGTCCTTGCAGTGCACAGTGGTGGCGCCAGTTATGGTTGCATAGCTTACCATAACTAGAGAATTTCTGGGGTTTTTCGGTTTTACCTGTAACCATAACGTCCCTGTAACAACATTTTCTCATTGAATGTCATAGGTTTTTACTAGTGCAACTTAACTATAACGTCCCTTTAACAACGTTGTTTCACTGAATATATATAAACTATCTGACACAGGATTAGTGTCTCCGTGTAAGTTGTGGGCTGGAAGGAGGGTCGTGGTTGGGTATGGTACCTGTTCGATCCGATACCTCTCTGACAATGGAATGCAGTTTATTGCCCAACACCAGTACTCACCCTGCTTCGTTCTGCTGTTCGTCCTCCGACGTGCAGCTTCACTCCACTCCGGGTTTTCCTTGGTGTCGTGCTGGTTCTGCTTCCTAAATTTGTCTTCTTTGATACGACCTGAGCTGCAACGGGACAGTCAAGTCTTCCCAACGTGCAGTGGCCGTGCGCTCAATTCCAGAAACAATTCCCACCGGTGCTCAAACTCCGCGCTCCCACGTTGCAGCGTGTGGATATCTTCAAAGCACTGAAAAAACGTCAGGCTGGGTGAGTAGCACTCTTCATAGTTTTGAAAATAAATAAAGTCCGGACATCCAAGTTGAAAAATAAAATATATATTCCTTTATTGGTGCCTTGCAAAGTGGCACAATGTAGTTAAAAAGCCATAGAAATAAGGCTCTCCCAAAGTGCAAAAAATATGCGCGTTTGGAACGTTAACGCGTTTCGCGGCTTTCCTCGCCGCTTGATCACAACAATTCGTTCCTAGTCAACCATAGAGTTTTGAACCATTAGGCAGAGCAGACGGCAATCTTTGTGCCGACATAGAAAGGGGACTCCACTTCAAAACTCAGCCCAATCGAAGCTAACTGATGGCGGCCATTTTAGTGTGGTTAGTGCTACACTAGTCTGATGGTTGTGCATGCCACTTCCATCTAATTGGAGTGGTATTCTCCTTAACTGTGTCTAGTTAGAGTTTGAAACTAAATGTGCTTCAAACTCAATGTTGGTCCGCCACGGTCTGCCTCGGAGAGTGAGAGTTTCCCCGTGGAGCCCCGTTATGTGTCAAAGGCCTATTACAAATCCAATACATATATTGTCTAGCCTCAGTCTTATGGCTCAAGTACCTCTCTGCATAAAAATATATATATATATTACAAGGCCTGGGGTAGCGGCCCTGTAGTTATGGTAAATTGCTTAACCCATACGAAGAGCACTTTTGGGCGGCTTATAACTTCATCCACCCCCCCGACCCCCGGACGAATCCTCAAAAAACATTGGTGAGGTTTTATCAAGGGGGGCAAAGTTATAGGAGGGTCCCAAAATGTGTGTTTTTTCCCATAGACACAATGGAAAAAAAGTCTACAGCCCAAACCGCTCAACGGATTTTCACCAAATTTACAGCAGGAGCAACGGCTTGGGCCTGAAAGCGTGCTTTTGTAAAGTTGGTGTAAATCCGTCCAGTCGTGTTTTTAAAATGACCAAAAAGTAGGGCAAAAAAAAGAGTGATATATGGGTTTGGTCCACGGACTCACTTCCCTGTTCGGTCCGCTGACGGGCCTCCGATTGGTCCAGGGGGAGGCGTGATGTTCGTGGACATGGGACGCACTTGGTGTTTGAATGGTGAAGAGCGTGAGGTA
Organism: Ambystoma mexicanum; assembly: GCF_040938575.1. Classification (NCBI taxonomy): domain Eukaryota; kingdom Metazoa; phylum Chordata; class Amphibia; order Caudata; family Ambystomatidae; genus Ambystoma; species Ambystoma mexicanum. The sequence goes on from NC_090924.1 coordinate 404,154,147, forward strand.
CGTCAAGTTTTTGGGGAACACCCACCATGTTGGATATGCCGTTGGCCGTAAACATTGAGGTAAAAACATATGAAAACAATGCACTTGTGAAACTGATGAAACCATCTCTGGGGAGGTGAGGGGTGATGAGGATGGGATGGGATATGGTCTTAAAAAGTTAAAAAACAGGGTTTTTCCCACGGTATCTGCGAACAGTTGGAGGCAGTCATGTGATGTTCGCTAACATCTTAGATGTTCAGGGGAAACTATGCATATTTGTGCATTACAGGGTTGTTGAAGAGCAGTTTTGGATGGCTTAAAACTTTGGCGCAACTCAATGAAACTGCATGAAATTATGGAAATGTATTCCAGACCTGAGTCTGAATGGTTCTACACAGTGTGGTGCTGTTTTGTGAAGAGGGACCAAAATAAGAGGGGGGTCCCCACATATTTGAAAGGCTTACAATTGTGGTGCCATTTGAAAAACATGCACAATTGAGTTTGCAAAAAGATTGTAGACCTAGATATTAATGTTTTTGCAATGTTTGGTGGGATTTTCTCAAGAGGGGGCAACATTAGAGAGGGGTCTCAACATTTTTAGAGGTCTTATAACGTGAAAACGCCTGGAAAACACATTTTAGGTCATTTAGTGGCAGAAAGACGGGCTGGGAAGGGTGGGGGAGTGGAACAAAAATGATATGGGGCTATTTTTGTTGGTTGAACAAGACCCTGCAGGTACCATAGCTGCCTGTGGGGTAGTTTTCAGGCAACGTCTTGAACGGACAGCTTGGGAAAGACCTTTGGGGTTATTTGATGGCTGAAAGAGGGTGTAGAAATGGTAGGTAAGTGGAATGAAGGCAGGGATGTTATTTCTCCACAATGCCAGAGGTAGTGGAAGTGACATCACACAACCCTTGACCTCTGATGACATCACCATAGGTGATGTCATTTGACCCCACCCCGAAGTGACATCATGGGAAGCGATGCAGCACAACCTTTCGCCCCTTCACAAAACAGGAAGGGGCATCACATAGCATTGTTGCTAAGTACACTACGGAAAATATGGTTACGATATCACTGTAAAGTGATATACATTTCATACAAGAATGGATCACCATATGTATCATTAATATCAGCAAGTATAGACCCATTTACCAAATTACTGTGAATGCAAGCAGATGTCCAAGGCCAAAAGATAATGATGTGTTATTATATAGCACTTACTCAAGTGCTTCATATAGAACAAATATACATACAATATCACCCAACCTGTGTTGGTACTCATTTATCAACCTCAGCAGGATGAAAGGCTGAGTTAACTTTGCTGGGAGCCGAACCTGCAACCTACAGATCACACGCACATTGCAGCAGCGAGCGCTCAACCCACTGAGCTATTGTGATGGCAATAGCTATCTGAAAACCAGCCACGCCAGAAACAAAGAGTCACATGTTGCTGGCCCAAAGAGCCCCATGCTGCTGGCCACAGCCCAGGATCCTCAATAAAAAGTTTTTTTAATGTTTATATTTTTTGGGGTAGCAGGGGAGACCTCAGGGGTCGCCCTTGCGATCCCTGATGACCCCCTAAATGTCATCCCTGAATGAAGGCAATGTAGAACTGTTTTATAGATGAAAAAAGGGTTTGGAAGTGCTAACGGGCCCGCTGTCAATTTTGGTGTCCACAGACATAATGTCAATTGCAGGGAGGTGGGGGTGAGTTTCATTAGTTGACCGTGTATGATATGTACTTGTTATGCAATTAATTGTGTTGTGGTCAGTGGCAATGGGTACAATGACCACAGAAGTAGGGTGTGTATTGTAATTATAGGTAATGTAGTAGGAGTAAGGTCAGAATGATCACAGTAGCAATATGTGTAAAGTAATTCTATGTAATGTAGTGGGAGTATAAAGTGTTTGCAGTATGAGGTATTATGAAATTGAGTCATTGGGAAAAGAAAAACGTACTGGATAAAACAAAACTAAATACAATACAAATGTTATCAATAGTTGCAGGTAAACAATTGTGGGACACTTCTGTAAGTGCCGGGAGGATAGCTCAGCTGCAACGTCCTTGGCTTGGAAGAAAGACGACATGAAGCAACACAGGTTCGATACCCGGGTAGAAAACTCTGGGTATTAAGCACATTATAAATAACCTATCACATCATATCATATGTGCAAACATATAAGCGTAATGTTACATATTGGTGTGCAATAATACATGCATCGGTCTATGCCACTTGCCTTGCCTTACCGTTACATACCACCCCATCTAGTATTGTCAATTGGCATCTGCGATGGAGTGCTCACAAGGCGGCAGGGTGGATGGAGACGCTGGATGTGTGTTACACCATGTGCACCAGAAAGGTATCTTATGCACTGTGACTTTTCTGTAAATTGACACTGCAGTGCTGGTGTCTGCAGACTCTGCTTTGAATACCTTGTTCCTGCAATGAACATATGAATGAGTCCATTGAATGTTGTGCCAGGCCTATTGTGCTTGCCCCATTCTTCTGGTTCAGCTATTACTTTTACCTAGAAGCTGAAACATGTGTAGAGCAATGGTACTTTGTAGGCTGTACTATTGCAACAGCGTCTTCTTTAATTTACCTACTTTCTTTTGCGGCCCACTCGAGGTAATTCGAATCAAGGCTGCCTGACTTATCATTGGCCTAAAGACCAGGGACCGTATTTGTGATCCTTGGTCTTAAACCTTTACTTGGCACCTGTAGTGCACTAAATGTCTACATTGCTATTTAACATTAAGTGTTATATGGATGACAAGCTTCAAGCTGTGTGCTGCCTCCTCTGGTGTCCTATCTCGCTTAGTGCAGACTGTGCATATGTGAATTAGGAATGGTGGGCATCAAACAATGTGTGCCTTAATGCCAGTAAGGGTGAGATAATTTTTATTAGACCCCTGTTACTGTTTTCCCTATTTCACTCCAGCTGTCTTGGGTCTGTACCTACGCCTTCTGGTGAGAAAAGAAAACCTTGGTGTTATCTTTCACTCCACCCTGTCCGTATGTCCTCACATTATGGACGTCTTGAAGAAGTTCCACTACCAGTTGCAGCCACTAAGAGGTATTGTTGCTTTTGTCACTTTGCCCCAGACCCTCACTGTCGCAGAGCTATAGTTTTGTCTAGGCTGGACCATTGTAACAGCCTGTTTATATATCTAAGTGCCTCTACTCTTGGGCCTCTATGACTTATCCAAACAGCACTGGAAGACTTGTGGTTGGCCTTAACTGAAGGGATGATATATCTCCTGTCCTGAAACCTTTACAATGGCAGTAATAGGTAGCTTCAAGGATCAATTTCAAGACCGTCTGTATTGTTCACAAGGCTTTTGGTGGCCTGGGGACCACACTACTTGCAAGTTTATCTTCGTAAGCATTTTTGTTGTTTAGCTGTTTACTTCTGCACCTCCAACTCTTTGAGGGATAGGCGCTTCTGTAGGTAGACAGTGGGGGGGTTGATTTCTCTACTTGGGTGGTGAATTCCTCTGGAAGAGATTCCCTCCATCTCTGAAAGTAGAGCAGGAACACCTCAGGGTCTGCAAGTAATTGAAGACTTTCCTTCATGCTTCTGCTTTCTCTGTGTCTCTCCGCTGTGGAAGTTTTCATTCTGATGCACTAACTGGTTACCTGGCTACCCGGTAAAATTGAAGATCCATGTATTATTGACAAGGCTGTCGGGCCAGTGGAAACACACTACCTGCAGCTCTGTCTGACAATCTACTTGTCTTCCCAATACATTCAATGTTGCCTCTACAACTGTGTGCTAAGGAAATGCTTTTTATAGCTCAGAGCAGGGGGCACATTACTATTGAGGTACTGGGAAATAAGTGCCTCTGTGTAAGGTTAATTTTGAAAGAAAAAGTTAATGTTTTTTAAACGGGCACTTTGATACAGGTAAAAAGGAAGAAAATATTGTAATATGTGGTTCACTTGAAATATTTGGTTGTTTTTGTACACTGTTTGACAGTAATAGTGTCAATTGTTGTGGCATGTGTTCTAGAAACTAAACTGACGCAGGCACGCTGTGATCGCTACATGAAGAGTGGCATTGTAATGTGTCCTTGAAAACAATGCACTAAGAATTTGTGGGAGTAAGTATGTCGACAATCTGCAAAGAAATGATAAGATTCACTGTATTAAAAGTAGACATTGGAAAGTAAAGTTTCTATTTCAGAAAACTGTGCTGTGAAGCAGTTGGTCCTCTACAACATCGGAAAAAAGGATTCGCAAAACGCAATGTAAACAACATTTTAAGTGAAAGCTATCGAAGTGTGGAAAGTGTACTGTGTGCCGTATGATAAACGATGTGACGGATGCATGTTAAATTTGCTGCAAAGAGTAGACGACGTACATGATACGTGAAACTTTAATTCATAGCCAAAATAAGAATGTATTTGTATATTTCATTGTAAAGTGCATACTGAAATATGTTTTTCTGTTATCCACTTATATAGTTACATACTCCTGGTCTGTGCGTCTCATGGGTTCAGTCTACCAGTCGACGGCTTCTCCAACAGTGTTTGGACAATAATTATCAACAATGCACATGTTATAAGTATTGTGTAGGATGATCGCCGGACAACAATTTGTCCTTTTGCAGGCGCAGTAACAAGAAGCAACATGTGCGCATATAGGTTCTAGAAAAGTGCTCGGTGAAACTGTTCATTTATTTAAATTTTAAAGCAATTATTTCGCAATGCGTAATGGAGCGGCGTGTGCACAGATTATTCATTGCTTATGGAAAATAAGTTTTGGTGGAGAACGTAAAGACTTGCATTGATGGATCAATGATCGGATTTTCCAGCACAAGATTTTAGTTCACAATTTCAGTGAAAAAGTGAATGCTTTGACATTCGGTAGCTATGAACCGTGATAGAAAAAGTTAATGAAGTTTTCATGGACTTAAGTGAATGTTTTCATTGTTCTGTCAAAATGAAAAGTATTTCTTACAGTCTCCACTATTGCTGTTTCCTTCAAAATAAAATGTTTCTATCATTTCTGTAAAAAAAGACCAAAGTTTTGCATTTGATGTGGATGTTTGTGCAGAAGTTTCTTGTTCTACGTAAATATAACTTTATGACGTTGCTGATCACTGTGTGTGTTTGGCTACGCTGCCCACTGATGTCATTGAAATAGGTGGAGCTTATTTTGAATGTATAGTTTTGTAAAAGTGATGGGCAGGCTAACGTAATCAGTGCCGCGAGGGCTTTTGAAGTTAGGGTGATAGAAACGTATTGCATCCATCTACTTGATTGAGCAATATAGTAGATGGAGTTTATAAGATTCTTTTTTTTGTGCTATTTTTTAACTGGGAAAGGCAGTTCATAAAGGAACGTTTTTTTTCTCCAAGTGTCAGGATCCGTCCATGGAGACTGTGGCATAAGTGGAAGTTACCGTCACGAAGACACGTTTAGGAACGGTCTAGTCCTCATCCAAGATGGCGGACGCTATTACATAAGCAGGCTCCGCCCATCCTTCGGTGCGTTGTATCTGTGCATTTCTTCTGATACCTTCGCTCCCCAGCCTTCTACGTCCACCCATTGTTTTCATCTCTCGCTAGAGTCAGCCTTCTGCCGTCCTTATTGCTTTCTATCCCTAGCTTTCCTAGCGTTCTTTCTTTCCTTCTTCCGACTTGCGGTCTCGGTCCGCCTCTCCTCCGCGTCCCTTCGCGTTCAACCCTGTGCCTATTTACTACGTTGTTTTTCGGCTTTCACTGTTCCTATTTGCGGTCTACGGTCCGCCCCTCCTTAGCGTCCCTTCGCGTTCAATCCTGAGCATATCTATTACTTTGTCTTTTGCTTTCACAGTTCCTACTTGCGGTCTCCGGTCCGCTCCTCTCGCATCTCTTCCCGTTCTGACCAGATCCCGCCCTATACCTACCATTATCTGGTTAACCTTCCTTACCTTTAGTCCTGTGATTCTCCCTTGCTCCCTCTACTTTCGTAGACGCCTTTCAGCTACTTATCTTTGAGGTTTAGACCTCATTCCACGATTTACGCCTGCCTAACTTGGATCCTTACTTAACTGTACCCGCTGCAGTCTACGACATCTGTGCAGTTTGCCAGGACGAAATACTCACCAAACTCCACCTTGTATCTTGGCTTCATCTGGATTATACCACCGGTGTTTACCCATCACGTGATCTACCTCCTGGAACTGCTTCACAGGGTTTTTTGTGCCGTGGTTTGGCTTTTTCCCTGTCGCGGGGCCTGGCTCCTCGGGCCCCCCCCTAGACAGGTTCTGCATCCTGCCGAGGTGGCCTCTGAGGGAGCCAGACCCTATTTACATGACAGGAAGACCCGAGAGAGACCCACCAAGGAGAAGTCCAAGACTCCACGAAAGCAGTCTTCACCAACAAAGGAAGACCCAGAGCAGACTTCGGGTGAGGAGCAGGCTGAAGGAGGGGATACTTCTGACAGAATACAACGCCTAACTAGATCTATGGCCTCCATTGAACAATATCAAGAGCTGGTAGCCGCAGTTCAGAGCCTCACCCTTGATGTCCAATCTCTCAAGATTGAAAATGCAGTCCTACATAGAGATGACCAAGGAGACTTACCTCCTATGCCCCTGTCTTTTGCCAAGTATGATGGCCATCCAGGGGGGCTCAAGGACTATTTAGACGCCTGTGAAGTATATTTTGCCTTCCGACCCCATGCTTTCGAAACTGCCAAGGCCAGGGTGGGATTCCTGATAGCCAATCTTACTGGGAATGCCTTGGCCTGGGCCACTCCATTGGTGACAGAGAATGATCCCTCCTTGACGAACTACGATCCGTTCGTTGAATGCTATAAGGGAAGGTTCGATCGTCCTGAAGTGCTCTACACATCATTAGAAGCTATTCTTGATGTTAAGCAAGGAAATACTGAGGTACAAACTTATATTTCTCGCTTTCTGAGGCTGGCGGCACGGTCGGATTGGTCAGACTCCGCCAAACAGACAATATTTCGGAGAGGTCTCCATGACGAATTGAAAGATGAACTAGCCTGAGTAGCCAGGCCAGCGTCCTTTCAAGATCTCATGACACTCACTCTGCAGTTAGAGTATCGACTAAATGAACAGCGCCAAGAAAGACGACGACCCCGTCAAAGCCTTCCATCTCCAAGCCTAGTTCCTCACATACCAAGGGTAGAGACCCCCTCAGAAGAACCTATGCAGATTGGGGCAGCCCGTGGCCCGTTGACTCCCACGGAACGCAGGAGACGAAGAGATTTGGGACTTTGTTTATATTGCGGCTCTTCTAAACATCTGCTTAGAGATTGCCCTGAGGTTCCCCCATGAAGGAAGGAAAACTCCAACCCTCGGGCCTTTGCAAGGGAGGTCTCGAGGGAACAAGACACAGTCCTTGCAACCTTACCAGACATCAGAAATGAGAGAAGATAACAGTCTGATGGTATTCCGAGTCAGACTCTGGATAACTGAAGCTATTCAAACTGAAGAATACGCCATGCTTGACTGCGGGGCGGCAGGAAACTTCATGGATGCAGAATGGGCTAGGGAACATCATGTTTCTATCAGACAGAAGGAAATACCTATTTCAGTTGAAGGTATGGATGGTACTCCCCTTTCCTCTGGCCCCATCCTATTCGAGACTGTGCCTTTATGCCTGGCCTTGGGAGAACATAATGAACTTATGGTCTTTGATCTCATTAAGGCCGCGCATTTTCCTTTGGTGATAGGGATCCCATGGCTGAGGAGGCACAATCCGCAGATCAATTGGACCACCAACTGCCTCCGTTTTGACTCTGCGTACTGTGCACACCACTGTAAGATGCAGGACTATGACTCGACACCAGTCATAGAGAGCTGACCATCCAGATTCAGGGTAGTCTCATCGGTTCCCAGACAGTATCAGGAGTATGCAGAAGTATTTGAAGACCAAACACCCAAACTCTTACCCCCTCACAGACCAGAGGACTGTGTAATAGAACACACTCCAGGGTCGGTCGTCCCTTTTGGTAGGATGTATCCTTTGTCACTTCCGGAAAGACAGGCTCTCAGATCCTATCTGGATGACAATCTACAGAACGGACTCATTCAAGAATCCAGATCATCAGGAGGGGCCTCGTTGTTTTTTATTCCTAAGAAGGATACTATCGAACTACGACCTTTTATAGAATACAGTGGGTTGAACAGGATCACCATTCGAGACCGCTACACCATGCCCTTGATTTGTAATATACTAGAAGCAGTCAGGGGGGCCTCGTTCTTCACCAAATTGGACCTCAGAGGGGCTTATCACCTCCTCAGAGTGAGGAGTGGAGATGAATGGAAGACGGCATATCGAACTCCTTTCGGGTTATACGAATATAGGGTGATGCCCTTTGGCTTGGTGAATGCCCCCGCGGTCTTCCAGAGGTTCATTGACAAGCTCTTCTCAGACATGTTGTATGTGTCTGTGGTAATTTACTTGGGCCACATCCTCATTTTTTCTCAAGAACTCCAGGAACATCGGAAACAGGTCAAGAAGGTCCTACACAGACTCTGAGAGAATCATCTCTTGATTAAGCCGGAGAAGTGCCAGTTTGAAGTGAATTCGGTGTCATATTTGGGTTTTATCCTCTTGAATGAGGGTATCAAAATGGAACCAGGAAAGATAAGGGCCATACTAGAATGGAAACCACCAAGAAGTGTTAAAGAGATCCAGACGTTCTTGGGTTTAGCCAATTTCTATAGGCGGTTTATCCCAAATTTCTCTAACCTGATATTACCCATTACTGGTTTACTCAAGAAGGGAGTTAAATATGTATGGGGTTCTGAACAAGAAGTAGCCTTCTGACGCCTTAAGGAACTATTCACTTCAGCTCCTATTTTGATACAACCTGATCAAACAAGGCCCTTCATACTGGAGACTGATGCCTCTGGGGGAGCGGTAGGAGCCATTCTCCTACAAGAAGCTGAAGACGGACTCACTCATCCTGTGGCATATTACTCTAGAACGTTAACCAAGAGCGAACATAATTACTCAGTTCTGGAAAGAGAACTATTGGCCATTAAATTGGCATGCCAAGAGTGGAGACACCTGCTTCAGGGAACCGCTCACCCTTTTCAGATACGAACGGATCACCGGAACCTAAGAGTACTGCAGCAGATGGAGTGCACCAATGCCAGACATGCCCGTTGGGCATATTTCTTTTCCCAGCTTGACTTCACCATCTCGTACATACCTGGAACCGAAAACAATGTGGCCGATGCACTCTCCAGATGTAATGAAGAAGAAACAGACCACAGTCAGAACCATGATCTCTTATTCCCTAACCTTTAGATCATGGCAGGTGTTACATCATTTCTTCAGGAGCTCACCACTCAATACAATCTACTGCCAGCTTTCCCCACCGCAGCAACTCAGGCCGATGACGGATTGTACTACCATGGTACAGGGTTATTCCTCCAATCTACAGAGCTACAGGAACAGATCCTTACATGGTGCCACGATTCCCCTCTTGCAGGTCACCCGGGTATCAGGAAGACCCAAGATCTTATAAGCAGACGGTTTTAGTGGCCTGAACTACACAAGGATGTGGAAAGATATGTATCTTCTTGTCCAGTTTGTGCTGCCAACAAGTACCAAACAGGGAAGCCTCTGGGCAAACTACAACAACCAATACTACCGACCAGGCCTTGGGAACATATCTCTATGGATTTCATTGTAGATCTGCCAGAATCCGAAGGAAAGACTGCCATCATGGTGACTGTGGATACTTGCAGTAAGATGGCTCATTTTTCTGCATTGGAGGGCCTTCCTTCAGCACCCAAGACGGCTTCAAATTTTGGACACTGCTATGCCAACAACTGAGAATTGATCGAGCACTGTCATCTGGTTTTCACCCGCAAAGCAACGGCCAGACTGAAAGACTCAATGCCGGATTGGAATACTATTTAAGATGCTTTTGTAGCAATCGACAGGAGAAGTGGTCTTCTTTCCTCACACAGGCTGAGTTTGGCTATAATAACAATTATCATACTTCCATCCGAATGAGTCCCTTCTGTTGTACATACGGACACCATCCCCAACAGATGCCCTGCACCGGAATGTTGTCAACTAAATCTCCAACCCTAGATGACAGATTGTCCGAACTCACAAGGATACACAAGCTTGCTAAGGAGGCTCTGGAAGACAGTCAGCAGTCACAAAAGAGATGGGCAGATCAAGGTAGACGATCCAATCCTGAATGGAAGATCGGCCAAAAGGTCTGGTTATCAACAAGGTATTTACCTAGATGGGTACATACCGGCAAATTCGCCCCACGATATCTTGGTCCCTATCCAATTTCAAGACAAATAAATCCAGTAGCCTTTGAATTACAACTGCCTAAGGCTCTCCGGAGGATACATCCTGTTTTCCACACATCCCTACTCAAGGAATATAAGAATGATCCATTTCTACGCAAGACTCCGAAGACCAAGACACCAACTATTAGAGAACCACTAGAGTACGAGGTAGACTACTTGGTAGATTCACGTTATCACCGGGGAGGTCTTCAGTATCTTGTCCACTGGAAGGGTTATTCCACAGATGAGCGAACCTGTTAACCCAGTCATCACCTACATGCCCCCAGGTTGCTGCGAAAGGATGTCAGGCTGTCATTGAAATAGGTGGAGCTTATTTTGAATGTATAGTGTTGTAAAAGTGATGGGCAGGCTAACGTAATCAGTGCCGCAAGGGCTTTTGAAGTTAGGGTGATAGAAACGTATTGCATCCATCTACTTGATTGAGCAATATAGTAGATGGAGTTTATAAGATTCTTTTTTTTTGTGCTATTTTTTAACTGTGAAAGGCAGTTCATAAAGGAACGTTTTTGTTCTCCAAGTGTCAGGATCCGTCCATGGAGACTGTGGCATAAGTGGAAGTTACCGTCACGAAGACACGTTTAGGAACGGTCTAATGCCTTGGCGTGGGCCACGCCATTGGTGACAGAGAATGATCCCTCCTTGACGAACTACGATCCGTTCGTTGAACGCTGTAAGGGAAGGTTCGATCGTCCTGAAGTGCTCTACACATCATTAGAAGCTATTCTTGATGTTAAGCAAGGAAATACTGAGGTACAAACTTATATTTCTCGCTTTCTGAGGCTGGCGGCACGGTCGGATTGGTCAGACTCCGCCAAACAGACAATATTTCGGAGAGGTCTCCATGACAAATTGAAAGATGAACTAGCCTGAGTAGCCAGGCCAGCGTCCTTTCAAGATCTCATGACACTCACTCTGCAGTTAGAGTATCGACTAAATGAACAGCGCCAAGAAAGACGACCACCCCGTCAAAGCCTTCCATCTCCCAGCCTAGTTCCTCACATACCAAGGGTAGAGACCCCCTCAGAAGAACCTATGCAGATTGGGGCAGCCCGTGGCCCGTTGACTCCCGCGGAACGCAGGAGACGAAGAGATTTGGGACTTTGTTTATATTGCGGCTCTTCTAAACATCTGCTTAGAGATTGCCCTGAGGTTCCCCCATGAAGGAAGGAAAACTCCAACCCTCGGACCTTTGCAAGGGAGGTCTCGAGGGAACAAGACACAGTCCTTGCAACCTTACCAGACATCAGAAATTAGAGAAGATAACAGTCTGATGGTATTCCGAGTCAGACTCTGGATAACTGAAGCTATTCAAACTGAAGAATACGCCATGCTTGACTGCGGGGCGGCAGGAAACTTCATGGATGCAGAATGGGCTAGGGAACATCATGTTTCTATCAGACAGAAGGAAAGACCTATTGCAGTTGAAGGTGTGGAGGGTACTCCCCTTTCCTCTGGCCCCATCCTATTCGAGACTGTGCCTTTATGCCTGGCCTTGGGAGAACATAATGAACTTATGGTCTTTGATCTCATTAAGGCTGCGCATTTTCCTTTGGTGATAGGGATCCCATTGCTGAGGAGGCACAATCCGCAGATCAATTGGACCACCAACTGCCTCCGTTTTGACTCTGCGTACTGTGCACACCACTGTAAGATGCAGGACTATGACTCGACACCAGTCATAGAGAGCGGACCATCCCGATTCAGGGTAGTCTCATCGGTTCCCAGACAGTATCAGGAGTACGCAGAAGTATTTGAAGACCAAACACCCAAACTCTTACCCCCTCACAGACCAGAGGACTGTGTAATAGAACTCACTCGAGGGTCGGTCGTCCCTTTTGGTAGGATGTATCCTTTGTCCCTTCCGGAAAGACAGGCTCTCCGATCCTATCTGGATGACAATCTACAGAACGGACTCATTCAAGAATCCAGATCATCAGGAGGGGCCTCGTTGTTTTTTATTCCTAAGAAGGATACTATCGAACTACGACCTTGTATAGAATACAGGGGGTTGAACAGAATCACCATTCGAGACCGCTACCCCATGCCCTTGATTCGTGATATTCTAGAAGCAGTCAGGGGGGCCTCGTTCTTCACCAAATTGGACCTCAGAGGGGCTTATCACCTCCTCAGAGTGAGGAGTGGAGATGAATGGAAGACAGCATATCGAACTCCTTTCGGGTTATACGAATATAGGGTGATGCCCTTTGGCTTGGTGAATGCCCCCGCGGTCTTCCAGAGGTTCATTGACAAGCTCTTCTCAGACATGTTGTATGTGTCTGTGGTAATTTACTTAGGCCACATCCTCATTTTTTCTCAAGAACTCCAGGAACATCGGAAACAGGTCAAGAAGGTCCTACACAGACTCCGAGAGAATCATCTCTTGATTAAGCCGGAGAAGTGCAAGTTTGAAGTGAATTTGGTGTCATATTTGGGTTTTATCCTCTCAAATGAGGGTATCAAAATGGAACCAGGAAAGATAAGGGCCATACTAGAATGGAAACCACCAAGAAGTGTTAAAGAGATCCAGACGTTCTTGGGTTTAGCCAATTTCTATAGGCGGTTTATCCCAAATTTCTCTAACCTGATATTACCCATTACTGGTTTACTCAAGAAGGGAGTTAAATATGTATGGGGTACTGAACAAGAAGTAGCCTTCTCACGCCTTAAGGAACTATTCACTTCAGCTCGTATTTTGATACAACCTGAACAAACAAGGCCCTTCATACTGGAGACTGATGCCTCTGGGGGAGCGGTAGGAGCCATTCTCCTACAAGACGCTGAAGACGGACTCACTCATCCTGTGGCATATTACTCTAGAACGTTAACCAAGAGCGAAAGTAATTACTCGGTTCTGGAAAGAGAACTATTGGCCATTAAATTGCCATGCCAAGAGTGGAGACACCTGCTTCAGGGAACCGCTCACCCTTTTCAGATACGAATGGATCACCGGAACCTAAGAGTACTGCAGCAGATGGAGTGCACCAATGCCAGACATGCCCGTTGGGCATATTTCTTTTCCCAGTTTGACTTCACCATCTCGTACATACCTGGAACCGAAAACAAGGTGGCCGATGCACTCTCCAGATGTAATGAAGAAGAAACAGACCACAGTCAGAACCATGATCTCTTATTCCCTAACTTTAAGATCATGGCAGGGGTTACATCATTTCTTCAGGAGCTCACCACTCAATACAATCTACTGCCAGCTTTTCCCACCGCAGCAACTCAGGCCGATGACGGATTGTACTACCATGGTACAGGGTTATTCCTCCCATCTACAGAGCTACAGGAACAGATCCTTACATGGTGCCACGATTCCCCTCTTGCAGGTCACCCGAGTATCAGGAAGACCCAAGATCTTATAGGCAGACGTTTTTAGTGGCCTGAACTACACAAGGATGTGGAAAGATATGTATCTTCTTGTCCAGTTTGTGCTGCCAACAAGTACCAAACAGGGAAGCCTCTGGGCAAACTACAACAACCAATACTACCGACCAGGCCTTGGGAACATATCTCTATGGATTTCATTGTAGATCTGCCAGAATCCGAAGGAAAGACTGCCATCATGGTGACTGTGGATACTTGCAGTAAGATGGCTCATTTTTCTGCATTGGAGGGCCTTCCTTCAGCACCGAAGACGGCTTCAAATTTTGGACACTGCTATGCCAACAACTGAGAATTGATCGAGCACTGTCATCTGGTTTTCACCCGCAAAGCAACGGCCAGACTGAAAGACTCAATGCCGGATTGGAACAGTATTTAAGATGCTTTTGTAGCAATCGACAGGAGAAGTGGTCTTCTTTCCTCACACAGGCTGAGTTTGCCTATAATAACAATTATCATACTTCCATCCGAATGAGTCCCTTCTATTGTACATACGGACACCATCCCCAACAGATGCCCTGGACCGGAATGTTGTCAACTAAATCTCCAACCCTAGATGACAGATTGTCCCAACTCACAAGGATACACAAGCTTGCTAAGGAGGCTCTGGAAGACAGTCAGCAGTCACAAAAGAGATGGGCACATCGAGGTAGACGATCCAATCCTGAATGGAAGATCGGCCAAAAGGTCTGGTTATCAACAAGGTATTTACCTAGATGGGTACATACTGGCAAATTCGCCCCACGATATCTTGGTCTCTATCCAATTTCAAGACAAATAAATCCAGTAGCCTTTGAATTACAACTGCCTAAGGCTCTCCGGAGGATACACCCTGTTTTCCACACATCCCTACTCAAGGAATATAAGAATGATCCATTTCTACGCAAGACTCCGAAGACCAAGACACCAACTATTAGAGAACCACTAGAGTACGAGGTAGACTACTTGGTAGATTCACGTTATCACCGGGGAGGTCTTCAGTATCTTGTCCACTGGAAGGGTTATTCCACAGATGAGCGAAACTGTTAACCCAGTCATCACCTACATGCCCCCAGGTTGCTGCGAAAGTTCCATTTAAAAAACCCGGGTTAACCAGGGGGTTCCCGTAGTGAGAGAGGTTATACTGTCAGGATCCGTCCATGGAGACTGTGGCATCAGTGGAAGTTACCGTCACGAAGACACGTTTAGGAACGGTCTAGTCCTCATCCAAGATGGCGGACGCTACTACATAAGCAGGCTCCGCCCATCCTTCTGTGCGTTGAATCTGTGCATTTCTTCTGATACCTTCGCTCCCAGCCTTCTACGTCCACCCATTGTTTTCATCTCTCACTGGAGTCAGCCTTCTGCCGTCCTTATTGCATTCTATCCCTAGCTTTCCTAGCGTTCTTTCTTTCCTTCTTCCGACTTGCGGTCTCGGTCCGCCTCTCCTCCACGTCCCTTCGCGTTCAACCCTGTGCCTATTTACTACGTTGTTTTTCGGCTTTCACTGTTCCTACTTGCGGTCTCCAGTCCGCCCCCCCTTAGCGTCCCTTCGCGTTCAATCCTGAGCATATCTATTACTTTGTCTTTTGCTTTCACAGTTCCTACTTGCGGTCTCCGGTCTGCTCCTCTCGCGTCCCTTCGCGTTCTGACCAGATCCCGCCCTATACCTACCATTATCTGGTTTACCTTCCTTACCTTTAGTCCTGTGATTCTCCCTTGCTCCCTCTACTTTCGTAGATGCCTTTCAGCTAATTATCTTTGAGGTTTAGACCTCATTCCACGATTTACGCCTGCCTAACTTGGATCCTTACTTACCTGTACCCGCTGCAGTCCACAACATCTGTACAGCTTACCAGGACGGAATACTCACCGAACTCCACCTTGTATCTTGGCTTCATCTGGATTATACCACCAGTGTTTACCCATCACGTGATCTACCTCCTGGAACTGCTTCACAGGGTTTTTTGTGCCGTGGTTTGGCTTTTTCCCTGTCGCGGGGCCTGGCTCCTCGGGCCCCCCCCCTAGACAGGTTCTGCATCCTGTCGAGGTGGCCTCCGAGGGAGCCAGACCCTATTTACATGACAGGAAGACCCGAGAGAGACCCACCAAGGAGAAGTCCAAGACTCCACGAAAGCAGTCTTCACCAACAAAGGAAGACCCGAGCAGACTTCAGGTGAGGAGCAGGCTGAAGGAGGAGATAGTTCTGACACCAAGAGAGGTTAGAACGTAAGGTGGGAAGGGGAATGAGGCACGTCTTCTACCTCATCTTCCAGGTCTTCTTGATTGTCTTTTGAAGTATTGTGCTTCTTTTGTTGTGTAGGTCCTCTAGCTGGTGGTGGTGGCTCTTGGGGAGGATGGATGGCAATAGCTGGTGCCATTTTTAAGATGAATCGCAGTTTTCCTATTATTCTTCAAAGTATGTCCTGTGTGCTAGTTTTTTATGGATAATGAGTAATAATAGGTGTAGAAGCTGTGCAAGAGTACATTTTGAGGTTCAAAGTTCCTAGATGAGCTGAAAAATGCAGTTCTGAACTGTTCGCGAAGCACAGACCCGTTTGCAAAGTGCAGACACGTTCGCAAACACGTCATCATGCCATGTGCACGAGTGGTCACGTGGCACGGTCTGGACGTTCGCGAACATAGGCGAACACAAAAAAGAGTGGAACAAGTTGCAAAAAGTGTATAGAAGTGTTAAAAATGATGCTAGAAGGTGGGGAATGGCAGAGTTTTAAGATGAAACTTTCTAAATTGGCCAAAAATGTTGCTAAATTGGGATAAGTATGATCTTAGTAAGTTGTAGGAAATTCACTGAAAAAACATTGTGAAAGGGACATTAACAACATTGTTAATAACTTTTGACCTGGGTGGCGGATTTGGTTGAATTTTGGAGTCAATTAGGGATGCGCAGCGCAGCCCCCACTACTTCCAGCCATCCAGGACTGCAAAGTTTGGTAAATATTGGTTAAAAAATAAAAAAGTTATTAAGAATATTAAGAATACAAAAAAAAGTTGAGGCCTAGTTCCCATTCATTTTCCCACAGAGAAAGAAGGTACATTTTTGCCAGACCGCACAGTCCAAACTGCTGGATGGATTTGGACCAGGTCCAAAACAACTTGTGCACAAAGCGTTTACTGGAGGCCTTATTGTGGTTTGGGGTTATTCCGTGCAGTAGTTTTTAAAATATTTGGTGGAGAAAGTGGTGCTCCTTCTCAAAAATAGATAGCTTTATCTCATGTAAATTGCCAAAACCGGGGGTTTTTAGAAATGAAACAGCCGCCATCTTTTTTTTTCTCAAAGTGAGAGATAGTCGTGGCTATAGCCGAGAATATCGGAAAATGAAAAACAGGAAAAAAGCCTTTTGCATGTCAAAATACATGTCATTAGGTTAGTCGTGGGTAGGGCGGTGGCTAGAGGACACCAAGTGAAATGTGGGAGTTGGAGTTGGAGCATGTGTTTTTGGGGGAATGGAAGAGGGCAGGGGAGGTGAGAGGCCTATCAGGGGTGTGTGGGGAGCTGACACAGAGTAGGGGAACAATTGGTGAGGGCTTGGGTTAGCAGTGAGGCATTCTTTTCCCAACAATTCCCAACAATTGGGTTTTGCAATAACCACGGTTATATAAGACTACAGATAGCCGAGGGGATGTGTAGTTCCATACCCATGGCTAGAGATTTAAAAACCTATATATATATATATTTTTTTATATATGTTTTCAGCTAAAGTGACACCATGGCCAGGGAGACGTAAGGCATTTGGGACTCTTATTCAGTGCATATTATAATATAATGACTGTCCACATATTACTGTGGACATGGCTAGTGTCTGTACCGCTGCTCTTATTACTGTGGACATGGCTAGTGTCTGTACCGCTGCACTTATTACTGTGGACATGGCTGGTGTCGGTATTCATGCGCATATACTTTCTGTACATTCACCTAATATCTCTTCATCCTTACCACGGCTATCAAAGATGGTTGGGGGAAAAAAAAGACCAGTGTTTCGGTGTTTGTAATTGTTTGGGGTTACTGTTGTACTTATATAGTTGTCTGTGATAGGTTGCAGTGAAAATGTGTCTGCTATTTTAGTACTTTGCTTATTAAATAGTCCTCTTTTTTGTGGTTTTGATTTTGGAAAGTATAAAAGCCACCATGTTGTCCACTTTTTCATATAGATTTCAGAACTCACACTGTAAACATGCTGAGTGTGCAGCTGATGTGAAAGTAAGTGTCAGTAAATGTTTACATATTTAAAGGTTTATTTGCAGTGTTGTGTGTGACAGGTATATTATCCACTGCTATCAGATGGCATGTATTGAAGTAGCAATTCATTGTACCATGAAAGTGTTTATAAAGTGCATTTATTTAACTTAATAGTATTAGAAAAATGTTACATTTTTAAATCAACATTAAATCCAGACTGTGCAGCTACTATAATGTTGTCTTTTTGCATATCTGTATACCTGACTGTGCACCTACTTTAATTGTGTCTTCCATCCATACCCGTACACACCTGCTGTAGCCTCCAACATGTTTGGGGATGCTTGTGGTCTCGTGCAGAAGGGATGTGACCTAGCAGTTCGGGCTGGACTTCCCCTTTTGGGGTGGGGCCAAGCCTGATTTGCATATGGTCTTTCCCCTTTTGTAATGGCTTGGCAGGCGAAGAAGGATGGTCTGGAGGGTTGCCCCGAGCAATGCCAGTGGTTAAGATTCAGTCTAAACCTTCCAGCCATCACCTCTTTGTTTTTGCTTTGTCACCCCGAGTGGGACGGGTATGCCCAGACGTGGGTCCCGTGCCTGCTGGGCCTAGAGACCCAAGCTACTCCTCACTGATGAGCCCCAACAAGGGTGAAACATGTTTGGGGATGCTTGTGGTCTCGTGCAGAAGGGATGTGATCTAGCAGTTCGGGCTGGACTTCCCCTTTTGAGGTGGGGCCAAGCCTTATTTGCATATGGTCTTTCCCCTTCTGTAATGGCTTGGCAGGAGAAGAACGATGGTCTGGAGGGTTGCCCCGAGCAATGCCAGTGGTCAAGATTCAGTCTAAACCTTCCAGCCATCACCTCTTTGTTTTTGCGTGGAATATTATGGCAGCAAGTGGGAATGTGAGGGTACACTTAGCATACAATGACCACACTGGGATTATGAGGCTACACCTGGCACATGGCAATAACTGGGCGTTTGGGTCTATACTACCATAAAAAGGCAGGTCCCTAGTCATGCAATGAGGTCTACTTGGTTTCATCGACAAAAATGACAAAGTGACAAGTAAACTTATGGTCGTTTTCACTATGGCTTTTTTTCTTTATTTTTTAAAAAATAGTTTTCCCCTACACCTCCTCCCACCTCTCTACCCGCCACCCTACCCACCTCCTTCCCCACCCTTTCCCATCTCTCCATACCCTCTCTACATATAACTGTATAGTTCACTTTGTCATTTTTGTTGAGGAAACCACGGTGTATGATATAATGGTTGCACCGCTGACATAAAAAGGCAGCACCCAATGAATGTATGATTAGTAGCTAAAATAGTTAATGCATGATCAGTACCTACCTTTTTATTAACTGACCAGTTTCTTTGTTTTTTTTACGTCCGTGACATCACTTCCTGTACCATTGTATTGCTGCGTGGTGTATTTCCCTTAAAACACCATCCTGGTAGCACACCAAAGGCAGCATGTTGGCATGTGTAGGACAACAAAGCAAGCACTGCATCTTGGCGCTGCCTCTGGAAGCAGGTGCTGCTGTAGGAATCCTGCTTAGCCTTTCAAAGAGTGTGAAACTATCGTCTAGCATAACACGCACCTCCGTCTCAGACCAACCGTATGATCAATGGAGGCACGAGATTTCCAAATGTGTAAATGCAACTACTTCCTCGCCTTCCCCTTTCACGACAAAACACACCAGATTCGTTATTAAGCCTACCGTGTGCTAAAAAAAACCACAAAAAAAACCATGAACTACGGGGGCCTGCCTTCAAAACGTGCAAACAACTTGCAGCTTTGTTCCCGTTGCACTGCACACGGCTACCGAGTCTGGGGAGGTGAGAACGCATTAAACCTGCCCCTAGGGGGTCCGTAGCACTGACTTCCTGTCTCTAAAGTATTATGCATAGTTCACAAGGTGCTCTTGGGTCAGCGCCGGTGACCCTCGGCCCTAATTCCCTCAATGTACCCACTGGAGCAGGCAGGCACCCCTGAGGACAGCTGCAACCTTCCCGTGGGAACCTGCTCTCCACTGACTCTGGCTGAGCCATTTTACCTGCTCCTCATCGGCACTAAACTGCACGTTAATGACAGATTTCTGGATAAATGTACAGCAAGAGGGGCATGTGTACATAAAGCATTAAATACGAGCTAGACTGCTAGACAAAATGCCCATATCAGTCACGTGGGTGATAAAAACAGAACGAGAAGCCGAAATGTCCACTCATTCTCAGGGGGGTTCTGGAAGTGAAGCCTCCGATCATGCCAATCCCGCAGGTGTGTTACGTGGGAACGCTGGCATATATTGGCACAGAAAGCATGAACTTGTCTTCTGTAGAATGGCACAGCTGTCATTGTTGGATGTTGCCAGCATAAATACTGTCTTCTTACACTGGCAGAATACTGGGTTATATGTGGTTTTACCGAAGTAAAATTCGGAGTGGTAAGTTTCACCGAGGTACAAAATACCGAAAAAGATTAATTTTTAAAAATTATTGTTTTGGGGGGGCCACCCCACAAGCCACCAATGTTCCTACCCTTTTGGACCCATCCCCACCCATTGTAACCCCTTACACCACTACCATGTATATATGTATTTACAATTTTCGTTATTTGTTCGGTATTTTGTACCGCAGTGAAACTTAACACTCTGAATTTTTTTCGGTAAAATTACTGGATACGAAATACTGGCATATATTGTGGGCATCATGAAAATGCGTTGGAAAATTCTTCGCTATACTGTTTGGTTACCTTGCATTTAAAGGACTAATTTAATGTGTTACCCTACAAACCCGACTGTAAATTGTGCTGTAAAATTTGAATGCAGTATTTTAAAAATAAATTCTGTGCGAGAGCCCCTCGAACATTCCTTGGTTGGGTAAGGCTTCCTCGCAATGTTTGGTCATTTAACTGGGAAATATTGACACCACTCCAGAGAAAAATGCACCAGCTGCCACTGTGGGACACTCTTTTTAGCTACCAGATTGCTTTGATATGCAAGTCAAGACAAAGCGACACAAATGTGCTCATTTTCTTTAAATCGTTAATTGCCGGGAGGGGAGCACTTAGGTTTGCACTTATGTGCAAGCAGGTCCCCTATGGGCAATTTTCATCAAGTGCAAATCAGAAGTGTAAAGGGATGGAGGAAGCCTCTTAACACTTCTCTGTTTGCACTACGCAGTGCAAATAGAGTAAACACCGAATGCCATTTATGCATGGCATGCAATGTTTACAATAGTTTACTATGGAATCCGGCATATTCCATAGGAAATCATTGGTTTTACACCAGCATGAACATCTTTGCCGTCGTGCAAAGTGAGTAAGCGCTGCCTGGAATGCTCACATGCTAAGCAGTATTTACTTTTCGTTGTGAGCATCTCCTCGCTCACAATTACAATTAAACCCTGCCCGACATGTGTCAGGCAGGGCTTAATTGTAACTGTAAACGCTGCCTGCCATGTGACCATGGCAGTCAGTGTTTACAATGGATCCCTATGGGGTCGGCCTGCTTTATGTTGGTGCATAAATCCGGCGGACCCCATAAGGATCTTCAGCATGTGCACCGGCATGAAAATCCATGCCTGCGCAAATGCTGTAGTATTTGTTTTTTTTTTTGTTTTGTTTTCTTTGGACGTCATGCTGTAGTATTTGTATGGCAGAGAGGAAGAAAGGAGGCGGAACTGCAAGTGGCTTTCCGCCATACATATGAATGAAAATGGGGGTCACGTTAATGAAAGGCAAACAAGCCTTATGCAAGACTTTCACACCTTCCATTAACCGTAAGCCCCCACTGAAAATGAGCTCCATTAAGGTTTGCAAGAATGTTTAACCCATTGTGGAGCTCACACCCAGGGGTGTTGCTAGGTCTGGAAAATATTTGGGGCAACGCTAACGTCATGGCTGTCGGGACTCGAGGCTAGCTAGCCTTTTAGTTGTAGCCCCTGAGCTTCTATCCGGGGCAGCAACCAAAAGAACTGGGGCTATAGCCTCCTCAGCCCCCCTAGCAACGCCTCTGCTTCGTCAATGCTGCTTATTATGCGCCAAGTCAGTCAGGTCCGTGTTGGTAATACTATCATGCTGAGACTAATGTAACGGCATCCACTCGGCTGTTTCGCACTAGGACCCTGCAGAAAACAGAGGGGGAATCCTGATTATGCAGTCCGCCTCATTTCCAACATAAAACAATCCAATTACATCATGTCTGCCTGGAAGGCGCTGCACTGGCTGCTCATCAAACACTGCGCTAACTTGAAAGCCCCTTGCTTAGTGCATAGAGCCATGTGCGGTTCAGCCCCAGGGAACCGCACCAGACTCTCTTCACCCGTATCAGCCATCTAGAAGCCTTGGGTCCTCCTCCCAAAACAAACTGCCTTCACACCCATTGGCGTGCCCTCAATTGGGAAGATCCCAGCACTTCAAAAGTGCCAGAGTATGGAACTTCCTCTGGTTGCACCACTCCTGGAAATAACGAAAAGGTGCTGCAGCCCCACCCTGCTTGGGTCTGCATAGGACACAGGACGGATCAGATCCCAGAACCGCAATGACACATTCTGTATTCTGTACCATCACCTCCCATGGTCAGTAGCCATCTTTTTATGAAAAGTGTGCTGAAATGGCCGGTGTTGGGATGCCACTCAAATTGCACTATTTAAACAAAATAAGGCTGAGTTCCTTTATAAGGTCACGGAGCTCTAGGGTGACTTGCAATATGCGTTTCATGTATGGTAGGGGGTATTTTACTCCTCATAATACATAGCCCCACGCTGTCATTCCCTACAATTCCTCGTCTTTTGCATGGTATAATGTAAGATCTTTCATTTCCTCTTCAATGTAATCGTTACGGACTC
Organism: Ambystoma mexicanum; assembly: GCF_040938575.1. Taxonomy (NCBI): domain Eukaryota; kingdom Metazoa; phylum Chordata; class Amphibia; order Caudata; family Ambystomatidae; genus Ambystoma; species Ambystoma mexicanum. Next base: position 404,176,847 of record NC_090924.1, read on the forward strand.
TGTTTGGATTTGAAAAAGCAAAAATGCAGCTCCTAATGTGTTGCAGAAAAATAGTTCAATCAGTTTCACAAAATGTATCGAAAAAAGGTTTTCATTTTGTTCTTTAAAATAAGTAATAACATGCAGATTATTGCTCACATGCACAAACTAAACATTCTACTATGAACAGTTCCTTGTGGAGTAATGGCTGTAAAGTGGCACAGAAAACTATTCTGCAAGCAAGGAATTTGAAAAGCTTTTCACAACTTTAAGGACGTGCATGCTCATCCTTTTTGCATAGACTTGCATAATAGTCTGGCACTTAAGGGGTTAAGTGCTGCAGTGACAGCTGCAATTCTCTCTGCTCGCTGAAGTAGCAGGGATTGTGACATCACAACTGAAGCACAATAACTGATTACTGAGCAGTTGTGACGTCCCAACTAGCATGTAATAAGAACACTGTTTCCAGCCTTTTATACAGATATTGCAGGCTGCCATGTATTTTATATATTTATTTTTCAAACATTTCACATAATAGAAAGATTTGTACAGTATTTAACATATTGACATAATCACAGCAAAACCAACAAAACTACACACATCAGAACCCCCCCCCCCTCCCAGGAGTCACAATACAATCAATAAATAGGTCTAATACAATAAAATAAATTTGCCCCAAATCTTATTAAACAATGTATTTTTCTTTGCTCTCTGATACAACACCCTCTCCATATCCTCTAGAGAATGCACAACACCCTCTCCATATCCTCTAGAGAATGCACAACACCTTCTCCATATCCTCTAGAGAAAGCATCTCCGCAATCCATTCCTCAAAGGTAACTGGGGTAGTTGCTTTCCAATGTCTCAAAATTAGTTTCTTCCCCACCATTGCCCCACAAAAAATCCACTTCCTCTGAGAAGTAGTCATGTCATCCAACAGATCCCCACAATCCAGTACAATGGTCTTAAAATTCATCGGAACCTTCTCTCCAATAATATTTTCACAGATCTGGTCAAATTCAAACCACAAACCTCGCACCCTTGAGCACTCCCATAGCATATGTTCAAAGGTGCCCACCTCGTGTAAACATGGCCAACATTCAGAGCTATCAGTCATTCCCCTTTTCATTATTCTCTCCGGTGTCCAGTACGTTCTATTCAATATCTTAATTTGACGCGACCTGTCAGCCAGACTCCGAGAGCAAAGTTTCACATTCTCACAAATACGCATCCAATCATCCTCCTCAAAATCTTCACCAATTCGCTGATTCCAATCCAATCTCAAAGCATCATTAGCCTTATAGTTCGACACAATCAGTCTATAAACATAGCTCACTAGGCCACATCCACTCACCCCAGACTCCCAACCAAGTATGTCTATATTGATCCTCCTTTCCATAGCCACATCTCCCACCGCTCTCCTGATCTTTCTATAATCCGCCAAACAAAAATTAGGAATTTCAAACCTCAGCCGAAGCTCTCTAGCTGACATCCAATTCAAACCATTGAAAGATCTCCAATCCAACGCACCCCAGCCAGGTACCATTCATGCCAAAACAAAATCTTTCCATCATGCAAAATACTTGTATTCAGCTAGATTGAAGCACTAGGATCTTTCAACGCAGTAAAACCCAAACACTCACTCAAAGCAACCCATGAACTCTGCAAACTCCTAGTCAGTGGGTCTTCCACCTTTGATCGATGTGGCTTACTAGTCAACAGAGCCCTAGGCGATAATGGGCCTACATGGCTAGGTTCTGCACAAATCCAATCATCATGTTCTGAATCGAGAAAGTTAAACACAGTTCGTGACATAAAAGCCAGATGGTATGCTCTGAAATTAGGGACTCCCAGCCCACCCTTAGGCAAAGGCAATTGCAATTTGCCAATTTTCAAACGAGGTGGCTTATGGTCCCACAAGAAGTCCTGTATAAGTCTATCCAACTCTCGCCAAAAATGTTTCTCAATATCTAATGGGATCATACTCAATACGTAGTTCACTCTAGGAGTTGACACCATTTTTAAAGCATTCACCTTCCCCCAAAGGGAAAGGTGCAACAAGCACCACCTTTCCAAGTCAGATTTAATAGCAGTGCACACCATATTCATATTTTCTCTCATAAAATCAGTAACATTTGGCAAAATCCATAAACCCAAGTACAACAGTTTTTCAGCACGCCATTTAAAGCCCAACTGTGTAATAAATTGTCTATTACACAACGGGACCAACGGTAAAACCTCTGATTTTGCCCAATTTATCTTGTACCCAGAGCACTGGTGAAAGGCTTCTAGAATGTCCATGAGAACAGGCACCGACTCACCAAGGTTCTTGAGAACTAATAACAAGTCATCAGCGTACAACCAAATTTTTTGTAGCACCCCCAGCATCTAATGCCTTGTAAACCTTCCTCATTTCTCATTGTTATAGCCAAAGGTTCAATACTTAGTACGAACAGCAAAGGAGACAGCGGGCAACCTTGTCTTGTACCGCGTTCTAATCCAAATGCTGTAGACTTCTGACCATTCGTTTTAACATCAGCCGTTGGCCTGGTATATAGCAGTTTAATCCAGGAGCAAAACTGTATCTTGAAGCCCATCCTTTCCAGCACCTTAAACATAAAATGGCAATTAATTCTATCAAAAGCCTTTTCGGCGTCCAGTGACAGTACAGCCGACTCTTCTGACAATTCTGATGCCTTGGTGATAGTGCATAGCAATTTCCGCATGTTACTGGACGTCATCCTACCTTTAACAAAACCAGATTGACTCTGATCTATCAGCTTTGGCAGAAGATTTTCCATCCTTAGGGCAAGAATCTTGGCCAGAATCTTATTGTCCACATTAATCAAGCTAATCGGTCTATAGTTGGACGCCAGTGATTCATCCCGGTTTTTCTTTCGGAAGACTGAAATTGTAGCGTGTCTAGTCGTGGCCGGAAGTATTCCTTTAGCCTTGGAGGTCTTGTACATATCCGTCAATAATGTCAATGCTGAGCAAGGCAACCACTTATAGAATTCTACTGGCAATCCATCTGGCCCCGGAGACTTACCAACGTTCAATTTTGATATTGCCAATTTGACCTCATCCACCGTGAGAGTTTCCTCCAGTAAGGTAGCCTCTTCCTCCGAAATTTCTGGGACCTGAATCTTCTCCAGAAAGTCTCCATTTGCCGCATGAATATGGGGTTCATTTTTATACAGTTCCTCAAAAAACTTTCTGAAAACTTCATTTATACCCTCTGGAGTGTATGTGATTTGACCAGTAGAGTCTGCAATAGATGTGATCGAGCACTCCGACTCTCTCAGCCTCAATCTGTACGCTAACCAGCGATCACACTTCTCCCCATGGTCAAAATAAGAGCATTTTTGATGGAAATACTTCTTATCCGCCAGATTAGATATTAACATTTTCAACTCTCTTTTCAGCCTATATAATTTGTGAAGCAATTCTACTCTCACAGGATCCACCATCAAAACCCCGACCAATTTTTAATCTTCAATTCAAGTTCTTTTTTTGAATTGTCCCATTTTTTATTCAACCCACTCGCCAGACTTATAAACATACCCCAAACAGTGCACTTAAATGCTTCCCAAACCATGTCTGATCCAACTTCTCCATTACAATTCTCCTTTACAAAAAAGTCTATTTCAGTTGCAATTTTGTCCATCTCTGCTATATTATCCAACAAGATGGTATTTAGCCTCCAAGACTTTTGTCGACACACATTGTAACTCCACTTCAAATCCACTGAAACATGAGCATGGTCAGTCAGTACAATATTGCCAATACTACTTGTTTTGTGGTTCTGTAACATGTCCCCTGCCAGCAATACCATACCAATTCTGGAACATGTAGCATGTGCACCAGAATAAAAACTTTATTCCCTTGATGAAGGGTTATCAATCCTCCAACAGTCTTTCAGATTGTGTTCCTCCATCAGCCCCTTTAACGCCCGAGACTGCATATCGATCCTCCTGCAGTGTCTAGTATTACTCCTATTCAAATCAAAATTAATAACTGTATTGAAATCCCCTCCCAAGATTATGTTACTGGACTTTAGGTCTTGAAGTGTTTGAGCCACCTTCCTGAAAAAAGTACCATCATCTGATGTTGGCGGAGAAATATTACAAAATGTCACATCTCTGCCCTGAATATTTGTTAAGATAGCAACCATTCTACCCTCCTTATCACTAATTTCTTTAACAACCTTGATCGGTGCATGCTTTCTGACCAGAATAACCACCCCTCTGGACCTTGATTCAAAGGATGAGCCATATGCTCTCCCAACCCAGACTTTTTTTAAACCATCTAGATCTGTTTTCAATAGATGTGTCTCCTGGAGAAAATAAACATCCCCTTTCAAATCATTCAAATAAGACAATACTTTTCGTTTTTTCTGTACATTGTTCAGACCATTCACATTCCACGAGATAACTCGTAGTTGATCACTCATTTTGACCCATAGAAAATCCACCCCCACCCAATTCAAAATAGACCTATGCAATGGACCCTGATATGCATTTGTGACCCCACTAGAATACCCAGACCCCCCCCCTCTGAAACAGATGCAGAACAACAATAACAGCGTAAAACAAAGATTTCTAAAACACATTCCTAGAAATCCAACACCCTGGACTCCTCTCCCAAATAACGTGAACACCCCAATAAGTCCCCCAATACCAAAAGAGGAACCCACATAGTAAACAATCCGGTAAAAGTCCTCCAAAACACTATAGCCTCCACAACCATGCTGCATTAAATTCGATACAATACATAATACCAACTCTACTGCCCTACTACAAGCCGTACCTATACCAGTCTATCCTTCCCACAGGACGTAATTATCCCCTGAAGTACATTACCAAGAATCAAACTGCAAGAAAGCACCGACCAAAAATACACTGGTCAGAACATATGTGCTCACTCTTTCTGTCCCCTTAAACATTAATAATTACCCTTCTAAGCCACCCAAAGTCTACCAGACGAAGGTGCAAATCCCATCTCTAGTATACCAATCTTTCCCCTCCCATATCAACTCCTACACACATCCTCCACATATCCATAACCCTGCCATAAAGTACAAGACTACAGTACCCTACCCTGGATTCCAAAACCATAACCGACAGTGATGTCAACACAGAATAATTCAAAAATCAAAGAAAAAAAATATATATATATGCGGCACATAACCCCAAGCAGCCCGAGGTAATGAAACAATGTCAGTCTACAGGAGCTGTCAGCCTGAAATAAGAATAAGCCTCATGTACAATGAAATAAACGTACCAGATTGACTCGCCATTGGCGCGAGTCTTCAAAACCAATGTGGAAGCAGAAATCCAGCCCCATACTATCCCACCATTGCAATTTAAAACCCCACATAAACCAACACCCCTCAAGAAGAAATATTGTTCACTGAAAATCCCATGTCTAACCCAAACCAATGTTCTGATCATGTCTATGTCACACGAAGGCAGTGCAACCCTTCCAATTGTTACATTCAGAGATCTCAAACCGCAAAGGTGCCGGGGAGAGGAAGCAGCTGCACCACGCCACAGACCTAAATAATCCCGGCGAAGACAGACAACCTCCGAATGAACATGTATTCAAGTCACAGATAACCTCCAGAATATAATGATTGGGCAGGCCAGCATATGTAAGTAGCAGTGGCCATGCAACACATGGCCTAAGTTTGCACATCGGTAAATAGGCAGCAACTAAACATTGCAGCCTACAGGGTATTTCACGTCCCAGTGGCATAACTTTATTGAAATGTCCAAAGCCACATCATGTTGCCAAAAATAAAAATAAATAAATGCGGTCTGCAATTGTGGTCAACACTCCCATCCAACATATGGGGAACGCTATGACAGGAACGGAACAGTAAACATTGATCGTGACCAAAAATAAAACACTGCTCCAGCCACCAAATGACATTCCTACACATGAGCGCCGCAAATCCGACATTAATTGGTGCGGCATTACGTTCATATGGGGCACTCTAATGCAGTGTCATAGGTGTGCTTCCCTCTGCTTGCCACCCTCCCTCCCCCTTCCCGGGGAACCTCCATGAATTTCACTCTCATTGCTGCATACTCAAAGCCCCGACTCCCGGAATGTATTATAACACAATAAAACTTGAAATCATAAATGCACCTCCTGAACGTTAACATGGAAATGCAGTTTAGCCTCAGGTTCCATTTCGTTGCCTTTCATGCTTGAACAATTAAAGCCTATATGATCAAACACGTCACTTTTCTTGATTTAATAAAAACGATCAAGGCTTCTCTAATGTTGGAACAACTGCCAGCACGAATGATTGGAATGAGTCATCGTTTATGTAAGGTACTGCACCAGGTACAGGAAAAAAGGAAGTGGGTTAAATCCTCACCCTTCCTTAAGACACAGCTGCAGCTTACTGGTGTGCACTGCCTTCCCAACTCCGCATGTTGTTTTTAAGATTTATTTTGTTTCATCTGCCAATTATGTTCCAGTGCAACTTATCCGAGATCAAGTTCAAACGGAAAGTGTCTTGGCACCACTAACCACTACACATTCCTGGTACCTTACTACTGGGCACATCTGGGCTTCCCAAAGTTCTGGCAGAGCAGCTGCTTCTAAAATCTCCCTCGCCAAGAACATCCATATTAATGCTGCTCTCCAGCCCGGCTCCCGCTAGTCTCTTGCTAAGGGCTCCATGGCTGATTGTGTTGAAGGCGGTTGGGATGTCCAGAAAGATATGGGTGTGTGGGGGTTGTCTGACTGAAGATTTTTAAGGTTGCCCCAGATAGTTGAAAGGGTTCTGCCCCTTTCCCATGAAACCTAGCTAAGATTGGTATGAAACTGTTAGGCTCCACGTGGAGCGGTAGTTGTTTTTTCATACATGTTGCTGGGTAAAGAATGTTAGATATTTTCTGGTGGTTGTTATGGGCAGCGGGGTTAGATATTAGAATGTGTATGGGGTGATTTGGTGTATGCTATTTTGAGGACCCCAGGGGTGATTCCTTGTTCAACGAGGCAGTTGAGCAGAGTCGAGAGAGAATTCTAGTTGTTGCAAGATGGTTTTATGGGTGGCTGATGAGCCTAAATCTTCTGGCGATCCTTCTGGATAGCTGCTGTTCATTTTCAGGAAGCCTTTCTTAGTGAACGCACAAACTGCTGCCAGGCCTTAGGGTTGAAGTGTGGCTTGGTTGGAGACTGGTGTTCTTTTTGTATGGAGGGGTTTTCTTTTGATGTAGGGGCTCATGCATTTGTCGAAGAAGTTGGATGATATAGCCTCACAGATCATTTGCAATGGTGTAGGTTTGATCATGCCGAATAATCCGCTCATGAGTTCCTCAACCAGATCGAAATGACCCTTTGCTTGTTTAATTTGGCTGGCAAAGAAGGCTTTTTGTGTCTTTTATGGTTTCCAGCCTGTAGATATAGAGTCCATGGCAGTAGACAAGCTTAGTGATACTGTAATAGTTTTTCCTCTATAATTATTCTTTCTTTCTGTTTTTATGGGCTATTTAGTGCAATGAAGAACCATTGTGTTTCTTCTTTTTCCCAGACTAATGGAGTAGTTTCTTTGGAGCAAACTTGCCCAGGATGTGTGTTATCCACTTCTGAAGAGTTTGCATTTGTCCTTTTGGGTTATTGAGGTGTATGCAGTTCTCTCTTGCCCTGAGATATTCAGGGTTACACGCAAGTCCTCTCGCTTGACACTTTTCCATGTTCTCGATTGTGGGGTGAGGAGTGCCTAGATACGTTTAGCGAGAGCGATGTTTGGAGTGAGCAGCTTGAATGAAATTGTGAGCTGGCCTCCCCACAGTAGAGGTAGTGGTGGGGCTAGTGGGATGAGGTTTGTATTGCAGAACACTCCATACAGTGTATGGACAGCTGTTTGGGTGGGCCCTCTCGCTAGCTGTTTGAGGTGTAGTGCTTCTCCTAATAGGCATCTTACTAAGGAGTTGGTTTTACTTTACAGTCATGACATTAAGTCACCCAAGATGATTAGATAGTCCTTGTAGTGGACTGGTTAGTTCGTCACTGCATCAAAACAGTCCCTGAAAATTGAGGGTTGTAGGAAGGAGGTAAGTAGATCAGTGGGAAGGTGAGTGTTGTTGTCTAGGTGATATTGCCTTGCATTGCTTGCGATTTGCATTCTGGAATCAGGTTGGACAGCAGTATTTTGTAATGGATGTATTTGGTGTTCCAGCTACATTTTCAAGGGTGATGCTTTATGTTGCAATGGGCTGCCATTTTTATGGTCTCCATGCAGGAGTATTTTACCCCCGATTTTTCCACAAAGGGAGTAATACGACTTTTTAAGGATTAAAAAAAATTAAGTCACATTCCAAATGGGACTATTTTATTTTATTAGCAAGTACAAATATGTTTAACTCAAAGTGAATTGTTTTTGTAATACATATTTCTTTGCACCTAGTTATTCATGCACATTAAAAGATACACTGTTACCCCTTCAGAACAGGCAGTAATATTAGTCGAACGTATCCGTGTGGCTCTATGTGTACTATTAATCTGAACATGTATTTGGAGCTGCATGGGTGAAAGCAGGGATGGGCTCATGTGTGTCCATTACTTGCTCTTTGTTTAGAGTGTTTGTGTTCACTGCTTTTCTTTTTTTTGAGTATTTGCCTATTTTAGGGAGTAAAAGTGGTTGGTATACTCATTGCCTGTAGGGCTGGATGTATTCTTTGTTTGGTTTGGCAATCCCTTTCTCTCTTCCTACCAGTCATGTTCCACTTTGCAGTATACTGGAAATACCTTGTGTGAGGCAGGAACAAAATTGTCCATTACCCAGGTCTCTCTGATGAAGATGGGACAAGGAGACAGATTGGTTGTGATTTTGTTTAATTCTGATTGGGCCATCCCTTGGTTGCTCTACAGTGGATTCTGTCATTGTTGGAGTTGCTGTGTGGTTTTGGCCGGTGTTTTTTGTAGTCAGGTTGGGGTTGTGAGTTTCTTGTTCATTTTTGTGAGATTGCTAGTGAGCGCAGCTTATGGAGAGAAGTGGATGCTGCCATCAGGAGGCCTAATGGATTCTGTTTTGGGTTGTGGTTGAGGACTTGACTCTAGTATCCAAAAGTGGTTAAATGGATTTGAGCTCTTGGTTTGGTGATAAATGAGGTCAGAAAAGGTGAAGAGATCAGTTGTCTGTTGTGCTTTCAGCGGGAGATGTGCATATTGCAGTATTTCGAAAACATGCAGGTGTGAGGGGGGCATCTTGGTGGGCCGTGAGGCTCTTTATTTTCCATGAAGTTTCAATTATGTGGTAGTTGTTTATGGTGTGGGATGAGATGGGCGCAACCAATTTGGAAAAAGGGCAATTCCTGAGTTTATACGGTCTATTAAGTTACCAAAGTTTGTTGAGCTCAATGGAGCTACTCAGCCACAAAGAATCCTATGGCATAAGGATCAACAAACAAAATGTAGGAAGGAACTGGGCGTTGCCACTCAGTTAGCCGGGTGCTCCCAATATGCCCTATATATAAGCTGGGACTAGTGTCGTGCGTTTTGAACAATGTTCATACTATTGTTGATTCATAATGGTCTGAAGAAATTCAAAAGTGGACCATTTCTAAAATGCCCAAATGTTCTTTTCTTACATATTTCTTGCCCATATATTGACACGTGTTGACACGGGGGGGCAATTGGACCAGTTATCCCTCGGTAAAACAGGGATAAACATGATAAGTAAACAATAGCCCTGTTTTGAAAAAGACCTAAGTACGGTCGAAACACGGTTGGACATAATTCTACAATCTTGTTATCCAATGGAGGGAGGGGGGATAGAGCCAGGGATAAAACAGATTGGATAAATAGGGTTTTGGTGCTAGCGGCAAAGCAAATATTACATGTTTGGAAGACAAGAAAGAAGCCTATGGTGGAGGAGTGTTTGTTCTTCAAACAGGGAAGGGAGGGTCGCTACTCTCGAATATGGGGACCTTTAACGATTTATACGGCTAGAAAAAGGTGTCTTATTTTGGCTGTTTGTTGTTTTGATAGAGAGGGAAGGTTCTGTGGAGGTTTGGGGCTGCGAGTTGTATGCTTTGTTGTTGTCTTGTCTTGTTTGTTGAGTTTATAGTTTAATTATAAGATTGTAAATAGTGTTTAATTTTAATGATTGGTTGCTGTATTTTTCATGCATTCTGCTGGATTTCTGTATTACTCAAATGTTGTTATGAATTTTGCAATTTGATTGTAATTTAGTGTCATTGAAATGCATTTGTTGTTTAACTTCAAACTATTAAATAAAATGGTTAAAAAAAAAGAAATATGTAATAAAAGAACATTTGGGCATTTTAGAAATGGTCTTTTTTTTAAATTTCTTTAGACCTTTATGAATCAACAATAGTTTGAAAGTTGTTTAAAACGCATGGCACTAGTGGTGTACTTGATTAGAGATTTGCTCCTTATAGAATAGTATTCATTCATATGCATTTCACACATTTATTCATTCCTTGGTTTACTCATGGCAACTCCTTTTAATGTGATTACGCACAATGCCTTTGAGTATCAAAGTCTGATGACACTATTTTCTGTGATGCCACTTCTGATGATTTCAGTACACATGTGCATTCGGGGTCTGTATGTTGCGTTAAGCCCCAGTTCCAAGGGCTGGAACTGGGGGTAACGGCCCGGCAGTCCAAGTTAACGCATTAACAAGGTATCCGGCCTGTTACCCCTGTTCCAGCACTCGGAACAGGGACTTAAGGCCATTAGCACCCCAGGCTACCAAAGCGGTAACCGGGTATGCTAAAAAAAGTATTTTTCAAGATGGCCACCATGGAAAGGGAAGTAGGGCTTCAAGAAACGGGTCCTGGACGCTTTTTGTTTTTTCCGACACAAATATAGACTCGGCTCAGGCCGGACATTCAAGCACTGCCAGTTTCCCACGCCACAGCTTGGCAGACATACACACAGCGTCGTCCGTGGCTCTGCAGGTCGTTGAGGTGCTCAGGTTGAAACCACATTTCTTTTATCAGTGGCAGAGCCTTTCATACATGCGCATGATGGAACATTTCCAACTCAAAAGCTCACAAAGCAACAGTTACCTTGCAAATCCGTGATAGTTAAAGTGAGCAACACAAAGCACCAATTTAAAGATTTGTTTTTATCCATGATGTCTACTATCTTGACGTGCAAAAATTAAGTTGCTTTATGCCACTAATGGAGCCGGAGGTTTGTGACAAATCTAACTGAATTTATTGCTCAACTTATTTTATTGCATGTCTTGAATCACTGAAAGTACAGTGGGGTTAACTAGATTTTAAAGAGTGCCACTATCTTGCATTCTGGGACTTATAGTTTAGTTAACCATTCCGGATGTGAAAACGAAAGCCAGTGATATTCTATTGGCTTAACAAATTGCTATAAGGATTTATGTGTTGTCGTCTGGCTTTATTATGCAATTTGTGTTTTTTTGTAAGTACACTCTATAAGACAGTATTACTGTAGGCCTTGAAATCCAAACAAACTGTACCGAGTAAAGCTTGGAAGATACGCGATTAAATTTGCAGAGTGGATTAAACTCCCTGCTTAACTGTTCAGCCAAAGTTTGTGACCCGCACTCCTCCGCCCCTACTCTCAACCTCCCCCCACCATACCCGTGCTATCTGTCCGATACTGCCGCTCCCTCCTTTTTGGATGCAGCCGGAGTACCACCAGTTCCTTTTTTCCACTTCCACCTCTGGTCCTGCAAAACTATTTTGTACAGATGATCGCGCTAGTCCATCAAATCCAAAATGTACTCCAATATCCTCTGTAGTCATATCAATATCAAATCCTCTTGACAAGAATCCTGTCGGCAGAAGTTCATGATATATGGTTCACAGTGTTCAGACTTATGGGATTATTTTTCCATTAAGAGTTTAGAGATGAAGTTGTATGGTTCCAAAGTTATCTCAAAATATGTCTTTTCAGAGTAAAATGACAAATGTAATGTCACTGTGTGCTAGTGCCCACTCCACCCAAATGTTCCTGCCCAGGCAATCTTAAACCCACCGCCTCCACTAAGACTGCCGCTGTGCAGGCACCGCTCGCATGTCGCAGTGAACACTGCAAGAGCTGATTTCCAACATCAACATTCGGGTCCGCTCCCCGCAAGGACAACAATCTCTGTTGCTCCATCCAGGGCTGGCCTTAGTGGCAGCAGTGCCATGGGCAGCAAAACAAAATGTGGTTGCCCCCGTGCGACCTTGGTCACATTTTTCAATAGGCGCCAATGCGAAAGCAATCGCGGCCTATTGTTATTAAATGCACCTCGCTCCCGAGAGCGGGGAGCATTTAATGTCAATTGAGCACCTTCTCCCACCAGACGTTGAGAGACTCCCCGCGAGCTGGCGTGGTGGGGGGCTAATGGCGTCCCTACCGTAAGGCTGGCCTTGGCTCCATCCAACCTGTGCACTACATTGAAATGATTGAAGGTGCCCCAGTGACCTCCCTGTCCTAGTGGGGCCTGGGGGGATGGGAAATACCAACAGGAGTTTACGCTAGAGGTCACAGCACGTAGCCAGCCACTGACAGGCACGGTGTGTCTCCTCATACAGTAACCAACATACGGAGCAGATAGGTTCACAACGTCCCGTTCCACTGCCATTCCTACGCCGCCTACATAGAGGGAGACAGGCACCTGGGGCCCACACCCTACTAGCACCTTTTCCTAGACCATCATTCCTACGAAAGCCACAGTCATTCCAACTCCAACCATATCAGGACATTCCGGTATAGCTTCTCTGAGAAGAATGGCTTGAAGAATTCTCGGATTTCGCCAAAGCCTAGGGTATGACAGATCCCAGATTTCCATACCACCATCACGTCAATGTATTGGAGTTCTTTGCTCTACAGTAATAATAATTACCTTCCGTCCCCTTGCTCACCACAGTCCTTACTTAATGAAGGGCTCTGCCACCGAGCAGCCTCTCACCATAGCTAATTCTAATACTCCTTCTCTTTCGCTTATTACGTAACTATGATCACTCACTTCTTGCCCACAGGCAGACTCCCTAGGGGAAGCCAAGGGCATGCGCATGCTATGCATTGATTTTTCTCCCTGTTGCCATGGTAACAGGATGGGAGTAGGAGCCAGTCGGTATATCCTGAAAACAGGACATCAGGGCAGGAGGGAAAGCACCATCAACCATTGCCAGAATGGCTCAGTTTCTAGGTGGCCCCTTTCACCCGAGTGAACATCAGTTCCTTTCCATGGTAAATGGGGGATGATTTGGCCAGGAACAAAACACAGCTGCACTCTAGCAAAATGTGTCTTGCCAGATCACCGTTCTGTGCAAGCCCAAACCCCCAGACTACCAGTTTCCAGGATCTGCTGCTGAGTCTGGGCTCCCTCTGTAGCAGATTAGCAGCCCTTCAGGGGCTCTGCAGTAAGTGAGGGGACCTCAGTGATTAATGTACAGCTCTGTGCGAAAGTGCGCAAGCACAAGTTCCACAATTAGGCACTGTCCACATTAATGTATATGCCTTGCAGTTCACAGATACTGTTCTGTTCGGGTGAGTAATGTAACAAATGAAACGAGCAGAGAGACCCGTTTTTATTACAGTACAGGCTCGTCATTCCCATTCATTAGGTGGGCCCATAGCTCACCCTACCCCAAGCCATTGAAATTTCCAGCTGACTTCAGGGCACTCGGTCTCATTGTATTTAAGGCTACACACTTTATCAATAAGCGCTTCACCGTTTCCAAAACCTGGTCTTCGCCAAGCGACAGTTTCTTTGGCTGTGCAGGATATTGGTCCATGAACCAGTCATTTCAAAGGGGTTGACCACATTTGTTTTGAGCCTTAGGTAATCCCAGGCTAAAGGATTACCCATGAACTGCTGGATATAACTTGGTAACCCCACTCAATTTGCGAGAATAGAGAATAGCAGGCAGTTACACTTAGATGGAAGTTTACTAGCTTGTAGCTCCTGATGGTAGGTTACAACCTTCAGTTTCATCTGGTGTTCATAGCGCTGGAGGCCAAAGGTCAAAGGGTCCACCAGGAACCCCGAATGCCAGCTGGAAGAAACTGAGATGATGTTAATCAGATTACTGTGTGCAATGTAAGCACCTTTAGACCGTACTGCCTCAAATATGCGATGATTGGGGCTTCAAATTGGAGCATTGACCAGTTTCCAATGAATATGCATTTTGGATAGTTGAACTCTAGCCATACACGAAACCATACCCGACTCAATATATATCTTTTCTATAGATATGCATGCCGGGAGGCGGAACAACTTCTTTAGAAGTGTCCCCTCCAGCCTAGAGTCATGTTAGCAATATCCCAACTCTCTACTCCTCACACAAGAATAGGTAGGAGTTTCACTGAACACAACTGCGCCAGGATGCCCACGGATTAGCCCTTGGAAGCCACTTTTTTCAGACGCTAACCTGGGCACCTTTCAACTTCAGGAGTTCCATATGGCTAGTGCCAGATAGCTGGCAGTCGATAAGAACACAGAGGTATTTGTATTCTTGAACCACCTCCAATTCTCTCCCTATCGAGATTCCATCGCATCTGCTTAGTTTGTGGTGTTGAGGGCTGAAAATCATAACCTTGGTTTTGTTGATGCTAATAACAAAGGACTTTACATCCAAGAAGGACTTCAGGCAGCCCAAAGACGCCTGGAGGCCGACCGGAGAAAGGTCCATCAACACTATGTCGTCGGCGTAGCCCAGCCACACCTTTTTAGGCGCAATCGAAGTCAGATTGGCCAGTGCTGGCCCCATATCTGCTTGATACAAGTTGAAAATGAGAGGGGCTAGATTGCATCCCTGCTTTAATCCCTGGTGGGTGGGGATCCAGGTACACGTCCTCCCTGTTTGATCCAGCCTGACCTTAACCTGAGTGCTCTCATGCAAAGCAATAATCATAGAGAGCAATCCTGGTGTAATGTTCCAATCAGACTGTTTTTTCCATAGCCGGCCCTTGCCTACAGATTCAAAGGCAGCGCTAAAACTGATGAAGGCCACATACACTGGCCTTCCACTGATGCCCCATGCCTGTTGTATGACTGCTTTGAATACCGGACAATTAGTGGTTGTACTTAATCCCCTCTGAAAACCTGCTTGGTTTAGGGTGATAAGTTTAGCAACCCTGCCCAATTCCGAAACTCACTTAACAGCAGTCAAAAAAATATCTTAGATGGGGCGTCCAACATCGCGAGCAGGGAGTAATTACGCGGCTCCCCTTCTTCCATATAGGCACGATGATACTATCGTGCCATGAGTGTGGAAGAGTGCAAAAGCTCCAATCAAGTGCAACTGCCTAATGTGCAGCATCCTTTTTGATTAGGGAGCTACAAATGCCATCCGGGCCCAGTGCTCTTGATGAATTTCTTCCCGTAATCAACTACAAGATGTCACAGGGCCCCTTGTTGTAGAGCCAATTAGCACATTGAGTATGTGGCAAGGATATGGCTTTCCCTCCATTTTCCAGGGTTTTGGTGAGGAAATCCGTCCAGACTGGTTCAGAGACACCTACAATATCACAGGGCGGCACCGGGTGGTATCCCTAAACAGCCTTCCAGAATTGCCGGGTATCTTTCTTTAGTGCCAGACCAACCAAAGATTTCCAGTAGCCACAGTCTAGATCAGGGGTGCACAACTGATTTTGACAGAGGGCCGAAAGTACCTTACATGAGGGCTATAGTGGGCCGAAAAGTAAAAGTGGGCGGGGTGGTAGGCGGGACATGTCAGGAGGCTTTTTCAACCCCCAATTTGTATTAAACACATGGAAAAGGAATATGTTTTTGAGGGGTAACGATTTTTATTGCATTTCAAACTTACATTTTGTACTATACATTTTCCATTGTTATCATTTATTTCGATTTAGTTATTGTATATTGTCTGTTTAATTAAATTATATATATTTTATTGACCCTTGATTGGACATTCCGTTATTTTGGACTGCTATAGTTTGCTGTTTGGGTTGCCCAAGAGGAGTATGGCCTTTGTTGAGTCAGGTTTCCTCAGAAAAGCAAAGGATGTACATCTCCTAACTGTGCCTGTTTTAGCTTTATTATTGAGTTCACTCTTGGAGTGCAACACTATGCCCCATGGCTCCCACCCCCAACCTAACCATATGCCCCATGGCCCCCTCACCCCCAACCAAACACTATGCCCCATGGCTCCCACCCCCAAGCAAACACTATGCCCCCTGTCCCTCACCCCCCAAGCAAACACTATGCCCCCTGTCCCTCACGCCCAACCAAACACTATACCCCATGGCTTCCACCCCCAACCAAACACTATGCCCCATGGCCCCCTCACCCCCAACTAAACACTATGCCCCAGGGCCCCCTCACCCCCAACCAAACGCTATGCCCCATGGCTCCCACCCCCAACCAAACACTATGCCCCCTGTCCCTCACCCCCCAAGCAAACACTTTGCCCCATGGCCCCCTCAACCCCAACCAAACACTATGCCCCATGGCCCCCTGACCCCCAACCAAACACTATGCCACATGGCTCCCACCCCCAACCAAACACTATGCCCCATGGCCCCCTGACCCCCAACTAAACACTATGCCCCATGGTCCCCTCACCCCCAACCAAACACCATGCCCCATGGCTCCCACCCCCAACCAAACACTATGCCCCCTGTCCCTCACCCCCCAAGCAAACACTATGCCCCCTGTGCCTCACCCGCAACCAAACACTATGCCCCCTGTCCCTCACCCCCAACCAAACACTATGCCCCATGGCCCCCTCACCCCAAACCAAACACTATGCCCATGGCTCCCACCCCCAACCAAACAATATGCCCCATGGCCCCCTCACCCCCAACCAAACACTATGCTCCATGGCTCTCACCCCCAACCAAACACTATGCCCTCTATCCCTCACCCCCCAAGCAAACACTATGCCCCCTGTCCCTCACCCCCAACCAAACACTATGCCCCATGGCCCCCTCACCCCCAACCAAACACTATGCCCCATGGCCCCCTCACCCCCAACCAAACACTGTGCCCCATGGCTTCCACCCCCAACCAAACACTATGCCCCATGGCCACCTCACCCCCAACTAAACACTATGCCCAATGGCTCCCCTCACCCCAAACCAAACACTATGCCCCAAACACACTCTCAAGCATGCATCCATACAGACCCGAACCCCCACCCCCCAAATCAGCACACTCTCAAACATGCACCCATACAGACCCGAACCCCCCACCCCCAACTCAGCACACACACTCTCAAACATGCACCCATACAGACCCAAACCCCCAACTCAGCACACACTCTCAAGCATACAACATGCACCCATACAGACCCGAACCCCGCATCCCCTCAACTCAGCACACACACCCAAGCATGCACCCATACAGACCCGAACCCCCCACCCTCCAACTCAGCACACACACTCTCAAGCATGCACCCATACAGACCCGAACCCCCCACCCCCAATGCAGCACACACATTCTCAAGCATGCACCCATACAGACCTGAACCCCCCAGCCCCAACTCAGCACACACACTCTCAAGCATGCACCCATACAGACCCGAACCCTACACCCTCCAAATCAGCACACTCTCAAACATGCACCCATACAGACCCGAACCCCCGAACTCAGCACACACACTCTCAAGCATGCACCCATACAGACCCGAACCCTACACCCCCCAAATCAGCACACTCTCAAACATGCACCCATACAGACCCGAACCCCACACCCCAACTCAGCACACACACTCTCAAGCATGCACCCATACAGACCCGAACCCCTCACCCCCCAACGCAGCACACACATTCTAAAGCATGCACCCATACAGACCCGATCCCCCCACCCCCCAACTCAGCACACACACTCTCAAGCATGCACCCATACAGACCCGAACCCCCCAACCCCCAAATCAGCCCACTCTCAAACATGCACCCATACAACCCCTCACACCCCAACTCAGCACACATACTCTCAAACATGCACCCATACAGACCCAAACCCCCCAACTCAGCACACAAACTCTGAAGCATGCACCCATACATGCATCTCAACATACACAACACAAACATACAAAAACAAACATTCATGTACACCCGAACCCCCCACCCCCCCAACTCAGCACACACACTCTCAAGCATACACCATGCACCCATACAGACCCGAGCCCCCACCCCCCAACTCAGCACACACACTCTCAAACATGCACCCATAGAGACAAGAACCCCCGCCCCCCTAATCAGCACTCTCAAACATGCACCCATACAGACCCGAACCCCCACCCTCCAACTCAGCACACACACTCTCAAACATGCACCCATACAGACCCGAACCCCCCACCCCCCTAACTCAGCACACACTCTCAAGCATACACCTTGCACCCATACAGACCGGAACCCCCCACCCCCCAACTCAACACACTCTCAAAGATGCACCCATACAGACCCGAACCCCCCTCCCCCCAACTCAGCACACACACTCTCAAACATGCACCCATACAGACCCGAACCCCCCACCCCCCCAACTCAGCACACACTCTCAAGCATACACCATGCACCCATACAGACCCGAACACCCCACCCCCCAACTCAGCACACACACTCTCAAGCATGCACCCATACAGACCCAAAGCCCCACCCCCCAAACAAGCACACTCTCAAACATGCACCCATTCAGACACGAACCCCCCACCCCCCAACTCAACACACACACTCTCAAACATGCACCCATACAGACCCGAACCCCCCACCCCCCCAACTCAGCACACACTCTCAAGCATACACCATGCACCCATACAGACCCGAACACCCCACCCCCCAACTCAGCACACACACTCTCAAGCATGCACCCATACAGACCCAAAGCCCCACCCCCCAAACAAGCACACTCTCAAACATGCACCCATTCAGACACGAACCCCCCACCCCCCAACTCAACACACACACTCTCAAGCATGCACCCATACAGACCCGAAGCCCCCACCCCCCAACTCAGCATGCACACTCTCAAACATGCACCCATACAAACCCGAACCCCCCACCCCCCAACTCAGCACACACTCTCAAGCATAAACCATGCACCCATACAGACCGGAACCCCCAACCCCCCAACTCAGCACACACACTCTCAAGCATGCACCCAGACAGACCCAAACCCCCACCCCCCAAATCAGCACACTCTCAACATGCACCCATACAGACCCGAACCCCCCAACTCAGCACACACACTCTCAAGCAGGCACCCATACAGACACAAACCCCCCACCCCCCAAATCAGCACACTCTCAAACATGCACTCATTCAGACGCGAACCCCCCACCCCCCAACTCAACACACACACTCTCAAGCATGCACCCATACAGACCCAAACCCCCCAACTCAGCACTCAAACTCTGAAGCATGCACCCATACATAGATCTCAAAATACACAACACAAACACTCAAAAACAAGCATTCATGCACATCCGACACGCCCCCCCAGCTCCCCATCTCAACATACACAACACAGAGACTCAAAAACAAACATTCATACACATCCAACACGCCCCGACCCCCATCTCAACATACACAACACAAACACTCAAAAACAAACATTCATACATATCCGACACCCACCACCCCCCATCTCAACATACACAACACAAACACCCAAAAACAAACATTCATACACATCCGACACCCCCCAACCCCATCTCAACATACACAACACAAACACTCAAAAACAAACATTCATACACATCCGACACCCCCATCTCAACATACACAACACAAACACTCAAAAACAAACATTCATACACATCCGACATGCCCCCGACCCCCCATCTCAACATACACAACACAAACACTCAAAAACAAACATTCATACACATCCGACACCCCCCCATCACAACATACACAACACAAACACTAAAAAACAAACATTCGAACACATCCGACATGCCCCCCACCCCCATCTCAACATACACAACACAAACACTCAAAAACAAACATTCATACACATCCGACACGCCTCCCACCCCCCATCTCAACATACACAACACAAACATACAGCAGAACAGACCCGACACATAAACACACAGACCACTTACAGGAGACGTGCTGGAAGGCAGGTAAGCTGGAACGCTGGCGAGTTAAGTGGAATCGTGCTATGGTTGGCGTGGCAAGCAAGGCTGAAATGCCTTCCGGCATCAAGCCTTACTGGCCACGCCAGCCGTAGTGCTGGCCCTCCATTGGTGCAGCACACACGCACTACGTGGCTCGTAGGAGTGACGTGGTGTGCGTGTGCTGAGCCAATGAGGGCCAGTGTTTTGTCCGGCCCGGAAGACAACAAAGACTTTCCTAATGGAGGGCGGCCGATGCTGCTTGCGGCCACCCTCCATTAGGAAAGCCTTTGTGCCTCGCGGGCCGGAAAAAACAGCATGGCGGGCCACAACTGGCCCGCGGGCCGTATGTTGTGCACCCATGGTCTAGATGGTATGAATGGTTTTTCAGCCATTTACGGTAATTATTTTTCGCTAAATTGATGTGAAGAGCGAAAGCTGCTCCATCCAAGGAGGACCTTGAGAGATTGCGCAGAGAGGTCTGCAGGATCCTTCTCTTTTTAACAACAAGTTGGTCAAATAAATGACTATGAATTACCCATGTTGTTTGCCACGATTTAAAGTTTCTCTTAGAGAAGGTCTCTGTGATCATCAATGCCAGCATCTCTTCATATTCTGTGATTGCACCCCTTGCTGAATTTGGCAATTTGTCAGTCATGATTTCTTTACTGTGCTCAATAAATGATACATGTTGGACACAGTTTTCTCTAATCAACGGTCATTCCAAGAAATACAATTTAACACTGCGCTAATGCCCAGGACCTCCAACGTGGTAAGTATTGGGGGGGGGGGTGGCAGCACATTCATACTAATAACCAGAGGCAGATGGTCGCTCTCGAGCCTATGCATTATGGTCAAGTCTTCAATCAACCAAGAAGCATTTGCCACAAAGGCAGAATCCAAGATACTGCAGGACTTGAACCCAACACGCGAGTTCTGGGACGGTGAATCTGATGCCATTGAGCCATTACTGATCCTGAAGCCGGCAGAGTATAACACGCTTGCCCACTCTAGTCCCCACCTACAATGTTTTGATAAAGGATCGGCTGTCTCAGTACGGAAGGACGACTTGTGTTCTAATGCCAGGGATACTAGTTCCTTTGGAATCTTGGAGTTAAAGTCTCCACAGATGGTACACGGGAGTCCTCCCAGTTGGCTATCAAGCAATGCTTCTATCTCCGCTAAAACCATGCCATGGGCAAGCCTATATGGAGCGTCCTAAATGTTAATAATTATGAGGTCTTTGATTTCTCCATTAGAGGATGATTGGACAGACACTTTGGCCATCAAAATGTTCAGGGAATTTGATTCTAGTTCTTCCAATATCAGCAGTTTCTTGGTGCCTAGAAGTAGACCTCCCGTGGGAAGCCCCTGTTCGCCCTGTATTGCTACTTTGCAAAGAAATTGCCAACTGTCCACATGGACCGGGTTTATGAGGCATGTCTCCTGTAAAGCCACCAGTATGTATTGGTTTATATGGTCGATCAAACCGTCCCGCTCATAAAGATGGGAATTACCCCATGCATTCAAACAAATCATTTGGGACGCTTGCCCTTGGGCTAAGAGTCCTTTTTCCCATGTAGGGCAACATGGTTCGCTAACCAGGTCCAATATACCTCTTCACCCCATTGTGCCACGACAGACCATGCGTCTCTTGCCAAGCTAGAGTCGAAATACAGGTCACAAATGGGGTCAGACAGAAATTCACCACAGCGTGACATTTTAGAGTGATCGCTCGGATGCTTGTTTACTGGACAAAATCGCCCACCATACTCAACATCGAAATCAATGCATTCATATCCATATTCCAGAATGTAACTTAGAGTGCTGCTTGCATAGAAAAATGCTATCATATGGGCCTGGACACATTCTCGCAAATGTCCACAACTCTGATGTTGGTGCTCTGAATATGTCTTAATGGGATGATACTATGGAACAGGACCAGCAGACGAGTTCAGTTTAGATTGAGGCCACCATTAGCACCAAATAGGCTCTGTATTTGCAGGGCCCATGTGCTGCAGTTTCGCTTCCCAATGGACAACCCAGAGTCGCAGGGCCAGGTAGTTGGTAAATTGGCCAATCCGGTCTCTCCAGGATTTGTTACCATCAAACCAATACCTACTGGCTGCCGAGAGCATGAAGTGGTCTAGACCACAGCGTTCGCTCCATGTTTCTCAAGTGGCACTTGTAATACAGAACAAGGTATTTGGATACGGTCCTGAGGTATCACCCCCCCAAGACGGGAAGTGATCCCTTTTATCCTGTGTATGATGTATTAGGCCCGGGACCTTGGGCACAGGCTTCTCGCTGATGACATCTAGCACACTTCTGTTTGGAATGGTTAGTTGCGGCAAGGTAGATCCAACATACTTGCGGACTCAAGAGGACTAATACAAACTCTCTCAATCCCTTCAGGAATTACCGCCCAGTTAATAACCAGAAAAAGGCTAGGGTTGTTAGTGATGCTGGTCCCGAAAAGTGGAAATAAAGTGCTAGTTGAAGCAGAGGACACCACATTTTTAGTTGTGAGATAATTGCACAGCTGTGCCTTCCTCATTGTTTTCTTTTTAGAGTCCAGCGGTTCGTACATCAAGGCCTGACCGTGTGTTTTCCGCTGTCTTCTCTAAATAGCAATATGCCGTTCCCAGATTGCCGAGGTCAAAGGTTGTAAGGTGGCGAGCTTTTAATTGGCCAACACTGATTGTTCGTGGCAGGAAGAGCCTGAGGGAATTGTAGTATTCGAGACCAAGGAATGGACATCTTCCAATGATAGGATCTGGGCGGCAAACTGGTTATCTAGTGACTCGGTTAAAGCGCTATTTTTCAAGAGCTTTGCCCCATATGTGCTCAGATTGTCCTCAATGATCTCACACTTAGTCAGTGATACTGTAAGCATAGTCTCCAGAATATTAAACATTGCTTCGGAAGAGTCACTTGCGTCACTTAAGTCCAAGTCAGCCAAGCAATTGTCAATTGACAATGGGGGAAGGCTGTTCAAACGAGGGAGAGTGACTGGGTGTTGGCTCACAGGATTACCCGGTCCAACTAAACCTGATGATGTGATCTGTGACAGCACCTTTTGGTCAGGTTCGAGTAGACGCTCAGTAGATTGTGATTAGCTGGGTTGACAGGATTAGCAATATGGAGATCGTTCACCGGCACGTTGAGGCTCCTCTCAGGCTCAGTGGCCTTATTAGTCTCAGCATCCGTTTCCATATGCCAGCCAGACGAAATTCCTGGCTGTTCAACACATGATTGTTGCTGCAAGTACCACTGTCCCCTCTGGCAGTGCAACCCGCTCAAAACTATGCGGCAAGGTCTTCACTACTGTAGGAATAGTTTTAGAGACAAGGCAAGGAAGTGAAGATGTAAATTCCACAGTCAGCTCCTTATTGAGGGTTTTAAGCACATCTGTATCATGTTCTTTAGATGAATCGATTATCACAGCCTTTGGATCATTAGCCAATGGGAAGAAGTCAGTCAATGGTTTTGAGTTTATCACCCCTGATGTTTATAGAGGTTCTTGCCCAGATTGACTGTGCGCTGAGGGCAGGGACGAGCGGCCCGCCTTGTATTAGTGGCAGGATTATCCTTAGAGGGTAACATTCTTCCTTCATTCATGTCACCACCTTCCAAGTTGCTTTCAAGTGCAGGCTCCTGACTCCCCTCTAACGTTGGGCATAATGCACCTAGTGAAACAGAGTGGCAGAGCAGAGGGTGGAAGCTAGAGAGAACTGATTTGACTGATGTAACTGCTGTGGTCGAGTTCGGAACCGATGCGGGTGCGATCAAACTTGTTTTTCTTGCCAGGCTTTCCATCCACACATGGGGCAAACTGAAACAAGTTGATGAAGGGAAGATCCAAGCACAAAGCGTGTCGCCAAAAGCAGTGGAAGCAGTGGAAGCTGTGGAACTGTGAAACTGCACACAGCTGCACACAGCTGCACCCTGTGTGCGTACTGCACTGGGCGCAGGCTTTATGGTGGACACGCCTCCAACCAAAGAACACAGCAAACAAGACTCCAGGCTCCTTCAGGCTCTATCAAACTGCACACAGCTGCACACCGCGCACGTACTGCGATGGGTGCAGTCTTTATGGTGGACACGCCTCCAACCAAAAAACACAGCAGACAGACTCCGGACAGGACTCCAGGCTCCTTCATGCTCTGCGAAACTGCACTGCACACACCCGCACACCGTGCACGTATCGCGCTGGGTGCAGGCTTTATGGTCGACACGCCTCCAACCAAAGAACACAGCAGACAAACTCCGGGTAGGACTCCAGGCTCCTTCAGGCTCTGTCAAACTGCACACTGCCGCACACCGCATAGGTACCGCACCGGATGCAGGTTTTATGGTGGCCATGCCTCCAACCAAAGAACACAGCAGACAGACTCCAGACAGGACTCCAGGCGCCTTCAGGCTCTGTGAAACTGAAAATATAAAATTCTGTGGTCACTCATATGTTCCCTAAAATCAGTGGTCGAAGTGTATGACACTGTGAAACTGCACACAGCTGCACACCATGCGCGTACTGTACTTGGTGCAGGCATTATGGTGGTACGCCTCCAACTAAAGAACACAGAAGACAGACTCCGGACAGGACTCCAAGCTCATTCAGACTCTGTGAAACTGCACACAGCCACACCCATGCGCATACCGCTCTGGGTGCAGGCTTTATGGGGGTCACGCCTCCAACCAAAGAACACAGCAGACAGACTCTGGACAGGACTCCATGCTCCTTCAGGCTATGTGCAACTGGCACTGTGAAACTGACATTATAAAATTATGTGGTCACTCATATGTTCCCTAACATCAGTGGCCGAAGTGTATGAAATGAAGTAGTGTAACAACTATGTGCCCTGCTGGCCTGCCCCAGCTCCCCACAAACCCCATTGCCACACCACTCCCAGGCATAATCGAAACCCCCAAACAAACACGCCTGCTGTTTAAGGAACGTTCAGTGAAGTGCAGTGCAAGTTTCAACTTCTCGCAACGCTCTTATTTTAAAAAAAAGCCATTCTGGAACGGTTTCTTTTTCAAATAAAAGTATATGAATGGTATAACTTAATTTAAAAAAGTGTAGGAGCACAGCTACTAACCGCTCACGCCCACTTTGACCGCTGCCTAATATGATCTTTGCTTTAATGGAAATTGTTAGGACTCCCTCCAGGAGTCACTCTGCAGATGTTCTTGATGTGGTTCCTTGTGGAGATCAGGCACTGTTTGACCCTGGGTTGGGGCTACATCTCTCATGCCTGTCCACATGACTCTGACCACTTCCCCTCCGACAAACAGGGGACGGGGACAGGGGTTACCAGAGATATTTTGTCAGTTTGAGGCACTGAAGTTGGGTGCTTTCATAATAACCAGTTTGATGCATTTGAAGGCCACGTAGCATCGCTCTTGCCATGTTATTTGTTGGCACATGTCTATTAAGGGTTTGCTGGAATTCAGCGCTTTAAGTGGGATGTGAAAATGAGGGGGACTGTAAGAAGAGGTTGTGGACAAAGTGCAAGGCGTGGCCTAAAGGAGGATCAGGAAGATTAGTCAAGGGCTGCCTGTCCTAAACAATACATCATGAGTGTGAGGAATAGCCATCTGGCAAAAGTGTGGACACCCTGGTTTATTTGATTTGTATTGATTAATAAAATGATGTGGGTAATTCTGACTCAGAAAGGATGGCCTGCCAACCAGGTCCCCCTTTCCTAAGCTACGTGACAAAAGCATAGTGTGCAACTGGCATCTGCTGGCTCAGTACACTGGTCTGCAGCACCTGCTTTCCAGTGGCACAGAGTAGGTTTAGGGGTATCAGGTGCCCTCTTGGCAGGACAGCTGCAGTGACAGCCATGCCTCTGTAGTGCAGGGTCTGCATTTAAGACTTGTGCTCCTGTTCCCAAAACCACATAACTATGAGAGTTACTGTCCTGGTGGCATTTGTAAGCTTTAAATATTAGCCATATCGGAGTATAAGTTATGGTCGCCAGTATCTGTCATGATTATCCAGCCCACATCAATGTGATATCATACATGTGCTTACACTCTGATCCCAGCTCATCTGTGGAAGGGTTACGTATGGCCAGACAGCCTGGCCCTGCCGGTGACAAGTTGGGTGGCACCTCGCTCCAGAGAGCCAGCCTCCCAGCAGGAGCTGGCCTCAAAACAGAAATGAAAGAGCACACACATCCCAAAATGATTAGCCTTACACCAGGGTTCTGCATACGAAAAGCATCTTTAATGCTATTGGCAAGGGAATGGGAATCAGTTAGTGTAGAAAGGGGGAGCTCAGAGCAACTGGAGCAAGATTCCACCATCTTGTTTTCTCCATATATCTATCTTTTTTCCTGTCAACCCCACTTCTTCTGGCACAAAGTACTTTGTGTATGATGTCAGAGGGCATAGTCCACTTGTTTCAAGGACAGGGAACGGACCCCTAATGCAGGCTTGCATTAGTCCAATCACCTGTAGGATTTTGCCTTTAAAAGAAACCCACTCCATCTATGAGTCATCTCTGGACTTCAGCCCTCAAAGAAGCATTTGTTTGATCCTTTTTGGAGAGAAATTATTTCCAAAGTTCTCCAGTTGTGAGGTGGAGACAGGTAGTCCAAGGCAGAGGTACGCTCTGTTCCCTAACCATGCCCAGGGCGCATTGGTGGTGAGCTGCTGCTAGAGCAAGATCTGCCTCTATGCCCACCACACTGGTACCATGCTGAAGAACTCCTGCAGGTTTATGCCAGGCACTCCCTTGCTTGGGAGCCAGATAAAAAGGATTACCAGTCTCATCCCCTCTCAGGGGTGTTGTTTATAGTCTTACGCATATGATACCCAGCTGATTTTCCATGTGGTTTAAAACCCGAAAAAGACTGCCACATGGCGGAATGGATATCTTGCAGATAATGGCGCATGGATTAATAGCTGAAACTAAATGGAGATAAGATTGAGGGCTTGGTGGTTGGGTCTCTGGCAGCACAATCACTTTGGTCCTCAAAGTTCTGGCCCCCCTCTCTTGGCTCTCTTCTGACTATGGTCGACTCTGTGAAGAATTTGAGAATAAAAATGGCCGCCTCTTTTTCCCCTGACCTTCAAATTTGTGCCTAATGTAGTGCAGTCCATTTCAAGCTGAAAACTTTAAAAAAGGTTATTCCTTTTATCCCTCAAGTTCTTTGTGGGCCAATGGTGGCTTCATCCACTCAAGGGATTTTAGATAACTGCAATGCTACTCTTCTGGCCCAACCAAAGCACTATATCAATAGGCTATACATTTTGCAAAATTTTGCGTCACAATTGGTTGCTGGGCAGCCCAAATACGCCATATTGCCCCAGTGCTGCAAAGCCTTCATTGGCTCCCTGTAGAGAGTACGATTACTTTTAAAGCATAATGCTTGATACATCAAGCTTACTAGGGACAGGGTGCCTCCTACATTCACGATAAAATCACCCTATATACGCCAGCTAAAAATCTTTGTTCCCAACATCTTTGTCTTCTGTGTGTCCCTAGGTTTCAGAAGGCAACGGTTGGAGGCAGGGCTTTTTCGCTGGCTGCCGCCACTCTCTGGAATACCCCTCCTTTGTTCTTACAGCTGAAAGAAAATCATCTGACCTTCCGGAAAGCGTTAGAAACTTTCCTTTTTCAAGGTTAGAAAGGAAAATGCAGAAAATATCTTTAATTTATCCCTTTTGTTTTACTTTCTTCACCTCTTTTTTTCTGTCTCTCTTCCTTTTTATTGGTTTTTCGATAAAAGTGCCTTAGATCACAGTGCTTTCTTCAAGCAATCCTAAATATAATGTAACATAACTCTTGCCCCTAAGACTCAGGAGTGGAACTCACAGCACCTGAGAGCCAAGACTGCCAGGCCAATAAAAATAAAAGTAAAGCAACCCTCTTGCAGGACAAGGCTTGCTGCAAGCCTGAAAACAGACCATTGCCCAGTGCCCAGTAGCATGAAAATGGCAAATAACAAACAACCGTAGAAGGAGGTACTTGAAACAATGTGGGAAAGACCTAAAGAACAAAGACAGACACTAGCACATACACGTACCCAGAAAACTCTGCCCCGGAAACCTAGAAGGAAAATAGGCAATCTTAAGGAAATAAAGGGTAACTATAAATCATCAGAGCTACTTAGAAAGTTAGCTACCAGAAATAAACTATACAGAAAACCAAGGCATACACATTGGGGCACCCAGAGGGCACACTTAAAAGCCCATCAGCCAGTTGAACCAGAGCATCTAGACTTATTTTATAGAAGGGCGACTACTCTGAACCCGAGACAATACCACAATCTCAAAATTAGCAATTCACATGCGGTACTTCCATGGGTAAATATTTTAAGTGAACAAATATGTACCGGGAATGAGGAGACTTAGCCAACTGAGGTTTGGCTAGGTGGAGCACACTGTAGCAATCCTAGAAGCTGATCAGAACACCTGGACACTCCCCAAGAGGGTTGAACTATAGTAGAAAAGTAAACTAAAAAAAAAGAAATAAGCAGACTGCGTCAGCCAGGTGGCCACACAATTATATTGGTCCCACTAAGAGATGCTGCACTGGTGGCTCCAAAAGGCCGGCACTGCTTCAGTCTGCCTTCCAGGAGGCATCAGTCATCTGTAGGTATCAGAACATTATGACACGGGGAGTACTGTTTCGAATGCCTCCGTTAGCAGTATCCCACTGTAGCCACAGAGGCCTCCATATCTACTTCCAGCTGTAAGGTATCATGCACAAGGGTAGGATAATAACATCATATAGCACGCATATTGCCTTGAACAAGGGTTCTTCCATCTCCACGTGCTGCAATATAAGGTATCACAACTCATTACCCCGGACGTTAGAAGGATCAAGTTGGCTCCACTGGCACTCAAACCTGTCACCACTGGCCACACAGAGATAGTGGACACGAGAGCTGAACTCACTGAGTTATCTCAAAGACTCGGCCCAGAAGACAGAAGGAAAAAACAACACAGCAACAATATATTTGCCATTTAAATGTGCAAAAAAACACCCTCCATGCCATTCTTTTCCTCAAAAATCCCTGTGTTGATCCAGCAATATTGTCCAATTTTCATCTACTGTGAAAGGTCAGGTGTTCAGGTGCACACCGGTATTGGGAAATAAATTACAAATGTGTTTATTGGTAAGAGGAATACAACCCTGGGTCTGGATTGTGAATAACAATAGTAAGCAAACCGATATCCAGTGTTCGTGGAACACTCGCGTCCCCTGCACACCAAGTATTATTGTATAACAAACAACATTTTATAATTACTAATCATAAGTATTAAATAAATACATTCAAATACACATTGTTTTGCAAAAAAATATTTTTTTGTATATCTATAGTAAATGATATGCAAATTATTCACAGTTTAGTACATTAAATCTGTACAGTATATCGAATTCATATTTTTTCAATACAATATAAAGGGTAAACGTGCTCCGCACTTTTCTCTCATCCGTGAATATTCAAGATAATCTATAAACTCAAATAGAGAATAAGCTCGTTTAGTTTGGGATATTCACATATTTGTACATAGTAGTCGTATGCCAAAAAATCTGTCATGGGCCATCCCTTGCTCATTCACCAGGTGTAAATCAGGATTGGGTGATCCAAGTAGACGTCTTCTACTCCTAGGAACTGTTGTATGACTGCTCTTTTACCTGTTAAATAAATGGGTGGTCACTGCTGTTGTCAATAACTTAGATTAGCTCTACAATTAAAAAATAGGGTATGGCTAAAATTGAAACTATTCTTACCTTCGAGCTAGAATGTATGGTGTCCAAGAAGTTCTAAAGTCGACTCATCTGTGCTAACTTTGTGCAAACTCAACCTCTTAAGAATGATATCCTATGAGTTCTTTGTCTAGGTATGTCTATTTTTCACCAAACAACTTTCTACATCTCTTCATTAGAACTCATGATGATAAATATTAGATGTAACGGCTCGAAGTCCAACCTTAGTTCCACTTGTCAATGGTCTAAATGTCCAATACACAAACGCACGCAATTCACTATGAAAGTAGGCACCCCGAAATTACATTATTTAGATGTGGAATTAGAACTAATAGAAGGTACTCTGTCAACAAACATTTCCCACAAGCCTACTGATATAAATAATTTCTTACCCTTCCTCACTCAGCACCCTGGGCACCGCAAGGACAATCTTCCTTATAGACAATTCTTGATATTGAAACATATCATTTCAGATGACAACATATTGGAGTTGTCCAGTCAAACGATTGAAAAAAAAGGATCTAATGACCTTTTGCTCGAATGCAAAAGGATCGAAAAAAAAAGGGTCGCATTTTTTTATTTATTTATTTATATATATTTTTTAGTTTGGGTTGGTAAAAAAAATGTATTTAATAAAGAAAACAGGGGCCTGGGGAGGGACCCCCCATAAAAAAAAAAATCCGACCCTTTTTTTCGATCCTTTGACTGTCAATCAAAAGGCATTCGATCCTTTTGTTTTCGACCCTATCACTGGCAACCAACATTGGAAGTGGAAAACGAGAAAATGACTGTCAGGTACATGCAAAGAGGGTATCCCAACACCATAATTGTGACAGCTCAAACTAAGGTGAGCCACATGAAATGGGAAGACCTTCTGATGGTCAAAGCCAAGACACAGGAAATACCCTTTCTCTACACCTTGAAATACTCCAGTCAAAGTCACCATGTGACCAGACTTATTAAAAAACTGGAATACCATACAGCTGGACACACAGTTACAAAATCTCTTCCCCAGACCCCCCCTCATATCATACAAGAGGGGTAGAAATTTCAGGGATGAACTGGTCAAGGCTGAAAATATAAAGCTGAGTCCAAAAACCACACTTCAGAAGAAGAAGAGTGGTGCATTCCCTGTCTACGTTGCAATAACTGCAATAACATTATGAAAGGCATTTATGTGAGATACTGCCGACCAGGGGCAAAAATCAAACTTAGAGACTTCACTACATGCAACTCAAGTTCTGCGATATATTGCCTCATTTGCCCTGGTGGAATCTTTTACGTAGGCCAAACTGCAAGAAAAGTGAAAGATAGATGCAACGAGCATAAAAGAAATATACACACAAAGAATACATGCTCACCCGTTGCTAGACATTTCAGAGACCAAAGGCACACAGTAGCTCAACTGAGATGTATGGTACTGGGGTGTACACAAACTAAATAGAGGGGGTGACCTAGCAAGAAAACTGAACCAGAGGGAAATATATTGGATTGAGAAATTGGATAGCCTGACTGTGGGTGGTATGAATGAGGATTTGTATCTGTGGCCCTTTCTTCAAATTACCCCTCATAGTCAACAGGATGAGTGATGTGCTGTATAGATTGTAAAAATATTTACCATCTCTAATCATTCACCTGGAGTAATTTCTCCTGATTAATTCA
This sequence comes from Ambystoma mexicanum, assembly GCF_040938575.1. Taxonomy (NCBI): domain Eukaryota; kingdom Metazoa; phylum Chordata; class Amphibia; order Caudata; family Ambystomatidae; genus Ambystoma; species Ambystoma mexicanum. The sequence goes on from NC_090924.1 coordinate 404,208,263, forward strand.
GAGAACCCCACAGTACCGCCATCCTTTAATAGTCTTATCAGGCTATCAGGCTCTGAAAGTAAATTAAGCATTGCACAACACCTACTCGAGTACCAATATACTACGTCACATATTGAGTGCACACAGGTTGTAGAAGCCATATGTATATCCAAGGAATACCAACACCATAGTGAATGAATAAGGTCTCTTGACAATATTGACACTGTGAGTTGTAGGACTTTTATGACCAACTGGTGAAAAATAGACATACCCAGACAAAGAACTCATAAGATATCATTCTTAACAGTTCAAGTTCACACAAAGCTAGCTGTTCTAACTCAATGGGTCCGACTTGATGGTCGTGGAGTTATGTAATGCCTCCGTCCCCAAGTACCGCTCAAGCAGAAGGTAAACACTGCCCTAGCAATCTTTGAGGCCACAGGTGGGAGTGTCATCGTCAGCCTGGTACCAGGAACGCCGGAAGGACCCCTGAGTGCTGTAAGGCAAAGGGTTATAATCAAGGAAACACCCAAAAGGCAATTGGCAGAGGGAGCAAACAAGATGCAGTGACAACAGCTTACCTAAAAGGGGTGGAGTATAGGTAGGAGACCTATACAGACAGCAGGGGAACAAAGCACCTGGTGGAGCAAGAACTTGATCCGTGGCAAAACTTGAAGCAATCCGAGGTTTGCAGAAACAGAAGGGTAATCCAAAGGCAAGTCCAGAGTACAAACAGGTGTCAGGTGTCCGGAAGATCAGAGAGCACGCCAGAGTCCAAGGGTAATCCGAGAGCAGGTCCAAGAAAAACGTTCCAAGGTCGAGGCAAGGAGAGTAACAAGAAGCAAAAGGTAACGCCTGCAAGTCCTCCGTAGAAGTAGCTGTGAAGCAAAGTGGTTTGTTTGCCGGCTTCTTTTGAAGCGGCGAGCGGTGTCACGTGACGCATCACGTGACCGCTCGCACGCGTTACGTGGAGCGCAATGCGGCCAGCGATTGGGGCTGCCGCTACTTCCTGGTATCCTGGCGTCGCCGGCTGTGCAGGAGGCGCCATCGCAACCGCCAACGCGGAAAAGGGCGAAAAGAGGCGGGACCGGACAACATGGTATCCCGCCTGCCGTGCTTCCCCTGCTGATGTGGATGGAGAACACGACGGCGAGAAGCGCCTGGGAGGAGAGACAGGTGTGAGGGGGGAAGTGGGAGATGGGGTGTGTGTGGGGGCGTGACAGAGCCCCCCCTCAAAGGCCCACAACCGCATGGGCTGGATGGATGTTCACGGTGAAATCGGGCCACCAGGTGAGGAGCGTGAACATCCCGGGAGGCAACCCAGGAGCGGTCCTCAGGGCCGTAACCCAGCCAGTCTACTAGATATTGCAACCCGCCCCTGTATATACGGGAACCCAGAATAGCCCGCACCTCAAATACATCGGGGGACAGAAACTGGGGCAGGAGGGGCAGCCAACCGGGTAGGGCCAGGGCATGGCTTAAGTAGGGAGACGTGAAATACCGGGTGGATCCACCAGGCGGGAGGCAACGCCAGGCGCATTGCCACCGGGTTCAGGACCTTGACCACCTCATATGGACCCACAAAGCGAGGGAGAAGTTTGCGACAGCCAGGGATGTGCAAATGGCGGGCAGAGAGCCAAACCCGGTCCCCCACTTTGTAAGCAGGCGCATCCGCCCTCCTCGTGTCAGCAGCGGTTTTCATGGAGGTCTGGGCCTTGCGCAGGTGGAGCAACGTTTGGGCATGGACTGAGACCAAATCCCGAGCACAGGCCGAAGCGGCGGGGGTATCAGAAGAGGAGAAATCTGGAATGGGGAGAGTACGGGGGTGTTGGCCATAGAGGGCGAAGAAAGGTGAGAACCCAGTAGCAGAGTGAAATGTATTGTTATAAGCGAACTCGGCGAGATGCAACAGGTTAAGCCAAGTGTCCTGATACTGTAACGTTAGGCAGCGTAGGTACTGCTCCAATGTCTGATTGACCCTCTCGGTTTGCCCGTCACTCTCTGGATGGTAAGCAGAGGAATAATGAGCATCAATACCCAACAGAGAGGTGAGGGCCTGCCAGAAACGGGAGGTGAACTGCGTGCCTCGATCAGACACCAACACATGGGGCAGGCCAAAGAGACAGAACACAGACCTAAAGAAATGCTTGGCCAAGACCGGGGCTGAGGGTACCCCCTTGCATGGTATGAAACGGGCCATTTTGGTATAGGAGTCGACAACGACCCAAATAGTATCGAAACCCTGAGTACGTGGCAGATCGGTAATCAGGTCCATTGAGACCGTGTGCCAGGGTCGTGGAGGAACGGGGAGAGGGAGAAGAAGACCCAGAGGTCGGCCCCTGCGTGACTTGCCCTGGGCACAGACTGAGCAGGTATTAACGTAGTTCTGTACGTTGCGTTTCATAGTCGGCCACCAACACCAGCGTTTGAGTAGGTCCAGAGTGCGATGCTGCCCGGGATGACCATTAATGGCAGCATCATGAGACCACTCTAACGCCAGGTTCCTGGTTTCGCTTGTGGGAAGAAAGAGCTTCCCGTGTACAAAGGGCAACCCATCCTGCATAACTGGATCCCATTCTGTTAGTGATTGTGGATAGCGGGAGACCCACTGTCGTATGGTGGACTGTAAAGAAGGCGACGGTGTGCAGACACAAACTACATGAGTCTCACTCAACAAGGTTTCAGGGAAGGATGGGAGAACCTCCCCCCCAGGGGAACGAGACAGAGCGTCTGCTTTCCCATGCCCGACACCAGGTCTATGTTTGACCACGAAGTCGAACGCGGCAAAGAAGAGATGCCAACGTACCTGGCGGCTCTTTGTACATTTCAGAGAGGCAAGGTCCTGGAGATTCTTATGATCGGAGAACACCACCGTCTGGTGTTTTGTGCCCAGGAGGTGGTGTCTCCAGGTTTGTAGAGCGTCCTTAATGGCCAATAGTTCTTTTTCTGTAACTGTGTAGTGCAATTCGCTTGTCGTGAACTTACGAGAGTGAAATGCAACCGGATGCAGACGACCAGTGGCAGGACATGGTTGGGACAGTACAGCGCCTAGTGCATAGGAGGATGTGTCTGCCTCGAGGACAAACGGGATTTCAGGGTCAGGGAGTTGTAACACCGGAGCAGTGGTGAACATGGTTTTCAGAGAGTCAAAGGCGCTTTGTTGTGTCACGGACCAGACATAGGGGACGGAAGGGCTAGTGAGCACAGTGAGTGGTGCTACGATAGAGGAGAACCCAACAATGAATCGTCAGTAAAAGTTAGCGAAACCCAAAAATGACTGCAGTTGCTTGAGTGTGGTCGGAATTGGCCATTCGTTGATTGCCCGGACTTTGGACTGATTCATAGAGAGACCCCCGGGAGAGATATGGAACCCCAAGAACTCAACCTGACTGATGTGGAAAATGCACTTCTCGGGTTTAGCAAAAAGTGCATTGGCTTGGAGACGTAACAACACTTCCTTAACATGCGTGATGTGTTCATCGAGGGAGGAAGAGAAGACCAATATGTCATCTAAGTACACTACCAAGTAGGCGTTCAGGATATCGCTAAATATGTCATCCATGAAGCGCTGAAACGTAGCAGGAGCATTACAGAGGCCAAACGGCATAACTGTATACTCGAACAACCCTTGTCGTGAGCAGAAGGCCGTCTTCCATTCATCTCCATCACGCATGCATACGAGATTGTACGCCCCCCGAAGATCCAGTTTGGTGTAAATCGTGGCATGAGTGAGTTTGTCTAACAACGGGGTAATAAGAGGTATGGGATAGCGTTTTTTTACCGTGATGGCGTTCAAACGCCTGTAATCTATGCAAGGACAGAGATCCCCTTCCTTCTTTGGCACAAAGAAGATAGGACTTGCAGCTGGGGATGTTGATGGGCGAATGTGACCCAGGCGCAGGGCCTGCTGTATGTATTCTTGCAGAACTCGCTCTTCTGTCTGGGTTAGGGAGTAGATCCGGCCCTTTGGGATGGGGGCGTCTGGGACTAAATCAATGGGGCAGTCGTAGGGTTGATGCGGAGGAAGACCTGTCTTCTATGGCTAAAGAAGCGACTACCCCTGGGATGTCTGCAGGGCTGGAAACCCGAGGTGTCTCGAGCAGGCAGTAGTATTGGCACGTTTCTGATTCGAAGGAGACCTGACCCGTGCCCCAGTTAATCAGAGGATTGTGCCTCTGTAGCCAAGGAATGCCCAGGATAACTCCGAATTGAGGCGTGGCTATGAGATCAAATGACATGGTCTCTCTATGGATTTCCTGTATGACTAATTCCAACGGGGCTGTCTGTTGCAAGATTGGTCCAGAGGCTAGGGACGTCCCACCTACTGCATGAACCGGTTCGGGGTGTTTTTTTTTGGATCAGAGGTAAGTTTAGTGAACTGGCTAGCGCTATGTCTATAAAGCAGCCTGTCGCTCCAGAGTCGATCACTATTCGTACTGCATGGGAGATACCTGCAGCAGGGTTTAAGGAGGCTTGTACCACCACAGGTCGGACGGGACCAAAAGCCGGATCAGAGGAATTTTGTATAGGACTTGCCCCAACCCCTGATCTCAAGCGCGAGTCTTCAGAAAACCCGGAATTTTGTTCCTTGGCCAACGGGGACACTTCTTCACAAAATGCCCGTTGAGACCGCAGTAGAAGCAAGCATTGTCCGCCCTTCTGCGCTCTCGTTCGGCATGAGTAATAGGGCTGCGTACCCCGCCGATCTGCATGGGTTCGGGTGAGGTGCCGGATGTGGTTGAAAGTGAGGTATGGGATAGCCCTGCTTCCCCCTTACGTTCTGCCCGTCTGGCGTCAATTTGCAAGGTCAAATCAACTAGGTCGATATAGAGTGAGGGAAGAGAAGGCACCACAGATAAAGCATCCTTCATGGAACCACACAAGCCCCGATAGTAGATCACTTCCTTTTTGTTCTCTGGCCAGGAGGTCTCAGTAGCGAGCTGGTTGAACTTGGTGATATACTCAATGAGGGTGGACCGGCCTTGAGTAAGATCTAGGAGTTCCATGTCTCTGGATTGGGCTTTATATTTAGTGTCAAAAACCTTGGCCATTTCTTGGGTCAATAACTCGAAATCGTACAGGGCAGGATGGTCGCCCTCCAAAAATGGGTTGGCCCACGTGGCTGCCACACCCGACAAATGGGAGAGAAGAAAAGCCGCCTTAGAGACAGAATCAGAGAAAGCCTGGGGTCGGCACAAGAAATGCAGTTTGCACTGATTTATGAAGGTGCGATATTTCAAAGGATCCCCCTGATACCTCTCAGGGGCTGCTAGCGGAAATGGGGTCTGAACCACCAGAGACGGGGCTGGCAGAGTGGGCGGTGTGACAGGAATCGGGTTTTGGGGTGGGGCGGCATCGCCGAACTCGGCGTCAACAGGTAAGGGATGTTGTGTGCTTTGCATGGCATCAAGATGGTGGTTCAGTGCAGTGGTGACAGCGGCCAGGTCAGTGTGGAGGGCAGTAGTAGCAGCTGCCATATCTGCCCTAGGCGATGTCACTGCTTGCATTAAGGCAGTCACAGGGTCCCCGGCTGAAACATCCATAACTGGACGACCATAAGGCTTCACAGTCTGTTCTAACTCAATGGGTCCGACTTGATGGTCGTGCAGTTATGTAATGCCTCCGTCCCCAATTACCGCTCGAGCAGAATGTAAACACTGCCCTAGCAATCTTTGAGGCCACAGGTGGGAGTGTCGTCGTCAGCCTGGTACCGGGAACGCCGGAAGGACCCCTGAGTGCTGTAAGGCAAAGGGTTATAATCAAGGAAACACCCAAAAGGCAATTGGCAGAGGGAGCTAACAAGATGCAGTGACAACAGCTTACCTAAAAGGGCTGGAATATAGGTAGGAGACCTATACAGACAGCAGGGGAACCCACAGCAGGCTGAGATGATGTACTTGGCACTCCTGAAAGCACCTGGTGGAGCAAGAACTTGATCCGTGGCAAAACTTGAAGCAATCCGAGATTTGCAGAAACAGAAGGGTAATCCAAAGGCAAGTCCAGAGTACAAACAGGTGTCAGGTGTCCGGAAGATCAGAGAGCACGCCAGAGTCCAAGGGTAATCCGAGAGCAGGTCCAAGAAAAACGTTCCAAGGTCGAGGCAAGGAGAGTAACAAGAAGCAAAAGGTAACGCCTGGCAGTCCTCCGTAGAAGTAGCTGTGAAGCAAAGTGGTTTGTTTGCCGGCTTCTTTTGAAGCGGCGAGCGGTGTCACGTGACGCATCACGTGACCGCTCGCACGCGTTACGTGGAGCGCAATGCGGCCAGCGATTGGGGCTGCCGGTACTTCCTGGTATCCTGGCGTCGCCGGCTGTGCAGGAGGCGCCATGGCAACCGCCAACGCGGAAAAGGGCGAAAAGAGGCGGGACCGCCCAACATGGTATCCCGCCTGCCGTGCTTCCCCTGCTGATGTGGATGGAGAACACGACGGCGAGAAGCGCCTGGGAGGAGAGACAGGTGTGAGGGGGGAAGTGGGAGATGGGGTGTGTGTGGGGGCGGGACACTAGCACAGATGAGTCGACTTTAGAACTTCTTGTACATCAGACATTCTAGCTCGAAGGTAAGAATACTTTCTATTTTAGCCATACCCTATTTTTTTATTGTAGAGCTAATCTTAGGAATTGACAACCACAGTGGCCACCTATCTATTTAAAAGATGCAAGAGCAGTGATACAACAGTCCCTATGAATAGAAGACATCCACTTGGGCCACCCAATCCTGACTTACACCAGATGAATGAGCAAGGGATGGGCCATGGTAGATTTTTATGACTAGTATGACTTAAGACTAGTATGTACAAATATGTGAATATCCCAAACTAAAAGAGCGTACTCTATATTTCAGTTTATAGATTATTGTAAAGATTCACAAATGAGAAACAGTGCTAATTCTTGCTCCTGAAGAAAGGATGGACGTCCAGAAAGGTGGAGAGCAAAGATCTTTTACCCTTTATACTGTGTTGAAAAAACATGAATTCTATGTACTGTACAGATTGTATGTACTAAACTGTGAATAATGTGTATATCATTGATGCTATATTTACGATAGATACACACAAAAAAAGTGTTGTTTGTTATACAATAATACTTGGTGTGCAGGGGACGCAAGTGTTCCACCGACAGCGTACACTGGCAATTTTCATCTACTCTCACATCTGCCTTTTTTAGCAAAACAAGCAGAACGGGCTGTGAACCACCAATGTAGGCCCTATGTTGCAGAACAGGACACGTTGGACCACGTGCACGCTGTTTGTTTGACTCAATGAGTATGGCTGAGTCATTGATTACTGTTATCCTCTATGGCCCATCGTTGCAAGCGAACAACAGGGAAACAAGTCACTTATCGCTGGGAGATATATATCGGCATTTGACCCGTTCAGTCACTCAATATCGCTATTCTGACTACAAGAAATCATTTTCAGTGGCTCAGTCCTTCCATGGATCAGCTCCTTTCTGGCAGAACAGCACTAAATAACTTGCCTGCCTCCCAATTCATCACCAGCATTGACAATGGAAAGCAGAGTTCCCTAAGCTCAGCAACATGGGGACTCCTTTTTAACATACATTTAAAGCCATTATTAATTTCAAGTAATTGTGCATTGTGCCTTTTACGGGACTGGTTCAGGGTATCTTCAATCCATGTTCCCCTCATATATTCCTACTCATGTTCTCTGGTCCCAAGATGCCCTTCTTGTCCAGGTTCCTCATTGGCTGCTCCCACTTTGTGGAATCAGCTACCTCGTGCCCTCCGTGCTATTGAGTATCATTGTTCATTCCGCCATAGCTTAAAAACATATTTGATTTAGATATAGGGCCTCTGTTTTAGTTGCTGTTACTGTTTGGGTTTAGTCTAGTGCCATGATGCCTTCATTGGTGCACGTTTGAGCTTTACAAATAAGCTAAACACCACATAACACTAACACAAAGTATCCACTCTCTAGGTACCAGAGTGTTGAAGTGTGCAGATGATACTGTGCTCTACTTCATTTGTTCCAATAAACCCTAGAAAAAAGCATCTATACATATATTGGCTAACTGCATTCCAATGATGAATGCACAATGGGCCTGAACAGCCTTAATCTTAACATCAATAAGATTAAGGTTCTGGTCACTGGTGGACTCACTATCTTCTGACCCGGTCAACTGATGTCTATTGACACGTATAACCCTCCTGTCCCAATGGTTCATAATCTGGGAATTTTGGTTGAGGAAACCCTCTGAGTTGCAGATATCAGCACTGAAAAGGCGCCTCAATCACATTCATTATCTAAAGCAGATCTTTCTGCTAGTTTGCTCCCCACATAGGATCCAGGCTACCATCTCCATAGTGCTCTCTCGTATTGACTCTGCAAATAGTACCTGCTTGGGTCTTCCTTAATAGCAGATCTACAAATTGCAGCAACTATGGAGCCTTACTTTTCTTAAACAAATAAAAAAAACCTCCTTATTTCCCAACCATAGACTGCGAACATCTGCTGCCACTTTGGCCTGATTTGAAAGATTAAACAATGATGCAGGGGGCCCTCCTTGTCTAGGACAGCGCCATCACTGTACAACTCATTGGGCCTCATTACGTATGTGGCGGTACAGTGACAACGGCGCCAGTAGTGCTACCGGCACCGTTGTTACGAGTTCTGCTTGTGGGTGCCGCTCTGCACGCCTGGTCAGACTGTTATCAATGGTGCCGGTGCAACCATGCTCCCCACCCCGATTCTGCCCTATTGAGCAGAATGGGGATCGGAAGCCCGCCCACACCGGCACCCGCGAATGGGCAATTACCGACCCATTCAACTCGTAATGGGCCGATAATTGCCCATTTGCGGGGGCCGGTAGCGAGTTCGGCGGTAGAAGTGGCCGTGATACTGTAATGGCAGTCTTACACTCAAGTCTGAAAGTGGCAGTCCACAAGTGAAGGGCACAGAGAACTGCAACTGTACATTACTGTTCTCTTCAGGGACGAATGCTGAAAGGGTGATGTATGTAAGTGACCCTCACATTCAACTTAGAGCTATTTTGTCACTGGAGAGCATGTGACCATATGCTCTCCGATCCACTTAAACCTCTGTATTAAAGCCCTTACAGGGGTGTTGTCAGGAAGGAAATTGAGAGTATATTACACGGGTGTTCCAAGACCCATACAGTTTTCTGCCCAACTGGGGAAGTTCACATGCCCCCAGCAGTTCATCCTTTTTGAAGGCAGATGTCTGTCCCACAGGGCACACTGTACACAATGTACCCTCATGCCTTCAAGACTAGGTTTGGAAATGATTGCCACAGCTGAAAACAGGAGGGGTAATTGCAAGTTTCCATTGTTATGGCATGCAAAGTGGTCCAGAGCCGACATTTTGTTGATTTCAGGAGCCTGCGCTATAATATCGGAAACAATCATCACCCTCAAATCGATCACAGTGCTTGATCTACACTCTGCTTATCATAAGATTGAGCGGACAGAGGAGGATAAGTCTTTATCAAAAAGGTAGCAGGCGGCCCTCTCCAGAAAGAACATGGCATGATAACCTGTTCTGTAGTTTTTTCTTACTTTGAGAGTTCGCAGCCATCGCCTTTTGCTCACTGTACCTTTCACAGATTGGAAAAAACCATTTGCATACCAGTCATTGTCCCGCCCACATGGGCAGTCCAGCACCGAAATGCTATGGCAATTCCCTTCTGAACAAGAGTTCTAACAGCAACCCCATACACGTGTTCCGGCCTAGTCGGGCCTCTTCAGTGAGGTGGAGCTGTGCCTCTCTGAGTACAGTGAGCAGGGAGTCCACGCCTGGTCGAACATAAGAGTTGGGGAAATTGCCAGATAAGCCTCCTGAATCCTGAAACCTTCCTTATATTCTGGTGTACTAGAAGCACCCTATTTTAGGAATGAGGCAGGAGATCCCCGGCGAAGAACAAACTCAACGGTGTCTAGATGAGACTATGCAAGCCGTCAAAGTAATTTCTTAAATTAAGACAACATCCTCACTGCGCTTGGATGCCACGATGCGTTTCACTAACAGGTCCTGTGGAAAAGACATTACATCTGTGCAATGAGATTTACTCTTAAGGTGCACCTTGTCAGCTTAACATGGGCTCTGAGACAGTTCACAGCGGTGTGTATATCCCATGGTATCTCTTACTGTGGAATTGACACAAACCTAACTCTCTGTGTCATTGACAGAGCCAGAGCTTCTGAGGTGCCATCTAGCAGGTCATATTTCTTCTCCTTGTCTTAAATGAATCTGTGACACACGTGGCTGAGGCTAGGCAGGAACTCGTGCTGTAGATGTATAAATCAAGAAACTGGTGAACGCACACAGGTGCAGAGCTCTGCAGCCTACTGAGTTATTTTATTTCATTTCTGATTTTGTGTTTTGGCTCATTTAGTTTTAATTAGGTTCTAAGTTATCCGACCGCAGCTGATTTTGCCGCGGCCGGAATGTTTGCATGAAAAAGGTGCGAACCACCAAAAGTTTGCACCTTTCTCATGCGAACACACGTACATACTACGGGGGCTGCAGGGGTTCCCCCCGCACCCCCGCTCACTATACTATTGAGTATAGTGAGCGGGGTGTTGCGGGGGACACCCTTGCAGCCCCCGTTTCTTTTTTTTTTTGCGGGTGTGCTGCGGTGGTGTCCCCCGCAACACCCCGCTCACTATATCACAAAGTATAGTGAGCGGGGTCACTATAACTTTTGGTCCTTGCGACCATTTATAGTCGGTCAAAAAGTACAATTCCTTTCCTTTCAGGCACTGGGCTATTCTCGTGCTGCGGTGGTCGACTGGACGACTTTATTATTATTTTTCTGCCCACTCATATTTTGTTTTCGTTTTGTTTTTGTTTCATTAATTATTTTAATTATCCTGGGTTCCTTGTGCGCCGTATGTACGGCTGCAGGGTGCCTGGCCTCCCAAGAGCGCAGCAGTGGCTTGTTCCCGGTAGACGCTGTTTCATTGGTTTCTTCAAGTCCTAATAGATAGGATGCGGCTGATTGGAAATTGCAATATAATGTGTGTATTTCAGGTAAGAGTGCCACGGTAGCACAGCGGACAAGCGCAGCGGGCGCATTCCTTGCATGCTGAAGAAGAACCTAAGTCCAGCCTGTTTTTGCTTGTCCGTACGCAGACTAAACTAGCTGCACCAAAATACCACTCAATAACACTTATCATGCTTGCTTTATCAAAGATGCCCAGTAAAAATATCATCCCACAGTTAGAAATGCTAGAATGGCCAGTTTAGCCACGCAATAACACTCCTCATGCTCACTTTATAAGATGCCCATGATGTTAACATGTTTCCCTTTGACAGATTAAGCCAGTCCAGGAGCAATCCCTGAGCTGCAGGAACCCAACAGAGCACTCACTGTTTAAAGTGGGCTGACTCAGCAACTCCATAATAGGCAATAGTAGTGGCGGGTCGGCGCCCCCTCGTCCATCATGGATGAGCTGCCGCTGGAGGTCCCTGCAAGTTATTCATTTCAAACCGTGTGTTATATTATTAGGGAATTATATGCTATTATAAAAAAGCTGCACTCAATGTTTACTTGACTGAAGAGTTGATTCATATATAATAGTTGTTACCATTCATGTATTTCATACCACAAATGTATTTGTCTGCCAATATACTTATGTCAACTTATTGTATTGTCACTTCCAATGGTATCAAATATTGTCGATGATCCTTGCAATGCCCTTTTCTGTGAATTCACTTCTGTTGTTGTGAATACATGTGCAAATTAGGAAGTCTGTATCTTTTACAGCACAGGGCCCGAACAGATCTTGCATGGGTCAGTGTGCTGAATGCTGTGACAAATTCAAGAAATGCCTCCCTTCTCCCCAAGGGGGAGTCACTCTCATTGGGACTAAGGAGGTGAGTCCACTACGCAAAGCACTCCATAGGGGACAGGGAAAAGCAGAATCTCACTGCGGCTGACCCCCACTTAGGGGACAAGGGGCCTCATTACGAGGAAGGTGGTAGAGAGTTAACGGCGCCGGTAGAGCTGCCGGCGCTGTTAACCCTCTACTGCCTCATTACGAGGTCTCCTCGCGGGTCCCGCAAAGGACTTAGCGGGACCCGCTAGCAGACCAGGATGTTAACAACGGGCCTGTCATTAACGGGCCCGTTGTTAGCATCCTCCCCATTCCCATTGAGCCCTATGTGGGCTCAAATGGGAATGGTGATGTACCGGGTCCGGGTCCTGGGAAAGGGAATTACCGAGCCCTCCAAGGTTGGAATGGTACGGTAATTCCTCATTCCTGGAAACTGGACCCAGTACCCGGTATGGGGCTAGCCATGCCTCTAAAAGCGGCATGGCTACCTCCATACTCGTAATGAGGCCCAAGTATCTCTAAGCAGATATGCTTCAACACCTCCCTGTTATACTAACTCCCAAATGTTTGTAGGATATATGGCAGTTAAACCGTGTCATAATGTGCATGGCCCTTTTTAGGGGACTGGTTATTTTTCTGACCCTAGTCTGTGCACGCCCCTACCTGAAACCGAGGACCAATGGTGTCTGCTCTCTTGTTCCAGGAAGGAACTGAAAAAGCTCAAGGCCAATGCAGAAGGAGAGAAAACCAGCCAGTCGCTGAAGTCTAGGTGTCGGTGTCAGAGATCAGAGGAGGGAACGTATCCCTTGCAACAACCTGGAAGCAGGGCCACATTGGAGGTGTGGTGGGCGGAGAGCTTGTAGAATACTGCCGAGCCCAGGAGGATGGCAGAGAGCCTAAAGCCACCTGACCACAGGAGAAACCAACTGCCACTGTAGCGGCGTGCCTGCATTCAACAAACTCAACACTGACATCCTGTCCACCACCTGCAGGAAGAACCCAGGAGGAGGAAGCCATCATGAGGAAACCTCAGTCACGGTGCGGCTGCACTAGAAGAAGGCGCATCCCCCCGTCACTCCCTGATGCCACAGCAACACAGGTAACCGATGTTACCTCATCGGCTTCATCAAAGAAACCGATGAGGGGATAACATGAAGCATAGTCCATAAGGGGATAAGACCCAGAGAAGAAGCCTAGCAGAGGCTGAAAGTGAGAATATCTTGCAAGGGGATGAGATTGAGAATAATCTGAGAGGGGCTAACATGATGCATATCCCGCAAGGGGATAAGACCCAGATAGGAAGCCTAACCGGGGCTGAGATTGAAAATGGCCCACAAGGAGTGACACTCAAAGTACCTCCTAAGGGACCACCACAAACAGTGGCCTGGAAGCTCAGATAGCTCAGTTTGGGCTAACAAAAATAAGGACATTGGGCCTCATTACGAGGAAGGCGGTAGAGGGTTAACGGCGCCAGTTGAGCTGCCGGCGCCGTTATCCCTCTACCGCCTCATTACGAGGTCTGCTTGCAGGTCCTGGTAAAAGCAGGCGTTCTCATCGGGACCCGCTAGCAGACCAGGATGCTAACAACGGGCCCGTCATTAACGGGCCCGTTGTTAGCTTCCTCCCCATTCCCATTGAGTCCTATGGGGGCTCGAATGGGAATGGGGATGTACCAGGTCCGAGTTCCAGGAAAGGGAATTACCGGGCCCTCCAAGGTCGGAATGGCCCAGTAATTCCCTATTTCTGGAACCCGGTACCCGGAATGGGGGTAGCCATGCCTCTAAAGCAGCATGGCTACCTCAATACTAATATTGAGGCCCATTGTCACATTGGTATTGGTATACCTTTTAGGTATTTTCTTACAAGCTAGTGAACCTTCATCGTAGAGATATTGATAGCTGAGGTTTTCTTTTCTTTAATAAACACCCTTGAAACATGTTTTTTTGTCCATCTCCCATGACAGACTTACCACAATGCATAATAATCCTCGGGTGCTATTTTTTGTGCTGTGTATGTGTTAAAATGCCATCTGCCAACAATGTTACCAAAATGTTGGTGTCGGGGAAGTTGGACGCGATGGATACTGTATGGAACCGCGGATACTGCAGCCCGCTTCTGGTGCACTATCACATCTAAAGTGGCCTTCAAAACCATTTTGTAAAATTGGTCACCTCACCATACTCCACCATCCCTTCCCTATGCATTGCTTGCTTAACTATAAAATCCGATGTGGTTAGAATAAATAGCTGAACACATTATCTTCACTGCACCCTCAAACTGTGACAAAAAGAGTTATGGAACCAATAACAAGTGGCCCACAAATGGGAGTAATTTTAGGGGGGGACAGGGGTGTTTGTCCCCCCCAACTTTCATGGCACACCATTTTGTCCCCATTCATTTGGCTGGGGCACCTTTTCTTCAGATGTCATGTCCACCCCACCCCCAACATTTTCAGCAAAGTTACTCCACTGGGCCCACAATCGCCCGACCCCGCTTCTTCCTCATTCAGAGCGACACGTCTCGTTCCAGTCACTCGTGCACCCACTTCCACTGTTTCCTCCACGAGTTCATCTCCTTTGCTCTCTTGCCTTCTCCTTGCGTGTGATTTTAGCCATTGTTTCGGCGCCCACCCTCACTGGCGTCGAACCTCTCCTGAGCTGTCAGCAGTGGTCTTAGAGGGCTCGAATAGATTGGGCGCCCAGGTAAACACGCGCGCGCTCCGCTTGCCCTTCACCAACGGCCGCGCCCTCCTCAATACACCGTCCGTCACGGTCGCTGGGTCGCGAGGAATGCCGCTGGGTCAAGGGGGCCAGCGCCGGCAGCTTACTTCCTCATTACTGGCACCATGCATTCAGAGCCCCCACTCCCTCTACATAACTTACCAACATTGTTGTGAGTAAAAAAAGGAAGATTGTTTACAAACGTGAACCCTGTGTGCGCCTTACTGTGTCAAAAGGCCGTTTCCAGTCCAATTTCCACTAGTCTATTTTCCTAGCAATGCACAGAATATGTCAGTTAGCCCTTATAAATGTACACACGTCAGCCGGCCCGTAATCCATATCCGAGGGTCATAGCCCGCAGAATGGAGTCACCACCTAAGGCAAATTAGCAATGCTGTCGTTTCTAAGTAGTCATCGCCACACTGGCTGAAATCTAATGCAGAGCTAATATAATAGTGATTGACGATATTATGTTGAGAAACTTGCCAGAGCTTTCAGCCATGAAAGCGCCATAAATAGTGCTTACCTTTATTAATACATCTGCCAATTATACACATGTCGTGTTCATGAGGTTTATGGAAGTTTGCTCGGCGGCTGTGTATGTTGCACCCCCTCCTCTGTGTTCGAGGGATTTGAGAGCTTGAACGGGCCTAGGCCGGTTGCCTCCTGTTTTCTTTGTGTTTGTTTTTTTGGAGATGGGCAACAAGACCAAATACTTTCTCTGCGTTTTTTTTTCTCACTCGTTTATTTTCTTTCTTAGCTGTTAGCGTGCGGCAGTGCCGCGCAGATACATAAAACATGTCTTTTAATTGTCTCCGAGTCCAGTGGTTTATCATTTCCAGAATGGTGTTGCGGCTAAATAATAATCACTAATTAGGAATGCTAACAGTTTTGTTCGAACTTGGGGGCTGACTGCAAGACAGATGAATAGCCCAAAAGCCTCTGTTTACTTAGATGCATAGCTCACAGGAAAGGCTCCCCTGCAAACAGTGTTTTTGGGTTATGCGTGAATGAAATTATATTGGAATGAGTGCGCCTTGTTTGAACGGTTGATGCTATTCCGTTTTGCAAATACGCCCCTTGTTCTGAGTTAGAAGTTGCGACCCATGCACTGTTAAGCTTGGCACTAGTGCTCACTGTCCTCGTGATGTGTGTTTGGCAGATATATTGCAATCTTGGACCTGCCAAGGTGAAAATATTGCATTTAGAGCAGTGCTAGCTCCAACAATCCTCAACTAACTTTTAGAAGATTTAACTAAACCTGTCCTTGGAAAGAGTGTCAATAGAAAAGAACTTCTCGAGCCATTGGGCCTTACTGATAGTTTCAAAAGGTTAAAATAGATGTTATCATCTGTGGTGGCGGGTGAACATTCTGATTGGTGTGACGTAAATACGCACCATGATTATGAGAACATTGGTTCAAATGGTTCATTATGAAGTGAAAGGTTTTTTTAGAAGACATCGGATATAAAAGCCATTTGGCTTGAAGTCTGTCCATTACATAAACAGTGCAGGAAATAAGAAAAAAGCACAAGTACAACAATTAATTGGTCACTTGATTTAATCAAAACCTTGCGGGACATGAGACTGGAAGCCTAAGCGCTTGTCAGGTCTATGACCTACTTATAAAATAATTAAATATCCATTTAAATTGTTACCAAGTTTTACAAAAAAAAGTGTAACTGCTGCGGGTAGTTGTGTCAGACTGGATCTTCTGCCCAAAGAATCCAAAAGAGACAAATCAATTGAAGAAGTTACACAACCACACTGCTCAATACAGTTTGTGAAATTATGATCGGATTTAATGTAATTGAATACTGCCGACACATTTCTCGTCCACAGGTCTTCTTCCAGGCTGATATTCACATGATAACACACCCATTATTGATATGAGTAGTCACAAGCATGCCTTAAACAAAGGTAGCAGGACATTTTGCATTTTCTAGAAATTCAAATAAAATCAAGCAAGAAAACAGGGGCATTGAGGGAGGGGGAAGCAAAGCACAGAATTGTTGTATGTTTTCAGAATCCAGTGAAAATAAAATAGGAATACATTGGATGACCCAACCAAAAATATCATGGAAGGATCCGAATGTTGCATATCATCGTCAAACAAAGAAAGACATAAAAGCAAAATTGTAAGCTCATGAGAGCGGGGCATTAGTTGCCAAAGAGAAACAACACTCGCACATCTTATATATGAAAGTGAAATTGCAGAGTTAATATAAATGATACCCTTTATTGTCACTCGTTGCTTTACATCACAGCAGAGTTCACCATAACACATGCATTTATCATGCAGTGTATGTCTATGTTGCCTTTTGAAGTACATGACCGGTAAGACCCCCGTGTGTTTCTTAATTGAGTAATGTGACCAGCAATCCTTCAAATGTTGGCCGCCTACCTGTAAATGTTTCCTGTAAGAGCCACCCACCCACATCTGTTAAGGGATGTTCTCAGAAAACATAATAGTGCCCAGGTTGTAGAGACAGATACTGCTGTTAGTTGGAAAAAGTATGCTGGAAGACATTTAGTGAAGCCCTGTTCGTTTAGGGGAACAATCATTGTTCTTTTTATGATATGAAAATAAATCAGGCAGAAAAACAACAAATGTACATTTAATTCCACCATATTATCCCCACTATCAAATTGATGGTGGAACGATTTATTGAAAGGCCTCCCTTAATGCAGGGCGTTGCTTCCCTCCCCAAGCTAAGTGTCACACAATAAACGGTTAGTAATTGAGAGGGATGCCTTGTCACAATTTCGATTGGAAAATATCTTTTCTATGGGAAAACTACCTAAGGGCTCTGTTAAATTGACAACTGTCAATGTGGCTAAAAACTTGATGTTATGGTGGCTATTTAATTTTAATGGGAATGTGTTTCTGAACCAGAAATCATCCATTTAGCATAACCCTGTGTTACAAATTGGGAACAAGACTGTGTATTGGTGAAGTTGGATTTCTAACGGGATCTTGTCATTAGGGGACTTAATGCAAGATGGACAATTGATGTCCTTCCAGGAGCTTCAAAGATTGTTCCAATTGAGTGGAAGAAGAGGGAAAGGTATAGGAAATTAGACTGTCTTTTAACCAGGGTGTTTGGTATGTTGTCTATGCCAATAAAGAAGGAACCAGTAGAGTGGACCATATTATGTTTGTCGCCACGAAGTGTCTCTACGTACTTGAAACTCATGCCAGAGAATGATTCAGTGTTAGAATCATGGAGTAATTTGAAACGGAAATGGGAGTCAGACTTGGGTTGTGTTCTTACTGATGAAATCTGGAAACATGTATGGCGGATTTGGCACAGTAGCACGTTGGATCTCAAGTTACGACTAATCCATCCAAAAATCTTGGGACGATTGTATTGGTTGCCTGAGCGCATGTATACTGTAGGGTTAATATCAGTTGATTTGTGTTCGGGATGCGGGAAGGAGAAGGGGACATTACTTCATATGTTGTGGTATTGCACCAGAGTACTAACCTTCTGGTGTGCGGTAATCGACATACTGGATATGACCTTATCTATTACATTTCCAAGAAGGCCGGCACATGTCTTGTGATTAGCAAATGCTGGGCGCTGTTTAACGGCTCGTTTATATGGGTCTTGGATTGATAGAATCCTGGTGATAGCAGTGAAACAGATATTGAAAGTGTGGAAGACCAGGAGGAAACCAACAGTGGAGGATTGGATTAATGATGTGGTGATATTATCTGATTTTGAATTAGTTATGTTTCAGAGAAAGGGTAAAGAGGAAACCTATTGGATTTTGTGGAAATCTTTTATTGATTTGTATGGTAATGGTACATCAAATGTATGATCGGTTACTAATATCAGTGCTTTGTATTATTTGTAGTAGTTATTGTGTGTTTAGATGTTTGTTTTTTGTGTTTGCCTTCCTATCTAAATGTTAGGAATTTTGGATACATCTTTTGTAGAGGATTTGATGTTATTAGAATAAGTTTTATGATCCCAATGATTGTATGTTTGCTTAGTTTAGGAATATTTTTTCTTGGGGTATGATTGATGTTTAATAAATGTATATGATAAGATATGTAGACATTGATGTAAATAACTTATTGATATATAATCTTACATGTGCTTGTTTGAAATTGATAAATAAAGATAATAAAAAATAAAATAAAATGGTTAACATCAGTCCTTTTTTTGCAGCCCTATCTCCAATTCATCTAATACCCCTTGGGTCTCTCCACCTGAGCTACCAATGAGCAAAGAACCAGGCTGGTGTACAGGAAATGTATTAATTTATTTATTTGAATTATAGGTAATAGAAATCACACTAAACTGCACACGCCACCTTCTTTGTGGCTCACAATTAAATTTGTGTTACACAAATAAATCATACCAATCTGTTGGGAAAAGAACACAAATAACAATTATTTACACTCTACAAATTTCACTTAAAAAAATAATGAAATTGATCAATAAACAAAAACAATTACGTATGCAATGCTGTGCAATTTCGATTTTCCTGCATGCTTAAAAGGCTAGCAGTTTTGTGTACAGATCTGGACAAATGCATATGGCAATTATGATTTCACCCACACTTCTTCCTTAAAATAAAAACAGGGTGATTTAGCAGTGGTTTCACCAATTCCTGGCTATGTCAGTCCGGTCTAACATGGCGACATGTTAATTCAAATCAGTATTTCAGTTCAGCTTGGTTTAAAAAGTTACCCCTAAGGTCACGTCTCACTGGGTTTGTGGTTTAGCCAAGAGAAGACCACTTATAAACATTAATGAGAAAAGAGAGACCCAGAATGAGACTGCGCCCAGTTTAACAAAAGATAGTTTAATATATAGAAATGCCCCTTCAGGGTTTTCAGACCCCCCTAAGTTTGGTCTGTGTGGGGAAGTCAGACAGAAACATTGGAATGATGTAGGAAGTTGGGATTTCAAACACCCTTCACTTAAAGGCCTGTGTTGGGGAAGATGGACAGTAAAAATGGGGATGGTTTGAGAATTTTGGATTTCAGACCACCCTCCACTCAAAGGCCTGTGTTGAGGAAGCTTGATATCCAAAATTGGGATGATTTGAGAATTTTGGATTTCAGAACCCTCGTACACTTAAAGGCCTGTGTTGGGGAAGCCGGGCCCATAGGATTACTCAATTGAATTACAGTCTATAGTTATCAGCGCACACTTGGAATGAGCTTTGTTCATTTAGAATTTTAACAGCAATCACCCTGTGGTGTTCTGCCAAGGGGAATTCATTAAATTAATATTTTTAGTTAAATAGGCTAATGATCTAAACAGTTTTGCATCCCCCGACCACTATAAAGGGAAAGGATTTAAGGACAGTATATTCTCCCACCTTTTGGTTACAAAGGGTTAAATTCTGCTTGCATAGAAAACCTCTATTTAACGTTCAGGAAAGCCAGCTGCATGTCAGGACCCTCTGGAAGGACCGGATAGGGGTCTGGTCATTTCACTCTCAAGGATGGCCTCCAGCTCTTCACCATAGAGTTCGGTCAGTGTTTTTAGACGTCCCTAGTAATAGCCAGCTCCACCCAGATGCATTCTCCTTTGGTGAGTCCTTGCAGCTGTCAGATGGTACGTTTGAGCCGCTCTGTCCCTTCAGTGATGACACCATCAATTTTACAATCTTGGGGAGTCCACTGCAAGCAAAACAGGATTGGACAAGTACCCTTATCTCTCCTCCCAAATCCACCCCCTCTCAAAGGATTGACTTAGGAGTCTGGAGCAAACATATGGCATCTTCCATTTGCAATCCCCATTTGTTCTCATGTCAAATCTTTGGCAAAAACTAGTTAGGTGTCAAAAAGTTGTGATTTACTAGTAACTGCCGTAATATATATATATATTTTCTGATTCAGCTAATCAGGGTGAATGTAATAAAACAAAAGTCGGGTCCGCACCATGTTGCCGGGCCGTTTGGCAATTTTCGGCCATTTTTACAAAAAGAATAATCATCAGGACCATGCAATTTATTCCCCACATATCTAATGTCACAGGTCACTAGTTTGCCAACTCTCAAATTCGGGACATTTTCAGATCAGCTAGAAACCCATTTTTTGATGGCAGTTACAGTTCACTGAGTCACATACGGATCAATGCTATATCACCAAAATCACCTAGAAATTATCTAAAAAATTAAACATACATGTAATTAGTGTGACATGTGGTTGCTGAAAACAAAGGCTGAAGTTATAATAGTCCTTTTAAATTCATAACAAATCTTTGGGAATTGCAAATTGGAGGCCTCCTGTCTCCAGTGCCATTTGTCTCCCTGGGCCCGTCTTTTTATTAGTCTCTTTGTTGTTTGAGGTGTAGGGTGCACTTCGTTAATGGGGGATGCTACACAGAGATGCCCCACTCCAGACATCTGGCATCCTGTCTTCTTATCTGAAAGGGACCACATCTTGATCTGATCTCAAAAGCTTCTATTTTCCTGTATTTCTTTATTATTAGTTCAGCCCCAATTATAGCCCCTGTGTTCACACCTTGCTCCTAGACTCTGGACATGCATCAGCCAGAGCATTTGGCCTGCTTGGAACTGTCCTTAGAGACAGCAGGTCTAGGGAAACCCGGTTGTCGATACCCTTGGCAGGACACACTTTCTTGCCGTTGTAAATGGCTGGGGGGATGTAAAAGCCAGGCTTGCAATTGGGGAGTTGTTTATGAAGTTTGCCCACGAACAAGCCAAAAGGGTCTGCTTTGGGCCTAAATGACCCATAGAACTACGTTTTTCTTTTCCCTTGTTGGCGGTATTTTGCATGTGAAGCATAATATACATTACATCTTGTTTACACGCACTATGTCTTTTCCTTGACATCTTTATGTAGGCAGGGGAACCTTTTTGTCATGTCTTGCTTTAACTTGCAAACACACATTTTGGTGTCAGTGTTTAAAAAAATTGTTTTTCATGTGGAAGGGACCTTTGAATTTCTTCTGCCTTTGTGAATTAAAATGTGGCTTTTCCTTTGGGAATGACAGGTGGGCTTTTTTTACATGGCCCTTCAGTTCTATTGGTTTGGGGGCTTTTGTTTATGATATGATATGATGTGGCATTTGTAACGCGCCTATACACAAGTGTTTCAAGGCATGACCCCACATGCATCTCCTTATCTTCCAAGATTTCTTTGTGGGGGAGAGCAGGGCAGAGTGGGGTTTTCATCCGACCCCTTTTCTTTTTCTTATATTTTTGTTTTCGTTGGAGCCCATCCGGCCCAATTTCCTTCATTGGGAGTGCACCCTCCAGTCTCCCCTTCAGTCTCTGGGTTTGGGGTGTGGCACGGCACCCCCTTTCTTCCTTCTTTAGGGAGCGGGCATTTCAGTCTGCCCTGCCATTTTAGGATTGTGGTGTGCGGCACAGCAACCCCTTTCTTCCTTCTTTAGGGAGTGTGCACTTCAGCCTGCCCTTCCATCTTTGGGTTGGGGATGTGGCACAGCACCCCCTTTCTTCCTGATTTACGGGGTCCCAAGGGTCCTCCCCATACTACCCTCTTGCCTCCAGGATGGAAAGTAATGTTAGTTCTCTAACCATAGAAAGTAAAAAAGGTTCAATACTTTTTACGCACCACATTTCCCCAGAAGATGAACATTGCATTCAAGAGAATATATTTGCCTAGAACTAAACATCACATTTCAACACATCCAATCGAAAGCAGACAACATTACAGAAAACTAGACAGAACATTTGAAAACATCCCCTCAACACATTTTTTTTTTACATTTCAAAAAAATCTTCATTAAACTACTCACCTGTTATAATTCCCCATCCAAGGTTTCCACTCCTCGGATGGTTCCTCGCCTTGACTTTCATTTGGCTCCTTGATGAGTCATAAAGCTTGTCATAAAGCTTGTCTAGGATGACAGTTTTTCAACTGATTGATGTGGACCCATTTCTCTTTGTCTGTTCTCTTTTGTGGATGTGGATCTTGTAGGCAACAGGTGATATTTTATCTACAATTTCAAAGGCACCACGCCAAGATGGAGGAAACTTCTGTTCCTTGGTCTGATTCCTTTGACAATTGGACAGGTAACCTTGTCCCCTACTTCCTACACTTTCTTGGAGGTCTTTAGATCGTAATAGGTCTTAGTTCCTTCAGCCGACTTTTCTAAATTGCGCTGAGCATAAGCAAAAGCATGCTGGAGGTGCTTCCTTAAATCTTCAATAATTTTCTATGTACTCATGAGTAGTGGATGCATTTATCAGGGTCTGCTCCTGAATTCTATAGAACAGATGTTGAGGTAACACCATTTTTCATCTGGTCATAAGCTCTAATGGAGACATCTTGTTGGCAGAAGATGGTGTAGACCTAATAGCCGTAAGGACAAGCAGTAATCAAATGTCCCAAATGGGTCCAGAGTCTGCCACAAACTTCTTTAAGATACAATTGTTTTGTTGTATCTCTCTACCCCCTCTCCACCACTTGAGGCCTGGCGGTCGCCAATGTAGAGTTTTCTTTTTACCCCTAGAATCTCCCACATCTTCGCCATCACCTCACTGGTAAAATTATATCCTCATTCTGACTCAATCCTTTGTGGGAGGCCGAAACAAGAGAAGATGTGATTGATAATTAGTGCAGCAGCTGTCTCGGCCTTACAATTTGGGTCTGGGAGACATTCTACCCACTTAGTGAACAAGCATGTCATAGTCAATATGTATTTCAATACTCTACCGGACCGAATAACTGGCCTGATGAAATCGACTTGCTAATTTGACCAAAGCAGTATCATTCCCCTTTTTTGGAGGGGATCTCTGTGTATGAGTGTACTGGGATGGATTTGAGCACACATAAGACACCCTTTTAGGTAAGTGTCGAGCTCCTGGCTGATGTGTGGCCAGTAGGCAACCTTGCACAAGATTTCTAATGCTGTGTGAAACCCACTATGACTGGCAGTGGCCGCATCATGGGTGTGGTTCAACATGAGGCTTCGGAATGAGGTAGGTACCACCCACTGGTGACAGCCAGATAGGGCTCTCCTTACCAACAGTCTTGTATCCGGAAACGTCTTGGAAAAAATCATCAACACCCAGAGATCCCTCTTTACCGGTATAACCTGACTCTGTTAGAGGAAAGCTCACAGGGTCTTCAATGTGTCAATAACATTTCCCAATTATCGGATCCTCTTTCTGTGCAGTGATCAAATCTGCATCTGGGGTATCTTTACTCTACTGGGCAGTCAAGAGTTTGCTGTTAGCATGAGTTTGTGACAAATTGGCTTTCACCCAGCAGGGATTCAGTTTCTTTGAAATCCCCCTGCAGAGCTCCGGTTTTAGCCAGCTGGTCAGCCAGGTCATTCCCAGTCTTTTCTAGCACCTCTATCATGGAATGTACTCTTATCTTCTTCCAATAGATGGTCATCTCATTGGAGGTCACCAGATCGTCATTTGACTGGATCAGTTTTGCATGCTTGAAGGGTTTATTATTGGCACAAAGCATGACCCAATTTTTCCATTTAATCAGGTGCTCCGCGAACCCATTCCTGACATAATCAGAGTCAGTGATTATGACCAGTTCTTTGATCTGGTGGTGCACTGCCGTGAGGATGGCTTGATGAACAGCCATCAACTCTGCAGCCTGACTACTTCAGGGTCCTACTTTTTAACCAGCAGCAGGTGTCTGTTATTTACATATTGCAGAGAGCATGTCTTTTTTACCTTTATTAATTTAGTGGTGGTCGCAGGAGTAGACATCAGACAAGCATTACCCAATTAGAAGTCTAACCCCTATATAATGTATATATAATCACCACTGTTATCCAATCCCCTATCCCTTAGGTTTTGGTAACTAGGATTATAGTATGATGTCAGCTATGACAAATGATGAATATATAAACCATTGTTTTTGATAAGCATGTCGAGAGTGCCAAGATTTCTATGCGTGTAGGCTGTCCCTCCTTTATTTGGATGATAATAAAGCTTTGCCTTGTACTTTGTCTATTTCCATTATTGAGTCTGTTTTGAACTGGCTCCAGATCCTTTGTGTAATTTGGGACTTACCAGACAGTTGTAACAATTTCATTACAACACAAGAGAGCCCCTCAGAACCCATACAATGATGCCCAGAATGAAGGGAAGCGACTTCTTAGAAATGTGCAAAATGTGGCAGATGGGCTGGAAAGTGAACTCACTTCATGACTGAAGAAGAAAGAGAACACCAACCAATCATCCACAGACATAAGGGGAATGCCTCTTAAAACCTAACATCCTGTGACTGGAGTAATTTAAGAACTCGCAGACATTGGAAAAACACTCACCATGTCATGATAAGGAAGCTCTAAAAGGTCATACCCATTCCTTTCATATATTTCTACCATATCACAGACACCAAGAGGGCCTCGTTCTAAACATCACACAGGGAACACAGAACGGAGGACCCACCAACAGCATGTTCACTCAGCACCTCTCTCTCCAACCATTTCAGGTAGAACATTGGCACCACTTGCATTCACTCCACAAACTACCTTCGGTTTAGGAATGGAAAATACCACATGAACCAACCCTGAAATGTTCAGCAGCCTCAATGTGCCTTTCCTAGACATCACTGTATCATCCCCTGCCCTCCCCACATTATAAAAACCACAAGCACCTACAAACAGGGCTAAGGCAAAAGGTCCATATCTGGGGTGACTGGCAGCTTATCAGAAAACTGAGGGAATGGACCAGGAAATGGCCTAAATAAACAAGCCAGTGGTGACTGGTGTGCTAGGGCTCCAGGGTTTAAAAATAACCTCTAGGAAGTGTCAGGCTCAATTTAAAACTAAACTTATATCACTCAAGGAAGTGATGTGTCAGACTGGCAACGTTGCTGCTGGGATCGGGGACGAGCAATAGGGCATCTCCCGTCTTCGTAATTTGTGCAAATCTCATTATAGAGCCAAAATGCCCTAGACATGCCAATACAAAAAACGATGTGGGCTAACCTGCTTGTTTGTTTATTTATAGGGCCAGCCTGATTGGCTGGTTACCCCAACCTTTGTGTGTCTGCCTTTTGTGTGACTGGAGGTCTGGCTGAGGCCAGTCCATGAGTATTAATGCAATTCTGCTTTGATTCTGAAAGTTCCTTACTTGTTCGATGCCTTGTTTTGCACAACGCTATGCTGCTAGATTTTTGGGACCAGTTTTGGGAATAGTGGCTAGGCACTGTGTCTGTACCCTAGCTCTGGTTTAACTATTGTGGGTGGTGGACGTCCACTAGGGCCGTTCCTTGTGCTCCTGTTCACCATCTTTTCTGGATAGACTGGATGTTCTGTGCTGGGACTTTTTTTCAGGACATTTTTCTACTGTCTTGTCCTCCAGGTCGTAGCACCTCAAGGTAGAAAGCCTTGTCTTCCAGAACTGAGACACCACTACCCCACCTCTGCACTTCATCTGGACTCTCTTGGGTCACCTCCACTGTTGCCCCTGTCGTTGGACCACTTATTGCTGGGTGGCTGCTCTGTTTGGCCCAGTGAGCAGTCCAGATCTCCTAGGCCAGGTTCATATACCTTCTAGGGACAGTTACCATCATTGCTTTGACACCTGGATGGTGGGTCGCCGTTCTGTAAAGACATATTATTCTTGTTTTTGGCCACCAGGGTTGGCGCTGGTCTAGGTTTCAAGTCCCTGGGTACCAGATCCCTGAAAAAGACCTGGCTGCCTCACCAGGTTATTTCACGTTCTGCAAAACTGGTACAGTGAGACGTTGCCCCTATGTCTGACTTGGTGGGTTATTCTTTGGATTTCCCCTCACGGGCCCATCATGTCTGTACAGATCTCCCTCTTCTGCAGTTCACCAGGTCTCCTACGGCAACCCCGGGGGTTGTTTGCTGCCTTTTTGCCACTTGTGGGGTAGAATAGAGACATACCTGCCTTTTCCCCATAATTGTGGCTGTACCTAATGGACTTGTGTTTATTCATATGATGAACTTTAACCAATTCTACAAACTCCTGTAAAGTGACTTTGAAAGGTACTCACCTGTACAATGACATTATTTCTGTGACACCCTTGGGTGCCTGTGTTTTGTAGAAAGGACGGCCATCTTAGCCTATACGCATGATTTATGGGACAGCTGTAAGTCTCTGAATTGCACGACTACTGAAATCCTCTACCTTACTTTGCATAACTGACTGTTTTATTGTATGTGAATTCTAGGAGTGTAGTCATACCTTATAGATCTGGTATTGTAAGACTAGTTTTATTCAAATTTCGGGTGGCCCTCTGGGCATTGTTGGCTTAGTATTAACCCCTCTGTCCTTCTCTGGGAGATATATGCAATATGCTGTTTACATTTGTATCATTAATGTTGCTATGTACTAGAGGTGAGCGAAATTGTTGTGGCTAACTCTGTGTGGAATTGTGGGCCCTGAACATGACTCTGTAAATGTCTTTTTACTGCTTTCTAAGGTTCACTTGTTCTCCCCACCAGTTAGCCTTATCAGTGTTACACCTACCACCAGGCAGTGGGCATAAAGTAAGTTTCGGACTGGAGAGGGTCTGCCTGTAGTCCTTTACTGTTTTTATGCATTCACTGTGTTTGGTTTAGCCCACAGTACTTATTTCAACTTCTAGATGTTCTATGTGTGATTTTTTTATAGAGTGTATATTTTCCAGTATGCCAGTGTTGCCTATGCTCTAGGGGTAACTTTTGGGACGAGCTTCACTACCAGCCACCCTTCTCCCTTAAGCTACGCCTGACTGCTCTGCCACAGCTACCACTTCAGAGAGGTGTGTCGGTCTTTTGGCTGGAAAACATGTCTTGCCTTTCAGTAAGATAGCTTTATATCCCTTACCAGAGGGCGGTGGACAAATATCCCTAACAGCCAGCATGGACATTACTGGAATTATGGGCAAGACCAGCATCAGTGTGTTCTTCAGTGGGAATACTGGCATGCATGGGCACAACCAGCATGGCCATGTTTTGTATTATTGCCATTGCGGCCAAGGCCAACCTGAGAATGTTCTCATGTGCAATAATGTCATATATTGATGCAGCCAGCATTGACTAGCATCATGGGAAAAGCCAACATGTGTGTTCTTACGCGAGAACACTGCCTTATACTGGCACAGGTAGCATGAACTATGTTTACATTGCAGAATTCTTGCATTATTGGGCCCAGCCAGCATGGAAACGTCTTCTTACGCTGGCAAAACCCTGGCATATATTATGTGGAAAGGCATCTCGAAAATGTGTTGTAAATGATCCTGTGTACTGTGCTAACCTGGCATTTTTGCTTTCATGTGTTGCCGCACTTGTTCACCAAATGTGTTCTGTAAAATGCATCATGTATCCTGTTAGTTAGCTCGCACACATTTGTCTTAAATATGTACGCCCCTCCAATGACAAAGGTCATCAGCCACCCGTGAAACAAATCCGAAGGCCCGAAGCCCAAAGGCATCCTGTAACTTCCCACAGATGTTCTCCAGACATATGCTCACTCTCAGCCTCTAGTGCAAGCACAATGGCAACCCCTGAACAGAGATGCACATATATGTGGCCTCCAAACAGGCTGAGAGGCAACCTCCATCGAGAGACTAAAAGGCAGATTCAGAGCCCAAAACTCAACAAGAGCAAGACCATAGCCACCCAGTACCAAGGCCCACAAACCATCACAATATTGACCAGAGCCACACGCAGCCCACAGGGCCCAAGCCCTGAAGTAAGCCGGATGAATCAGGAGCAAAGACAGCCGCCAAAGACTGAAGCAGGACCCGGCTAGTGCAATGCAGCGGAGGAGCCCTTCTGGACCAGCTGGCAGCCAACCAGCCTCACCACCATGCAACGGAGATCCAATGGCTGTTCTAACCTACGCGCCGACCCACTCTCTGCAGGTTGAAACCTATCCAGCCCGACTATTCCTGCATGAATTCCACACTTCTTTCCAAGCCACAATTGGCTACATTAAAGATGGTCTGTCGCGTACCTTGTGAGGTACATAGAGGCGACCTCAGACACCTGCATGGCCTGGCGCATCATTATCTCAGAATGAAGCTGTTCCCAACTCCAGCCACTGTGCTGCTACTAATCCTGACAGAGGGACTCATGGGGCAGTGCCACGCTTTGGCTTGGGGAAGCACAAGGTTCCCCTCCCAATGATTCACATGCAGAATGCATCCATGGCGCCAGATGGCTTGTGTCCATGCTTTGTGAATAGAGAGCATGTGCAGAGACTGTTGGGGCCCTCTGATTTGCATGGGACATGCCTGATCCACTGGAGGGAGCACTTTCATTAACATATGTCCCAGCAAACCTAGCAAGTACATAGTTGGTGTTGCAGACGATCCCTTACAACCACTCTGCGATATCAATATGTGGCCCTCGCGGGGCCAATGGCCTAATGTGCCGTGTCCGCTAGAAGCACACGTTTCGTTATGTTGTCCCAACCACAAAGCACGAGAACCCAAATAAGACACACTTCAGTCCCTTCCCGGCTCACCAATTCCCATCAGAAATGCTTGCAGAACTGGGCTACCATTGTGGAGTTTCATACTGAAATCTGTGGTGCACCCTTGCCTGCTAAATACAACATGTTCCAGAGAAGTGATGTTACGTTGCTAATCTTTAGTACTGTGCACGTCATCACCATAGTGGCCTTAAGGTGTCGAGCCTTGTATGTATAAAGGCGAGGTGTGACACTGCCCAGGGTGGCAGCCAGACCGTGGTCTGTGGGGTGAAAAGGAAATGGGGTCAAGGTGTGCCAGAATGACTACTGCTCTGCGGGAGTACCGAATGGGTAGTGTCTAAAACACCTACTGAACCCCAAACAATACTATCGCAGCAGTGACCCCATTCAGAAAAAGCCTGACAGGTATACCTCCTTCGCTTCTTTTGGTAACTTTAGCCAAGGAACTTTATTTTCTTTTTTAAATGTGTTTTATTGTTAATTTATAATGAATTTAATAACCAGCAAGTTGTTTATAAGTGTGGGATCGGGATTCAAACCTGTATTGCGCCGCATTGTCTTGCTTCCAAGGCAAACGCGTTGCCCCTGAGCTATCCTTCCTCCCAGACTTAATACAAAACACTAAATGCCCACCCCTGTAAAGGAAAACATAGAAAATGCAGACTTTGAGAGCAAAGGAGGCACTATGGGTGAAGAAAGGATTGCAAGCAATGGACTGAAGCAGCAAATATCAAAGGTACTTGGAAATGCCTTTAAAGGCGAATAGCAAGCACTTAGACATCACTAGAGCCCTTTAAGGCAGGCCGGGGGTACAGGACCACTGCAAATACCTTTCTCACTCATCTTTGGGGCTCAGCAGCATCAAGCTGGGTTTCTGAGAGCTATTCCTCAAGTTCGCTTTGAGATATTTTGAATCTGTACCAAGTAGATTGTGGGTGTTGAGGCGGGTTGAGTTGGCACAAAGTGGTCCAAAGCTCTGGTGAGGTATATGAGGCGATGCTCTATTCAATTGGGCACAACTTGGGCAAGCATTTGGTTGAGTCAGTGTCTTAAATCAGTGGAGTCGGCTTCTTTTGATTACATGTTCTTCTAGTCAAAACATTAAAACAAACACTATCACTCACCCTTATGATTTCATGTCGCTACTTGTTGTGTCTCCTGGACGTTTAAAAAAAAAATAATAATGTGGGTAATTCTGTTTCTGAAAGAGCGGTCTGCAAACCAGATCCCCCTTTCATAATTCTCTATGCCAAAACCATACTGTACTCATGGGCCTCTGCTGTGGTCTACTCACATCCCAGCAAATGCTCTGCAGTGATAGCAGGGCAGGTTCAAAGATCACAAGTGCCTTCCTTACAGTTATGATAAGGCTGGTGTCTATTGGTTGTCTGGCCTCGCTGTTCCCACAACAAGCACGTGGACTCTGCCCCAAGAAGCTGCTCCTTTGATCCCCCCTGAGGAAGCTGCCACCATCCTTAAGGAAACAAGTACTCTCTTTGAGAGGTCCCATGGCCCTGGGAATGAATGCTTAAAAGATAGTACTGACATAACAGAGCCACTCTCACACCATGGTGCTGATCACTGGAGTACTTTTCAAGTAAGCAGACATGGAAAGGTGGAGTCAGAGTATTCCGAGTGCAGGTGCATCTCACTCGATGGATTCCACTTACTTGGATGGCTCCCTCCTCTTCTTACCCCCTCCCCACTTCCTGCAGACAAAGTACTCTGGGTATGATGTCGGAAGGCACAGGACACATGTACAGCATCCTGGATTGGACCCCTGCCAACAAGCTTGCTTTGGACCAATCCACTGTAGCAAGTTGCCTTTATAAGGGTAGGAAATCCTCCCCATAGTTGATTCATATCTGTACTGTCAGAAGAAGAAGTATAAGAAGGATTCACCAAAACACCGTTGGGAATGCAGTCTATTCTAAAGTCCTCTGCCAAAGAGGTGACGACAGAAGGCTCCAAGGCAGAGAAAGGCTCTGCTCCATACACCGCCCAAAGGCAGATTTGGGGTGACCAGCTGTCTGGACCAGGCCTACTGAAACTGACACACTGGTACCCAGGAACCTGCTCAATGGAGGTCGAAAAAACCCTGTAAATGTGCTCTGCAACCAAATTGGGTGGGGGGGTGCAGAAAGAAAGAAAGGATCGTCTGGGCTGGGGATATCCAGAATTGGGTCTCCGCAGCAGCCACAAGTCAAGGAGCCGGTCTAGTTCCTTCTTCCCCACTTCAATGTATTTTCCTGCTGGCCCGAGTGCCAATCCAGTTAAGGATTTACCTGACGCAAGCAACAGGAGCTGTTTTTGACAATCCACGCTTTCTAATCTGCTGTCGAGCCACTGAGTTACCCCATCTACTGCTTGCATGCGAGCACCTTCAAGCTGATCATAGCCAAAGACCCTGCAACTCGCCAGGAGGGGCAACCCTATTTGTGTGGGGGTATCTAACTTCTTTAAGCATTCTAATGAGACTATTTTAGTGCAGCTTCAATGTTACAAGCAGTTAACTCTCTCATGTAAGTCTGATAGCACCCACTTATGGACGGCTGTGAGAATGAGCGTTCTCCTGTCCTCTCTACCCTTCCAATCACTCCCCTGGCATAGAAGTACTAAGTCCACATCACGATATGAACTGCTTAATAACTAACAGTGAAATGCTTTACATTAGTAATTGTTGGCCTTTGTTAACGGCAAAACCCAGGCGCCGTTTAACATCTGTGTCCTGTTGCAATGGCTTTTTAGGTCAGCCAGGTCGAGTCAACATAGGCCAAAATTTTAGGGGGCGGGGGAGAGGACTGAAGGCCAGTCAGATCAATGGTGTTCTTCCACTGCTTATTTTTAATGCCATGATTACTTATTGGTAATCATTACTCGTAGCCCCATTCTTCCTCATCCAAGTACTTGTGCATGAGGCACTTTGAGGCACTTTGCCTCCTACAGAAGTACTGGGATGAGGTAGTGGGACATGGATGTAATGCCTGGCTCAGTTACCTGTAATCTTCATTACTCTTAGCCCGACTCTTCCTTGTCCCAGTACTTACCTATGCGGCAAGGTGCCTCATACGTAAGCACTGGGACAAGGAACAGGGACGTAAAGGTAATTTTGGGCTGAGGTGCTGTTTTTGGGGGTTGGGGCAGTGGGTTGGAGGGAGAGGGGCTGTGTGGGGGGCAGGGATTGTGTGATACATTGTAATGGTAATCTCTCTCCAGGCTAACCAGGCATGATATGTGGTATTAGTGGCTAGAGGGGCATTTTGGTCCAGCCAGTCTAGTCATTTCTCAGTTTGGCTTGACTTTGTTTAACTGGGCATCTCTGCTAAAGCAGTCCTGTTAAGTGTAATTACCTGGCTAGACTGGCATTTGGGTGTGCCAGTCTAGCCATTTCTTACTATGGCATTGCATATTTTTCTGGGCATCAGCGATACAACCATGATAAGTGTTCTTGCTATGACTGGCATATTGGTGCAACCAGTCTAGGTATGTCTAAATGTGGCCTGGTATGCTTTACTGTAATATGTTATTACCTGTCTAGACTGGTCTATAATGCAAAGCCAGTTAGACATGTTCTCGTTGTGGCAGGACATTTTTTTCAATAGCAAAGCATTACATTAATTAAAGCATTAATGGACCTGTGCACTGCTGGTGACTTGCATGTATTGGATTTTTGAGCTGGTGTTATCCTACATAACAATTGCAAACGCTTTGGCTTTTTAGCCAATTCTTCTCATAACGTGTGCTGTATAATGCATTAAAACACATAATTATAGCCTTCTCCTAGTACAGAGTGCGGCGTACCCCTCTACTTGGCAACAG
This sequence comes from Ambystoma mexicanum, assembly GCF_040938575.1. Lineage (NCBI taxonomy): Eukaryota > Metazoa > Chordata > Amphibia > Caudata > Ambystomatidae > Ambystoma > Ambystoma mexicanum. Next base: position 404,240,975 of record NC_090924.1, read on the forward strand.
TTGAAAGCAATAGACTTTGCTTGAAGAAACCTGTCACAGCAAGTGACTTTTACGGTACTGCAAAAGCGGTATTCTTTGCCCAGCGCTACCACTAAATAGCTACCGACCACGGTCCGGTACATGGGATCCCTTTGCTGGGTGGCGGTGCATTAACCAGTTCACATGTAGTGAATTCGGGGGGGGGGGGGGATTTCTTGCCGCCTGGCGTCTCTGGTCCAGTCTCAGAGTGAGTCATATTCGCCATGTGGTCCCCTCGTCTGGAAGGCCCGGATAGGATGAGTCACGTGTGTCAGGGGCTCATGAAAGACTAGACGTCGTTAGGTGACTTATTTCATTTGAGGGAGTAACCTGGATATTATTGGACTCGATAAGCTGTTCCGCGTCAAGGTACCTTATGATTCATCAACGTGCCCATAGCGTGTGCATCTAAACAAGTGATTGGTGGAAGCTGGAGGGCAAAGGTACAACTTCGAGAACAATCGTGCGCGAGGGAAGAACCCCGTGGACCCCACAGAAAAGAGCTCGGAGATCGGATTTGTATTGATCCCCTCGTGTTCTGTTTAGAGTCTCCCTCCCTGCACTCTCCGCGTGTCGTGCCCCCGGGCCCCGTGGGGTTGCAGGACACAGCTGCGCCACGCCAGGCAACACATGGCCGTAGACCTGAGGTGCAGCTGGGGAGGGAGGGTGTGTTTGGTCACCGGGGATTAGCTGCCCCTCCAGGCCCAGGATTCCTAAATGACCTGATGCACGCTCGATCTGCGGGGTCTGGGGGCATTTCGTTATCTGCGCGCTCCTCACCCGACAAGTCCTCCCGGAGCACACACGCCCCATTGTGCGCGGCCACATTCCATGCCCCCCAGGGGCGGCCATTAGCCTGGCAGATGTCAGGCACAAGGCGCTGCCCTGCAGGTATGCAGAGGAGGTGGCTAATAAGCCTAATTACACAATTGCCCATTGTGCTGCCAAGACAAAGGGCTGTGTGTGCTGTTCTCTGTGGCGGCTCCCCTATCCCTGCTCCATCTGCCCCGCCGTCACTCCCACCTCTTTACCTCTTTGCAACCCTTCCAAACCTTTCTCCTATGTCCTGTCACTCTTCGTCCTCTCTCCATATCTAACTCTCTTTGGATGATTCTCTCGTCCGAGAGTCAGTACTTCTTTCTTTCTTTCTTTCTTTCTTTCTTTCTTTCTTTCTTTCTTTCTTTCTTTCTTTCTTTCTTTCTTTCTTTCTTTCTTTCTTTCTTTCTTTCTTTCTTTCTTTCTTTCTCTCTTTCTCTCTCTTTCTCTCTTTCTTTCTTTCCTTCTTTCTTTCTTCTGTAGCAATCTGTTTCTTTCTACCCATCTCCCAGTTACTTGTTTGTATGCCCTGCCATTGAATATGTGTTCTCTTTCTATCACCGTTTCCCCCTCTAATTCGATCACGCGTTTCTTTCTTAAGACCCTTAGCTCTCACTGAATTATGTAGCATTTCTCTCTGTTTTCTCTCTCTTTCTCCCTTGGTGGTTCTTTCATTTTGCCCCTGCTCCTCTATTTCTGCTGTCTCCATCCCTTTGCGTTGGTGTCCGCATCGCCCCCCCTCTCTCTCTCTCTCTCTCCTCTCTGTCTCTCTCTCTCTGTCTCCTCTCTCTCTCTGTCTCCTCTCTCTCTCTCTCTCTCTCTGTCTCCTCTCTCTCTCCCTCTCTTTCTCCCCTCTCTCTCTCTCTTTCTCTCTCTCTCTCTCTGTCTCTCTCTCTCTCTCTCTCTCTCTCTATCTCTATCTCTTTCTCCTCTCTCTCTCTCTGTCTCCTCTCTCTCTCTCTCTATCTCTTTCTCCTCTCTCTCTCTCTGTCTCCTCTCTCTCTCTCTCTCTCTCTCTCCCTTTCCCTGTCTCCTCTCTCTCTCCCTCTCTTTCTCCTCTCTCTCTCTCTCTTTCTCTCTCTCTCTCTCTCTGTCTCCTCTCCCTCTCCCTCTCTTTCTCCTCTCTCTCTCTCTCTTTCTCTCTCTCTCTCTCTCTCTGTCTCCTCTCCCTCTCCCTCTCTTTCTCCTCTCTCTCTCTCTCTCTCCTCTCTCTCTCTCTCTTTCTCTCTCTCTCTCTCTCTCTCTCTCTCTCTTTCTCTCCTCTCTCTCTCTCTCTCTCTCTCTCTCTCTCTCTCTCTCTCTCTTTCTCTCCTCTCTCTCTCTCTCTCTCTCTCTCCCTCCTCTCTCTCTCTCTCTCTCTCTCTCTCTCTTGTCTCTCTGTGTGTGCACATGCATGCCTGTCAACTCTCTAAACGCTTTATTGAATGACTATGGCTTTCATGCCCTGCCAGGAGGGTGGACAATGCCTATACTGGTCTGCCAGTCCGAGCTAAGGCTTGGGCTGTGTTAAATGCCATGTCCGCCCGACTGGCATAGCCCTCTGTTGACATCCCGCAATGAAAAAAAAAGGAAACAACAAAGCGCCAGCCCGGGAAAGGTCCTCTGATGGCTGGGACAGCGGGCGGGGATGGTGTATTATTGCCCGCTATAGCAGCCACCTGAGTGGCTGAGCGACCTCTCCCCCCACCCCCATGCGAATACACCTTCACAGGTATTGCCTTGATCTCCGGCCACCGGAGGGGAGGAGGAAGCAGTTCTGCGCACAAATAGAGGAGCAACTCAACAAGGCCCATGTTTACATTTTAACCCTCCCCTTGCATATGCTCCCGGCACACCAAAGAATTCTGTGCGCCCCCCACGCCCTTTCCAGCACTGGGAGCCCTGGGTGGGGGTGCACACATATGACTTCACAATACCGGCAGCAAATCCCGTCCCCACAAGGATCATTCCCCAGGTTCCCCAACAATGCCGCTGAATAGTGGGTTTTGGGGGACTGATGGTGTGAAAGGCCAGAATGAAATGTCTGGTTTTGCCCATCAGAGTTTGCATTGTGTGTTCATCGGACAATTTTGTGCAATCAATGAATCGCTTGGTGGACCTCAACTAGTAAATACGAGCTGTTTCCTAACACTTTGAGTGGTAACTGTTTGGGGGTTGTGTGTGGACGAGTCCCCTGGCCCGAGAGAGCTTTGCAGGCTTGGGTGACCCTAAATTTGGGGGATTAGTAGGCCTTCCAATGCCTGCTGGAGCTGAGGGCACCCAGCAGCATTGACATGCTGGCTTGCACCTAACTCGGTGGACATACATGCCTTTTGGAGCTGGTTGCAGTGGGAAGTCAGCAGGAGTAGAGGGAGGTGAACAAGGCAGATGTTGATGCAATGTTGATGCGCACAGATTGGAAGAAAACTGGCTCTGTATGCGGGTGAGCTTCTACCTATTTTTGGGGTCACAGTGTCCTCTGATACCTGGCCTGGACAAACCCTGCCGTGGGAATATTTGGTGTATGGTGCACGTTTGTGTGGTGATCCAGTCCAGTTCATGCATGCAAGCATGTCATGTGCTTTGAGATTGTGGTCAAGTGTGTATGGCATGGAGTGTTTCAGTATTATGTTGGTATGTAAGGATGTGGTGTCTGTTATGAGAGGAGGCTAGAAGGTTTAGTTGGAAGTTAGTATAGGCATTGGGTGGGGCAATGCCAAGGGGTACTGCCACATAAGCCTTCCGCCTCACTTCTCCACCAGTACGTAATAAATGTCAGTAAGACAATTTAAGATTGGTGTTGCCATTACACTGCATGCAGAATAGCAAAAGTAATCCATACAATATAGTAGACTATGATTTACTGGCACAGGTCAGAATGGTAATGTGGTGGTTGTGGTGAGTGTGTGGTGCGGGATTGACAATGCCAACTCATAGTGAATCGTGTTTGTGTGTGCAGCCACATTATAGAGCCACCACATATAAGACTGGGAGACACAGTGCATGGGATATCTTTGATGTGGTTGTGTGCAGTCAGCAGGGACTCCCAGGCCACCTGACTACACATTTCGGGTCCTGAATATTCACCTTGGATTTGCATGATTTGACCTAATGTGACCTTGCACAAAATTGCAGAAGTTAGAGGCAGATGACCCACTACCTCCCTAAGAGTTAATTATGAGCCATGACAACTGCAGTTGTTACTACAAGGCAGGGTAAAACGGTAACAGTTGAGGCACCTGGTAACAAACTTCTCTAGTGTTGTGTAGAGCCATTTACTAACCCCCTCTGCCCCCCATAGTGGAAGGGGTGGCCATAAAATGAACTAAGGGTCTGAAGGAACGACATGGGTGGGCAAGCCCGTGGCGATGGTGTAGAACTCCCTAATGACATGGTTTAGCGGCAAAACCAAAGGGGAAAGCCCAGGATATGCCTTGAGGTGGCCCCAAGGTCAGTGGTAGTTGTAATCACGCACACTCTGCAAATGGGGAAATGTCCTCAATAGTGTGACCCTTCATGGCTGCTCATTGTGTGGCCCTTCAGATGTTTTGAACTTCAACTCCCATGATCCCTAGCCATCATGGTGAAGCATCGTAGGATTTGTAGTCCAAAACATCTGGAGGGCCACATTGCGAGCAACCATGCACGGTCTAACTAGATAGGAACGGGCTGACTGTGGCCCTTTGGAAATCACGCAATATATTGTGGCTGCATACAGTTATTTCAGCTGGCAAGTTCCTGTGAATGTGTGGGAACTACGCCGAGGTATTCATGGTGCCAGCAGCGGTGGCCGGGGCTGGAGGCCTGCATATAGATCTTATTCCAGACTTGGCCTAGTTCACATGGCTGACAGATCCGGTCTTGCTCGGCCGCATAGGTTTGCCTGTCATGGCATCTTCTGCTCTCCTGCCTCTGGTCAGTAAAAGTCCCATGTGCTTGTCCCGACCTGTAAAAAGGATTTTTCTCACGGTAAGCAGATACTCTGCTATGGGGCCGCTTCTGGCCGGAGTCTGTGGCAATTCCAATCCGCCTCGCACGCTATTTCTTTTGCTTGCGCTGTGGAAAACCCATGCTCTTTCTACTGATCTTGCTCACGCTTCACCGACATCGTTCGTTTTTATTCTAGTCTCTTTATATTCTCCGTCCTCTTCTGCGTTCCAATTCTTGCTTCAACTCTACCCCTTCGCCTGTTTGTGTCATTTGCTTTTTTTTCGCGTTTGTACAGCGCTACACGCGAGACCCCTCTCTTTTCCCTTCTGCAGGGTCTCTGTCTCTTTTTGTTCTGCATTCTGTCTCTCTCACGCCCCTCCCTCTTCCCCCCTCCTATCGCTGTCACGCTCTTGCTTCTCGCTCTTCTGGCGGTCTGGCCCAGGCTTTCCTTTGCCCCGCCCTCCCCTTCCTCCCGGCGTGCTGCTGGATGAGCAGACTTCCTGTGGCCCTGTGAAGTTATGCCAAGCTGCACGCCTCCCCGCCCACACTTTCTCTCAGTCGGTAATTCCGGCTGCTTCCAGTCTCAGCCCATAAAATATTAAATGCTCATTACCCGTCTGATGAGCTCCCCACCCTTATAAAGGCAGGGGAGCCGCACCCGGCCTGCCTTTACACACCTGGGCTGAGCCGGTCCTTCTGCATCTTGGCAGAGCTCGGCCGCCTGGCCCTGGGGCGAGGCGCTGTGATATGCAATGATACTGTGGTACCCAAATACTGCCCTAGAGTAACATTGCGATTAACTCGGTTTGAAGTCATAAAATCACAACGGCCCTTCCTGCCCCTAGCCCTAAAACAGTTCTTTTGATTATTGCGCATGCGGAATGGAATGCGCTGTGTCTGTGAAAGCACTTTCTGCTGTACAGTGGTGTTAGAGAAAATGTGCACTGGTGCAAGTAGCACTAGGGTAAACCTTGTCCATGTGCTTTCAATGCATTTTGTTGCAGGTTAATGCTTGCCCTTTTCCTGGTGCTTTGCCCTGGTGCAAAAATACTTTAAAAGAACAAGGACAGTGTTACAGAAGCATAATTACCCTAATGCCAAAAACATACTGCCTGATTCATGGAAAAGTGCGCATTCGTCATGCAATTTCCGCGTGCCGAGAATGCCACTGCGCGAACTGCGCGCAGAATAAAAATGTGCACCCCGCATATGCATGGAATTTACAGCTCAAAGTAACCGTATTTGCAAGTTGCGACCGGAACGCCCCGACACGTCCCCACGCAAAACCTAAACAACCAGAACAGCTACCTCTGTGTGGTCCCCCAGGTGTGAATACACACAACCTTCAAACAGTGCCTGGGGTCCCACGCAAGCAGGCCTGCATCTTGGGGACCCTGCACAGGCTCCCCCGTAACTGTTGCCGGCACCCCGACATACTTAGTAACTCGGGTTAAACTCGGAAATCTGTGTGTGAGCCCCTGTAAACCGTTCCTGCACCCTGCTATACTGCGTACACGCACCCCTAAGTTAGATCGGAACCTCGGTTGCATACATGCACCCCTAAATCTGACATGCAAACCCAGCTTCGCGCTGCGATTCTTTTGCGCAAGTGTCTTTACACCTGCCGTCGGGTGGCGTAGAGATTGATGGATTTGCGTGGCCATTTCTATGCCGAGGGACTGTGCGGGTGGTGCCATGAATACGTGTCGCCTGGCGCAATTGTGGGCGTGCATGGGACTGCCTGTGGGCCGTCATTCACAACGCCCACTTTTCGCATGTTGTTCCCCATTTTCTCTGTGTTCCGCCCCCATTCAAAAACCCTCTGTGCAAGTCCCACCCATGCTCTGCGTGGTGCCTTGCGCAATGCGCTCGACGGCTTGCAGTGATGTGCTGAGCCTGGGCGAACTCCATTCAAGTCCAGCAAAAGTCCCACTCATTTGGTTCCATGAATCGACAAACGTGATTTTGCATGCAGTTTGGCACGCAAGTTCCCCATTTCCCACGCAAATAATTCCATGAATCGGGCACATATTCTACAAATGCATTTGCACATAAAGGGAAATGTATTACACCTAGGGCAAATATTGCACTGGTGCAAAAATGCATATAAAGAACATGATTTGTGTACTAGGGCAATTTTTCCCACAGAGCTATTTGCACTTGCACTGTTGCAGAGTGTCTGTAATTAAACCCGTAGGGCCTCATTTTAAAATGGGAAGTGTGGGAAATGAAGGCGTAAAAGTAAGACGTATTGCTTCGACGTCTCTATTTTTCACTTCAGCCTCTTTAAGCGCTCAAACAAGATGGAGAAGGGGCAAGGAGCACAGTTCACCTCTCTGCTGAGCTTTCATCATCCTCAGTGTGTGAACCCTTCATTTTAACCTACAATGAGATTTTCATGCAAGTGTAAAACAAAAGTTTTCCTATGGAATCCCACTTGAATTAGCACCTGCTAAAGAGCAGGCAGATTCCATACTGATCCATTAGTAAACGCCACCTGCAAAGTGTCATGGGCAGTGTTTACTTATTTGCAAAATGGAGCATAAAACTGAGGAGTAAAGGCAATTTGGCCTTGTTTTACTCTTCAGTTTTGCATTCCTCCTTGCAAATGTTGAAACAAGCCTGCAGAGGGCCCAACAGCATGTACGTGTAAACGTTGGTGGTCCTCTGCATGCAATCTGCATTTGTTTTAAAATGAGCTCCGTACAGTGTAGGAAGCTTGGTCTCCTTGTGGTGTCCTCTTACAAGCAGAGTCTATCCAGGTCACTTTATAAGACAGCAGTTAATTGCAGGTAGGGGACCAGTAACGTTAGTATTCCAGAGCTATTGGCTCCCCTGCAGGACATTTTAAAACTTCACAAGGCGGGGAAAATCTCATGCAGGTGCACAATGAAACACACTGACAAGCTGGAGGAGGAATGCTTGGCAGAGATCTTTCTCCGATCTGTGCCCCTCCTCTGCCTTGTGACTGCTGTAAAAAGGGGTAGAGTGGGAAATGAAGGTTTAAAAACACTCCCCCTAGCCAGTGCGCTTCTATTTCCCACTCCTCCCCATTTAAAAGGAGGCTGCATGAATCTATGTGATCACTGTGCCGCCTGTAAGTGCACCGACGAAAATGTCGACACCAATCAGATAGATCACTTTGCCCGCGACCACCGGCCTGCATTCCCCTCCCCGGCCCACACCCCACTTACTTTTGTGGGGATACTTACGTGGGTCGGAGCTGAAGATGTATGTAGGGTGCGTTTTTTCTTTTCCTTTTTAAACGTTCTTTTTAAACGTTCTTGTCCCCCGCTTAAAATAATGGTAAACAGGGCATCCCCCAGGCCCCCCGCAACCCTGACTCCCGTTACTGTGCCCAAGGAGAGCGGGGGACACCACTGCTCTGCTTGTGTGCAGTAATGAGAGTTGGTAAAAAGAAAGCACCAAAGTTGCCGTAACTGCATAATCGCAGTTATGTGGTGGACATTTTGGTGAATTTCCGGCTGTATGAAAGGCGAGATGGCGAATGCCTTAAAATACACTTTTGTGCAAGTAATTGAATGTTAGGAGACAGCGTTATGTGATGTTCTGTACTTGTGACGTGTTGTCTGATACAGTTTTATTGAATGGGGTGTATGCTTTAGGATACAGTTGCCATCCAATCTTCTGTGTTTCTAAAGTGCTTGAGGACACAGATGTGTTGCTTTTTCTGAGTCTGTTAAGTGCTTTATGAAAGAGTTCCATTGCAGGGTTATGTATTCGCTTTCACATTTCTTTAGGACATTCTTATTCATGTAGATTTTTGAGATAGGTCCTAATGTCACTAGGGGTCACTTTAAAGTGTTATAAGGACAGAACAGAAAAGAATGTGAGAGGGGATGGGTTCGTTTTGGAATTGAAATCAAGGGGTGACAGTGAAAATATGCTGGGCCTGACTGGGAGCCATAGTTAGGGGACTAGTGTCTGTTGACAGAGCTCCCCCCCCATTTCCAATCTCCCCCCCAATCAATCTGCTTTGAATATACAGGGCCTACAAGGGACTCTTCCAGTCATCTCTGGGGCATTTGGTTTTCTTATAGAAGATAAGAGTTAGGCATACTTCCCATGCGTGTGCAACCTCCCAGCGTGTTCCGTACTAGATCGCGTATGTTACTGGAATGTATTCATTCAATTGTAACCTTTTGAGTTAAAGAGTTACCTGGCCGCTGTCCCTCACCTATTCTTCTTCACCTGAGGGAGGACTGTTTGCCCGCACCCTCCCACTTTCTCTATGCTGGGGACGTGGGGGACCATGCTACATTTCTGTCTCAGATATCCATCTGTCTAGCAATCAGCCGCACCTTGGAGGTCCGGCTCCTGATTCCCTGTCTAACCCCCAGCCCCTCAGCCATCAGACTCTGCTCCTGATCCACCACATGCCACTCAGGTTGGCTTCTTTGCCCCCCAAACCCTGAGCCCTCACCTCTATTTCCTATGGCCCCTCCTAAACCGCAACCGGATCCTCTCAGGTCTCCATCGTATGAACCTAATCTTTTCTTCAGAGGTTTTGCTTCTCTGAGCCACGGTCTGCTCTCTGTGACCCAGTCCTGACTCATCACTCATCACTCTAACATCACCATGTCCTGAGCCTTCAGATGATCTCCCTTAAACCATCACCTGTCGCACAGAAATCCCCATCTCTTGGGTCTCCGTCTTTCCTTTTTTTCTGAGCTTCCCTCGCTCCTTATTTATAACTTGTCCCTGCCAAATCTCCAATTACTGAGCCACCAGCAGCCAGCCCTCTGACATTCCCTTATTCTCTTGAGCCACACATGTACCTCTACCTCTGAGACTCTCCTCTCCCTAGCCATCCCTTGTTCCTCTAATCCCTAATTACGTAGCCATCAGTGGCCCCTCCGATTTACCCAGTCTTCTCCTGAGAGAGATGGAGGCTCTTGCTTTGCATCTGTCCCTCAATTTCTAAAAATTATTTTGGGTTGGGTGTATTTGTACATCTCGACAAGAGGGGTGCACAGATGTTGAGATTGTAAGATGAGAAGCACAAGGAGAGTTTCTAGTGTCAGAACAAATGATGACCTGGAATGACCTTCACTCTGTCCCACTGGTCATCCATTAAACCCTGAGGAGACGCAGAACGACCACCAGCATGTGGTGGGAAGGGTCTGCTGTGCCTGGAACCATTCAATCATTAACAGACATGTGAGGGAGAGGGGCTGTAAGGGGAACTCCGAGAGAGGACATTAATTTAGAAGATTAGTACCTGAGCCTGTAAAATGATTACTCACATTGAGATTCACATAGTCAATCCTAAAGGTTCTGCAATGGTTACACCCTGAGGGCAGTGGGGCTATGAAAAACAATCTTAGACGATTCATTTGCCTCTAAGGATGGGAAGGCCTGTGACTGGGAATCTATTTTGAACATGAGGCTGGGCAGGCTGAAATTATGAATCGTTGCGGCTGAGACTCATTTGCGTAACATTACCATTTGAGGTTGAACACATTGGTGCCTGAGAATATGAAATTAAATATTACCCTTGAAATTAGGAAGGCCAATGACAATCTGAAATGATGCATTCCCCAGAAGTTAAAAAGGGGTGAGCCTGAGACTGAAGATTAATCATAGAGTATATCCCTTCCTCTAACAGACGGTATGAAGTGAATTAGAAAATAAGAGGAGATTTTGAGTTTTGGCTCCTAGGGGCAGAACTAGCCAAAAAATCTAGTGGCACAGACAGTATAAGGAAGGCTTGTCACTTTTTATGATATTTGCAGAGAGATCTACACGCTCACAAGTGGCACATTCTCTGTGTTATCACAATTGCCACTTCTTTCTGCAAGAACCAAATGAGGTGGTTTAGACCATCTATTTAAACATATTGACTTACAACAACACCCGCAGTACATGCAGTACATGCTAGCCAATTTTTCCACTGTTCTGCACACACACCCCACACCTCCTTGAACCAAGTTGGCGACTATGTGCAAATGTGGTCACATAACTGCCGGTGATGTCACTTCCTATATTTTGGCCTCCCCCCAGGAAATTCATAAATCGGCTCCCTTGCTTACCCAGTAGAGTACTGGATTACGGGAGGCTTGGTCTCCAATGGGACGCACATCAAGCTCAATATGTAATAATGCATATGGGGAGCCTCGGGGAATCTGTAAAACGTGTTTTCTTCCCTTTCTAGGCTCATTGTATTAACATAGCCCCAGAGGTCTGTGCCATAGAGAGACGCTGGGTTGGCTTGTTTCCGGTATAATTCATTCGCTGGGGAAACAGCACCTCTCCCATGCCTATTGAATAATGTTCTGGTTTCTCCCCCATATTTCCCCAAAGTACTGCAGGCTTTTCTACTTGAGCAGTCCACTTGCCATAGCTTTCACCTGTTCCTCTAAAATCTCCAATCAGTGAACCTTCAGCGGCCCTTCTGACGTTCCCTTCATCTCCGGAGCCACCACATGTACATCTCTTGTCTCTTCTCCTTAGCCATCACCTGCTCTTCTAAAATCTCCAATCAGTGGATCATCAGTGGCCCTTCGGCCTTTCCCTTCATCTCCGGAGCCACCACATGTGCATATCTTGTCTCTTCTCCTTAGCCATCACCTGCTCTTCTAAAATCTCCAATCAGTGGATCATCAGTGGCCCTTCTGACGTTCCCTTCATCTCCGGAGCCACCACATGTACATCTCTTGTCTCTTCTCCTTAGCCATCACCTGCTCTTCTAAAATCTCCAATCAGTGGATCATCAGTGGCCCTTCTGACGTTCCCTTCATCTCCGGAGCCACCACATGTACATCTCTTGTCTCTTCTCCTTAGCCATCACCTGCTCTTCTAAAATCTCCAATTACTGCGCCATCAGCGGCCCCTCTGACTTCCCCTTCTATTTCTGAGCCACCTGAGCCTCACATCTCCTTAGCCATCACCTGTTCCTCTAAAATCTCTAATCACTGAACAATCAGTGGCCTCTCTAACTTTCCCTTCTTCTCCTGAGCCACCACATGTACCTCCGAGACTCTCCTCTCCTTATCCACCTGCTGTTCCTCGAATCTCTAATTACTTAGCCATCAGCGACTCCTCTGACTTCCGCTTTTTCTCCTGAGCCACCTAAGCCTTGCCTCTCCTTAAACATCATCTGTTCCTCCAACATTTCCAATTACTGGGCCATCAGCAAACTCTCTGACTTACCCTTCTTCTCGTGGGCCCGAGTGACCTTCTGAGCTTCTCCTCTCCGTAGCTATCACTTTGCCTCTGAAATCTCCCACTTACTGAGCCATCAGCGGCCATTTTGACTTGCCCTTCTGTGCCACCACTTTGTACTTCTGAACCACCCCTCTCATTAGTCATCGCCTCTAAAATCTCCAACTACAGACTCCATCCACGTCCCCACTGTCTTCTCTCCTCAAGAGGCCGCGCCCGTGTCTCTGGGGTGACCATCTCGCAAGAGATGAAATGCTCTCTTGAGGGCCCTCTGGGGAGCGAGTGGCCAGCCTGGGGCTGTGCGCAGAGGCTCGCGACAGGCGATGGTACCGGCACATGCCGACCTGATACCCTCTTAGAGAGCGGAGACAAAGTCATTCCTGGCCTGGGGGCTGGGGAGTGGGTGGCAGGGTGTGCCCAGGGCTCAACCTGCTGCCGGACCTCAGGTCTGGTGTCAGGGAGGGCGGAGCCGGGATTTCGACTGATAAAGATCGTCACCTGCTCCAGGTAGTGTGCCGTCCTTATCGGCCTTTCAATTGCTCTTAATTGGCGATATGAGGGCCTCCGCAACAGGCGGGGTTCATTCGTTCTAATTGAAAGAGTGAAACGCTGAGCTCGGAAGGGGCGCAGGCCGTTTGGGATTAATATTTCAAAACATTCCGCTTCTGGGGAGCGGTCGCGTGGGCCGCACTGGCACGTGAAATGAGCAAACAGCCTTCTCTCTCTCTCTAGGAGGCGGGTTCCAGCCTCCCTGCCTCTTGGTGACTTTAACAATATGCATATAAGCACAAGCTACACTTTTAACACAATGATAACAAGGAAATAAGCAACCAAACTGCGCAAGAGTTGTCAGCTTCTGATTTGTTGGCATAAGACCTTGCCAGCAAAACCACCTATTTAAGGTTTGTTTCTTGCCAGCGAATATTGCCAGCTTTATTATTTTTACTTTTCGCCCTTTTTCATCTTTTGTCTCGCGGATGCACTGGCCTTGCTATGCAGAGATGGGACATACATAAAGCCCTCGACGCCCTGAGAGCTGCATGCCACAGCTGCACAATGAAGGGGGATTAGGTTGTACATTATGAACTCAGCAGAGGCCTGCCCAGGCAGGCTGAATACCCAGGTGGAAGTCCACAGCACTAGTGCAGTGGCGATATTCCAGCAGGGACGTCTCAGCGGGCTACCCTACAAACAGGCGAGTCCTCTTTCCACCGAGAGGGGGCATTCGCCTGTTCTGAAACCCCCAAATGTCCCTGAGAGTGGCGTACCTTTTCCCTTCACAAGGGAGCAGATTCTCCCTCCATAGATTTCATTGCACAGTATGTTTAACACAAGTAAGTTACCCGGCCAGTTCTGTGAGGTTTTTACTTCCCAGCATCTGTTAAGCTTTCATTATTTTGACACACGCACACACACCACAGTAATGCGAACTCTCACCTCAATGCACCACTTCAACACCATACCGTGGGCCTCATTACTAACATGGCGGTGTATTAAAAAATGTCAGTTAAGCAATTCCTGCCGTTTTTATAGCACCACTATATTAATAGGTTGGAGGTAAGAATGCAGATATACCTAAAGCGCTTGGCAGGTGGAATTTTACCTTCAGAAAAATGGAGGATTTACAGGAAGTGTAATTACAACCCACAGTAAATGCCCCAAACAACAATGGAGTCGTGTGGGACTCTACAATGGGGACTAACACTGTCAACCCACCGCACATAATTGAACTGCCAAAATGAGTGAGGTTAACAGTAAATGAGTTGGGCAATATTTCCTCTGCAAATACTGGTATGATAGTAATGAGGCTCATTGAGGAGAACATAGTGAAGCAATTCCAGTCTCCTGAAGGGGTAGCTCGATCCAAAAAGAAATGGGGCTTCACCCCACAACCCCAGCCAGCTCTGACTCAAACAAAAGGCATAGCATCTGACATCTGTTTACGAAACTCCACTCACAACATCTCACCACATTGACAAGAGCACAACCTATATATTGTGAAGAAACCAGTGGTAGCAGGTACATTTTGTCGAAGGGAATGGAATACATATTTTCCCGGAATTCGTCAGACCGATCACAGCTAGTGAACCTGAATCGTTTCCGTTGACATGCTGTGTTATGCCCCTCAGAGATTATTTTTTAGACAATGGGCTCAAATGGTGAATTTCACAGCACATATTTCTGAAAAAAATGTGCATTAAAAGTATTGTAAGTTCGGTTTAATAAGGATTCTCCGCAGACGGCAGGTAAGTTATATGCAACTGCTTATTTTATTTATGTATTTGTGATAATATACTTTTAGCCACAAGGCTTTGTATATACATATAACAACACAAAATGTTAAAAACAAATAACAATTAAAAAATTAGCTAAATATTCCCCTAAAACCTGTCAAACGGCTACTCAGTACTATAATACACATATTTTATAACAAACATCTTTACATTTCAGCAATCTTCATATAAAATACTGTTATATGATATATAAAATGTATATCATCACCCATCATACATTTCTGCCAGATTTCATCAATCATTACAACATGTGTCTGATTATTATATCTTTTGAAGTATTGTGTTTGTAAATTGGATAAGCTATCACATTCCATTATCAGATGGCGCAATGACTCTATCATCTCACCGCCACACCCTCTACACAGCCTATCTTCATAACTCATACCAGACCTAGCTCCTGTAGTCTCTGGTAACTGTTTATTATTTTCTTTTATGTTGCAGTTGTTGAAGCAGCTAAAACCTTCCTCCTTCCTCGACCAGCTCCCTCTCATCACTGCCTTTTGTTTTGGAATGGAATAATTAATTATTCATTCACACCGTTCTTAGTATCAATGAGATCACAACATATCTTCCCCCTTTACACTTACTATCCAAAACCTGCACATTTCGCAACCCTGTTCAAGTTCCACCATCGTCCATCTTGTGTCAAGACACTTCTACTGGTGACTTTATCCACCCGAATAAATGCCCAATATTTGGAGTCACATTTACGCATTGAATGTGGCAATCTTACCGGAACCACATCACCTACTTGAACACCAATTTATCCTACAAGCTTTTTCCTTTCATCCTCCTCTTATTGCTGATCACATTTTCCTCATCCCCAAGTGTTCTCGTTACTCTCCATCCACCAACCAACATGGACATCTAGCGTCTCTATGCGGCCTACCCCTCATCAATTCAAAAGGTCATTTACCACCGGACGAGTGTATCTTTACTCTGTACACATGCAGCACTCTACAAACCTCCTACTCCAACCTCAACATTCTACTTAAATGTATTGTGTCTTTGTTCACTTAGTAGGAACGTTCTACCAATAAATTTGCATGTTGGTGGTATACTGGTGTGGTTATATGTCTAATTCAATTTTCTCTTACAAACCTAGTCATTTTCTCACACAAATTGCATTTTATTACCTGTGACAATCTCATGAGGTACTCCTTCTCTGCTAAAAATACTTTCCAAAAACTTTAACACTACATTTGGCATGATTTCCCTGGTAAACTGAACCTCAGGTCAATGGCTGTAATGGTCTATTAATACTAACGTGTATTTCTTTTCAGTCCTGGTGTTGGGTAACGGCCCTATAACATCCATAGCAATTCTACTCCATGTTTCAGTCTGTACCTCTGACGGTACCAACGGTGATGTTCTTGTGACCAAAATGTTATCACTTATTTTGCATTGTACACACTCTCTGATATATCAAACACACAACGCTAACGAAGAGACTGGAACACACCTACCACCATTTACATCAAACACTACATGACTCCCCCAATTAAACTCATTCAAACCCCTGGACTGACAGCCTACAACTAAACAGATGACACTCAAATCATCTTCAAGATAACCTCCAACCAAGACCCTGACAACACCCTCAACAAATGCCTCACTGCATAAACACCTAGTCGCTACCTTGGAATGCCAGAACGCCTCACAAAAAACTACAACACAACCAACATACTGCAGAAGATCACGCAACAACCTCCAAATAGAAACAAGACACTACGAGAAAAGGAAATTCGGAGGAACCGCCTTCTCCTATCTAATAGCCAAACTAAGGAACTCGATATCGAAGGAGACAAAAATGATGGATGTCCACCTGAAATTCAGGAAATGGGTATTCAACTCACTGAAACAAGCATAGACGTGCACCTCTACAAACCTCTACAAACCATACACCTAGATCAAAGCAAACAAGGCACAATACAGAACAACAAACTGACAATATAACATCACCAGAAATCAACTAACCACCCCCACTTCTCTTTTCCACATCTTCACACGCCCCCCATGTACTACAAATGCCCAGACAGCTAGTGAAACCACCCACCAAAAATACGCAAACCACACACCACTCTTTCATCATGCTACAAATCCAACCACCTGCAGTGGACACCACCTATCCAGACACAACAAGCCCAGTGCACAAAGCAAAGCACCCCTAGAAAGCTCACACGCACAGATGCCAGTATCTCCTGGTTCTGCATTCATCAATAGATGAGTACAACCTCTATCGTATCCCTCTCTCCCTCACTATCTAACCATAGTCACTTTTCTCACAGACCCATATGAGTACGTGGAGACCATGGAAATGGCAGCGGTGCATCGTAAAAATCAACATAACAACATTTATATCTATTTCTTTGTCTTTGCCTGGCCACCAGAAATGTTCTCTGACCAGTCCTTTCGTGCCCATCATGCCAGAATGACCAACATGTGTGTTAGAGAGAATTTTAATTTCTGTGCCAATTCGCTTTAACTTTAGCGACCCCCAATTCTTTTGCTGGACTCAGGGCTTTTTCATTTTTACTCCTGAGTGAGGGGGACTTTATCCCATCACTCCCTCGTGTGTTTTTTGTAACTAGGATTGTATGTTTCGTACTGTGAAATGGAGTCTGGTAAACTCCATAAGCATCTGCGTTTTGCATTGTGACAAATAACACCTTTTCTGCAGTGCCACTGAGAAGTCTCTTGAACTTCTCTTAATGTTTAACTACATTTTCTTGAGTGAACTACTGTTCCCAAAAATAATAAGATTACTTTTGTCTTACTTACCTTTTCTTTTGTGGGTCCAGCACACACCACCCTATGTGGAATGATGGTGGGTTACAAAGTAACTCCTTTATCCCACATCTCATGTAACATTCTGTTACACTAACTAACTTGAATGGCTGGTGGCAGTGTTTTTTTATACTACCTTTGTGCTATGTATCTGCAGGCTGATTTCTCAGCTGCAGTACAGCACCCAAGGGTGACCATTTTCCCAAAATGGCATCTGTCTTCTTTTTTTGCAATTTCTTGTCAGTTAGTTACTTCTGGGCTTTTACTCTGTGGTTTGAATTGGGGTTGAGTCATTTGTGCATTTTGCCTTTGGCGGGCTTCAGCCCTAAAGCCCACCCAGGCACCAGTGTGTCTGGAAAGGCAGGAAGTGAGGGAGGGTCCTGAAATGTTACTGTCCTTTGTCTATAGGTGTGCCTGAGCGAAACCAGGTCTGATTTGCTGGCTGGCTGTCCAAGAGGACAGCCACCCTGCTGGGTGATTGACAGCCTAGGGCTGGGAATGAATGGGAACTTGCTTAAAAGGCAAGGTTTTTGGGACTAGACATAGAGTCAACCACTGAAGGACAACATTCGATGAAGAAGATGTGAAGAGACACAAGCAGCACCTTCCTGGATTACTAAGTGCCAGGTGAAGCCCTGCAGCTGTGCTGCCCCCCTTTTCATTTCAACTGGGAAGACTCGCAAGTAATGACTTCCCCCCCTTGGGCTAGTGGGACCAACTAGCCTTGAGGCAACCTTCAATTTAGCGCAACCCCCAACTTGCTGTGACTTTCCACGGCTGCAGAATCCCAATGCCCAGAGACTCCTGACTATCATTGAGTGTATTGTTTTCGGAAGTGTGAATCCATCCAAAAATTTGTAAGCATCCAGAGGACCCTACAGAAGTAGGAAATCCTTCACCCAGAGTCCCCTCAACAGAGTCCAGGACTAAGGGATCAAGTAACTTCAAAACAGAGAGCTGTTCATTTTTCTTTGGCTCTCAGAAAAAGGCACCAAAATCACAAAACTGCACTGAATCAAGGAGAATCCATTGCTGCCGAGACCCTCTGTCGATTGCTGCTGCAGAAGCCCACCAGACATCCTCCCTTTCATCACCATGACCAAGGACCAGGAACAAGCGTCTGCTACACTGCAACAGGAAGGCATCCAGCTGGGCCCAATTCTTCAATTCTCAGGTACTGTGAGGCTTGGGGTATATCTACCTTTTGCCAATTGTGGTTCTTCCTAGCTTGGGGGAGCACTATTGTAAACCCTTTTGAGTTGACTTCAACTCACCTGCTCTGGCCTCCCGGCTTGTGCGTCTTCAAGGTGGCTCCTCTTGAACTACTGACTATTTTAAAGCATCAGAAGAGAACATCAGAACTTCGAACTGGTCCATTGACTTTGGCTGTTCTGGCTCCCTAAAGAACCACATCTGAACCTTTTGGCTTTCGCTGCGTTTGTTCCCTTACAGGCTTTAATTGTTGAACACTATTATTGCTGGGATAAAAGACTGCCTACATCCCTCTGGGAGAATCTAACTGTTTATTTACTTACAAACTATGTTCTGATCTGACTTAAACTTTTCCCTCCTTAAAACTCAATATTGTAATGGTGATCACAAATAAGTGTTATTACTGACCTTCAAATGACATCACCCAATATGCTGGAATATGTATAACATAAGAACATTTTCCTCCACTACTTTATTGCTCTTGTTGACTGAATGCTAACTTTGAGATTAATGTTACTATTAGTTTCTGATTTTTAAAGATTGTCTAATCATCCTTTTGGATATATAAATACACATTTATACTACAACTTTAAGTGTGTAAGTGTTGTAGAGCTCTACAGCTCACATTACCCCTCTTAAGATAAGCTTGACTGCTCAGTCACTCTACCAACTTGTGTAGTAAAGGCCTATATTAAATGGTGGGTTACCTAATACCAAGAGATAAGTCTTGTAAAGTCCCATACCAATTGGACTCTACAAATTCTTTACTAACAATGTGCATTAGCGATTATTTGTACCTTAATGTCTTTGGGTGGTAGCACTTTCTCACCCCTTCTTAGTATTTCCCCCTGCATTGATAACTCCTCTCCCACTATACCAACAGGTTTTAGTTCTCCAGGTTGATTCTTAGGCAGCGGCCAACCTTCCGCGACATATCGACATCGACTTACTTCGCAAATTATTGCATCATCATTTTGTGCACTCTACCATCTCTCTTTGGATATAGCACATCCAGCCCACACACATATTTCATTCACTGACATTGCTTCATCATCCATCACATCAGTATTGTCATTTTGTTTCTCTAATACAGGTATTCTCCATAAACAGTCAACCACATTGTTATATGGTACTTCCCTGAATTCTATTTTATAGTTATAGTCTACTAATCTTAACACTACTCCAAGTAACTTAGTTGATACATTTCCCCCCTCCCCAACTCTCAATATCCTGAGTAGGGGCTTATGATCAGTCCTCACAATTAATGGTGCTACCCTATCTGAATTGCCTGTAAGCCAAAGCCTACCTCTCTATCAATGTACAGGCTTGTTCAGTTTGTGATAGAGTCCTTGATGTAAAACATATTGTGACGGCACCCAATTTCTAATCTTCTGTGAGTACAGCTCCTAGTCCTTTGTTACTGGTATCAACAGTAATTATTGTTTTCTTCTTGGTATCAAATGTTTTAAGTGTGGGTGCACTAAAAACATACACTCCTTCACCCTCTCAAATGCAATTTGTTTCCTTATCTTCCATTCAAATTGTACTCCTTTCCTTAGTTGGTCTCTGAGTGGCTCAACAATTTCAAATAAATCCTTCATGAACTTAATATAAAATGTGAACATGCACAGAAATTACAAAAGATCAGTTTTATCCTTGGGTTCTGGCACCTTAATAAGGATTTTTACTAATGACTCCTTTGGACTGATCCCTTCTTTTGATAATTCATGTCCGAATTATTCTACTTCCTTCTGGTATAATGTACGTTTTTGCATCTTAACCATTATACCACAGTTCTTAATTAATAATTTCCTCCCACACTTCCCTCAATTTCTTTGTATGTTCCTCTTCATTCTTACTGTATATCAGTATGTAATCCTGGAATGAAATGACATCTGGTGTGTCTTAGCTTCCCTATTAACTTTTTTAATACTGAAGCTGCGCAGGCCAGTTTGAAAGGCATCCTATTGAAATGGAACAATCTGCATGGTGTGATGAGTGTTGTTAATTGCTTACTCTCCTCCATCAGTTCAATTTGATGATAGTTCTATAGTTGAGAAAATTGTTGTATCCTGTACGCTGTTGATCATTTCAGGTATGTTAGGTAGTGGGTGAGTTTCCACCACAATATTATTGTTACGTCTTCTCAAGTCCACACACAGCCGCATTGTTTTCTCTGGTTTAATAACAAGAACAATGGGTGGCATCCACTCTACACCTTCTGCCTCCTCCACTATAACTTGCCTGATCATGTCTTTCAATAGCACTTGCATAGACCCCATCAGTCGTACATGCCTTTTCAGACTCTTCCCTTGAATGGCTGTGCTCCCTCCTTTAGTCTGATGCAATGTTGATATCCTCTCACTGTCCCTAACCTTTCTGAAAATTCTTCTGGAAATCGTGATATGATGTCTTGCCTGCTCTGTGGTTTCAGTTCTACCCCAAACTCACCCTGATGCCTCCAACGTAGTATGGGATGACCCTTGCCAACCACACTTACCTTGCCAACTATTTCTTTATCTTTGAACTTGAGCTTTCAACCGAACCAGCCTAGTATAATGATTTGATGTCCAGATTTTGCACGTGGTACTTTCTTTTCAGTTTCCCTTTACACATACTTTGTGGTATTATTGTGTGTAGTGAATGCAAATCTGCCATTGAATTCAATCCCAGTCCTGCAATTTCAACTGTACAAGTGGGTCTCATAATATTTGCAAATTCAGTGGAGTCCTCATCAGGATCCCATATCATCAGCACACTGCTCCTGTGTCCAGATTCACATCTTCTCCAGGGCACATCTTCCTGAAAAGTTTCTGAAAACCTCTTTGCCTATCTTTGCTGCTTCCTTTCGTTTGCAGAGGGATTTCTGAAGTTCCTATTCCTGCAAGCCCTTGCTGTGTGTCCCATCCTTCCACATATGTTGCATATCTTTATGCGCACTGGGCATGCTTTTGACATCACAATGTGGTCTGCAGCTCCACATCTATAAAGCATAATGCTCAAGTATCCTTTGTTTGATACCTTGTTTGTGGTATTGCATGCTTTGTCTCTTCTACCATCGATTGTGTATATCTGTTCATGGTATGTCAGTTTCTCCATAGCAATTTTCTTTCACACCTCAGATGATCTCTCTTTACTCTTCGCTATGTGAATGACTTCATCTAAGGACGGCTCATATTCTTTCCCTAATCTGGTCATTGGTTATATGTATTTGTATTTGTATTTATTTTGTTTATATAGCGCTTTACTCCAAAACGCTGCACATTTTAACAACTTGATACATATAACATTATAATAGTAGAAGCAAATTACAATTATGAATCACTCCATATGCACCATCAGCTGATCCCTTAAGACTTCGTTCAGGAATTTGCTGAAGTTACATTGTGTGGCAATGCCTCTGAGAGCAGCCAATAACTCATCAATTGATTCTTCTGGGAGTTGATCCCTAGTGTAAAATGTATGTCTCTCTAATATAACATTGTCCATTTTTTGTACTGTTTTTCCATTTTGGCCACCAGCTCTTCATAAACATTTAAACCATGCCCACCAAGTGCTTGTAATGCTGGAGGAAGAGTTTTGCATACCTCTTGACTCTCTGAACCTAGATTATGCATGAATATTGCCTTGTATTGCTTGCTGAAAGTCTATTTACATCAATGGCTTCCAAATATATATCAAATTCAGCATTCCATCTACACCCTGGTATTGGGGGATGACCCAGGTTTTGGAGAAATGTGGGTGGTGGGTCCAGATTTAGCTTGGTGTTGTGTTTTCCTCACTCCTTAATACTCCTCACTGTGGTTATTGGTGGTTTAATGTTTTTTTTTGTCTGTTTTACTTTTCTTTGTTTTGTAAATGCATCTTGTCAACACAGTTTTACAGTCCTAATTTTCTTTTTCGTTGTTTTATATTGCATATGAAAGCTATACCGGGTCAATTCCAGATATACCATGTTGCTGTTTGCAAGTCTTGTATGCATTCTCAAGCAGCATCCGTTTTGACTTTGAAGCAACACAGAGATATTGGAAGCAGGCTCTGTTGGTCGCGTAGCTTTGGACACTACTCCGTTCCATATTTGAATGTTTTTTCCTTAATGTCAGTGCCGTATCCGTGCTGGCTTGTGTGTGTATATAGCAGCCGTTACATCAAAAATAAACACAGTGGCACACTGCTACCATCAGGCAATAGGAATATAAACTGCATTATGTTCATTGTGTAGTTAATGGTAGCACTTGCCTGTGCAGGTTTGAAGGTTCTGTGGAAGACCCAAA
The DNA here is from genome assembly GCF_040938575.1 of Ambystoma mexicanum. Taxonomy (NCBI): domain Eukaryota; kingdom Metazoa; phylum Chordata; class Amphibia; order Caudata; family Ambystomatidae; genus Ambystoma; species Ambystoma mexicanum. The sequence goes on from NC_090924.1 coordinate 404,263,470, forward strand.
GGCTGATTTGAAGTCCAGGACATAGCCGGGCCGGTGGATCGGCAGTCCAGGGCCTAGCTGCCAGAGTCAGGTCAAGCTCAGTGCCACTTATTTTAAGTTTGGCTTAATAAGGATTTTCCGCTGACAACAGTTAAGTTACAGGCAACAGTTTATTTTCTTTTGTGCTACAATTGTAGGCACAGTTACCATCCTCGGTCTTCAGTGACCAGCTTTAGTTCTGGAATGGAATAAATACATCATTCTATTCCGTACTTAGTAACAATGTGATCACAACATAAAGCTATACAATTTACAAATGATTCTATAGGGAACTCCAATAGAGGCCAAATAGCCAACAACAGTACATGGGAGCATTTTCCAACACAGGTAACATTTTCCAACACAGTTTAATGTTGCTGTGTCTCTAAATAGAATACAAACAAAGTCCTATAAAACATATGTTTATGCTGCCATTTCCCCCAGAAAGTTGTTATTGGAACTGTAAAAACACATTTTAATGCCGCCTATGCACCTTACATGGCAGCATTGTTACTGTAAAATATATTTTCATGCTGCCTCTGTCCAATATAGGCCATTATTGCCACTGTAAACTATGTCCATGCTAGCGGTGCCCCATATATTCCAGTAGCTTGAATTTATGTATTAATTTATTTATGTATTCATACAATGCTCTTTTGATCCAAAAGAATGTACAATATATAAGAAATCATAATTGACGGGAAGATGTGAGCTTTTTACAATGGGATGAGGTTGAGTGATATTCTGACCATTTTTGGTGGGGAGTAAATGGAACAGTCACCGGGGACAATACATGGGTGGGCATACATACATTCAGGACAACCAACATAAGATGTTTTTAAGTGCAGATAGGCGGTACGACCGGCTGCAAAACACACATATTCATGCTGGGTGTGCCCGAAACATGCAAGCATGCTACTATAAAATGTTGTTTCACACTGTCTGTGTCCAATATATGCAAATTACAAGCGGGGTCCTGGGAATCCCTCTGCCAGACATTAGTCCTGGTTATGAGAGACTTACCCAGAATCTTTAGCTCACTATCTTTCACAGAGGAAAAATATCCAAAACAAATCAGTGTTTGTCCTGCCCTGGGGCAGTCCAGCACCGAAATGCTAGGCAATTCTCATCTGAACAAGAGTACCAACAGCAACCCCAGACACATGTTTCAGTCTGGTTGGACCTCATCAGTAGGGTGGAGCATGCCTCTCTAAGAATAGTGAGCAAGGGGTCTACTTCTGGATTCCCCTAGTAACTTAGGGCGAGACCCAAAGTTACTTAAATATGCACATTAACAAGGGGGGTCCTGAGAGTCCCTCTGCCAGACATTAGTCCTATTTACGAGAGACTTACCCAGAATCTTTAGCTCACTATCTTTCACAGAGGAGAAATATCCAAAACATATCAGTCTTTGTCCTGCCCTGGGACAGTACAGCACCAAAATGCTAGGCAATTCTCCTCTGAACAGGAGTACCAACAGCAACCCCAGACACATGTTTCAGTCTGGTTGGACCTCATCAGTAGGGTAGAGCTGTGCCTCTCTAAGAATAGTGAGCAAGGGGTCCACGTCTGGATTCCCCAAGTAACTTAGGGTGAGACCCAAAGTTACTTAAATATGGAAATTAACAACGGGGGTCCTGGGAGTCCCTCTGCCAGACATTAGTCTTGGTACCGAAACACATGTCTGTGGTTGCTGTTGGTACTCTTGTTCAGAGGAGCATTGCCTGGCATTTCGGTGCTGGACTGCCCCAGGGCAGGACAAAGACTGATATGTTTTTGAAATTTCTCCTCTGTGAAAGATAGTGAGCTAACGAATCTGGGTAAAATCCCAATATGGTGGATATGTCCAATAGATGCCAGTTTGGCTACTGTTAAATGTTATCATGAAGGTGGTGCCCATTATATGGCAGCAACATGCCTCTCTAAAACACATTATGCTGCTTGTTCCCAACATACGCCGACATTTCCACTTTGAAAATGTTTTCATGCAGGCTGTTCCCAATATATGCCAGCAGTGTTAAATGTAAACAATCTTATGATGATTGTTCCCAAATTATGTCAGAATTACCCTGTAATCACATTATGTCATGCAGCCAGTACCAAATGTATACCAATGTTGCACTTTAAACAAGTTATTAGGCAGCCAGTGCCCACTACATGACACTATTGCCCGGTAACCACATGATTACCTTATGCCAGCATTTCCATTGTAAAACACAATTTCATGATTTCCACGTTTGCCCCTCACACACATACTCATATACATGAATACATACATTTGTGTATACATAACAAAAACATACATTTACATACACTTACACACACAACCAGGTTTCATTTTTTTTACATGAACTTTTTTCACCTAGTCCCTCACCTCCTCTCTGGCTCAGGATCATTTTATCCTTCCCCCAATGCTGAAACATGGAAGGACGTTGATTGACATTTGCCTTCCTGAGTCCTACCTCTGCACAGTGTGGCGACAAGAAATGAAGAGACTGACCAAGTTGTGCCATAGCGGTTGCTGTAGACTTTTATTAAATAAAAAACAAAACTGTTGGTATCTAGACTTTACATCGATATCAAATTCATCTAAGACTTTTCCATCAAATTTTATTCAATGAAAATATTTTCCATCGAAATGCATTTTCATTGAATAAAATTCGATGGATATTCGATGTATTTTTTAAATAAAAAATGAGTGTTAGGGTAAAGGTTAAGGCAAGGGTAAGGGTTAGGGCAAGGGTTAGGTTTAGTGTAAGGGGTAGGGCAAGGGTTAGAATAAGGGTAAGGGGTAGGGCAAGGGTTAGGGTTAGGGCAAGGGTTAGGGTAAGGGGTAGGGCAAGGGTTAGATTTAGGGTAAGGGGTAGGGCAAAGGTTAGAATTAGGGTTACGGTTACTGTAAGGGGTAGTGTAAGGGTTAGAATTAGGGTAAGGGGTAGGGCAAGGGTTAAGGTTACAGTAAGGGGTAGGGCAAGGGTTAGGGTTATAATTAGGGTTAGGGTAAGGGGTAGGGCAAGGGTTAGAATTAGGCTTAGGGGTAGAGTTGGGTTAGGGTTAGGGCAGCAGTGTCTTGGGAATTTGGGGTGGGGGGCAACCCCCCCCAAAAAAAACAATTAAACATTACATGAAGCTGGCCAGTGCCAAAATCCTTTGAAGATTTCAGCACTGGACAGCTCCATGTAACGTTTTAACGTTACAAAAAAATGCATCCAAATGCTATTTTTTACATTTAAAAGTCTATATCCATCGAAACTTGTCCATTTCTATATTCGTTGGACAGGTTTTGATGAAAATGCACTTTTACATATTAAAGATAGCATTTTGATGGATTAGCATTCGATGCATTTCCATCGATGGATTTGCATTTCGATGCATATCCACTGATGGAAAGACCATAAACCAAAACTGTCTATCCCTAACTCTAAGGGGATTTCCCTTCCTAAACTAAAGAAACTCAGGTGCTAATCAGGAAGTCTGTGTGAGTCAAAAACAAAAAGGCACCACCCGGTCACAAAGGCTCCTTCTCCATCCCTGTCACTACAACAAAATACCACAAAGTCAAAGCTACTGTTTGTAATCCAGTGGAATGACTCCCTTCTCCTGGATGCAAAACGTTCAAAAGCCTCTCATGTTGTTCACAGCAAAGTTCCATAGAAGTTCTGGGTTCTCTGTAACCCAACAGAAAATGTAATAATCACGTAAAGTTCTCATGGGGCTAGGAGAACCACTCTCTTCTCCTAGCTGGTTCCCCAATCTCTTTCACACTTCTTAATGAGGTTTGTAGTTTCTATATGGACGTTTTCACAATCTCTGGGTTTTGTACATCTCTTGGTCTGCCCACTGGGATGATGAAGCCATTCCGGAAGTCCCTCTCAACTCTCCAGCACCGCCCTTTGGGGAACTGCACTGCAAATTGTAGAACAAAACTGGTTTATTCTTTTCTCTATTTCTTTAGGGCTTCACAGTTTCAAAGGATTCTTGATTCTCCTGGTTATTTCAAGCAAAAAGAAAATTACAACAGCAATGATTTTTGTAATCTTGAAGAAGGCTAAGTTAAGGTCATAAGCTGTAAAGATGTGACTCTTGACAGGATCTGGTGTTGATCAATCAGCAGTATGCAACAGACTGATAACAGAAGATGAATGTGGTTTGGCTCGATGGGCCAGCCCTAGATCATTCTGGGGTGTGCTCAAGAGGAGACCTCTGCGTATCTATGAACGATTGCCCTCCTGAGAACTCTGCTCTTGTCGATGAATTTCACGAAGACCTGTTGATGGGTTTCGGTTCTTCGGATTGTACTTGCACAGGTAACCCCTTGAATAAGTTTCAAGGGAAATCTGGTTTCCCAGAGCCGTTCCGACAGACTTTAATCCCAATGGCCAAGGTGAGGGTTAGCTTGGTTAATTTACTGTGCGTGTTCAGCTAACAGTTCCTTAAACCCTCTTGATATTTCTGGTGTTCTCTTACGCTCTCTTACATTCCGATGGCCCTCTCCTAGACTTTTAATAATTCCTGTTACCTTGTACTGTTGTTTGGAGTCTTCACCAGATAGGCCTGGGTTTTCATGATGGTCAATTACCTTTTTCACTCTCATCGCTGCTCGCTTCCCTGGCCCTGTACAGCTGGCTGTCGGGAAGAGGACCAGGCACTCGACCTTCCTTCAGTGTACAGATTGTCTAGCCACCTCCTCTCTTAATACTGTTCAAGTCTGTGTTGGTGGCTGTGTGAATGGGTAGGGTTAGCAGTTTCAGTGCAGTAATTGGACTGCGCAGTCCACCCACTAGAGGTCATGCCACCATGACCCAATCACTGTCCCGCTGTAGGGCCAACTCTCGGCCAACTGGTACAGTGCTTTCCAAGCACCTTACAGACAATATACCTCTGGTTAACTGGGTTGTTCCGCCAGTCCTCCTCTTACTCGGCTTGACTCTCACCCACTGGCCACCAAGTTTCTTTTGATAAATGTTTGACATTCTGCCTCCTTTCGGGATGCCTATTCCCTTCTTCGTTTCTGCTCTCTCCGTGGCCAACACCCCGACTGCCTGCGAGAGGTCCTTGTGCATTCCCTTGAACCACAACCTTCACAGCTCTAGATGAAGCTTCTCGAGCCTGTCTCTGGGTTTTCTCTCGCCGTTGATCTTTCTCTGGTTCTCAATTCCTTCCTCCACCTCGACTGTTCTCTCTGTCTCATTTTCTCTCTCCAGTTCCAGTACTCTCTCTGGTACTCCCTCCAGTAATCTCTTCTGTACTCTCTCTAGTACTCTCCCTGGTATCCACCTCAGTACCCTTTGCTTGTTTGTGATGCCCTGATATAGTAATGCCTACCCTGACATAACGTCCATTCCATTGACTATAGCTGTTGTGGTATTTTTCCCAGTCATTTGTATCATTCTCGAGTGCTTCTTCATCTCATTACCTAAAACATCAGGATGGTTTGATGTTTCACAATAACACATAGGGCCTCATTACACGGAAGGTGGTAATGGTTAACGGCCACCGTTAATGGTAACGGTGACCGTTAACCATTACCGCCTTACTACGAGGTCCCTTAGCGGGTTGGTGCTTTAACGCCTGCTTTTTGCTGGCGTTAAAAACCAACCTGCTAAGGGACCTCGGAGCTAATTACGGCACCGCAAAATTGCGGTGCCCTACTTAGCGCCTTCCCCATTCCCATAGAGCCCTATGGGGCAGAAATGGGAATGGGGAAGGGCAATGGCGGAAGGGGGATTTACCGCCCCTCCAACCTTGGAATGGGGCGGTAAATCCCCTTTCCGCCAAGGCGGTGCGGGTATTTTACCGGCATGAGCCATGGCGCTAATAGCGCCATGGCTCACCGCCTTCCGTGTAATGAGGCCCATAGTTTTGGATATGAGTTTAAACCAATACAGTTCAGGTACTATCGTCAGCCTACCAGGTTGGTGTTAAAAGTGGCTGTACCTCCCAATTGTGTCCTTATCCGCAGGAGAGGAGTCTCTCTCCATGAGACCCTCCCACATGTTACAACCCCTAGGCACACTATTGGTTAGTGGCCTCAACTCCATAGCCTTATGCAAAGGGGTTCTCCCATGGGGACAAGTGACGCCATCTGAAGGATCACCACAGCAGCCCATAGGAGGACATGAAAAAAGCATCAAATGAGGTACCATGATGTCCTGCTATGAACCAGGCTAACTTACTATCCCTAGTGCCTGAAGGGAAAGAGGCCTCACCAGTCTCTTTGTGGGACAACACTCATCATGAGGACTGGAAGAGCTTTTATCTCTGTAGACATTAAATGATTATTATCTGTTATGCACTGTCATTGAAGGTAGTATGTGAATATTCTCTGTCATGCATAGTGCATATTAAGGGGAGCACTGCGCATGACAATGGGCCTCATTATGAGTCCGGCGGTAGCCATGCCGGTAAATAGTCATGAATTTACTGGCACTCGGTAATGGGGATTTACCGGGGCATTCCAGCCCCGGCGGACCCGTTAAATCCCCATTGCCGGGTGCCGGTAATTATTACTCCCCATTCCTATTGAGTCCTACTGGTCTCAATGGCAATGGGGAGGCCGGATGCACCGGCACCATTCATGAATGGTGCCGATGCATCCGTCGAGGTCTGCTCGCGGGTGCTGGTCCGCCCGCCAGGTCAGTCAGACCTGGCAGGCGGAAAGGCACCCGCGAGCAGAACTTGTAGTTTGCTGGTCCGGTAACAACGGTGCCGGTAGCTCACCGGCACCGTTTTTACCGGACCGGCAAACTTGTAATGAGGCTCAATGAATTAGTTACAGACTGTGCATAATGGGAGGTGCTGTGCCATAATGTAAATACTGTACTGATTACCATTGCAAGGAATGGGAAGTAAAGAAAGTAAGCATGGCTCAGAACTAGCCATGATTGTTTTCAGTTCCTGATGCCCACTCTGGGACCTCTGAACCAGGAGTTCAAAGCCAGTTACAGGGATAACAACAGCTAAGAAAAGAGCCCACTGGATACCCCGAAATAACATTAATTATGGGCAGTTATACTGATTCAGAAGTGGCAGGTTATGAGACACAATTGGTCGCCTGCAGGAAAGCAGCAAACAGGAAATATGAGAAGGCGTACCGATATGCCTTGCAAAGATGGAAGGCTATGAGCATGAAACAACATTGTAGATCTGCCTCCACAGTTCAACCAGAAAGATAGAGTGTGAGTCCAGTGAAGAGAGGCCTTGACTCAAAGTCAGAAGAGGGAGAAAGTACAACATGGGGAAGATGGATAAAATCACACAAACCCATTATTCTGGCATTCACGTGAGTGTGAGAATGTGCAGCATGGTACCTGGAATGATTATTGTAGTATGCGTGAAAAGGACTGAATATATTATGTTATGTAATGAAGCTTTGGTAGTGTACCAACTCTCCGCCATAGAAGTCTCGGAGAGCCTACACTTGTCTATAAGTTGTCTTATTGTGTCCCTGCCAAGGGTATCCAGATCCCAGGGTGAAGAAAAGATGACTGGAAAGAGGGAACAGGTGCCACACACAAGTGAGATGGAAGGATGCAGGGGGAGAATGTTTTTGTGATAGCATGGGTGCATTCAGTTCCATAGGTTCCCATAGATTTATGATGTAGAAAATATGGTTATCCCCTAAAGTGGTAGGAATCACTTGGACCGTTTTGAGATAGATTTGGAGAATACGAAATTAGAGTGAGAGTAGTGGCATAAAAGAGATGCCATGGTGGATAGCAGACGAGAGGAGAGGGAAATAGTGCAAACAATATGGAGTGCCACCAAAATCATGGGGCAGATATAAATTTACAAAGGATGGACTTGGGGGGACAGGAAATAGTATGCAAGAGAAATAGATTGGGAGAAACACAGATGGCAGTGCCATGAAAAGGGTGTACCCAGCAGTGAAGGCTAGTGCGCAAAGGGAGATAGAAAAGGAAATAAGAAATGTTTGGTGTTATTCCATGGCAATGCAGACAAGGTTTGTGGCTCTGCAGCAACCCCAACCTACTGGAATCCATAGCCATAGCAAAGAAGGTTGAACATAGCATGCTATGGGCCACAGCAATAAAAGAAGAAAGGAAAGAGGAAGCTGAGCCAAAGCTGACGGCAATGGTGAACGCTGTAAAAAGTCAAGAAAAGGAAGCAGAGGTACCCATTGGTAGACTTGCAACAGAAGTTTTCTGCTACCCCAACATAGATCAAAATGGAAGCCACAAGCCCCACTGAAAGACAAGGAGAGAACAGAATATTTGAGATGACAGCTGTGAGAAACCTGAAGGTGTCTCACCCGCTAGTCCCCGGAGATCTGTCATCCCGGTGGCCAGGACACGGCCATCGCTTTTGGATCCAGTTCCTCGGGGTGGACCAGTGTGGGAGTATTACCTGGATGGGGGGTCTTCGGGGTGTAGAAGTGGGACACCAGAGGGTGAGACACGGTATCCCCTTCTATACAACACCTTTTCCACATCCTCCCAGGTAGGATACTTAGGAACTCGCCCTCCCTTTTTCCCGACACAAACACTTTCTCCCGGACAGCCCACCATGAGCGACAATGGACTAACACCAGAGCCGTATACCTGACATGTCCAAACACCATGGCCAGGCAAGGTCAGGCAATTACTGATTATTACACACACCTGACTTCCATCACACTTCCCCACACGGAAAAAAGACGTAGCATGAAAGCACACTCTGAGCGAGGCAAAACACACAAGGAGACAGCAGTTCCAAGATGGAAGTTTAATACAAGGAGAAAGACAGAGAGACCAGAGAAGGTTGCAAGGGGTGGAAGTACCCTTGACCTCCAAAGACGTTATATTTGTGAGCCTTGGAAAGTAGGAAACTGAAGACCAGGAACAAAGGCTGATCAAACCTGAACAGTGTGTCGGAGGTACCCAGAGCTCTCACGCGTTGATAGCCCATGCAGCGAGGGGCGATTTCTGCCGTGGGACTGTCCTTGGCTCCTACAACAAAGCAGCATCAGAAAAGAGAGCACAGCCAGTAAGTCGGAGAGACTGATACCAAACCAGCTTGTGTTTTGAACTAAGGTTGCAAGCGGCAACTTTGTATAAAGAGAACAGTGTGTGAGGAGTTTGCGATGAGGCACACGAATATAATTGAAAACCAGCTACCAGTATTCTGCTAGCCAAACTGTATGACTTGCCTACTGTGCTGAAACTGCTGTATCCTGTAGTACTTTTGGCAAACCGCATCTAGCCCCCCCCCCTGCCAGAACTGTTTTTCTGTACTCATACAGCTGAACTATATGATATGCCTTTGTTGCTCTGTCCTAGGCCACATCTGCCATTTTGAGTGTACCTATGGTCGCTTATAGGCCACATTTGCCCTCTTGACTGTGCCTCTTGCTGTTCGTAGGCCACATTTTACCATGCTCCTTACCAGGCTTACTTACCACTGTGAAGATATGCATGTTAGCACATTGTATTGCCCACTACGATCTGTGACTACAGCACTTGACTCTGACTATTGCCTAGACTATTGACTAGCCCAGTAGCGAAGTTAGAACCTCTGAATAGTTGCTTTACCCTTATCCTAGTCCACTGTGCCCTAATCGAGTGACCGCCTACTGTGCCAGCCTTAGGATCTTGTGCTCTCAACCCACTTATCTATACAACATATTATATAGTAATACATCCTCAACTCTAGCAGAATGCATTTTAGCACAACCCTATTAACATACGCCCCACTGCTGTTATTACAGCTTATACTGGCAACTATGGACCAATTAAAAATGCACCCTGCCCTACTCTCCACAGAAACCCTAGGCTTTGCGCTAGACTCTCCACCCTCTGCGAACCTCAGTTACCTAGCAACCCCTATTTGAATCGCCGTACCATACCCAATAACCAGACTAGGAGCTCAACGCAACCTAAACCACAATTACCTGCCAGCACCTTAATGAAAGAACCCATCCCGGTTACTTCTAACACCAACTGTCTACCTAAACCAATCTCCATAACAGGAGCACTGATCAATGCTAGATCAGTTGTGGCCCACGCCACTGAAATAGCTGACCTCCTTACCTTAGATAACCTTGACCTCCTAGCAGTCACAGAAATCTGGCTACATGACGCAGCAGGTCCAGCCCTCTCCCTAGCAATACCCAAAGAGTACCAACTACTAAGACTAGACCGCCCTAACGCCAGAGGTGGTGGCTTAGCCATCATTGCCAAATCCAACCTGAATGTAAGGTTAACAACACTGTCCACCTTAAAATCCTGTGAACTCCTGGCCGCTAAATTAACAATATCCCCATGCCAAACCCTAACTATTTATCTCATTTACAGGCCACCAGGGCCCTTAGGCCCTTTCGAAGAGGAATTATACAGCCTCTTAGCAGGCAACACAAAAAAGTCATCCCAGACAATGATCCTTGGCGACCTTAACCAAGGTCTTAACGACCCAAATGACAAACAAGCGCAAACAATCGCTACCATGCTTCAAGGGCATGGCCTCACCCAAAAAGTCCTCACCCCCACCAACGACAAAGGGAGAATACTAGACTGGGTAGCCACCTCCAACTGCCCTACTACTATCACTAAAATTACACCCCAGCCTTGGACTGACCACTTCCTCAACAATTTCTACTTAACACTTAACAAGATGTCCAGAATTGAAAAAACAATGGCACCATCTGTTCCCACTAGATCGAGAAAAAACATCACACCAGACAATATCCTACCCCTGCTCCTCCCAACCATCAATGCCTTGCCATTTGATTCTGACCCAGACACCATGGTTAAAATATACGACACCATGGCCATAGCCATAGACACCATCGCCCCACTGAAAAACTGCAAAAGTAAACAACAATCCCACCTTAATACTTGGTTCACTCCCCATCTAAAAGAACTGAGACTGGGAAAAAGGAAGCTTGAAACTGTATGGCAACACTCCCCTACAGCTGAAAATAAACTTAAACTGAAATTGTGCGCTACACATTATAAGAAAGCAATCATCCAAGCTAAAAAAGAAATCTATAACGACCGAATTTCCAAAACATGCTCCAATACAAAGGAACTCTTCGCAATCTTGCGAGAACTCGAATCCCCCATATCACCACCTGATAACGTACCCAAAGACAAGCAATGGTGTACAAATATCCAAAATGCCCTCGCTAATAAAGTAAAAACACTACAAACAAAAATTGCTATAAAAAAAGCCTTGCTCCCTCTTAGTGAAATTCCCAGCACGCCCAAGCCTACGCTCAAACCTAGCCTAACACCCTTCAAATTCTCTAAAGTTTCCACACATGAAACTGAAAAAATCATTGCCTCACTAAAACCATCCAATTGCAAAGGCGATTACTGCCCAGCCCAGATAATCAAGGATGCCGCTAGAGACCTTGCCCCCTTCATCAAGAAACTCATCAATGCCTCCTTCTCATCTAGCACCATCCCAAGTAGCTTAAAAGAGTCCTGGGTTCTCCCCCTGCTTAAAAAACAAACCTTAGACCCCTCCATCCCCACCAACTATAGGCCCATCACTACTGTCCCTTTCCTCCTCAAGATAATTGACAGAGTGGCCTATCTCCAAATCTAAAAATACCTAGAGACCAACCAACTCCTCGGCACTCGTCAATCGGGCTGCAGACCGCAACACGGCACTGAGACCGCCCTTATAGATCTCAAAGCCCAAATTGACAAGCTCAACGATAAAGGAAACACAGCTATGCTACTCCTCCTTGATCTGTCGGCGGCTTTTGACCTAGTGGACCACGCAGTACTCTGCAAACACCTAGCGTCAGCCGCCCACTTCTCAAGTGAAGCCATAGCCTGGATTCAATCCTTTCTCGACAACAGAAGCATGCGAGTCTTCTCCACCTTAGACTCTGCAGACCCTATCCAGACAACATGTGGAGTCCCACAGTGCTCTTGTGTCTCGCCAACGATGTATAATATCTTTACTAAACCTCTATTCGACAAATTGGACAGACTGGGTGTCACCTACACAAATTATGCAGACGACACCCAGATCCTCATCCCCCTTTTGGGCAATTTCACTACAGATACAGCTTTAGTAAACAAAATGTACACCCTCATTCAGGCATGGATGGCAACCCATGGCCTCTGCCTGAATGATGAAAAAACAGAGATCCTCATTCTAGGCTCAGCCAACAACCTAAAAAAACGTGATTCCAACTACAGCTCCTTCAATATCGATGGCAATATAATCCCCGTCGCCAAAGAGGTGAAAACGCTCGGTTTCTATTTGGACTCCACTTTGTCCCTAAGGAAACAAGTGAACTCCCTGGCCTCATCCACAGCCTATACCGGTAAACTTATTAAAGCATGCAGACCCTTCCTCTCACCAGCTAGCTGCATTATCCTAGCCAATGCACTAATCCTCTCAAAACTGGATTACTGCAATGCACTTTATGCAGGCACAAATAAATACATCATCAATAAACTTCAAACCCTACAAAACAACGCGCTCAGAACGGCTCTGAACCTCCCAGCTAGAGAGCACATCTCAAATGTGCGGAGAAAATACAACTGGATGAAAATTAGCGATAGGATCACCTTCAAAATTGTCACACTAACATTCAAATGTCTGAACTATGCAGCCCCCCCCATACCTTAGGGATAGAATAATAAGAAAAACCACTGCACGACCAACCAGAACAGCCAACTCTTTCTACCTCCAAACCCCTAGATTCCGACAAAAAAAAAACAGCAGGTAATAGCTTCCCTGTGCAAGCAGCCCAGTACTGGAACGCCCTACCAGTTGAACTAAGAAGGGACCAGCCCTACAACAGCTTCAGGCACCATACCCGCACCTGGCTTCGACGCAATGACCTCTGAAACTGGTGACCCTGAGCATTGTGACCTGATGACACACATACCCCTCCACTCTTACATGTAAAATGTACATAATGTATATACTGTATATAATTTGTTACCTTTCCACCCTTACATGTAAAGAAAGTACATAATGTAATTACTGTATACAATTTATGTTACCAACAACCTGTAATATGCAACCTGTAACCAAGTTTTAAGCATTCTTGTTATTCTCTGCGCCCAGCTACCCAAGGGTTTTCGGGCGCCCTATAAATAAACAAACAAACAAACAACAAGAGAAATTTAACTTTGGGAGGCCAAGCAAAGATACCATACACAGAGTGTGGGCGCTTATTTGAAAGTCTCTGTTAGATATCCAACTGATGCTGAGTGTGAAAAAAAGGAATATTGAGATCGAAGTGGTCATGCAATTGGTGAAGCTAAACCACTGGGTGCACATTCGAAAGTCTTCAATAGTTTAATGTACATCGCAATTGGTCCGAGCCCGGCTGAGGGAGCCTAATTGAGCGGGATCTGAGCACAGAAGAGAGGGATCTGGGCTGAACCATGAGTCACCCGAGAAAGAACTCTGTGTCATTTGGTGAAAGGTATCTGAGCCTGGGAGAAGGGGATCCAACCTGGAACTGCTGAGTTAAAAAGGGTCTGGGCCCAGCTGAGGGGGATCCAGGGTGAACACCCTATTTGAGTACACGAAAAAGGAAAATAATGTTTACTTATTGTTTATGTACAGCAGACCCTCTGAGTCACAAGACTTACTAGAAGTAAAGAGACTTGGACACAGAAGGTCCTGAACTGTGGCAAGTGAACTGTATGCTCGTGCTGCAGAAGCCAGAGTGGCTGCTTTGATCGAGTGACCTGCCTTACCCCGTGCTGAAAATGTTGGGAAGGCAGGTCAACAACCGAGCATCCTGACATATCATTTTGTGAACACTTCTTTCTTTTTCATTAAGATTACCCACACATTATTTGTAAATTAGTGGTAAGGATTGGCAATAGGTTTTCTAGTAAAGGCCCTTTTTTTTGACAAGACTCCACTAGGACTGCATTATTATTATTTGATGGTTGTAGCTTGCTCCCATCTGTAGATTTAGGTTTAGAAAGGTGTTTATCATACCCTTGCAAAAGTTCAATAAACACCCTTGAACTGTGGTCACTTGTGTCTGTCTTACTATTGCCACCATGCGTTCCTTACCCAGCCCATGAGGCATTTCACCAAATGCTGATTCTGTCCAGCGCTGGGAGAAAACTGTTTGCCATATAGCATCAAAGACCATTTCGCAACCTCATGCAGGAGAAAAAAGGGTAAACTACTTCCAAGACTTGGATGACTCCTATCTCAAAGCCATCAGCATCAAAGATGATAGTCAAACATATGCAAAGTGCTGAGTGACCTTCAAAGGGACAAACGTGGAATTATATGTGGACCTTGGCCCCCTTGCACAATCAAATGGCAGAAAATGTGGAACAATTTAAACATAGAAGGTCTGTTACCCAAGCAACGAAGATCAGACATACGAGTCCCACACAGATTCAAAAGATCCAAGATAAAGCAGGTAGGGGATGCTCAAGTTCTTGCAGAATTCAAAGTATGTATTGCAGTGGTCCAAATGTATACATCAGAAAGGACAACAACGAGCCAGTGCTCGCAATAAGGGACAACACAACAAGAGTGGAAGCTAACTTTCCAGAAGTATTCCCAAAGAGGATTAGATGCATGAAGATCTATACCTATGAAATCAAATTAAAGAAGGATGCCCAACCCATGGCACACAAGATGAGAATCGTCCCATTAGCCATAAGGAACAAATTGGATCACAAACTCTGGCGCCTGGTAGATCATTGATCCAAGCAAAATAGTGGAGTGGCTAGCCCCAATAGTGGCAGCACACTAACCGAATGGCAGAACATGCCTAGATTTAAGGGACATTAACAAGGACATCATTGTGGACAGATTCCTATGCTGATCATCTTTGAGATACTCAACTGCACAAAGGTAACAGACAACTTTAACACCTTAAATCTCTCAGCGGCCTATCATCAGATACAATTATTTGAAAGGAGCAAAGACTCAATGACTTTCATAAAACTGTTCAGAGCCTTCAGATTGTGCAGAATGTCTTTTGGACTAGTCACTGCTGCAGCTGTTTTCAAAGGCTGATGATACACGTGCTAAAAAGGATTTCTCAAGTGCTGGTCTATCAAGACTATATTCTGATATACAGGATGGAAAGCAAATTACACTACAAAGACTGTCTAAGGAAGGTGCAACAGAGGTTGCGAGACAAAGGGCTATCTGTTGCGGCAAGCAAACCCAGGAAGGTGACAGAATTCACTTGTGAAGAGGAATGTCAAGAGACGGGGCACTGAAAAAAGTAAGCATCTGCTGAGCAACCAAAATAAGAGTGTATGCAGTGACTCACCCCACCATTAGTATGATTGATGCCTGCATCAAGGGTTTGGGCTAGCATTATCTGAAATGTTGGGAGGAGAAGAGAACATTGGGCCTCATTACAAGTTTGCCGGTCCGGGAACTACGGTACTGGTAAGCATGCCGGTACCATAGTTCCCGGACCGGCAAACTATGAGTTCTGCTCGCGGGTGCCTTTGCAGCCACCAGGTCTGATCTGGTGGCTGCAAAGGCACACGCGAGCAGAGCATGTCGGATGCACCGGCACCATTCATGAATGGTGCTGGTGCATCCGGCTTCCCCATTCCCATTGAGCCCTATAGTACCCTATAGGGCTCAATGGGAATGGGGAAGAATATTTTCCGGCGCCCTGGAATGGGCAATTACCAGATCCGCCGGGGTTGTAATAACCCGATAATTGCCCATTCCAGGGAAGCGGAAAAATGACGACTCCGGCGGCAGCCATGCCTGTATTACAGGCACGGCTACCGTCAGAGTCGTAATGAGGTCCATTGTATGATATTCTTCAAGAGCAGTGACTGACACATAATCGAAATATTCAGTGTGATGAATCGAGGGAATGCGTCCCTTCTCCCAAAGGGGAATTCCTCCCGTAAGGCTAGGGAGGTGAGCCAGCTCTGTAACACCCACCCTAGGGTTCAAGGCAAGTGGGACTGCACCAGGAGAGACTCTGCATTTGGCCAGAAAGACTCCCGTACCCACGAGGAACTCCTTGATGCCCTCCATGTGATGGCTTATATGGAACTATCTAATACAACAAATCCTTACACGTTCCATGACTGGCATGAGGATAACATAAGCGTATACCATTATCAGAGAGAAACTGTCCCATTAAATCACAATCTCCAATGGACTGTGCCGAGTACTTTGAAGAGAGAGGATATGCCAAAGGAAGGTAGAGAAAGAGAGCAAGGCATAGGCAGACAGGGGAATCCCCCTGTATGGAGAGCACCTGAAGGAGGCAGAGCTGATGCGGATGGTGAAGCCCATGAAGTTCAGAACTGCTTCAAGCTGATGCAGGACGAGCCTGAAGCCTGGTGTGTCAGAGAATCAGGGATGGTGGCGTGACCACAAACCAATCGTGGTGGGCAGGCTGCCCTCTCAAAGTTTCTGACACCACCTCTATTGAGAAGCTAAACAGGACACAGAAATCACACAAAGCAGACATTGCTGAAAGCAAACTGAGAAACATACCGAATGAAGGACAGGATTCCAAGTACCTATGGGCACTGGAGACGTTCCCTTACAGTATTGAAAGTAACAAGGAGAATGGGAATACTAGGAAGCCAAAAGGTACTTGTTATAGAAGTAGCAACACTCATTCCAGTACAAATAACAAATGTGTGGAAAACAAGTTGATAACGTTGAACTATATCAATGTGGTAATGAGAATGCTAAAAGTGAAAGGGATATAATTGGAGTGTTGATAACTTGGGAAAAGGGTAAGATCACCAAAAATCCAAGAGACAGAGAATGGGCAGAATAAAGAGAGACACTTGGGAACAAAAGACCAGAGAGGTCTCTAAGATAAACCTTATAAAAGAAAACCCACCTTGGGAAAAGAGGAACCATAAGCATATGGACAACAAAAACCCCAGAGAAAAGGACACAATACAAGTACATTCAGAATCCAAACATAATTAGAAAAAGATTCTGACAAGAGCAAGGAGAACCCTAACAAAGAGGAGATAAAGATAGTCAATCCCCTAAGGGAGTTGGAGGAAGTAATACAGAGAATAACAAGAGACTATTTAAGGATTGTATATTGATCAGATCTCTGGAAAGAAGAGAACGTAAGTGCAAAAACACAACTACCAGGAGAAGAGAGTCATTCTCCTGACTTTTGTTGAATGCAATACTGGTAGGGTTTAGTTAGGTTATCTTTGGACAGTGGACTGATTCTTTTTGACATTTATTCACGAATGATGAGCACCTTAGTTAGTAAAGTAGTCAGGAAACACCCCATGGTAATATGGAAACATAGGCATTCTTATTATTCTAATAAACGCATGGAAAAAATGTCCTCACAGAGTCTGTGTCCTTCTTCTGACTTGCCACATCAGTTACAAATAGAGAGTTGCTATCTTGCTGTTGGGGAGACAAGCCTTTTTTGCAGGTACATATGGGTCCACAAGGTAACCATGTGCATGGTCCATAATCCTTTGCTGGAAGTTCTAACAGTAAAATGGCTGGCATGGGTGATTCCAGCTTAGTGACATTGAGCATGAGATCTCAAGAGTACACGTATAACGGTGAATATGTTCCAGGGAAACAAAAACTGTATAGCAGGCTGTCTCTCTAGGTTGCCCTTTCTTCTTGGGAGTGAAATGCACAATCCAGTAGATGAATATATACAGTAGAGTGTATTAATATATATGTATCCCTATGGTGGTAGAGATCATGGAAAGAAGTGTCATCTCCAAGAATTAGTGGATGAGGGACACAAGTGAAGAACTAATACGAGAAAAGGAAAGGGAGGAAGGCCAGAAAGGAAAGACACGCATCAGGGCCTATGGATGTTCTGTGAAATAAGGATATAAGAGGAAGGAGAATTGCTAATCAGAGGCAATGCCAGTATTTCACCCACAAGTCTCAGAGACTGGATAGTTGAGATGGGACACAAAGGGCACCCTCAGATCACAGGGACAAAATGTAAGTTTAGGTCTAAATATTGGTGGCCATCAAAGGATGTACACATGGATAGGTCAATCAGGATTTGCTGGCCATGCCTTAACTCTGACAAAAGCATGCATACAGAAAGACAAACCCTCAGCCACATTCCCATTCTGAATGGACCCTAGCAAAATCTGGACAGTGATATAATCGATCCTTATGAAGCGGTAGGCAAAGGAAAACAATTCCTCATCGCCATGATCAACCACTTTTCAAAGTGGCCAGAAGCAACCATGGCTGAAGTCATTACTGGCGAGGCAGAGAAGGGCTTCCTAGAAAGGGTGTTCAGAAGAGAAGAGTTTCCAGAAAACATTATTAGTGATAATGGTCCATAATTCATGGGTAGGAAAATAAAAAGACATTGTGAGAGCAGGGACATTGTATGGCTTCTGCTTCCATGTCATCCGCAAACCAACAGGATGGTTGAAAGTCTTAACAAGGTGATCATAGAGTTGATCCAACAATCCATAGTGAACAGAATAAACTCCAAGACCTTGCTTAAGGAACTTTTATGGAGAATCCCTACCTCCCCAATGTGATCACACAGGTTAAGGCTTTTTGATAAATGAGTGGGATGAAAGAAAATACTAGATGGAACCCTACATGGGTCACTAAACAAAAGGGGAGCCAGGAGGGATATACTCAGGGAAAGGATGGAGGAGGAGCAGAAAGCCTGCAAAGTGAAATATGACTATAAACCAGGCAAACCAGTACACTTACAAGCAGCGGTAGGGAAATGGGTGAGGGTGAGGTGGGGCACCGGGGTGACAAAGGGACACTCCAAATACTCCATAATTCAGCAAGTGGAGAAAATGTTTCACAATTCAGCGCAAGTAGAAGGACGGGCATTGTGGAACCTCAACAGGGTGGTCATGTCTAAGCGTGGGGATTAAAAAAAGGGGAGCGATAAACCCTAGAGGCTGGGTTCCCTTGAGAACAGACGGGGAGCCAGTGGCCATGGGGAACACCACCATCCACCACACCAACTAGGAAGGGTACAGGGCAACCACTGGGGCTGATGAATTGGGCGCTACCCCCGAAGGGTTTGATGCCAGGGAGAAGGACTAGCTTCAGGCTACTTTCCCGAGAGACCCCTAAAAGAGACAACTGAAAGGAAGGGTGGTGGCAGTAGACTAACTCTTGAAGAGAGACAGAGAAGGGAGGAGGAAACCAAGAGGGGCAAGAGAGTAAGGAGGTTGCTCATACAATTGGTAAATTATGAGACGTATTAAACTTCTGTTGCAAAATGTATCAATTTCCTTGCTCTTTCCCCTTTCCTCTATTGCCCCCAAGCTGCCTATTTGTTCTTGATTTTGGTCTCCCTTCTTTTCATCCTCCAGAGGAAAGTGGATGGTATTGTGTTACATGCCTATGCAAGAGTGTTCGGGATATGGCTTGTAACAGCTCCATTCCTGTAACCCTGGGAGCAAGTACTCGAGGTTGGAGAGAGGGCAAAGAATGTGAGGTGTTGGGGGTGGTGTGCTCAGGGTTGCATTAATAATGACACTTATCTGGGGGTCCCCAACCTACGTAAACACCAAGTAGCGTCACAACTGGAACGTGTTCGGAAGTGGGTCATAACCTCCGGCCATCCGAAATGGGTGGAGCTAAAGCAATCCCGCCTCACACTCCCCCTTCGCTTTCTTCCACACATTCCACCCTCATTGCGGAGGACCTGAGCTGGGACATTGGCCTCCACTGAACTCACCCTTAAAACATGGGACTGGGCATTAAAACATAAGGGTATCCCGCGTGGCTCGGGTGCTTTCTCCTGATCTTCCACAACCTGGCCTTTTCTCATGGGTCCCAACCACTGAACTTCTAAAACTGGACTACTGTGGGGCTTTAATCCCTGGGACAACTCTTCGAGAATGGCCAACCCCGCTTCTTTGAACAATGCAAATCAGCCTTTCAACTAATTGAAATGGACAGGTTCTCTTATGCGCAACTTCGATACTGGTGCTCCCATCCCCAAACTTGACAAGCAGCTATGCGTGCCTCCAGCCCTCTAGAACTTACCCTGAAGGAACTGCCGCTAAGGGGGAAAATCCCCACACTTTATAAACTGTTACAGGAGGATACGCTCACCACAAGAGCCCCCTATATGGCACAATGGGAGGCAGACCTAGGTCACCTCCTGTAAGACCAAACGTGGGTGGACATATGGTCTAGAACCCACTGCTCCTCCTTCTGCCTCACTTACCGGGAATGTGCCCATAAACGGCTTCTGCGATGGTACTACCCTTCAACCCACCTGCATCACTTAATCAATCTCTTGACCCCCATTGCTGGTGCAAGTGTGGACAGCCAGGATCATACTTTCATATGTGGTGGTCGTGCCCCACCGTACAATCTTTCTGGGCCCAATACATCTCTACTATAGAAGACATCACTCATGTGGTGATCCCCAGGGAGCAAGGAACTATTTTGCTCGGTGTCCCAGCACCAGGGGCTTAGCCAAGATCGGGGAGAACAACCAACCTCCTTACACAACTTTACTGGCCGGGAAAATTACAATTGCCCGTACCTGGAAGACTATCCAGGGCCCCTCAATGACTCTTTGGTGGATCAAACTTTGGGACATTCAGGTCGCAGAAAAAACTACGCCAGCCAAGGCAGGCCTCTTACACCGGTTTGTGGACATTTGGGCCCCACTTCTAGGCTATGACCGGAACTTCCCGGCGATGACCCATAAACCCTGATCAGCCCGCTAGGCCCTACTTTTTTCAGGCATTGAGCTAATTATGGACGTTCCCGCTCAACCAGGCCAGGAGGAGAGTTGAACTGGAGATGGGGGAGTGAGGGGGAGCTTCAGGGTATCTGGACTATTCTTACTCAGTCTTACATAACTTGAACTTAAGGTCATTCTGTGTTTGATATATGCCTGTAGTGTTTCCACTTGTGCAACCGTTTTAAAATAAACATGTTAAAACAAAAAAAAATAATGACACTTATCATGGCGATACAAAGCCTCCTTGTGTCGTCTTGTCTTTGGTGTTGCCTTCATCACTTCACCTAGTGAAAGAAGACTACTGCACAGCCATCCAATGGCTGTAATTAATGTAATTAATTACAATGTTCAAAGTGTGGAGGTGAACATACCCAGATGGTTTATGGGCAAGGAGCTGGAATTGTTTACATCTATGGCAACAAAGCAGGCAGCGGGTGGAAAGTTTTTCAGAGTAAACAGTTCTTTGCGTGGCCGGACCATTGCCCAGCGAGGATGGAAAAGATAGGACGTTGCCCCTAAAGCTAAACTGAGGGTTGGATTCTTGCCCTCGATAGAATGGTCCCAAATGAGTAGGTGTTACCATGGTTACATGAGTAGATGAAAGGGGGAGAGATGGGGCCAAGAAGAGGTGGACAGTGGGTGAGAGGTATTTGAGAATGGGGGCACATGTCCGTGGACATGGATGTTTGGGGAGAATAGGGGAGGATCAAAGGTAATGGCATCTCCTTCCTATGGTCAGGTGCAGTTCTAAAAAAAGTGGCTGCAGGAGTTGAAGATGTGGTGGATAGGGAGGTGTGATGAATACGATGGTGTCATCACTTCTTTTCCGGTGGTATTCTCTCCCTAAGTGGCCCGGGAACAGCAGCCAGTACCGGATCCTGACCCTGGGGCGGCTAAATGAGAGAGGATGAGGGAGGATCACATGGGGAGAGACAACCTCCGGGGGAGTAGCAGGGCACAATCGGACAAGGCATGGTATTCCCCTTCCTCTTTTGAGGATACCCCACCCATACCCAATGCCTCAATGGCATGTTGTTACGCCTACCCTCATCCATTTAGGAAAAACATGGTAAATCTTTCCTCAGAAACCATATGCAAGTCTCAGGGAAATAGATTTCCAAACTCTACCTCCAAGACACTCATAGCTGACTTTCCCTTACAAAACACTTACCCAGACTTTCTATATAAAGCATCTGTAATGGACTATCATTCCCATAACTACAAGGATAATGGGACGAGCAGGAGGAGTGAGTAATTCAGAGCGGAAAAGACCAAGAGTGCAGGCTGTGCTCTAGTTGTTCAACGTACAGACTTGAAGCCAGGAAATGTAAACAGCATCCTCAGCTGAGTGTGGCGTGCCGTTGCTGGAAGGAGAAATCTGTTTCTCCCAATTGGAACGAGGAGACTGTGGGGCTGCAAGAGCTGCCATTGAGCCGTCCGGCTCAAAGAGGTACAAGAAGAAGGTCGTCAGTGAAAGAAGAGAGGATCCTTCAATGCCAGAAGACAACCGAGGAATTCTTGGTGTTCACTGCTGCTGTGCGACACCACTTATCTGAAGGAAGTCTGATGCAGAGCAGACAAGCCCAGCACAGACCGCAGCAGGCAGACAAACCAAAGAGCGAAAATGGCGAGAGAAGAAGAGACACTGATCGCCTGTTACCGGTTAGCCGCAGAAGGGAAAAAACACTCCAAACAGAGCCGGTGATGCCCAAAATGGAATCAGTGACACCAGAAGTGCCGCATGAAAATGAATATTAAAGCAAAAGAAGTATTAAAAAGTGACAGCTCATGCATATGAGCATTAAACAAAAAAAAATAAATATTGAAGAGTGATAAAGCCAAAAGTTATTTTGTTAAGCAGGAAAACCAAAGAGAAGTTTAAGACTTACCAGTTTATGGATGTATGCAGAGCTTCCATAGGAAAAGCCCTGGCAGGATAGTATCCAAGGCAGATTCAGTATTAGGTACCACAAAGTCAGGAAGACATCACAGTTGTAAGTGTATGCAAGGTTCACACAAGAAAAGCCCAGACAGAAGGGTAAATCAAATAAAGTTACAAGTGTGTTTGTGAGAAGTCCTGGCAGGAGAATATACCAGGCAGTTACCAGGCAGACACCATTGTGTTCAAGTAAACCCCGGCAGGAGAGTATATCAGGCAGTTGCAAGAAAGTCCTGGCAAGAGAATATACCAGTCAGTTATACGTGTGAATAAGAAAGCCCTGGTAGGGAAAGGCACCAGGCAAGGACAAAGTGAACAGTACATAAGAAATACACTGTCACAATAGGGGTCCTGAGAAGGATATTTCAGGCTGAGCCAAAGGCTGTGTAAAACCAGAGAAAAGAAGAAGGAAAATCTGGCAGGAGAGTACACCCGGTATCCTGTTAAAATAAAAGATAAAGAACCAAGTTGTGTGAATATCAGTTGTATTGTGAAGGAAGAGAAATTGGAGGCACTGATATATTTTGAAAATACTACAAAGGGAAGAGAAATCCAAGAGAAGGAATTCTGGAACAAGGAACTCTATCTTTCTGGAACTTTTGCATTGGAGTTGTCCATCTTTCTTTTGAACATTTGTCAGTCACTTTGTTTTTAATATCAGTTGTATTGTGTAGGAAATTCCAGGGACTGATATGTTTTCAATATACTGCAAATATACACGCCCATAGCATTTAAACATGGTCATTTAGGCTTTCAGCTCTATTCTGGATGACTTTCTTTATTCAGCTGTGCCGAAGACAATAAACCTGTCCTCTGATAATCAACATCTACTCTCACCTCCCTCAGTTGCTTTATCTGAAATGTTGCCACATAATGAAGCAGCAGGTTGGGGTTGATAGTATGTTTTTCCTAAGGAAGCATCAGTCTTCACAAACTAAAGTCTGCGTACTTGTAGAAAGAAGACAGACCTCCATTAGAAAGCAGTAGCTTATCACAGCCATGTTTTACCCTGCTGTCAGCTCTTTGGTGTGGGGCAGTATAATTGGAGATTAATGAAGTTCAATGTGGGGCCCATGGTATGCAAGGAAATCACCCATTGGTGTTTGCATTAGGCATCAGCCCCATCCCCCTATGTTTCTCTGTTACCTTGTTACATTGCCTCTCTTTAACCTTTGTTAGGCAGAATTATATGTAGTACCCTTTGGGAACACCACACACAATTAAGACTACAAGTGACAGTACAATTTCACCTTTGGTACATGCCTGTACTATACAATTAAAGTGGTAGCAGTAGCGGAGCAGCCAGACATATCTCAAGAGTAAGTGAGCAGTATCAAATAGTTACACAAAGGACAGCAATTACTATGATTCAGGCAAACACTGACTCAAGGTTTTCAAGTAAAAGAATATACATTTATTTCACTCTTCAGTTGCATAACAGTACACTATTATAGGCAGTCTAAAAAAATCACACTCTTAATACATCACACCACTTCCCTTAAATTCCAGACAAGTTAAAGGATAGTTCCGGGACTTTTTTTTTATTGTCCCTACGGTTCGGCCATGTGTTTTTAAGCATAACTCGGTAGATCGTAGAAAACTTTCCTATGGACCTTACCCGACTTTTCGTCCATTAACACACTCGAAATCAGCCGCCATTTTCTGATAATCCTATCATTTCCCCCCATCGACCTGGCTCACCTGCTTTTTCGGCACTAAATCAAATCCCCCGCCCCTGAGCCTGACATCAGCAGACGCGTACCGCCCATTTCCCAACGCCAAAGCACGTTTCGTGTCAACAATCGCTGCGCCTCAGCTAATGAAGTGTCGCCATGGAAATGGCAGGACGCCTCTTTCCTCAATAAGTATAAACACACCGTTTCACAACACACAGCAGCAGATTTTCGATTCCATTACTCTCTCTGTGTTACTTTGAGTATTCTGTGACTCGTTTCTGTGCTCTGGTCAGCTACATTCGCCGCTTCTAGGCCTTGTGAACACCTGTACCATCTCTGTAAATTATTTTACTTTCTTTACCACACAATGGCTACAATAATGCCGTATATGTACGAGCCCGAGTACACCGAGGAAGAACTAAGTTGGAAAGGAACTACTGGAAACTACTGAAAGATCAAAGGAACTACTGGAAACTACTGAAAGATCATCAGATCTTGCATTCTTGTAGCATGATTGTTACACACAATGTTTCTTTCGTTTTTAGCCATTGATATGTCCTTCTGTCGTCGCCCTCCTATGTGTCTTCTTTTTTCAATATTGTGTTCATTACTAATGAAAGTCCTATGTTTCAGGGAGTCGATGGAGCATTAGTCCAAGAAGAAGGGGGAGCATGCAGTTACGGGTCGGCGCAACAGCTTGCAGAAGTGTGCACCGCAGTTACATCGTCCCTTGATGTTCTTATGCATTTCGAGGTATGGATACTGACAGTTCGATCAAGCGAAATCATATGACGTGATTACATCCGCTATACTTCCTTCTTTATTAACGCAAGTACTATGTTTCAGGGAGATGACGGAGCTTCTTCTACAAGAACATCACCCCTAGTAGTTGATGCAGATTTCTGGGTGGTGACACTTCCAACGATCGAGCAAATCGAATCATATTTAGATATCCATTATTTATTTTAGACAACTGATCATTTGTGCAGGTCTATTTAGATGAGCCGTTGACGCCTGCACAAAGTGTATGTTCTTTTTAACAAAATAGAAAACCATACTAATGCAATTACTGTGTTTCAGGGAGTTACTGAAGCATCATCTTCAATAATATCATCAATGGAAGTCTATGAGGAGCCCGAGGTATGGATCTTGACAGTTCCATCTAACTAGATCAACAATGCGTGAATAATTGTCGTTTGAATGTTCTACACAAAGCGTTCATTCGTGTTTTGCTATTGAGATGTACGTGGGTATTGGTCCCCAAGTACATTTTGTGTTTTCAATATTATTATACATACTAATGAAAGTTCTATGTTTCAGGGAGTCGATGGAGTGTCAGTGCGTGATGGATGTGCTTATCATGAAAATATAGTCGTTGCAGCGCAAGAGGAAGTGGAGACATGCACACACGAGTCGGAGCAACAGCGTCCCGATGTTGAAGTTCGAGGCAAGAAAGTTTCAAAGAAAAGAAAGCAAAAGAAGGTTAGTGTCCTGGTCACTATATTATGTTGTTTTTCACTGTTAATAGTTCAATACTGTAAGTTGTGTTTAAACTGAACATCCCTTTTCCAATCTGTCCTCTAGTTGCGAGTGGGTGTACGAACTAGATCTACACAGACAGTGAAGCGAACGAGAGATGTTGCTTGTCAAACTTTTTGGCAGGGACTTGAGACTGGAGATGCATCGTGCCAATGGGAAGAATATGAAGTGATTGACAACGGAGCTATACCACATCCAACCATCGATAGTGAATGTCCTCCTGGTAGTTCGGATGCAGTCGGAGATCAATTCACAGAATCCACACCCGGAAAAACTAAGACCGCGAGAAAGTTGAAGAAATTGTTTTATTCACCCATCGCCGGAGAAGGAACAGATGTTGCAATGGAAGAGAATGAAGTGGACGACAATGAAACACCATCAATATCACTGAACATAGCGGAAGACGATATCAGAGATTCTACCTTTCATGTGAGTGACATGTCCTCAACGTTACAGGCCGAACCAGCTGGGATGCAGAGTGACAGTATAAGGAAAGAGGCCAAATTCATTGTATTCGATAGTTGTTTGATTGATATTATTATTCGGATGAAATGTGGGCATTCGGTTGGTGGGGAAGTATGTGGAGAGCCATTGATTAATGTGACTCATGCAATTCGAGGCACTAACCTTAAAATACATGCCACCTGTACAAAATATCATCCTTTCTCATGGTCTGCACAACCCATGCTGGGGCAACTGCCAGCAGGCAATCTACTTTGTGCAGCGGCTGCACTTTTTAGTGGTTCAAGTTTTAAAAAGTTAGAGTCTTTCTTTCAGTTTGTGGGAATCCATTTCATTGCGAAAACTCAGTTCTACAAATACCAAACCGATTATCTATTTCCAGCCATTAGCGAAGCTTGGAGAATGGAAAAAATGTCTTTTGATAGTACATTCGCGGGCAAACGGTTCAGGCTAGCCGGTGATGGACAGTGCGACAGCCCAGGATTTTCAGCCAAGTACTGCACCTACCACTTTCAGGACATGGAAAGTAAGAAAATTGTGAGTTCGGTGGTCGTGCAGGTGTCACAAAGCACATCCTCAGTGGCCATGGAGAAAGTTGGCTTTGTAGCATCATTGCAAGAACTACAATCGCGGGGAATGGTGATCGACCTGATAGCCACGGACAGACACGTTTCAATTGCCAAGACAATGAGAGAAGAGTACAAAAATATAAATCACCAATTTGACGTTTGGCATCTTGCAAAAACAATCAATAAAAAAATGTCGGCTGCAGGTAAAAAAAAAGATATGCAAGGTATTTCACAGTGGTCCAAGTCAATCAGCAACCATCTTTGGTGGAGCTCAAAAACATGTAGAGGGTCGTTGGAAATTCTACTGGAAAAATGGCGGTCAGTAATGCTACACTGTAGCAACGTTCACCGCTGGACCACAAACCACATTTCCACAATTGTGAACATGGCCATTTGTCCACAGAGGAGGCACGGAAGAAGAAGTGGTTGATTCCTTCATCACCCACTCACAAAGCCACTGAAAAGATTGTATTTGATAAAACTATAACAAGAGATTTGAGGGGACTCACGGAATTCTGCCACACAGGAGATTTGGAGGTGTTCCACAATATGTGCCTAAAGTACAGGCCAAAACGATTGCATTTTGGCATGGAGGGCATGATAAATCGGACTCTTCTAGCGGTCTTGGCACATAACCATAATGTTGGCCGTCAACAAAGTAGGACGACCGGAACTTTAGGGACGCTTCGCTACAATAAGGCCTTCACTAAAAGAAGTAAACAATGGGTGATCAAACCAGTGTTTGAGGATATGCAATATGAGTTTATTGAGAGACTTATTGTTGATGTCCTAGATAGGCACATACATGGAGTTGTGAACGAACCTGTGCAGGGGACAACTGCATTGCCACCCAACATTGCCTCTGTTCCATGTCCACCTAAAGCAGAGCTCATTGAGAAATACACATCACGGTTTAAATGATTGTAATTTGATTGTCTGTTCTCTCGAGTCTCCTCATGTTGCAGGCCCATTGAATATGTGTATCTATGTAATGTGTAAATAAAAGTGATTGCTCAGTGTACATGCAATGTGTCTCTCCACCCTTGCCCCTTCCTTCACCGTGCAGTTGTCACCTGTGACTTTGCTCTCGAGTCTCCTCATGTCGCAGGCCCATTGAATATGTGTAGCTATGTATTGTGTAAATAAAAGTGATTGCTCAGTGTACATGCAATGTGTCTATCCAACCTTGTTCATTTGCGCATTAAATTAAACCAAACAGTAATATAAATCATTTTTCAAAAAATATAGAATGTCTCCGTATTTATGGTTCTCTGGGGCTGCAAAGCACGCAGACAAAATGCAAAGATGGAGTGTAAATTTCAAGTCCTGTGAGATGGCCTTACACTGAATGTAGCTAACTAGGAATGTGTGCTCGTTCAAAGTGAAGGTCAGCTGCTTTGATTTTTTGCTCGGGTGCCGGAATGGCCCACGACTCAGTATAAGGTTCTATTGTTATTTGACCTTGACAGGCCGGGACCATCCCGAAAGACTTCTTTTTGGGGGTGTGGTGCAATAACGTAAGAAACGATAATGAATAAAATTTCAGAAACGATAGCCATTTAATGTTCGTTCATTAGAAGAAATAACGTCGGCATAGAAGGAGTGGTATTTCGGGGCTGCCCTACGCACAGACACAATGGAAAATGCAAATATAATGTAAGTAACTCTTTAGATGAGTTTATACCGCAATTTAATTACTATACAGTAGCTTTAAAGACGGGTTAAGTTGTACTTGTTCGTTCTATGTGGCATATTGTTTTGTACCGCGCACTATCTTGAGGAGAACCATCTCCTTTTACGGAAGCACCTCAAAACCTTCCTCTTTGCTTCTGCTTTCTCTCTCCCTCTCCCCTGCTACAACTGGTCCACTGTCTGCGACCTCGGTCCTGGGCCCTTCCACTCTCCACCTGCACTGCCTCCCTGTCAACCCCTGCACTGGGGGACTGTCTCAGTATCCTACAGCCCCCCCTTCCCAGCACTTGTTCTGCACTTACCTTGCACTCGCCACCAGCTGGCCCTATGTATTTATTATTTTATGCTACTTACCTTGTACTCCACTTCCCCCCTCCCCTTCCCCTTGCACTTTTACCTTCCCCCTACCCCTGCACTTGCGCGATCTGAATGACACCTGGCCTAGTAGGATCGTTGTCTGTCTTCTCCTTGTTCCCCCCCCTCCCTGCCTCGCCACGCCTTGAAACACTTGTGTATAGGCGCGTTGCAAATGCCATATTATATCATATCAGTGACGAAGTGGTCCACTGGCGCTCAGGCGGCTCTGAAAAAGGCGGAGGAGAGGGGGTGGGTTACTGGAAATGACGTATAATACCCAGTTGCACTGTCCTAGCTATGAAATAATTTCCCGACCTAATATATAAAATGAATAATTTTAATAAAGATCTGATGGTGAGACTAATTTCATTTTTTATGTTTTTAAAACAGGTACATCCTTCATTATTGTATGTGTCACGAGTACCAGACACCGGCGGATGGCTTTTTCAACCGCCAGTTGCTTCTCCGCGTGAACAACGTTACCACCCTGACTATTTTATGGGACGATCGCCAAGTACAAGTATGCCCTTACGCGGTACTAACGGCTAGATGCAACATACAGACCGTTGTGGTGGCCTAGTGCCTCGTTGTTGGAACAGCCATGCGATTATCAGTGCGACCGAAGAGCTTATTTTATCGTAAACCAACACCCTGTGTACTGCACACGAACATCGCTTGCCTCAAGACGAACTATTTTGGATCGAGAGCAAAGAAAAATGCAAATCGCTGAATATTCTCTAAACATTTGATGTCCAATAAATGTACTTTGCCAAATGTACAATCTTGCCGTTTGCTTTTAAACCACAGTTTCATATTCCGAATTGTGGCGCTGTATTGTGAGATGATCTAAGACCCTGTGTACAGCAAAGAAACATCGCGTGCCTCAAAACGAACTTTTTGGAACGTGAGCAAATAAAAATGAAAATCGCTGAATATTCTCTAAACATTTGATGTCAAATAAATGTACTTCACCAAATTTACAATCTTGCGGTTTGATTTAAAAGTACAGTTTCATATTCCCAATTGTGGCGCGCTGTGTTGTGAGCTGATCTGTGTTGATTTCCGGGTTCTGTGTGGAGTCGCGTAGAAGACGCCTGGGCGCGTTTGCCTACGCAGCACAGTCACGTCACGGATAGAGGCGGGGAATATGAATGTTTTGATAAAGTCTGTTTCAGGGGCGGGGGATTTGATTTAGTGCCGCAAAAGCAGGTGAGCCAGGTCGATGGGGGGAAATGATAGGATTATCAGAAAATGGCGGCTGATTTCGAGTGCGTTAATGGACGAAAAGTCGGGTAAGGTCCATAGGAAAGTTTTCTACGATCTACCGAGTTATGCTTAAAAACACATGGCCGAACCGTAGGGACAATAAAAAAAAAGTCCCGGAACTATCCTTTAAGCTCACAAAATGAAGTGGGAGCAAAATGGCACTCCAGCAATTTAAAAGAGAGGGAAAAAGAAAGTAATTAGAAATTAGGTCAAACCTGGGTAATTGAATAAGAGGAACTACAGAGATAGAATCATGTAGAAAAAGGCTTAAGGCCAAAGTCAATGGGTTAAAAGTCTTTTGCTCAAGATCACACAGTTCAGGGTAGTTCGCTGTAAAGTTTGTGGCACAGTTTCCTGACGAGGTTGGTTGATACAAAAGTTAGTTCAAAGAGAAGAGAAGGACAAGCCCTCGGATTGGAGAAAGATTTCAAACACTTTCACTGCGGTTGAACGAAATGGACAACCGGATTTGCACAGTACCTTAAGACGGAGAGGGAGCTGTAGCTGAGGCGGATGTTCCTGGTAGTTCCTGCAGGCTCACGGTTCCTGAAGCGACTGTCGAACGGACAAAAAGTAGGAAGACTGGAGGGTCCTGCACTACCCATGGAAGAAACCAGCAGCAGAGCAAAGCAACAAATAAAAGGTGCGCTCCTTAAAACCCAAGCAGGGTTCGACCTTCCTGGCTATCCGGCCCACTGTAGCTCTGTAAAGTGAATTCGACCAGAGGAGGGGTCCGGGCTTGTAGTTTGGGGAAACTGGTTGGTCCCACCAGCTCAAGGGAAGACGTTTCCTGGAGGATCTTCTCTGTCGTCGGATTCTGAAGATTCGGACCTGCAGCAGGGCTTCACTGGGCGGTTCAGTCGTTGTAGGGGTCCTCTTCTGCCAATTCCTCATTCGTTCTTTCATTCCTGTGGCGACTCTGCCTTTCCATTCCCAGAGACCTGCTTTTTATGCAGTTTTCCCCATTCATACAGCCTGGCTGTCAATCACACAGCAGGGTGGCTGTCCTGGCAAGGACAGTCCCCTCAGCCAATCAAACAGGAGTGTGACTTGGGTTACCAAGGGAACTCATGGCAGGGGTCTGAAGCTCCCTCCCTCACATCCTTCCTACCTAGACTTTCAGGCGCCTTAAGGAGGGCTTCTGTGCAGAAGCCCGCAAAAGACAGCGATCAAAGGAGTCATCCCCGGTTTGGCGTGCAGAGAAAAACATGAGAAAGACTTTAACAAAAAGAAATGGTGAATAAACCCAGCCGGAGCCAAAATAAAATGTATTTGGTCAAGCGACATTATGTTCGAGGCTAATACAATAGCCTAAAACAATACCACGTTTATATAATATAATTGCGGTAGAAAAGTTAGGTTAGATACCACTGCCACCAGTCAAGTCTTAATGTAAAGGGAGCAAAACAATGCTCCAAGAGGCACAGACAAAAAAGGGATGAGAGTTAACCCTTTCCAATACTCCATGTAAGATGGGGTGTACTGGGTCTGTGGTTTAAAGTGACTAAGGTTAGGTTAATGGCAACTTTCCCTTTTCTGGGGGACAGTAGTCAGCCCCAGAAAATGGAGTCGTGGGAAGTCTCAAAGTCAACCCCGTGTCACCGCACTGAAGGCGCTGTGCAACACACATACAAAATATGAGGCCATGGAGTAGGTGAGGCTCCAGTGCTCAAGATCATACAAAAAGTGAAAACACACACAGCAAAACACATGTAAGAGTGGGAAAAAGGCTCACACTCTTACCAGGTGAATAAAATAAATCCTAGAAATCCAGCAAATCTTCTGAGGGACTCATTAGGTAAGGGAAATCAGCCATTTATGAGAATTCTTCCTAACAACCTTCCTGCAGCTGCCGCACCCCTTTCGGACTCAGGGATAACTTGTCTGCTCATTATTTCACTGAAGAAATCTCCACAAAACCAAGTGAGCAGTAGCAGGTAGGAAGGGGTTCCATTTTGGCCCAGGGCTGTATGCACTGTGGGAGTGGAGTTTGATTCTTGTGAGAGACACCAGGTTAGACATCTGGACAAATGACCAAGGATACCACCCCTCTGCCCTGATTGCCTTACAAACATTTTCCTATGCCCCGACAGGCATGCGTCCCAGCTGTTCACCGAGTATAGCAAATGAGCAAGTTAGATTGAGATTTGAGATGGCACTCAGCCTGTTAACCTACTTACTAAGAAAGTTAAAAAGGGGGCCTGGGGTCTTCATATCTCAAGCAGATGTTTCACTGGACCAAAGGTTCTTGCCACCCTTAGCACCTAGCTTATGGTAATAAGTGGATCCTCCAGATTACTCTCTTCCCGTACCTGCCAGTTGCCAGATCCTTGCACCACATAGGGTAAAATGTATCTATTTGACAAAGAGAGAGAGATAGACAGAGAGAGAGGGAGACAGAGACAGACAGTGTCAATGTGAGAAAGGGAAATGAACCTGGCCTGCAAGATCCTAGTGCTAGGAGCTTGGCGAGGACACCAGGTTGTAAGGCCTTTTAGAAGTGTTTCTATGAATGACTTCTAATGCATTGTAATAACATGTATGTCTTTTTGCATGCCTTGCTGTGCCATGTTATGATCTGCTATATGTGGCCACAGGTTTGTCTGCCCTTTGAGGTATCTTAAATCTCCTTTCACTAAAACTTAAACACTATCTGATTGATGTGGATTTAAATATGCAGTGCATGATCCTCAATAAAACACGTCACATATTTGTAAATAGTTCTCAAAAGATGCACAGCGTAAAGTATGTAATTCACATAGGAGAAAATATGCCCAAGTGTACACCGGGTAGTGAGCAATTAACATCCATCCCACAATGAGATTGCAGCACGGTAAAGTCATTTGAACACTTCATTTAGGATTCTTTCACCTTCCACTCCTCCCCCCTTTTAGAAACAAGGAACAGTAGGTGAAGCATCACGTGGTAGAGAGGAAATCCCAGTGTGAATACCAATCCTAAGCAATTTGCCACGGTTGATTCTACATTGCTGTTTAATCCAACTTGATCACTACATGTACGGAAAATCATTTTCTGCTCTAGCACTGTCAGTCTCTCTTTGTTTCGTTGTTCATCTGTTTCCTGTACCTGTTTTCTGTACCTGTTGAAGCACAAACCATCTGAATTCATCTGGTTTGTGGCCCAACTCCACGAAATGTTTAAGCATGGGTGCCTATATCATTCTTTTCTTTATGCAACTCGTATGCTCTGTCATTCTGCTTTTACCCCTTCTCTCAGTTTTTCCTACAGACCTAAGACTACATGGGCATATGATCATATAAAGAACCATTTTGGAATTATAATTGGTTGAATCACAGAGTTGCATAATGCAAGTACCACAAGGGTAATGCCCTCTCATCTCAGGTAAACACCACATTTGTGGTAATGTGGGCTCTTTTTTGGTAGTACATTTGAGATTATTCCTGACTACTATCTCGTTGATGTTCCTACTTCTTTTATAAGCAAGACTTCCCTGCATTAAGAATGTTCCAAATCCTTCAAAATGACATTTGTAATCCTATATGACATAATGGTGTACATTTGTACACACACCACTAGGTCCTTCTTTTGAGAATTGCCTTCATTGGCATGTCTGGGTTCCAGAAGTGCCTCCCTATTATTGTTCTGAGCTCTCTTCTGCAATTTTCGGAGGCTTTTACCTTGATATCCTCTTTCTTTCAGTTCAGATATGAATTGATTGGCCTCCTCTTGGTATGTGGTTTTATAACTCCTATTCCTTCATAGTCTCAGGGATTATCTGAATGGTAACTTCTCCTTAAGCTGTCTAGGATGGTAGCTCTGTTTATGTAATAGAACATTTCTGCCCATCTTCTTATGATATCGTCTCATCTTGAGGAATACTTCGTGGGTGAAAATTGTCAAGTCTAAAAAGTCTAAATGATCCTCACTAATATGTGCTGTAAATTGGATGTGCCTGTTTTCGCAATTAAGCTATTTAACACATTTCTCGTCTCCCTCCTTTTATCCCTTCCAGATAACTACGAGGACATCAATCAAGTGTTTGCACTCTAGCATCTTACTTAGAAATGGATTGGCCTCACTATAGATCACTTTCTCTTTGTAGCTGTTGATGTACAGGTCTGCTACACTGGGAGCCACAGTAGCTCCCATTGCTGTCTCTCTAATCTGCTTAAAGAGTTCTCCTTGGAATTGAAAGTAGTTCCCCATCAGAAATAATGTGGTACACTAATTTATGAATTCCGTGTCTCTATAGGTCATAGAGTCCTCTGTTTCCAAAGTGGCTTTAACCACCTCCAGTGTAGCCTGTTGAGGAGCATTGGTATAGAGTGATATTATATCTAGACCTATGAACAAATTATTATTATCTTCCCGTGCATTCATTATATGGGTAGTGTCCCTAATGTATGATGTTGTACTGGCAATGTATTTCTGTAAGAATACATCTGCATATAGTGACAAAGGTTCTAACACAGAGGTGACTCCAGATACTAAAGGTCGCCCAGCAGTTTCTTTAACCCCTTATGAATTTTGGGGGACTGTGTAAAACACTGGTATTTGAGGATTATTCTGGATTAGTTAGTCAGCTTCCTACTTCGAGATCCACCTGTTATCCTTTTCTCTTATTATTCTTGACAGTATAATTTCTTGCATTTTAGGGGTTAGATCTTGTGATATTTTCAGATAAGCTGCATTATCCGCACTTTGACAAATCAGTACTGGGCGAATGGTTTATAGTATTGTTATGCACTTTATTTTTCACTAGCACTATAGCAGTTTGATAAAGCAGTACTCTGTTAGTGAATCGGAAACACAGTGAGGCTGTTGTTGTATATGTAATTCTAATTACATTTATATTTAATAAAATATATTTTAGATACATTGTTGTGACATTGGGGTTATCTGAGTTTTTACAAATATATGAAGTGATTTGTTGAGGCTCACAAGCTGCACATTTAAATCCACATCTATCAGATAGTGTTTTAAAGTATTGTCGGGAGCAAGCCATTGATGTGGGTAGAAGCTGGCAGGCCTTAAATGTCTTTGTGTTTCTCCCTTCACTAACCAGCTCAAATTCTACATTTCAGTACAAAATATGCATGCCAACTAAGCCACCCATAGATGGCCTCTGAACTCCTCTCACAACAGACATGAGACATCCGAACACCGCTCCCCTACAACCAACTTCCTACCACCCTCCAAGCCAATGCATTCCAACACCACTGGCAAACGAGGGTCCCCTTTGGACACAAATGCAACTATGCACTTGCTTGATGCAGAACATCTCAAAATAGCCAGCACACAGAGCGCTGCGTGCATAAACAAAACAGCAACGCTACCTTGCATTTGCTCTCCTTCCCCACTAACCTCACACACGCCCTCTCATTCAGATCCAATAGAGCACGCGGAGACCATGCAAATGGCAGCGGAGTGTGGCATAAATCCCAGTAACACAAGATCATTAATGGGTCACACAGCTGCCCGGTGTTCCCAGCTGTACGTAAGGTGGCCCCCAAACACAATTCTGAGATGGGCCCCCGAGGCCTTCTGCACTTCTTCAGCTGGCCCTGTCAGAAATATGTATTTATTTGTTGCTGAACGGAAACCACAGTGAATAGGACATGTAAACACGTTTTTTTCTTAATGCACATGACAATACTCTCCAAGACAAAATGAGAAACACATGATGCGTCCTTTAAGTTTAAGGCAACCGTTCTAAATGTTGCCAGGTGAGGAATTTTACTGCTTTGTTTACCACAAAGCAATAGGGCAATGCGGAAGGGCCAGCCCAACATGCAAGAGAGGGCCAGATTTTGGGGCCACAATGGGCCAGTTCAATGAGTGACTGTTGTCGTGGATTTGGCGTTTCCCTCCGCCTACAAAGCACATGTGCCTAATATTAATGATAATGATTTGTTATTTGTATTGCGCTTTGCCCAATGCACTGTACCGAGAGCAAATACACATACAATTATCACCCAGTCAAAATTACTTTGACATTGCCCCTGCTTACAAACAAAATGCATGCAGGTTCCTCCTTGCTTTGGTGTCCTCCTCCACCCACAGAGTAGACTTGATTTTGATTTGTCTGTTTTTTGAGAGGTCTGTAGAGCTCACTTATCATCCAAAAGCAATTTGGATGATTTTGTCCTATCCTATCAGACATTTTTTCTTTCTAAGCATAACTGCAACAGTAGTAGGTTCCAGTTTACTGCTTCCTGATGTGATAAGGACCTTACCCTCACTGCAGATGTACCAATTGCTTTTCTGGAAAGCCCAAAAAATACTATTGCCAAAGTCCAGCTACAAGGATACAAATGCATTTGGGTCTGTGCCCTTGCGTGGGAAAGAAATAATCAAGGATAGGTGTTGGTGCTTTTGCAACTTGTAAGAGCTTGATTTAACCATGGACAAGACCCTCAGGGCCATTGAGTGGCACGAATACATTATCAGGCCCAGATTTCTTAGAGTCTGGGATAGACAGGGACATTCTCAAACGATTCCGGCCAAAACATGGAGATGCATGGGTTCTCGTCAGCATAAATTAGTAGAATCTCAGTGTCATTAGTATTGAGTGTTAGCAATTTCTTGTCCACCCAGTATTTGATTGATAACAGACATTCACTAAGCGGTGCACTATTTAAATAAAATCCTCTTTGCGTGATCAGTTTCACTCTCCTCACCACAACTTTTCCCTTCCCTCTGCATTGTTTTGTTTTTCCATCACCTCCGCTTTGGTCTCTTGCCCTTTGTGCTCTCCCTTTCTTTTCTTCAATCTCACTTCGCAGTTGCTTGTCATCTTTCATCCCCCCTCTCTCTCTTTCACCATCTCTCTCTCGTACTTACATCCGCCTCCTCCACCCTACTCCTCAGATGATTCTCTTCCTCTTCTTCCCTACCTCTCAGAGGCTCCTCTTCCTCCTACTCTCTCTCAATTGTCAGAAGTTTCACATGTTCCTCCTCTCCCTCCTCGTCTCTTTTCTTGTGATGTTCCTACACTCCTTTCTACTCTCTTCCGATTGTCCCCGTTGTTGTATAATCTTGCACAGATGACAGGAGGCGTGGTGGCAGGCTGGATGGCTTTTATTCAACAATTAACAAACTGCCATCAACATATAAGTAGAGCAAGGCCTGAGGGCTAGGCAGGGTTGCCTAATAACAGTTCCTGGGCTGAGAGACAGGAATGTCCAACATTAGTAATGGCCCCAGGCCCAAATCTCGGAGGAGCCGGCAGGACGCGTCTTGCCGCGTCCTCTGGTGCTCCCGTAATGCGCGCGAAGCGCGCGGGGGCGGTCCTCGCCACCTACGCGAGATCTCGCGAGAGTAGGAGACTCTCGCGATATCTCTACACACCTCCCTTTGATAACGAAAGAGGAGGTTCATTGCATAACATAGTCAGTGTATCTCACCGGTCTTCTGTGCTCTCTTCTCGGCCGGTCACCCTTCCCAGTGCGATCTTCCTGCTGCTCCTGTTCGGGTTCTGGCAAGGGTGATCCCAGTTCCATCTCTGTTTCTTCCCTTTCTTTGTCGTTTCTCTCGGGCTCCCGTGGTTCCCTTCGCTCGTTGTCTATTCCTTCTTCGGCAGGTGTTCTCTCCGGGGTTCTTGCTCTTTCTT
This sequence comes from Ambystoma mexicanum, assembly GCF_040938575.1. NCBI lineage: Eukaryota > Metazoa > Chordata > Amphibia > Caudata > Ambystomatidae > Ambystoma > Ambystoma mexicanum. The sequence continues at coordinate 404,301,223 of NC_090924.1, forward strand.
GTCTCTTCTGATATAGGGCTACTCTTTCCAGATTCCATGTGCGCCCGTCCTCTGTGCGGACATGATTGGTTCCCCTGTGGACCACTTTGGTGGGTCTGCTGAACCGAGAGCCCGTGATTTGGTCCTTTTTTTGGTAGTCTTATTTTAACCCAATCTCCCCCTCCAATGTCTGACGCTTGCCGGGTTCTTCTTCTTTGGTCACTCCATGTTTTCATGCGTGCCTTGCTGTTTTCAATTCTCCACACCACTTCTGACATGTCCACGGCTTCATCTTCTCTCACTTTGGATAACCATGGTGGTATGAGCGTGGAGGCTACACTCCTCCCTCTCAACATCCGAAACGGAGATATTTGCATTATTCCGTTAGGGGTGAGTCTGTGGGCCGCTATGGCCTCCTTGGTAGTTTTTAGGGGGTCCATCCCCGAAGCCGTGGCTAGTTGTATGGCTCCCTTAATGAACCTGTTGGCCCTTTCAACAAGCCCATTTGCTTGGGGGTGGTACAAGGCCGCCTTCCTTTGGCCTATATTGTTCTTTCTTAGGAATTGTTCCATGTCCCGTGAGATCAGTTGCACCCCATTGTCTGTTACCACTTCCTTGGGGAGGCCTTCTCTTTGAAAAATTTCTGTGAGGACTTCAATTACCGTCGCTGTGGTAATGTTCGGGACGAACTCTGCCTCGACCCACTTGGATAGGTAATCAACCAGCACTATGCCGTACCGATGTTCTGGTGCCATCGCTTCCAGGGGTCCTATAAAGTCTATGCCCACTTTTGACCACACCGCTTCTGGTATTTCTGTGGGAATTAGGGGTGCCCGTCTGAGTTTCAGTCTTTTGTCACTATTGAGGCACTCATGACAACGCTCTATCATGGTGCGTATCTCTTGGTCCATGGACGGCCACCAGTAGGCTTCCCGGACTCTGCGCCGGGTCATCGTGTTTCCCAGGTGACCAGCATGGGCTCTGCATAGGATGGTGCTCCTCATGCCTATAGGTGGGATTATCTGGTCCGTCTTCATTATAATTCCGTCCGTTTCCGATATCTCTTCGGCCACCTTCCAATAGGGTCTCATCCCTTCCGGCACCATTTTTTCCCCTGGCCACCCTTCCTTGAACCACTGACGGATTTTCGCCATGGCCGGGTCTTTCTTGTCCTCTTCCAGCCAATGTTTCTCGCTGAGTTCCATATACTCAGGTGCTTTTATGTCAGTGATCGATGCTACTATGCATTCTCCTCTTAGAAACGTGGTGGCCTTGTCTTTACCTTCGGGCAATCTAGACATGCAGTCAGCCTGCGAATTCTTCCACCCCGATATGTGCTGCACTTCAAACGTGTACTCCTGCAGTTTTGCTGCAATGCGTGCCAATCTGGGTGTGGACACTTTGGTACCTCCTGGGCTGAGCATGTGGATGAGGGGTTTGTGGTCCGTCACCAACTTGAATTTCGTGCCCCACACATATGTTCTAAAATGTTCTACTGCCCATGCGCACGCCAACATTTCCTTTTCTATGGTGGAGTAATTTTGTTCCGCCGAGGACAAGGCCTTCGAGGCAAAGGCTACCACATGCTCCGTGTCCCCCTTCTTTTCTCCGTAAGAACTGCTCCTAGTCCGTATGCACTGGCATCCGTGGTGATGACTGTATCCCACTCCGGGTTAAATGGCTGTAAACACGGCGCTTCCATGATGTGCCGTTTTATACTTTCAACCGCCTTCCTCTGGGGTTCTTGCTACGAGAATACCGAACCCTTTTTGAGTATGTCACAGAGTGGTGCTGTGGTTTCAGAGAACAAGGGAATAAATTTAGCGTAATACTCTGCCAGTCCCAAAAATGATCTTACTTCCTCTTTGCTGGTCGGTTCTGGTGCTTCTATGATTGCATGCATCAGATTTTGTTTCGGACTTATCCCTTTTTCAGAGATTTTGTACTCCAAGTATTCGACCTCTTTCACTTTGAATGCACATTTTTCATGGCATAGTCTCACCCCTGCATCCTGCAACTTGGTCAGGACCGTTTTCAATGTGGCTTCATGCGTTTGTTCATCCCCTGCATACACAAGGATATCGTCCTGGAAATATGCGACATTTTTGACCTTTCGTAACAACACATCCATCATGCGTTGAAACGCTGATGCTGCCGACGATAACCCGAATGGCATCTTAGTGAACTGATAGGTGCCAAATGGTGTGATGAACGCTGTGAGGGATTTTGACTCTTCATGCAATTGTATTTGGTGGTATGCGTTTCTCATATCCAGTTTTGAGAAAATCTTGGCTTCCTTCATCAACAAAATGAGTTCATTTATGCTCGGTAGCGGGTAGTTGTCGGTGATGACTTCTAAGTTTAAGCTGCGAAGGTCTATACACACCCTTAACTCTTGCGAGTTTGGTTTCTTTATCAGCACTACTGGGCTCAGCCATTCTGACGCTTCAACTTCTTCAATGACCCCCTCCGCTCTCATTTTGTCCAACTGATCCCTGAGAGTGGCTCTTGCGGTTGCTGGCACTGGCCGCACACGATGTTTGACCGGGACGGCATTTTTTTTTAGCATTATTCTATGGACAAAGCCCTTTATGTGACCCGGCTCCTCTGAGAAAAGTTTTGGGTAGTCACTTTTGACTATGGGCCCATCCCTCGCGCAGACAGACAGTACCTGGTCTTCTGTGCTGGGGTCCAATTTGATTTTGAGCTTGTCTTGGTCGTCCCATCCCAGTACTGCTGGGCCTTCGTGGCTGAAATAAACTCTGGTGGTGGTTTCTCTTCCTTTAAACTCCACCTTCCCTTTGATATATCCCAGCAGTTCAACTGACGCCCCTCCAAATACTGTGGGTTTGTGGCGTGTGGTGAGAACTTGGACCTTTTCTTTTCCGACCATTTCCTTGTATGTTCGTAGAGGTATTATGGTGAGATCCGATCCAGAGTCCGCCATAACTCTTGTTTCGCACCCGTCAATTTTGATTGTGCAATGGGGCTTTTCTCTTCTTGCCCTTGTGCTGTTTACCATGATGACTGTGGGTCTCCCCTCATCTTCTGAGGACGATTCTTGCTCCCTGGTGTGATCGGTGTTTACACTGGTGACTTTCTTGTTTCTCCACCGACATACCAACGAAAAATGGCCAATGCGTTTGCAGATTGAGCACTCCTTATCTCTAGCTGGGCACTCCCTATCAAATGCCAGGTGTTTCGTGCTGGTGCACCTGTGGCATTTCAGAGGTTCTTTCTTACCTCCTCTCCCTTCTCTTGTGTCCGGTGTATGTCTTTCTTTCTTTGAGTGAAATGTGACAGCTTGGATTTCAGCAGAACCCTGGGTTCCCGTGAGTTCTTTTCGTCTTCCCGCGGTTTCTTCAACCGCCCTGGCAATTTCGATCGCCTTCTCCAGTTGTAATTCTTTCTCCATGATGAATTTATCTTGAACTTTTCTGCTGTTGGTGTGGACTGTCAACATGTCGCAGATGAGGCTCTCAGCATTGTTGCCGAAATTGCACAGCGCTGCCAGTTCTCGCAGCTTGGTGACGTAATCGTCGACCGGTTCGGATATTTCTTGTCTGCGAGTGTAAAAGCGTATTCTATGCAACACCGTGTTCTCTTTACAGGCAAATCTCTTCACTATTCTCCTAACCGCCTCCTTAAAGACGTCATCGTTGTCGCCAGCCACCGGGATCGGGGTAAGACTCTCAAACACCCGCTGTCCTTCCACTCCCAGGGCATTAAGTAACATAGCCCTACGCCGTGCCGCTGAAAATCCTGCCCCTCCTAGTGCCTCTACATACGTCGTGAACAGGGGTTGCCATTGCGGCCACGGAATTGCCGGTTTACCTGGAGTTTGCAGGAAGGGGGGTGGCGGCGTCGCTCCTTGCATGTTCCCACGTGGGTTGTAGTGGTGATCCTCGTCGCCAAATTATGTTGTATAATCTTGCACAGATGACAGGAGGCGTGGTGGCAGGCTGGATGGCTTTTATTCAACAATTAACAAACTGCCATCAACATATAAGTAGAGCAAGGCCTGAGGGCTAGGCAGGGTTGCCTAATAACAGTTCCTGGGCTGAGAGACAGGAATGTCCAACATTAGTAATGGCCCCAGGCCCAAATCTCGGAAGAGCCGGCAGGACGCGTCTTGCCGCGTCCTCTGGTGCTCCCGTAATGCGCGCGAAGCGCGCGGGGGCGGTCCTCGCCACCTACGCGAGAGTAGGAGACTCTCGCGATATCTCTACACCCGTCTTTCTTCGCTCTCCTCTCATCTGCTGTTCCTCCTCCACCGCAGCTCTGTGCGCTCTTTCTCCCACACTCTGTTCTTCCTCCCTGCTCTCCTTTGCGCTCCTTTCTCACCTCTCTCTGTGCTCACCAACAGTTTCCTAATAACTCCCACAACTCCCTCTGGGTCAGACTCAGCTTTCTGTCCCTCCAGGAACGTTGATTGGTAAGCTAATTGCAGCTGTGAAAGGTCATGCAGGAACTGTGCTTTTGATTGGAGGAGATCAGTTTGAACATCGATTCTGACAGGTTTTTCCTCTTGTGTCACCGAGCAGGCCCATCACACTTCAGAATCTACAAGCCAGTCAGCCATCTTGGAGTCATACAAGCCTCCTTCTGGTACGGCTGCCTGACGGCAGGTAGGTGCCGCTAATGTGTGCTGAGTCATGGCCCTTTCTCCTGTGTTTCTCTTTGCAATGCACATCTGACTGCGAGTTACCTCTTTACTCATTCCGGTCTTGCAGATTCTTCCAGATTCCTCCAGCTTGCACATGGCCGACACACAGTGTTCACCATGAGCTAGGCGTGTGCCCTTGTTATTTTCTGGTACAAGATTACAGGTTATTTGTGGTCCTTGGAGACCTGTGAGAAGGGACTTCTAAAGCGTAATGGCAAAGTCTCACACATCTTGGGTGTTTAATGACCCTACCTGCTGTCACTCTGTTGTCATAAAGGTACGACATGTGTCTTCGTGAGTATGGCCTTACGTGCGTCTCAAAGCTAGGGATGGGTGGGCGGCCCAGGGGAATCCTCCAAATAATACATCTGAGGCCAGTATTGCAGAGTCCAACTCCAAGCCGCTTTAATTCATATATGCTATCCCATTTGACTTTTGTATTAAACAATGATAGTAAACGCCCATGTTACTGTTACACTCGTTCAAGATATTCCCAGTTTGCACAATCACAGTAGTTGCCCATAGTGACAATCCCAGTTTGGCATTCCTAGTTTTTAAAATTCCAGTATATTTCCAGTTTGACAAATCCAACCTTTTCCCAGTTTAACAATCCCCTTACATAACTGCTTCACATAATCCGAGTATATTGCCAGGATGCCAATCTCATTACATAACCGGTATGACAATCCCAGTAAACCTCCAGTTTAGCATTCACATATTTCACAATCCCAGTATGCTCCAGATTGAAAAATGGAGTTTACGCTCAGTTTCACAATCCGATTTAAACCCAGTTATATGGTCATAGATAAAGCCAAAGATGACAGACCCAGTGAATCCCCAGTTTGCACAATCCTAGTATATTGCCAGTTTGACAATTGCATTGTACATCTAGTTTGGCAATCCATGTATCTTCCAAAATTGACCATCCCAGTGCAGTCCCATTTTGTATAACCAGAGAATTCTCCCAGTTTGATGACCACACTAAACTTCCAGTCCATACTATGCGAACACAGTTCTAGTTCTTCAATATGGTTATTTTCCCAGTTTGCAGAAAAAAACAATATTTTCCCAGCTTGTCAATCCCTCTCTTTTGTCATTGTGCACAGTATCCAAGTGTGCACAATCCCAGTAAGCACTCAGTGTTCCCAATACATTCCTGGTTTCTACTGTTCCAGTATACTTTCAATTTACCATTAAACAAGTCCAATAAACTCTCAATTAGAAAACCCCTATTATGTTTCCAGTCTGCACAGTCCCATTGTACTGCCAGTCTGAAAACTCCAGCATACGTATTCCCAGTTTGTTAAAAACCAGTAAATTCCTAGTTTGACACAGGGTACTTACTCCCAGTGTGTGAACCCCAGTATGCTTCACTTTTACCACGACTGTAGATTTTCAATCTGCATGATCACAATTTTCCAACTTAGAAACTGGGTGCACTCAAAGTTCAACAACCCCTGTATGCTCATGTTTGACAACCGCAGTGTAGCCATTACAGACTATTACTAATGTGACTATACTGGCAAAATGTATGATCTCAATATATGGCCATTTTGCAAAATCCAAGTGTACTTTGAGTTTGGCGTACTCATTTGCATAATGTCAGCATTTTCCAAGTGTGTCTATTACAAGTTTGACTCGCCCAAGATATTCCCATTCTGACAATTCTAGCATAGTCCTTTATGGTCAATCATAACACATTCCTAGTTTGACAATCACAATATATTCCCAGATTTAAAACGCCATTATGTTACCAGAACAACCCCTGAACGCTCCCAATCAGACAAATACAGCAAGATCACAGGCGGACAAAAATAGATAACAGGAAAATGGACAACCACTGCATATTTTCAGTTTGAATAATCATAGAAAATGCACAGCTTCACCAAGTTCGTTCCCAGGTTTCACCATTACAGTGTATTCTGGTGTTGTTATTCCAAACATACTGCTGTCTTTTACAACCCTAGTTACCATTTGGACAATCCAAGGGCACTCGCAGTTTACAGTACATCAGAACATTCCTACTTTTACTACCTGGATATCTTTTCATTTTCCTGAATCCAAGTATATTATCAAAAAGGAGTGTTGGAGCCCCTCTACTGAGAACGAATATAGGATAAATACCTGGTTCTATGGAATTTCTCCCACTCAGAAGGATCTACAACCACATTTAGCCCACTTCACAGGGGAGAAATAACAATTTGCATATCAATCTTTGCCCGACACACAAGGGCAGTACAGCACCAAAATGCTAGATAATTCTCCTCTGAACAAGAGTATCATCAGAAACGTGTTTCAGCCTAGTTGGGCCTCCTCAGTGAGGTAAAGCTGAGCCTCACTAAGGCAGATTGAGCAAGGGGTCCATGTCTGGATTACTGTTGGTTACCTACCCAGGTTTTACAAAATTGAAAAGTAGTGTTGGAGCCCTTCTACTGAGAACAAACATGGGACAAATACCTTGTTCTATGGAAGTTCTTACACCAGGAGGGTCCACAACCACATTTTAGCTCACTGCACCCTTCACAGAGGAGAAATTTAAATTTTCCTATCAGTCTTTGTCCCACTCACAAGGGCAGTCTAGCACCGAAATGCTAGGCAATTCTCCTCTGAATAAGAGTACAATCAGCAACCCCAGACACGTGTTTCAGCCTTGTTGGACCTCCTCAGTGAGGTGAAGTGGAGCGTCTCTAAGGCACAGTGAGCAAGGGGACAATGTCTGGATTACCCTTGGTTACTTAGGGTTAAACCCCAAGTTTTACAAAATTGAAAAGGAGTGTGGGGGCCCACTACTGAGAACGAACAGGGGACAAATACACCATTCATTGGAATTTCTATGGAATGTATTATCAGTTTTACATTTTCCAACTTCGTGTAGTATGCCACAGTTCATATTATAAGCTTTCTTCTTATAGATACAATCCGACTACAGATTTTCCCTTCTAAACCATATGCAAATCAGTCTTGAATAGTGGCATCAATGAGAGCAGTTTAGCAAGAACAGGTAGGCCACATACCCTCTGCATTGTAATACAAGAAACCATAGATATGTTTCAGCCTTATTGCGTCTCATCAGTGATGTACAGCTTGAATCTTTGGGAACAGTGAGCAAGAAGCCAAGATTTGGGTAGACATCCTCATACTTGGGGAGACAAAAGTGGACCCCAGAAATTCATGCATGGATAGCTTTCAATTTCCCATTAACACTGACACTGTTTTGGGCATTTTCAATTCCAGGGAACCAGCCATAAACAAATCAGTTTTGAAACTGCCACCATTGAGAGTGGCCTAGCCCGAACAGGTTTTCCAACCCCCACCCCCTGCTGAGGAATACAAGCACTAGTCGTTCCATCTAGTGATCTGATAGCTTAATACAGCAGAAGCCCCTCAATCTATTGAATAAGTTGTAGGCCTCCAGCGGTACTAGTAACATAACTCATGCCCAGCTCCTTGTTGTGCAAAGACACCTTTGATGTACATAGACTCAGTGTCCGGGTTTCATCTTTTTTATGGGAATGTCATTTGTGTGCACAATGGCTCCATCAAATAATGAATACCAGTAGGTGATGTTATCACACATGCATATTAAAGACATCTAAAGGTGGGCCCTATGAGATGCTCAGAGTGTCCTGAATTTTAGCCTCACATCATATTGCATTCTGGTACTTGTAGTTCTGCATTTTATGTTGGCACCATACAGCTACCAATACTCTACAAGAATACAGAATAATCTGAGCTAAAACAGAACACCCCACATATCTCCCTCCTTGCCCAGGACAACTAAAGATGCAACAGGGGAATGGATCCTGTGAAGCCTGCACATCTGAAGGCAGTGCAACCAGAGAATCTCCTCTCACAGCCAGTCTTCCCCACTTTGGCTAAATCACGCTACCTAAATTTATCTTATTTTACTTCCAAAATGGGCACCACTTAGAAGTGAGTCTCTGAAGTCTGAACTACAGAAAAGGTTCACACTCATACCTGGTTTAATAGATGACAGTGGGCCTCATTACGACCCTGGCGGAAATCGAAAAACGATGGCGGAAATGCAATACCGCCATCGAATAGCGCTCGGTGCGATTATGACCCGTCACCGTAAAGTACGATGCCATTAGCGACACCGTAGTGAACGCCAACGCTAACTGCACCAAGTACGCGCGCGCGCGCCATGCCAAACCGTAATTAGCACCATGGCGCAAGGGTACGCGAATTCCGACCCTAGCGGACATGTACTTAACGCCATCAAGCACGGCGGAAAGTACCATTCCGCCATGGTGATAAGTACGGCATCGCGAATCAACCGTAAACGGCCCCACTGAGTGCCTGTACACTGCTCCCTGGCCACATAGTACAACTCCCCGTAGGTGCAACGAAGTCACAATGCAACCAGTGAAATGTACAAGTCACCCATGCATGCCAACGAACAAAAGAATCACAAGAGGGGCCAATGGGAGCTGCAGGGCACAGATGGCACGAATACAGAAGCCATACCAATGGACATGACCTCAGTCTCCCACCAAGAAACGCACGCAAACACAGGCACCTGTGACCAGCAATATTCCGATAATCACATCATTCCACCAATCCACCTGGCTGACCGGCATCTGTTACACAAAACCTAATCCCCCGCCCCTGAGCATGACATCATTCAAACAGTCATATTGGCAGCCCTCACCCCTGACCTCACTGGGCTTCGTAGGCAAACGCGCCCAGCACAGTACCACGCAACTATACTCCGAAGCTGGAACCCAATGCAGATCTCCTCACAATACATCGCCCCCCAAATAGGAATATGCCACATCACTTGCAAAGAAGAACGCTACACGGCCCATATCAGAATAGAAATTTAATGCACAACAAATTCACCAAGCCCATACAGCCATTAGGCCATGAACTCCAAAACACATTTCACCATTGTGGGCTGCATCCGCAATAAATGACCAGCTACTTCTTGTGTGACGCCCTGTTCCTTCATGGTACACAGGGGCTACATTCCCGTACGAAAAGGCAACATGGAAGCGCCTAGAACCGCAGGGCCGTCCCAATAGGGAGGCACTAGTCCAGCTGAAAGGCCGAAATGTTGCTCCGAGCCACTAGTACTGCGTAAGGGCATGTGGCCCATTGGCGATCGTCCCATAAGATCGTAATGCTGCTCCACTGATTAACACGAAGCAGCAGGTGTCGGGAGTAAAACCCATCTGCAGGAGTGGCATACAGATGGCAGTGGCAAAAGATACCTGTCAACCAAAAGAAAAGAAAAAGAATAGAATGGCCATCAGAACTACATTCGAACAACTCACTTCAATGATCACACTAAATCCACAGCCATATGCATGCTAGCCCACTCCAAAGGATCATCACCACCCCAAAACCACTTGCGACTCATAACTATCCATATCGAGGTGAAAACACCATCACAAACGAGTGTACCTGTGCATGCGTCTGTGAAAACAGAATCCATCAGATGGGATTGGTAACGTGCATGGACACAAGTGTCTGAAGGCGCGTCGAGACAGGGAGGGCTCAACAAGGCCAGATAGACGATGGTCCCACTATGGCAGCCCTGCATCACATAGCGCAGGGGAGGCGGACAGATTCCAAGAAGCCCTGTACATGGCAAACACCGTATCAAATCATCTGTCAATGCATCCATTCATCATACCCTCATCCCGTAATGATAACGCCTGTTTCCATACTCACATAACATGTGAGAATTCCATTGAGTCTGTGCGTTATGCAGCCTGCAAAATCCACTGTGCCCCAGCCCGTAATTCCAGTGTTGTGAAGTAACATGTATTTGGGAACGTCCGGCCTCATCATCCACTTCGCTATTGCGCATCCCAAACTATTCATATCAATCATTGCATCCTCGCCATGGCCCCTGTCCCAAGGACACTGAACAATAGAACGTTATATTTGCAGTCAGACCTGTGGGCATCTCCTCGCCGCTAGCTGAAGACCGAAAGCGCCGCCCTTCGAATTCCTCATTTGCAACATCACGTCGAAAAGGCATCTGTGGCCGCTTGAAATCACAAATTAATCCATCTAGTGCGGCTGTGTGTGAAAATGGCAACTGCCTTCACTCACAAATGGCACGCCCCGCCCGTCGGTGAACCTCGGTACAGTGATGCATGAGGGTCCACCGTTACTCGAGTACTACGTTCCACCGACCCTTCACAAGTCTGTTCGCGACTGCAAAGAATGCATGTGAAACAATGGGACCATAGCCGAATGAACATATCAACCAATGTTACACTGCCATCGGGTACAAATACATGATTGTAATAGCAAGATGCCATTCCTCGAATTGCAGCGTTGTGTGCGGGACGTGCTCGCCCAAAGGGGAGAGCAGCTTGCACAGGTGGAATGAATCACCACAGGTGGAGGCCATACAGCCTGGAAACACATAAATTGCACACCCAGTCTCCTCCCACAACCACACCCACTCCGAAATGCTACCGGCAGGACTCGCGATGTTGGCCCTGGGGGACCTGATAGCACTGCAAGTACTCCAACTCCAAGAAGAAGACGAACACCAACTACAACCGGCCGCACGGAGGAGACGCAGGAGGAGGAGGAGGGCAAGGCAGGGCCAGCAAGGGCTGCCAGCACAGCCACTACCACCACGCAGGCAGCCCGCAATCCCACGCCTCCGAGCACATCCGTTCAACCTCACTGATGAGCAGATCCACACCCTCTACCGTTTGGACCGGGACACCATAGCCGCCATTGTGGACATGACACAGGCTGACCTTGTCAGCATGATAGATAGCCCAACCGCCATCCCACCCCTACTGAAGGTGGTGTCTGTACTCCACTTCCTGGCCACAGGCACCTACCAGCACACAGTCGGACAGTTGCATGGCATTTCTCAGCCACTGTTCTCACGGACACTATTGCAAGTGCTCGATGCCCTCCTGCAGCACGCAGACGACTACATCTCTCTACCACGCTCGGAGCAGGAAATTACCAACACAAAAGTGGGATTCCATGCACTTGGCGGCATACCGGGTTGCATTGGTGCCATCGACTGCACCCATGTGGAATTGGTCGTCCCACATGCCATGGAGGCCCAGTACCGCAACCGAAAACAATTTCATTCTCTGAATGTACAAATGGTGTGTGACTCCAACAGGATCATTACACATTGTTGTGCCCGATTCCCTGGATCAACCCATGATTCTATGGTCTTGAGGAACTCAACAATACCACGCTACATGGAGCGACACGCAGGGAACAGATCCTGGCTACTCGGTGAGTCTCATTTCATGCATGATGATGTGGGGTATGTGATGCGGCAATGACCTGGCAGGAAGGGGGGGGGGTGCGTACGTAGCAATGGCATTCCACATTATTCGTTTATCGTCCACATACAGGTGATGCCGGATATCCACTGAAGAGATGGCTCCTCACACCAGTCCGGAACCCACGGGACCAGCATGAGGAGGACTACAACCATGCCCACTCACGTACCCGTGTAGTCATTGAACAGGCATTCGGCCTACTGAAGACCCGTTTCCGGTGCCTCAGCAGGTCTGGCGGGGCACTCCTGTACCGCCATGAGAAGGTTGCAAAGATGGTGATGGCATGTGTCATGCTACACAACATGTGCGTACGTAGAAATGTGCCCATGCCCCCTGACGCAGAACTGCAAGCACCTGAAGATGGTCATGATGAGGGTGGGGATGTGGCAGCACCTCAAGGAGTCTGCGAGGCACAGGAGGGCCGTGAAATTCGTCAGCATCTCATAGATGCATGCTTCTAGCACTCACGCCTGGTGGCTGATACATGGACACGGGACTCGTGGCACTGTGTGTGTCTGGTACATGCACAATATGGACTGTACGCCTATGATGGCCTAGTACACAAAGATCATTGTCCACACATCTCATTGGTTGATCGTGCATTGTTTATGGCATATGTGATATCATGTTGAACACCCTATCGACCCGCCACCCAAGTGAGCCCAACACACCCCCTCCACCCGCCTACCTCCCCCCGAACACCAGTGTCCGCAGATGCTCATTGTCAGTGGGCAGTCGCTATTGCAAGCCCCCTCTGCGGGTATCAGGGGCACCCCTGCCTGTGGAGCGCAGGTTCCTCCCAGATCTACGTTGGGGGCTGCCCTGGACGGAACTTGCAACGGATGATGTCTCTGCCTGCTCACGTCCATGCATGTCCCTAAGGGTTTGTGAGAGCTCAGTGAGCACACGGCGCACTGCGGCAAGTTCGGCACATACGTCTTTGGACGTCGCATGCAGTTCCCCCTTCAGGCTCTCGGTGCTTCTCTCCATTTGGACTCTCAGGCTCTCGGTGCTACTCTCCATTTGTGCCCTAAGTGTCTCAGTTGATGTTTCTATGTCTGCCTTAGTGCCCCCACATCCATCGGCATGGTCCTTGAGGAGCGTGGCCAGTTGCTGCTGTTGCACGATTAACTGGTCGAGGGACTGTTGCCTGTGCTGTGCCATGGCCATTTGCGGTGGTGTCACAGAGGGGCTGTTCGCCTCATGTTGCCCTGCCACAGGGCTTGTGGGGGATGGCCAGTCGTCGTCTTGTGGGTGCCCCTGCGTGGTATCCTCATGGTGTACGGGATGGAACAGACAGGGGGATTGGGACAGGTCATGGATGGATCTGACTTCGACATCCCCGTCTTCTGTGTCGGGGGAAATGCTGCCATTAATGGGGTGTCACCTATGGTGCTGCTGCCACCAGAGGCAGTACCTTCTGTGGCATCCATTGGGGGGACCTGTGGTGGTGCTGTTGTGGGCATGCTGGCTGCTGGGGTGCCTGTTGATGTTCCCTCCTGTGTGCTGCCACTTGATATGTGCTGCTGCCGTGTCTTGATGCGTGCAGCTGAGGTGGAGGGTCTTTGGCCGTCGGTCTTGGCCCTCTTTGCAGGTGTGCTGGTAGGGGTGTCCTGGAGCTCGTCGTTTGGATCGGACCCTGTTGTGGAGTAAAGGAGGGCGAGCGTTATTAATGGGTCTGTGGGAATTGGAATGGCAATGTGTCACATGCATTGGGGTGGTACCTGTGGGTGATTTGGGTCGGGGCCTTGGAGGTGCTTTCATTTGTGTGTGGAGTGAGGGTGCAGTTGTTTGGCAGCCTGCAGTTAGGGTGTGCCTGCTGCACGTGTAGTGGGTGTTTTTGGGGTTTTTACTTATTTATGTATTTATTGTGGTTTTAAAGTGCGCTATCAGGCCAATGTGTGTCGACGTTCTCCTGGCCATGTGTTGCTGTTGCGCTATGTGGACACATGTGGATCACATGATTGGACATTGTGGATTTGGCATGGTTTTATTTGGGCCACCTACCTGATTCTCCGGATGTCTGCACTCCTTTCTCCATCCCTCCGACTCCCTCTATGCTCTCCATTCCAATGGTGGAGGCACAGATTTCTTCCCAGGGGGTCAACTTGATGGGTGATTCCGATCCTCCCCCGGTGGCTGTGGCAATGTTGCGGTTGGCAGAAAGTATGCTACGGACGCGTATCCGCAGGTCGTCCCACCGCTTCCTGCATTGCTGTGGATTGCGGGGTGCGGTCCCCACCGCACTTACCCGCTGTGCCACCAGGGCCCATATGGCCTTCTTGTTCGCAAGTGCCGTCCTGGTCATTTGCGTGGAGAAGACGGCGGCGGCATTCTCCTGGAGGGTCTCTGTTAGCACGGTGAGTTCCTCACGGGAGAAGTGGACCTGCCGCTTGCGGTCGCACGCTTTCTTCGCTACTTTTCCCATTTTTCTTGGTTTCACTAGGGTGGATGACGGGTTGGGATGTGTCTCAGGGTGGTGTTTTTAGTGGTTGTGTGTATTTTGTGGTTTTATAGGTGTACGGCGTGTTGTTTCCCGTTCCGGGCCCATGTTTTTACTTCCGTTTCCGTATATTTACGGTCACCGTACTTTCCGGTTGGCGCTCACTGCGGTGTCCGCTATGATGGGTGGCGGTATTGCACCTAGGGCGCCGTACGGCGGCGGTGTGGGCCGTTTTGGGGTCATTTCCGCCATCGCGGACTTTGCACTTCCGCCATGCCGTGGTGCTCGTGCCCGATGGGTCGGAATGGGCCGCACTTTGCTCCATCGTGCAATGGCGGAAACGCTATTTACGCTGTGGCGGTCCGGTCAGTCACTTTCCGCCAGGGTCGTAATGAGGGCCACTTGTGTGTACTTTATATGATAATAATATTGATAATTTAAATAGTGCACAGAACAGGCTAAATTGTCCCTTCACTTGACAGTTGTGATCCATGGTTGTCCTCAAACAGAAAAGTGAAATAAATGAAATACTGTCATGTTTATTAGATGAGGGGTCCTGTCTGCGCCTTAAATGTTGAAGGAATCTGCTAGCATGCTTACTTTACCTCTTTCATTCCCTTCGCCAGCCTAATAGATGATTTTATGTGGTCTCGCTCTGCTGCACTTTTTGTGATTAAGATGGTGGCACAAAGTGTGTGACCCGTTGCAAATTATTGAAACTCACCTTGACTTAACTGAAAAAATGGCGTCTTTATAAGTGGTTAAGTTCACGCTGTGTGAAGATTTCGTGATTTTAAGGACAACATTGTGGGCCTCATCACGAGTTGGGCGGTAACGCCGGCGCTATTAGCGCCAGTGCTAATAGCCCTACCGCCTAACCCCCCGGCGCTTTTAGCGCCAGATCACAGGTTTGGCAGAAGGGTTATTGCCCATTCCCCATTGGGCCCATTTGGGAATTCCTCATTCCCCATTGTGCCCAATGGGGAAAATTCGCGCTATTACCGCCGGCGGATTTCCTGCCGGCGGTAATTGCGCTGAAAATCAGCAATTTTGCTGCGGATTTCCCCCCGGCTCAGAGCCTGGGGGGAAATCCGCCAAAGCCATGATCTGGCGGACCCTTAAATGCGGCCGTAATAGCGCTACCGCCACATTTAAGGGTTACCGCCAGACTCGTGATGTGTCTCGTCATGCTCCTCTGTTAGCGGTCCACAAGCCTGTCACCCGGAATTGAATTATTGTTTCATTGTCCCACCATCAGTCCCCTATCACTTGATTTGACATGAAGGTATTTAGGGGTCGATTCATGGAATTAATGTGCGCCGAAAATTCCCACGCAGAGGTGCCAAAACGTGCGATTCGCAGTGCAAGTGCGAAAATCGCAGGGAAACCAGCGCACATGGATTCATGGAAGTCCGTGCGCGAGAAAAACATTGGATGTGCGCTAAAAATGAGCGCCGCGCATGCATGCGCACAGGTCATCCAACAGCGTGCGCCACGGCCACTGCGAAATCGCACATAGCGCGGCGCACATCACAAAAGTAGGCGGAACACGGGGCGTAACACTCGGAATGGGGAACAACACGTGAAAATATGGGCGTCACGGGGGAAGTACAGGAGGCAAGTGCGCGGAACGCCCACACGCTCGCCTACAACCCGTATTCATGGAATCGAATAGGGCAAACCAGCGCACGGTCAAAGACGCGCACAGGGCCAAACAAGTACGCCACAAGAAAGCAGGCGGTAGCGCCCCTGCGCCTGAAAAAAATGTGCGCCAAAATGTGCGCTAACAAAAAGCACCCATATACAGCCATGATGAATGGTCCATACAGTGGCCCTCTAGGACAAATGAGGTGCAAAGGGGTACCGACAAACACGGACACCCGCTGTGTGAAAAATAGCATGTGCATGTGTTCCTGGGTGCGCGGGAAGTTCCACACGCGATTAGCCTGGCTACGTGGGTTTCGGGGTGCGCGGGAAGTTCCACACGCGATTGGCCTGGCTACGTGTGTTTCGGGGTGCGCGGGAAGTTCCACACGCTATTAGCCTGGGTAGGTGTACTACGGGGTGCGTGGGAAGTTCCACACGCGATTAGCCTGGCTACGTGTGTTTCGGGGTGCGCGGGAAGTTCCACACGCGATTGGCCTGGGTACGTGTACTTCGGGGTGCGCGGGAAGTTCCACACGCGATTGGCCTGGGTATGTGTACTTCCGGGTGCGAGGGAAGTTCCACACGCGATTCTCCTGGGTACGTGTACTTCGGGGTGCGCGGGAAGTTCCATACGCGATTGGCCTGGGTACGTGTACTTCGGGATGCGCGTGAAGTTCCACACGCGATTGTCCTGGGTACGTGTACTTCGGGTGCGTGGGAAGTTCCACACGCGATTGGCCTGGGTACGTGTACTTCGGGGTGCGCGGGAAGTTCCACACGCGATTGGCCTGGGTACGTGTACTTCGGGATGCGCGTGAAGTTCCACACGCGATTGTCCTGGGTACGTGTACTTCGGGTGCGTGGGAAGTTCCACACGCAATTGGCCTGGGTACGTGTATTCCGAGGTGCGCGGGAAGATTCACACGCGATTTCAGCAGGGTACGTGTATTTCGGTGGTGCCGGGGAATGCTACACGTGATTTGGCCGTGTGGGTCCTCCCAGGTGTTCCCTCTACACCCTCCACGGCCCCTGCAGGCAGCCCACACCACAGGGGCCTACCCTGCACCCCTGCTCATGTCCCACAGGCAACTCATCCACCATGGCCATGCCCACCAGCCAACCCACATGTCACCTTGCACTACTGATCAAAAACACATGTCTCCCAGCACCCCCACCCCCCAGCATCCAGGGGCACCCTCCACCAGGCCCCCAAAAATGTCTCCCACCCCCCCCTACCCCCCAGCAGTGCAGGAGCAGCCTCCACCAGGCCCCCACTCATGTCTCCCACCAGCCCCACCCCCCAGCCACCAGGGGCACCCTCCACCAGGCCCCCACTCATGTCTACCACCACCCCCACTCCCCAGCAGTGCAGGGCACCCTCCACCAGGCCCCCACACATGTCTCCCCCAAGTGGGAAGGGTATGCCCAGACGTGGGTCCCTTGCCTGCTGGGCCTAGAGACCCAAGCTACTCCTCACTGATGATGCCCAACAAGGCTGAAACATGTCTGGGGATGCTTGTGGTCTCGTGCAGAAGGGATGTGACCTAGCAGTTCGGGCTGGACTACCCCTTTGGGGGTGGGACCAAGCCTGATTTGCATATGGTTTTTTCCCCTTTTGTAATGGCTTGGCAGGCGAAGAACGATGGTCTGGAGGGTTGCCCAGAGCAATGCCAGAGGTCAAGATTTATTCTAAACCTTCCAGAGCCATGAACTCTTTTGTTTTGCTATTGTCACCCCAAGTGGGAAGGGTATGCCCAGACGTGGGTCCCTTGCCTGCTGGGCCTAGAGACCCAAGCTACTCCTCACTGATGATGCCCAACAAGGCTGAAACATGTCTGGGGATGCTTGTGGTCTCGTGCAGAAGGGATGTGACCTAGCAGTTCGGGCTGGACTACCCCTTTGGGGGTGGGACCAAGCCTGATTTGCATATGGTTTTTTCCCCTTTTGTAATGGCTTGGCAGGCGAAGAACGATGGTCTGGAGGGTTGCCCAGAGCAATGCCAGAGGTCAAGATTTATTCTAAACCTTCCAGAGCCATGAACTCTTTTGTTTTGCTATTGTCACCCCAAGTGGGAAGGGTATGCCCAGACGTGGGTCCCTTGCCTGCTGGGCCTAGAGACCCAAGCTACTCCTCACTGATGATGCCCAACAAGGCTGAAACATGTCTGGGGATGCTTGTGGTCTCGTGCAGAAGGGATGTGACCTAGCAGTTCGGGCTGGACTACCCCTTTGGGGGTGGGACCAAGCCTGATTTGCATATGGTTTTTTCCCCTTTTGTAATGGCTTGGCAGGCGAAGAACGATGGTCTGGAGGGTTGCCCAGAGCAATGCCAGAGGTCAAGATTTATTCTAAACCTTCCAGAGCCATGAACTCTTTTGTTTTGCTATCCCCACACATGTCTACCACCACCCCCACCCCCCAGCATCCAGGGGCACCCTCCGCCAGGCCCCCATTCATGGCTACCACCACCCCCACCCCCCAGAAGTGCAGGGGCACCCTCCACCAGGCCCCCACTCATGTCTCCCACCACCCCCACCCCCCAGCCACCAGGGGCACCCTCCACCAGGCCCCCACTCATGTCTCCCACCACCCCAACCCCCAGCAGTGCAGGGGCAGCCTCCACCAGACCCCCACTCATGTCTCCCACCACCCCCACCCCCCAGCATCCAGGGGCAGCCTCCACCAGGCCCCCACTCATGTCCCCTATCACCCCGACGCCCCAGCAGTGCAGGGGCACCCTCCACCAGGCCCCCACTCATGTCTACCACCACCCCCATCCCCCAGCATCCAGGGGCACCCTCCAACAGGCCCCCACTCATGTCTACCATCACCCCCACCCCCCAGCAGTGCAGGGGCACCCTCCACCAGGCCCCCACTCATGTCTCCCACCACCCCCACCCCCCAGCATCCAGGGGCACCCTCCACCAGGCCCCCACTCATGTCTACCATCACCCCCACCCCCCAGCCACCAGGGGTACTCTCCACCAGGCCCCCACTCATGTCTCCCACCACCCCCACCCCCCAGCATCCAGGGGCACCCTCCACCAGGCCCCCACTCATGTCCCCTATCACCCCCACCCCCCGCCAGTGCAGGGGCACCCTCCACCAGGCCCCCACTCATGTCCCCTATCACCCCCACCCCCAGCAGTGCAGGGGCACCTTCCACCAGGCCCCCACTCATGTCTCCCACCACCCCCACACCCCAGCCACCAGGGGCACCCTCCACCAGGCCCCCACTCATGTCTACCAGCACCCCCACGCCCCAGCATTGCAGGGGCAGCCTCCACCAGGCCCCCACTCATGTCTACCACCACCCACACCTCCCAGCATCCAGGGGCACCCTCCACCAGGCCCCCACTCATGTCCAACTCATGTCTACCATCCCCCCACCCCCCAGCAGTGCAGGGGCACCCTCCACCAGGCCCCCACTCATGTCTCCCACCACCCGCACCCCCCAGCATCCAGGGGCACCCTCCACCAGGCCCCCACTCATGTCTACCACCACCCCCACCCCCCAGCCACCAGGGGCACCCTCCACCAGGCCCCCACTCATGTCTACCACCACCCCCAGCCCCCAGCAGTGCAGGGGCACCCTCCACCAGGCCCCCACTCATGTCCCCTATCACCCCCACCCCCCAGCAGTGCAGGAGCAGCCTCCACCAGGCCCCCACTCATGTCCCCTATCACCCCCACCCCCCAGCGGTGTAGGGGCAGCCTCCACCAGGCCCCCACTCATGTCTACCACCACGCCCACCCCCACCCCCCAGCATCCAGGGGCATCCTCCACCAGGCCCCCACTCATGTCCAACTCATGTCTACCATCACCCCCATCCCCCAGCAGTGCAGGGGCACCCTCCACCAGGCCCCCACTCATGTCTCCCACCACCCCCACCCCCCAGCATCCAGGGGCACCCTCCACCAGGCCCCCACTCATGTCTACCACCACCCCACCCCCCAGCCACCAGGGGCACCCTCCACCAGGCCCCCACACATGTCTACCACCACCCCCACCCCCCAGCAGTGCAGGGGCACCCTCCACCAGGCCCCCACTCATGTCCCCTATCACCCCCACCCCCCAGCAGTGCAGGAGCAGCCTCCACCAGGCCCCCACTCATGTCCCCTATCACCCCCACCCCCCAGCGGTGTAGGGGCAGCCTCCACCAGGCCCCCACTCATGTCTACCACCACGCCCACCCCCACCCCCCAGCATCCAGGGGCACCCTCCACCAGGCCCCCACTCATGTCCAACTCATGTCTACCATCACCCCCACCCCCCAGCAGTGCAGGGGCACCCTCCACCAGGCCCCCACTCATGTCTCCCACCACCCCCACCCCCAAGCATCCAGGAGCACCCTCCACCAGGCCCCAACTCTTGTCTACCATCACCCCCACCCCCCAGCCCCCAGAGGCTCCCTCCACCAGGCCCCCACTCATGTCTAACACCACCCCCACCTCCCAGCATCCAGGGGCACCCTCCACCAGGCCCCCACTCATGTCCCCTATCACCCCCACCCCCCAGCAGTGCAGGGGCACCCTCCACCAGGCCCCCACCATGTCCCCTATCACCCCCACCCCCCAGCAGTGCAGGGGCACCCTCCACCAGGCCCCCACTCATGTCTCTCACCACCCCCACCCCCCAGCCACCAGGGGCACCCACCACCAGGCCCCCACTCATGTCTACCATCACCCCCACCCCCCAGCAGTGCAGGGGCAGCCTCCACCAGGCCCCCGCTCATGTCTACCACCACCCCCACCCCCCAGCATCCAGGGGCACCCTCCACCAGGCCCCCACTCATGTCCAACTCATGTCTACCATCACCCCCACCCCCCAGCAGTGCAGGGGCACCCTCCAACAGGCCCCCACTCATGTCTACCACCACCCCCACCCCCCAGCCACCAGGGCACCCTCCACCAGGCCCCCACTCATGTCTACCACCACCCCCACCCCCCAGCAGTGCAGGGGCACTCTCCACCAGGCCCCCACTCATGTCCCCTATCACCCCCACCCCCCAGCAGTGCAGGGGCAGCCTCCACCAGGCCCCCACTCATGTCTACCATCACCCCCACCCCCCAGCCACCAGGGGCACCCTCCACCAGGCCCCCACACATGTCTCCCACCACCCCCACCCCCAGCAGTGCAGGGGCAGCCTCCACCAGGCCCCCACTCATGTCTACCACCACCCCCACCCCCCAGCATCCAGGGGCACCCTCCACCAGGCCCCCACTCATGTCTCCCACCACCCCCAGCCCCCAGCATCCAGGGGCACCCTCCACCAGGCCCCCACTCATGTCTCCCACCACCCCCATCCCCCAGCAGCCAGGGGCACCCTCCACCAGGACCCCACTCATGTCTACCACCACCCCCACCCCCAGCCACCAGGGGCACCCTCCACCAGGCCCCCACTCATGTCTACCACCACCCCGACCCCCCAGCAGTGCAGGGGCACCCTCCACCAGGACCCCACTCATGTCCCCTATCACCCCCACCCCCCAGCAGTGCAGGAGCAGCCTCCACCAGGCCCCCACTCATGTCCCCTATCACCCCCACCCCCCAGCAGTGCAGGGGCACCCTCCATCAGGCCCCCACTCATGTCTCCCACCACCCCCACCCCCCAGCAGTGCCGGGGCACCCTCCACAAGGCCCCCACTCATGTCCCCTATCACCCCCACCCCCCAGCAGTGCAGGAGCAGCCTCCACCAGGCCCCCACTCATGTCCCCTATCACCCCCACCCCCAGCAGTGCAGGGGCACCCTCCACCAGGCCCCCACTCATGTCTACCATCACCCCCACCCCCCAGCAGTGCAGGGGCAGCCTCCACCAGGCCCCCACTCATGTCTACCACCACCCCCACCCCCCAGCATCCAGGGGCACCCTCCACCAGGCCCCCACTCATGTCCAACTCATGTCTACCATCACCCCCACCCCCCAGCAGTGCAGAGGCACCCTCCACCAGGCCCCCACTCATGTCCCCCTGCACCCCCACCCCCCAGCCCTGCGATTTGCCTGGGTACGTGTATCCCTGGGGTGCGCGGGTAGTCTCCCATGCGATACCATCAGGGTACGTGTATTATGGGTCCGCGTGAACTTCCACACGCGATACCAGCAGGCTACGTGTTTTACGGGCTTCGCGGGAAGTTCCACACGCAATTGCCCTGGGTACGTGTATTTCGGGGTGCGCGTGAACTTCCACACGCGACTGGGCCTGTGAGAGTGGGGTACGTGTATTCCAGGGGTGGGCGGGAATATTCACTTGCGACTGGGCCTGGGAGAGCGTGTTACGTGTATTCCTGGGGTGGGCGGGAAGATTCACACGTTCGCCTACGACGCGCCGAAAAATAAATGGTCCAATCCTGAAACACGTACGCCAGCATGAAGCAGGCGTACGTCGACCCGCGCAGCATAAAAGTGCGCACAAACAACAAACAAGCTCAGACGCCAGGATGAATATACCGTTCCTAGCAGCAGTGGCCGTGGGTTACCAAAGGAGGAGGAGGAGGATAGTGAGGGCCCGAATTTTCACTCCCAGAACCAGCCTTTTTGGGATGCCTGATGAACAGGTATATGGGAGGTACAGGTTTCCACCACACATAATACTGGACCTGGTCAGTGAGTGGGAGGATGACCTCACATCACCCACCCTGTGCTCCCAAGCACTTAGCCCCTGGAGAAGGTCCTCAATGTACTGCACTTCTTGGCCACTGGATCATTTCAGCGGACAAGTGCCATAGTGGGTGGGGTGTCACAGGCCACACAGTCACG
This sequence comes from Ambystoma mexicanum, assembly GCF_040938575.1. Lineage (NCBI taxonomy): Eukaryota > Metazoa > Chordata > Amphibia > Caudata > Ambystomatidae > Ambystoma > Ambystoma mexicanum. The sequence goes on from NC_090924.1 coordinate 404,324,018, forward strand.
CTGCCTACACCAGATCTTGAACATCATCACTGCACGCCCATCAGTCCGTAGGCACATATACCTGCCCAGGACACCTGCAGAAAGGCAGGCTGCCGCCCTCGATTTCTATGGTGTGGCACAATTCCCCAAAGTGCTAGGTGCCATTGCCTGCACCCATGTGGCACTACGTCCTCCCAGGGCATCTGAGCACATCTATAGGAACCGCAAGCACTGGCATTCCATCAATGTGCAGGTAGTATGTAATGCCAAGGGAATCATCACCTCAGTATATGCCAACTATCCAGGGTCCACCCACGACAGCTTCATTTACCAAATGTCTACCCTAAGCCAGGTCCTAGAAGCTGGGCGGCATGGCGATACATGGCTGCTTGGTGAGTATGAATGCCACTGCACATGCATGCATGTCAGATGCAGAGTTATGTCACTATCCCACTAATGATACCCATCACCTCCTCACCAGGGACAGTGCCTACCCTCTGAGCACCCACATGATGACGCCAATTCGGAACCCCATCACGCCTCCCGAGGTAAGATACAACACAGCCCATATTGCATCCCGGGGCATAGTGGAGCGCACATTCGGAATGCTCAAGTCACGCTTTTGCTCCCTTGACCGTTCTGGCGGGCAGCTGTTATATGCGCCCCCAGTAGTGTGCAGGATCATAGTGGCAGCATGTGTCCTGCACAATGTTGCAACACGCCGGGGCTTGGCTGTGGACATGGTGGTGCCCCCAAATCCCCAACCACATGCACGCCCGCTGCGCATGGGAGGGGAGAGGGCACAGGGTGAGGCAGCCCGTACGCAGCTGGTGGCTAATTACTTCACATAGAAATCACACCCCTGTGGAGTGCACACAGCCCAGGCACATACCATCTTATAAGCAATGATGACTCGACCTGACAATTATGACCAACAAAGGGACAGTCAACTGTCAGAACCATAGCAGCCTGAGATTGTTCATGTGGAAGTGTCACAATGTGTGCATCCCTACCTACACAAACACCACCAATGCAGTGTCATCAAAAGACACACTTCCATGCTGCAGAAATGAATACCCACTTGCAAAATACTACATGAAAACAGTGCCATGTCACCCAACCCCTCCCCGGCACGGACAGACAACACACCATGGCATGTCATGCAATGTGAGAGCAAACAAATTAATCCCCACAACATGCCCCACGTGTCACCAGCTACAGTGTCCCTAATGGAAACATGGCCACACATGAAATGCTCACAGTAATGCAGGACCTATAACCCACATTACCAAATACTTACCAGGAATACCAATCACCTACACAACCTGCAACCTACCTTAAACATGACATTACAGACTTAAAAATTTGCTAGCCTCACTACCTGATGATGCCAGCACTTCGAACACTTCCAAGTATACAGTGTTAGCGCCATGCAAGAGTGTAGGTGCACTGCTTACAACATGGACTCCAGTTCCAAGGTGGACCACCTTGTGAAGACATGAGAAATGGACCTGCAATTCAGAGGATGAGATAGATGCAGAGGCACATATCAATACACCATGCAGTGTACAATACAACAACAATATGCACTAGGACTGTATACACAGTATTGACTACAGACTGCCTACACATCGAATGGGATTCCAATGTCACCATGTACGTCAATGTCACTTGGGCACACCCTTTGCAAGCCCATGGAAACGGGAAGCAGGAGGGGTGTGTGTGTCACAAAAACCCAAGCATTTGAACCAAATTCATGACAAGCCTGCATGTGCCCAGCCACAATGCAGCGTATGCCCACGGGAGCCACACAAGGCAACACACTGTCCCCAAAAAAAAAAAAAAAATCTAAAATGGCCATTAATGGGCCCAGGGGGGTGGGGGAAGCCACCCAGGAGGTCCGAGGACAGGGTGCACACCAAAACCCACCTGTGTGGATCTTGCGAAAAAAAAACACCTCCATGGGCTCATGGCCTACACGGCTACCCTATTGTGGGAGAATCACTGCTGTCGCTCTCCTCACCCTCTGCAGCTGCATCAGGAGGTGGTGGCACTATGGGAGGCAGCCCACGCAATGCCCTAGTCTGTTCCTCCATGGCAGCAAGCATGCGGGTGTGGTAGGTCTCGTTCTGGAGTATAATTGTGCGGAGGTCCCCATGCAACAACTCACGGGATGCCCGGACCTCTGCCCTAGTTCCCAGCATCTCAGCTGAGAGCGTACGTGTGAGACGCTCCAGCTGCTGTTCTGTCCTTCTGTTTGTTGAAGCCTCAAGCTCAACAAGAGTCGTCCTGAGGTGAAGGAGTTCCACCCTCAGGGCTTCCCTGTGGCCCTGGGACTCTATGGAAATGGCTTCCCGCAGAGTCGCCAGTGCCACCCGCCTGTCCCTGTGGGACGCCAACATGTCCTCCCTGTGTGACTGGCAGATGGAGTCTGTTGCCTGCTGTAGTCGCTCCATCAGCCTTTCGGGGGGACAATGGAAGTGGCCACCCTATCCATGGCCTGAGCCATCATCTCTGATGATGCTGCCTGTTGGGTTGCCATACCGTATATGGATTGCTCCCATGCGGTATTGCCAGGTGGCGGACGGCCACCACGTCGGCGGGCACCACACCTGTCTGGGGCAAGGCGAACTGCGCCTTGCTGTGCCGGCACTGCCTGAGGCTGCAGGACTGCATTCCCCCTCTGATCTGCTGGCCCAGGAACAGGATCAGATGTCACGGAGTGGGACCCTGCATCCATAACCACCAAAGGCGTACCTGCCAACACTGACATCCCCATTGAGGGTTCTAACCCTGGTGCAGGTGGGTCGGACAGAACAGAATCCCTCCCAGGAACACTCACCTGCGACGGCACATAGGTCTCATCATCCGAATCGACACCTGAATACAGCTCGGGGGAGGTGCAGCCAGAGACACCCCTTGAGAGCACGACCTGCAGCAGTTGTGGGTTCTCACCCACCACCACACCTTGTCCCTCACTGGTGGTCGGTTGGCCCTCAGACCCCTCCTGGGTCTGCACCATCTCCACAACCCCAGCAGTATCAAGTGCGTCATCCCCTGCAAAGACATAAAAGAAAACAAATGGAAACAGGCATTAGCACTATGGCACACAATTAGGGCTGAGAGGCTACAGAAACAGTACTTGATTTACACATGTCCCACATGACTAAAACCCTCCCATGCATGCACCGTCACTGCGTGTGAAGGGTAGGCAGTTGGCACACATTGATGACACCAAGATGGAAGATGAACACATTTGCTGCATGCTGCCTAGCAGTGGCATCACACATTGGCCAGTGATTGGCAGGTCAAATACACATGCCATCACACAGATGGCATGTACCCTAGCCATAAAGTGAAGAGGGAGAGGAGGTCACCAATTGTTCATTCAGTCCAGTTTGCTCATGAAATTTATTTTTTCATTGAAATGGTTCAAATGTTTAACCTGGAGCTGCCAGTCCAAAATGGTCCTATAGCACAGGGACATGTCTAAACAAATCATGTCCAGGAAACAAAGCCAGTCCACTGTACCATAGCCATGTCAGACATGTGACAATAGGACTGAGAAATCCCGAGTAAAAGTGGTGGTATGCAAACAATCTGCCTGAATAAACAGAGGTAAATAAGCAACAATGTTGTGGCAAGATGACACTTCAAGGGCAACTGGCGTGGTGTTGGGCTGGATGTCTAATGTTGGCAGAAGGGATGCTGCTATACCCAAATGCTGGTGCGCAGAATGTATAGGATGAGGCACATGGGTGACCCAAACCACTCAGGCACACACACCCTCACCTGGCACCCAAACAGAAGCCCTCCCACACACACCATGCACATGGATGACACACACATGCATGTGCACTCACCGGACAATGCCTCGTAATCTGCCAGTTCTCCCACGCCTTGGATCTGTTCCTCCGTGACGTAGGTCCCAGCAACCTGCTCATGTGGAGTGAGTTCTATGTCCTCTGCTGGAGACCCACCTCCAGTCACTAGAGTTGCGGCATGACTTGAGGCCAGCTTATTCTTTGCCCTGCGTTTCAGGTCATTCCAGCGCTTGATGCATTCAGTAGCTGTGCGCCTCACGATTCCAAGGGCACTTATGATGTCCGCAATGGTCTGCCAGTGTGCCTGACGTTGTGCAGGTGTGGTCTTGGATCCTGCAACAATCACCATTTCGCGGTCATGTGCGGACACATACTCTACAAGTGCATTCATTTCGGCCTCATTGAAGCTGGGCTTCCTTGACGGGTCGGACTGTGTAGCCGTGTCTGGGGCATCAGCCTCTACTGGACGAGCACTCTTCCTCTTCCGCTTGGAAGGTGGTGGGGATCCTGAGTGTCCTATGCCGCTCTGGACACTAGAGGCAGGAGCCCCGGTGGACTCTGTACTAGGAGTGTAGGATTGCACACTCAGCATGGGAGTTGGTGCAGGCATTAGTTCAAGTGTGATGGTGTCAGGGGGAATGTCAGCATGATGGACTTGGACCGACACTGTCCTGGCTGGGTGTGTGAGAGGTGGGGTGGATGGAGCCGCAGCTGCCCCTGCAGCCTCCCCAGTCTGCCTACGCGGGGCAGCAGATGACCTAGCTGCCCCTGATCCACGTGGCCTGATGACACCAACGTTCACCGGCGCACGTGGCCTAGACCTGCTGACCTGGAAGTCAGCCATGGAGTCACCCTGTGCCAGGTCTGGTTCCACAGTGGGCTGGTCCAACAAGGGCTGAGCATGGATGGTGTCAGCCACGTTAGCCTCAACCAGGGGGGGGGGCATGGGTGTCCCTGACTGTTCCTCCACACATGGGGGGCTAGGGGCACCCTGCAAGTCACGGCCACGTCCCCTACCGGATCCACCACGGCCACCACTTGGGGCTCGGCCACCTTTGCCACCCTTACGGCTTGTTCGCCTCCCAGCCATGGCACTGATGTTATTGTGCGTATGGGAGTCGATGTGAACTATTGTCCTGGGCAATTGGGGGTCAAAGGGGTTGGGTACCAGATGGTAATCGTACCCTAGTGCTCTAGCAAGGCTGTATGTCACCCCTAGGGAAAGATGACGGGTCACGCAACGCACAGGCACCCCAAAAAAGGGAAATAAGGTGCACGCAACCCCTCCTAGACCACGTGCGTGGAAAAATAAACCTGCACTACGCTGTGGCACCCAGAAACACAAGAATGAACGTATGTGTGTCACACGTAGCCTAGAATGACCTCTGAAGGGGTACGCGACACACGGGGCAAGCACAGATGTTAAATACGTGTGCGACTCACCGTCTGCCAGGAACAAAAGCGTGAAAAATATGCGCGTGTGCGCGTTGGCAACACCCCCGCCAAAAGAAGAATTGTACGCTGTCTGAGGAGACAGGACAACAGTAGAAGGGAACGCTGTTTGAGGAAACAGGCCCAGGAAATAGAGGAAAAGAGAAAAAGCTGTCAGAGGTAACAGGGAGTACGAACTTGAAACGCCGTGAAGTAAATCGCGTGTGAACCGACAAGAAGTACAGATTTCACCCACTCGCTCTCCACGAAAAGCATGTACAAGGAAATGGAGTTCTACACGTACCTTTTATACACACGTCACAGACGCGCATACGCGATGAGGCCATTTCCACCAATTACACGCTTTGACACTCGGACGTGTATCTTTTTTTTTTATACGCACCATTTTCTACGCCCATGCGCGTGACGTCATAGCTGCGCATGGGGGCCTTTGGGCCAATGAAATCGCGTATGCGTGCAGACGCGCTTACGCGCTAAGGGCCTTTCCTCGAATTACATGCAGACGTGCAGGACTTTTCACGTGCCAAATCACTCTGTATCAAGCTGGCCACGCGTAAGCACACGGAAGACCACGCTCCTGCCCAGAAAGCCGATTTACTGCCCCCCAGAGCCCCGAGCACGCTCCCACCCGCCATCTGCTGCTGCCTGACTGCCTGCTGCCCACGTGCCCTGCCATTTGCTGCCTGCACATCAGCCAGGGGTGCTGTTGCTGTGACCAGCCCTGCTGGAACCGAAGACTCCCGACTGGGATTCCATCGCTCCACAGCCCAGCCCCAGGACCCAGTTGCCCACCCACTCCTGCCTCTGGGGTTGTCATGTCGGGCACTGCAACATCTGGCACCACTGACAACCCCCGGCCAGAGAGGCAGAGGGGCACCAGCTTCAGTGCCAGGGAAGTTGGTGTCCTGGTGGAGCAAGTCCTGGGGCAGTATGATGCCCTCTACGGAAGGTTACGCGCCGACAAGGAAGGACGGACTCGGATCTGGACGGACATCGTGACTGCCATCAACGCGGAGGGGGTGGCAGTCTGCGACTTCCAACATGTCAAGAAGCGCTGGGAGGACTTCAGGTCCAGGACCCTGAACAAGGCCCGGCGCCTCTTGAAGGCAGCGGATGCTAAGGGGCGCCGGGGCCACTTGTCGGAAGGTCAGATGAGGGTCCTGGAACGCATATGCCCAGCGCTCCACGTCCAGGTCCTTGAGAGGCAGACCCGTCTGGAGTCGAGCGGTAAGTGTACATGCATCATGATTGTAAGCTGTGCGTGTGGTGATGTGCCAGTAGTGTGCCGGTTGCACATCTGTTTGTATGGGGCCGAGTATGGGTGGGGGTGTACAGGACCGTGAGGCTAACACATGCGAGCGCTGTCATGTGTGAGACATGGATGGTGCTTGTGTGTGCAGGCTTGCATGCCAAATGCAGTTGTGTGGGCACACATGTTTGGATGAATGTGTATGTAAGTAGGCATGTTCGTGATGTCACGCATGTATGTTGTTTTCGGCTGCATGTATCAGCACTGTGTACATGTGCATGTGTGTGTATTTGACAAGGGTGCAACAGTGATGCAACATGGATGCATGTGACAGCGGGATGTGGAAGCCTGATTGCCAGATGTGACATGGATGCCCATCGGAACACTGCGACAGTTGGCTGAGGTGTACACATGCATGCAAGTGTGGTGGTGTGCGTGCATGTGTAGTGCACTCCCTGTGTTGCATGTGATGTCTGGCTCACCTTTGCCTGCTCATGCTGTTGTATGTGTATGGATGGTGCTGGCAGTTGCGATGTGGCTGTGATATGGCTCATGTGTGCATGTAGAGATGACATGTGTGTTGCCAATTGTGATGCCATGTCTGAGGTTTGCCAATGCCACTCATGTGCAACTGTCATGTGTGTATGTGTCCATTGTACAGTGCCCTGATGCCTGTGTTTTATTTCTCCCTGTCTGCAGCGTCAACTGATGAAGAGGGCGGAGAAGGTGCTGTGGAGCACAGCGGCGGGGATCGCACCGCCAGCCGGAGACGCAAGGCCCGGCTCCCCTCCCAGGTTGTGATCTCGTCGGGGAGTGAGGAGTCCGGTGCCGCGTCCCAGGCCGCAGCTGCCGGGGGGAGGTCCAAGAGGCGGAGGTCGGAGTTGGACTCCTCGGCAGCAGAAGGGGCAGCTGGGACCCCACAGGGCCCAACGGGGGAAGATGGCACGGAATCATCCAGGTTGGTGGGGGGTTTGGTGGAGGAGGAGGCCGTGCAAGGCACAGAGACGAGGTCTGGAGGTGGGGATTCCACTGGTTCTAGTGGTGCAGTGCAGGACCAGGGACAGGAGGCAGCACAGGTCGCCGCAGAGGTTCCTGTGTGCAATCCTGTCCCTGATCCTGTCACTGCATCATCTTGCACCAGCAGGGATGCGTACGTCCAGACCCGTTTTCAGGCAAGGGGTTGAGCTCACGACAACTGGCCTTCCTCTGCCTGCGGACGTGGCTATCCGGGTCAGGGTTGAGCCTGTCCTGACTGGTGTGGCGTTGCGTCAACGGGCCATGCGAGGTGACCTGCAATCTTTTCATGAGGAGACTGCACGTCATCTCGAATGGCTCGTTGACCGCGTCGGCCTACTGGGACAGGTCACCCAGGTCGGATTCCTCCGTTTGATGGGGCTTGCTCAGAGCCCCTCCTCAACTGAACCCCCTATGCGCCAGTCATCCTCCGTGTCATCTTCCCACCCATCAGTCACCTGGGTGCCCTGTGGAGCTGCCTGTGACGGTGCAGCAAGGCTGGTGGAGGAGGCATCCCTGCCACAGTAGGGAGTCGGACGTCCAGCAGGGGTGGCCACATCAATGACTGCACCCCAGCCAGCGGAGGATGTGCAGGCAGCAGGAGGCAGTGCACGGGCAGAGGCGCAGCAGCAGCAGCAACGTGGTGGGAGCCATGATGGCTCAGGGCCTTCGACATCGGAGGGGCAGGCATCAGCCGGAGGGCAGGAGGACCCAGGACGGGAAGTGTCTTCCGTGTGGCAGCGGTTGGGCCACACCATAGATGCGGAGCGGCAGCGGGCGGAAGAGGCACGGCTCACGATGGTCAGGGCGGAGAACTCCATGCGGAGGGCCCTGAGGCGTGCCGAGTGCCTCGAGGCAATCCGCAGGGAGTTTGGGGGGAACATGTGGACGGCCCTGCGGACCCTCGGGGCCAAGGAGGAGGAGCGCCTCCGGGACATTGAGCAGGAGTTCGATGATGCCCTGGCCCGGAACTTCCCGAAGTGAGCCATCGGACTAGCCCGCTGCCCTTGTAAATAGTTCTGTAGTTAGTGTTAGGTTTCCTTTGGTTTAGCATTTTTTTTGGACCTTTTGAACAATGGGCCACATTTTTGTATATCGTTTTTTTTTTTTAGGTAGACTTATTCGATAGGTTTCATTTCTTCGTTTGGGATCATGGACCCTGGATTGTTTATCTGTATATAGTTGACTTTTGGATTTTCATTTTTTTTATGATTTCACCATGGAGCAATCGTTTTCGATTTTAATTTTCCATTGGATTTACTTTTGTGGACTGTGACTTTGGACACCTTTCGTTTGCATTATGATTTGTGGTTTTGCATTATTTCACGTACCTGCTGGTTTTTAAAAAAAATAAATTCCATTATTGTTTGTTTATTTTTGATTCAATTTATGTTGCGTTTAATACATATTTTTTCTTCAAACTTCAAAGTGTAGTATCATCTCATTGGTTTCATGCATATCATGATATGAGTTTTGACATTCACTGACACCCATTGGGTGTATGTGAGGGACATGTGTTCATTTCGAAACTTGCAATTGGGGTTCTATCATGTTTTTGCCATTTCTAAGTGGGTGGATGCAATACTCAGGTGGGTGTTTGGCATTTGGAGGCTGACCATAAGGGCCAGGGATCTAGATTGTGGTGACATGTTGGCTGGGGGACATGAGTGGGGGCCTGGTGGAGGGTGCCCCTGGTGGCTGGGGGGTGGGGGTGGTGGGAGACATGAGTTGGAAATGAGTGGGGGCCTGGTGGAGGCTGCCCCTGGTGGCTGGGGGGTGGGGGTGGTGGTAGACATGAGTGGGGGCCTGGTGGAGGGTGCCCCTGCACTGCTGGGGGGTGGGGGTGATGGTAGACTTGAGTAGGGGCCTGGTGGAGGCTGCCCCTGCACTGCTGGGGGGTGGGGGTGATGGTAGACATGAGTGGGGGCCTGGTGGAGGCTGCCCCTGCACTGCTGGGGCGTGGGGGTAATAGGGGACATGAGTGGGGGCCTGGTGGAGGCTGCCCCTGGATGCTGGGAGGTGGGGGTGGTGGGAGACAAGAGTGGGGGCCTGGTGGAGGCTGCCCCTGCACTGCTGGGGGGTGGGGGTGATGGGAGACATGAGTGGGGGCCAAGTGGAGGCTGCCCCTGCACTGCTGGGGGGTGGGGGTGATGGTAGACATGAGTGGGGGCCTGGTGGAGTCTGCCCCTGCACTGCTGGGGCGTGGGGGTGATGGTAGACATGAGTGGGGCCTGGTGGAGGGTGCCCCTGCACTGCTGGGGGGTGGGGGCAGTGGGAGACATGAGTGGGGGCCTGGTGGAGGCTGCCCCTGGATGCTGGGGGGTGGGGGTGGTGGGAGACATGAGTGGGGGCCTGGTGGAGGCTGCCCCTGCACTGCTGGGGGGTGGTGGGAGACATGAGTGGGGGCCTGGTGGAGGCTGCCCCTGCACTGCTGTGCGGTGGGGGTGATGGTAGACATGAGTGGGGGCCTGGTGGAGGGTGCCCCTGCACTGCTGGGGGTGGGGGTGATAGGGGACATGAGTGGGGGCCTGGTGGAGGGTGTCCCTGGTGGCTGGGGGGTGGGGGTGGTGGGAGACATGAGTGGGGGCCTGGTGGAGGCTGCCCTGCACTGCTGGGGGGGGGGTGGTGGGAGACATGAGTGGGGGCTGGTGGAGGCTGCCCCTGCACTGCTGGGGGGTGGGGTGATGGTAGACATGAGTGGGGGCCTGGTGGAGGGTGCCCCTGCACTGCTGGAGGGTGGGGTGATAGGGGACATGAGTGGGGGCCTGGTGGAGGGTGCCCCTGGTGGCTGGGGGGTGGGGGTGGTGGGAGACATGATTGGGGGCCTGGTGGAGGGTGCCCCTGGTGGCTGGGGGGTGGAGGTGGTGGGAGACATGAGTTGGACATGAGTGGGGGCCTGGTGGAGGCTGCCCCTGGTGGCTGGGGTGGTGGTAGACATGAGTGGGTGCCTGGTGGAGGGTGCCCCTGCACTGCTGGGGGGTCTGGGTGATGGTAGACATGAGTGGGGGCCTGGTGGAGGCTGCCCCTGCACTGCTGGGGGGTGTGGGTGATGGTAGACATGAGTGGGGGCCTGGTGGCGGCTGCCCCTGCACTGCTGGGGGGTGGGGGTGATAGGGGACATGAGTGGGGGCCTGGTGGAGGTTGCCCCTGGATGTTGGGGGGTGGGGGTGATGGTAGACATGAGTGGGAGCCTGGTGGAGGCTGCCCCTGCACTGCTGGGGGGGTGGGGGTGATAGGGGACATGAGTGGGGGCCTGCTGGAGGGTGCCCCTGCACTGCTGGGGGGTGGGGGTGGTGGGAGACATGAGTGGGGGCCTGGTGGAGGGTGCCCCTGGTGGCTGGTGGTTGGGGGTGGTGGGAGACATGAGTTGGACATGAGGGGGGCCTGGTGGAGGCTGCCCCTGGTGGCTGGGGGTGGGGGTGGTGGTAGACCTGAGTGGGGGCCTGGTGGAGGGTGCCCCTGCACTGCTGGGGTGTGGGGGTGATGGTAGACATGAGTGGGGGCCTGGTGGAGGCTGCCCCTGCACTGCTGGGGAGTGGGGGTGATGGTAGACATGAGTGAGGGCCTGGTGTAGGCTGCCCCTGCACTGCTGGCGGGTGGGGGTGATAGGGGACATGAGTTGGGGCCTGGTGGAGGCTGCCCCTGGATGCTGGGGGGTGGGGGTGGTGGGAGACATGAATGGGGGCCTGGTGGAGGCTGCCCCTGCACTGCTGGGGGGTGGGGTGATGGGAGACATGAGTGGGGCCCTGGTGGAGGCTGCCCCTGCACTGCTGGGGGGTGGAGGTGATGGTAGACATGAGTGGGGGCCTGGTGGAGGCTGCCCCTGCACTGCTGGGGGGTGGGGGTGATGGTAGACATGAGTGGGGGCCTGGTGGAGGGTGCCATGCACTGCTGGGGGGTGGGGGTGGTGGGAGACATGAGTGGGGGCCTGATGGAGGCTGCCCCTGGATGCTGAGGGGTGGGGGTGGGGGTGGTGGGAGACATGAGTGGGGGCCTGGTGGAGGCTGCCCCAGCACTGCTGGGGGGTGGGGGTGGTGGGAGACATGAGTGGGGGCCTGGTGGAGTCTGCCCCTGCACTGCTGGGGGGTGGGGGTGATGGTAGACATGAGTGGGGGCCTGGTGGAGGGTGCCCCTGCACTGCTGGGGGGTGGGGGTGATAGGGGGACATGAGTGGGGGCCTGGTGGAGGGTGCCCCTGGTGGCTGGGGGGTTGGGGTGGTGGAAGACATGAGTGGGGGCCTGATGGAGGCTGCCCCTGCACTGCTGGGGGGTTGGGGTGGTGGAAGACATGAGTGGGGGCCTGGTGGAGGCTGCCCCTGCACTGCTGGGGGGTGGGGGTGATGGTAGACATGAGTGGGGGCCTGGTGGAGGGTGCCCCTGCACTGCTGGGGGGTGGGGATGATAGGGGACATGAGTGGGGGCCTGGTGGAGGGTGCCCCTGGTGGCTGGGGGGTGGGGGTGGTGGGAGACATGAGTGGGGGCCTGGTGGAGGGTGCCCCTGGTGGCTGGGGGGTGGGGGTGGTGGGAGACATGAGTTGAACATGAGTGGGGGCTTGGTGGAGGCTGCCCCTGAACTGCTGGGGGGTGGGGGTGGTGGGAGACATGAGTGGGGGCCTGGTGGAGGCTGCCCCTGGTGGCTGGGGGGTGGGGGTGATGGTAGACATGAGTGGGGGCCTGGTGGAGGGTGCCCCTGCACTGCTGGGTGGTGGGGGTGGTGGGAGACATGGGTGGAGGCCTGGTGGAGGGTACCCCTGTATGCTGGGGGTGGGGGTGATAGGGTACATGAGTGGGGGCCTGGTGGAGGGTGCCCCTGGTGTCTGGGGGGTGGGGGTGGTGGAAGACATGAGTTGGGGCCTGGTGGAGGGTAACCCTGGTGGTTGGGGCGTGGGGGTGGTGGGAGACATGAATTGGACATGAGTGGGGGCCTGGTGGAGGCTGCACCTGGTGGGTGGGGGTGGTGGTAGACCTGAGTGGGGGCCTGGTGGAGGGTGCCCCTGCACTGCTGGGGGGTGGGGTGATGGTAGATGTGAGTGGGGGCCTGGTGGAGGCTGTCCCTGCACTGCTGGGGGGTGGGGGTGATGGTAGACATGAGTGGGAGCCTGGTGGAGGCTGCCCCTGCACTGCTGGGGGGTTGGGGTGATAGGGGACATGAGTGGGGGCCTGGTGGAGGCTGCCCCTGGATGCTGGGGGGTGGGGGTGGTGGGAGACATGAGTGGGGGCCTGGTGGAGGCTGCCCCTGCACTGCTGGGGGGTGGGGGTGATGGGAGACATGAGTGGGGGCCTAGTGGAGGCTGCCCCTGCACTGCTGGGGGGTGGGGGTGATGGTAGACATGAGTGGGGGCCTGGTGGAGGCTGCCCCTGCACTGCTGGGGGGTGGGGGTGGTGGGAGACATGAGTGGGGGCCTGGTGGAGGGTGCCCCTGCACTGCTGGGGGGTGGGGGTGGTGGAAGACATGAGTGGGGGCCTGGTGGAGGCTGCCCCTGGATGCTGGGGGGTGGGGGTGGTGGGAGACATGAGTGGGGGCCTGGTGGAGGCTGCCCCTGCATTGGTGTGGGGTGGGGGTGGTGGGAGACATGAGTGGGGGCCTGGTGGAGGCTGCCCCTGCACTGCTGGGGGGTGGGGGTGATGGTAGACATGAGTGGGTGCCTGGTGGAGGGTGCCCCTGCACTGCTGGGGGGTGGGGGTGATAGGGGACTTGAGTGAGGGCCTGGTGGAGGGTGCCCCTGGTGGTTGGGGGGTTGGGGTGGTAGGAGACATGAGTGGGGGCCTGGTGGAGGCTGCCCCTGCACTTCTGGGGGGTGGGGGTGGTGGGAGACATGAGTGGGGGCCTGGTGGAGGCGGCCCCTGCACTGCTGGGGGGTGGGGGTGATGGTAGACATGAGTGGGGGCCTGGTGGAGGGTGCCCCTGCACTGCTGGGGGGTGGGGGTGATAGGGGACATGAGTGGGGGCCTGATGGAGGGTGCCCCTGCACTGCTGGGCGGTGGGGGTGATGGTAGACATGAGTGGGGGCCTGGTGGAGGGTGCCCCTGCACTGCTGGGGGATGGGGGTGATAGGGGACGTGAGTGGGGGCCTGGTGGAGGGTGCCCCTGGTGGCTGGGGAGTGGGGGTGGTGATTTCCACAGCTCAGTGTCAGGCGGTTCATCAGAGTGCACTGCATGCAGTGATGGTTTCTTGCCATGAAATAATGATTTCACAACGAGAGAACATCACTGATTACATGCAGTGTGGTCTGCCGAGCCGTCCAGACAAAGACATGGAGGTGAGGAAAGCGCATAGGAGCTTCTAATATGGAGATCACTTAAATACATGTCAACATGCCCCTTTTCACTCAGCAGACACCAGTCTAGTTTTAGTTATAACTATGCATTTTAGGACTTGTAGTCCTGTGTTTCCCCATTATAAACCCAGGACTCCAAGCACCATATGCAAAGTTAAAATCAAGACTGGTTTGCTATCTCTCATATGCAATGGGGCATGAATGCTCTTATATTAAGATTCCTTCTACTCTGTGTCTGGACAGCTGGGCCGAACACACTGGGCCTCATTATAAGTGTGGCGGTCCGGAAACAAGGGTGCCGGTAACATTACCGGCACCCTTGTTTCCGGACCGCCACACTTTGAGTTTGCCTGCCGGGGCCGCTGCGCCAGACACGTCTGACCCTGCTGGGCGCATCAGCCCCGTTAGGCAGAGTCGTCAAGGAAGCACCGGCACCGTTAGCAACGGTGCCGGTGTTTCTGTCTCCCCACTCACAAAGAGTCCTATGTCCTATGGAAATGGGGACTTACAAAATCCGGCGCCTGACTTTCCACGCCGCCGGGGCTTGTAATGTCCCGGTGACACCGGGAAGTCAGGTGCCAAATTCAGTGTTACGGGGTTGGCGGGAACCTCGTAATGAGGCCCACTGTATGCAATCAGTGATGTTCTCTTGCTGTGAAATCTCCGTTTGGATTTTCTTTGTACCTGATTTGCTGGTTTTTATGTACAATGCTAAACAAGTGGTGGTTCATGGATGCGAATCATATTTTGAACAGAACATTTATGCCCATTGAGAAATATGTGATTGGACTATTTTTAGGCTAATTTTTAACTCCATTTGGGCAATAGAGGGGTTTCCTTTTCTGGCAATGCAAATTTGGGGAGACATGTTGCCATTTAAAATTCACAGACTCTACGGCATTTGCACAGCAGCATGTCTCCCCAAATTTGCTAGATTTCAGCGAGTGGTGGTTTGACAAAGTATCATTGCAATGGACGTTCCGGAGCCGAATGGGGCTGAAAAGTCCCAAGCAGAGCAAATCCTTGGGCAGTCCCACAAGCTGTGCATCCCTTCTGCTGGCCCATTCACCCTACTTTTATGAATAATCCCAACTGCCGTGAAAAATAGCCCAAACCAGCCCAGTGATTGGGCAAACCGCACACGCTCGTTTTGTCTTAAAATCCTATTAGGGCGACGTCACATTTTGTTTGTACCAGTGCACTGCCAGAGCTAAAGCCTGCCCTCAGGCCAGACATGTTTAGCAATGCTGGGCCTGATTAGTGAAGTACAGCTTCATCCACTAGGATCATCGACCAATGGGGGCAAGTGTGGTCATACCCCTCTAAATTATGAAGACTCAAAGAAGACAGCAGAATGGGATTAATGGAGCGCTTTGAATGAATCAGAACTACTGTGATTGATCTTTTTAACATTTATTCCATTGGCCCTCATTACGATGTTGGCGGAATGGGTTTACCGGCACCGGTAATGGTGCCGGTGCCGGTAAACCTATTCTGCCCTATTAGGAGGTCTAACAACAGGATCGTTACTAACGGGCCCGTTGTTAGCTCCATCCCCATTCCCATTGAGCCCTATGGGGGCTCGAATGGGAATGGGGATGGACCGGGTCCGGGTTCCTTGGACGAGGAATTACCGGGTCCACCAAGGTTGGGATGGCCCGGTAAGTCCTCATTTGAGGAACCCGGTCCCAGTATGCGGTAAGGAGGCAACCATGCCGCTAAAAGCTCCAACCTCCTAATGAGGGCCATTGTCTTTTAAGACATACATGTCATTCCAGAAGGCATGCATTCATTCTTTCACACATTTACCCAAATTCATCTGCTTGTGCATTCACCACACCCCTTCCCCCCTCCCCCAGTCCTCATACACTCTACACATGCACCCCCACAAACACTGTACCCATTCACAGATGAGCACACCTTCCATGCACACATACACAAATACGTCTTTTAAAAGCCGAATATTTGCTTGCTTACAGTGCTTCTAAGCTCACCTCTGCACTACCCCTCATGTCTCTTTGGCTCCAGATGGCCCACCTTGCACACCCTTCTTGCAAGAGCCAGGAAACAGGGGGAGGTATAAATCAAACGCCCCTCCCTGAATACCGGTTACTGGCTTTGGAGTCCAGTAGAAGCGATTCGTGCCCCTGGCACTCCTAATCATCAGTGAGGTGCAAGGGTGACCCCTAAATATTTTCTAGGATGCAGTACCCCAGCCAGCATGCCAGTTAGCCATGCAAAGCTGGGGAAGCCACATTCCCCTGGCTGTGCATCACTCTTTGGGTATGCATGGCTGGCTGGTCCACCCAGGTTTGCCTGCAACAAAGCTTGTGCAGGAGCGCTCCTTCAGCTGCCCGCTACAGCCGAGGGAGGGCTCAGGTTTTCACTGAGCTGGCCTTGGCTCGTCCATAATGGATAGGGGATCGGCGCCCCGTCACCCATTATCGGGGATCACAACTGCTTGAATCACTTCTACATGTTCACGCTCGACTCGCTGCTTAATTGATTGTTTACCACCCTCATCCAAACCTTAAAGTGTCAGGGCCCCACTCCAAGTTGGCAGTAGCCTTGCCGGTAAAATCGGCCGGTTGCCTCCAAACTTGCAAATATTTCTGGCACCCGCAAAAGGGTTATTACTGGGTCATTATGGCCCCACCGGACCCGGTAATTGCCCATTCGTGGGCGCTGGAAAAAAATGCTCCCCATTCCTATTTGAGCTCCATAGGGAAGGCACCTGCGAGCAAAACTTGTAGTTTGCTCGTCCGGTAACAACGGTACCGGCAAGCTTACGGGTACCGTTGTTACCGGACCGGCAAACTTATAATGAGGCCCTCTGTAACCATGAATCATATATATTAATTCGGACTGCCTTAGGATTTGGATGTGAGGATAAATTGCCTGTGACCTCCATTACTCCCTTGGGATGCTGTCCGCCTCCTCGTTTCTGGATGTAAAGTCTTCTGTGCCCAGAAATAGGAGGCTCCGAATTTTAGAAGATGAGCGGCTGAGAAGGGACGCCCAGTCTCAGAGTAATGGTTTCTGTTCATATGGGACTCAATACACAGATCTCCCTGGGGAATTATACATGTGGGATAGTTCCAATTGAGTTGTAGCAGGGCAACACGTTTCACTCCTAAACTAGAGCTTTCTCAGGCCCTATGATTTAAAAACAATAACGAATCTAAAAAATAATCAAACATGCTCAGGATTACTATTTTGTAAAATGAACAAAGACCATGTTAGTCAATGTTAACTTACAAATGTGGGTGACCACGTTCCTTGGGTTCACTGTATTATTCTTTGAAATACAATGCACTTGGATTACTCAAACTTTCCATCACTGGCAAGTAGCAGTAGCTGCCCTGCATTGTTTCAGAACAGAACACCACACTTACTGTGGCGAAGTAGGGATTTGTGTTCCCTGAATAAAGATTGAAAAGGGACTATTTTTCCTTTGTCCATTTTGTTCCTCCATATTTCAATAAGACATTGCAACAGTAAATCCCTTGGAAGGTTTATGTGAAAGGTGCAACATTTTCCACATCCATTACTTTTATGCACTTAGACAAGGGACCCATTTGCTGACTGAGGCAAGATCCTCCTTATTGGAGTGGCATTTTGCAAGAGCACCATTGACACAAGAGTCAACTTCCCAAAAATAATTCCTAATGAATCAAAACCTTAAATAACAATCTAACTGCATCAGCTCAGTGAGCCATGTAATTGGCTTGGTGTTCCCAGTCCTAGCACTCATAATGAAAGTGAATACATAGAAAAAACACTTCAACTCACCTTATTACATTGCATTACTGCCATTGTCATAGGGAGGAATGTAGACACCTGATTATTCCTAGAGGGTTGAGTTAAAGTGCATTAACTATGAGACGGCAAATAATACCCCAGCTTTTCGATCCTTATTGAAGCCTTGTTTCATTGCACGTAGCCATTTTATCCAGAGGAATCTACTTTTACATATGTTCGAATGTCAATCACCCCATTCTTATTGCAGGGTTATGGTCAATACAATTACTTAAACTGTTTGATTACTTGACAATTCATATGTTGCTTCCCAGTGGATTTTCATGAGGTAGCATGTGTCAGCATTTCTAAATAAGCCTTACAGACTGGAGGAGGGATCATTATCACGGGTTAATGCCCACCCCAACTTATTGCCTAAGGCATATCTGATGGCTGTAATGTAGGAAAGGGTCATTATCCCAGGGCTGTAATTTGGGCAGGGGTCATTATCCCTTCCCCGATGGCTATGAGGCTATTAGTGCATGCAACATCTCCATGCAAAACGGGGAGGTGGTTGATTTCAGGCTGTAGCTGAAGTCAGAATGTTTGGAATAAGGTATATATCATAGATTACTAACTGCATTCCGAGCATTCGGATTGGCTGATAGAAGGTCCACAATGAAACCCATGCTCCCTTTATAATATTACTTTCACACACAAATCCTTGAATAACACAGTTTGTTCTGTCATTTATAAAGGAGTTCATTTTAAAGTGAAATTGTACGCAAAATGAAAGGCACAGTGGTTGTATGCCTTCATTTTGCACTCCAGCCCATTCTCACACCCATCCATGGTGTAGGGGTGGCATGAAGTGGGCTTTACATTTCCACTAAGCTTTCCTCCTCTCTCTTGGGAGAGCACAACATTTTACACATGCATGAGATTTTCATGCAGGCATAAAACTGGTGGCTTCCTATGGAATCCGTCTCCAATTAGCACCTGCTAAAGAGTAGGCAGATTCCATAGGTACACATCAGTAAGCGCTGTGTGCAAAGGGCAATTTGCCGGCAGCATTTACTTTTTTACAGAGCATAAAAACAAATAGAACAAGAGAACTTGTGATTTTGTCTGGTTTTACTCTTTACATTTGCACACCACCAAAAAAAACACGGATAGCACTATGGACATAGTCACATATTTGAGAGTGAGACATGCCATTAAAGCGCATATTTGGAGGGCAACTGGATCTCTCAGAGCACACTGCCCTGGAGATCAATCTATACTTTATTCATTTTGTCATTTGTTGTAGCGCCTTTCACCATAATTATGGTCCCAATGCACTTTTGGTTGAACGCCCTCGGAGGGACCGGAGTCCAAAAATGTGGGATCATTTGGGAGGTGCTATTCTGCATGTGGGCATTTTAGCCAATTAAGGTGATGCAAGGGTGGCCAAGACCCTGCTAGTCACCCATGTCCAAGTTGAGTGTGTATGGGTGCAGCAGAGGTGTACTATGGGCAAAGTGGGGGGGTTGTGATTAAGGAGACAGAGAGTTATGTGGGAAGCTACAGTTCGAATTTCTGTCGTTAAAAGTAGCTATTCTTGAAAAAATGGAGGGGGAAGTAATAACAACAATATACCAATTCATAAACAACAACACGTCCACCAAATGACACACCTGAGAGAGAAGTGGGGAAATGACTAGGACGAATGGGGGAGGGAGAATAGATTAAAGCATTAGTGGCTACAAGAGAAGTCGATATATCCACCAGGATGAGACTGATACAATACAAAATCCTACACAGGGATAGAGTATCAAGATGGGCCGGGCAGTGTATAACAAGTGTCTCAAATGTGCAAGGGAGATTGGAACATTCTTTGACTGACTATGGGACTCTCCGAAGGTCGAACCATACTGGGATAAGGTTATTACTCAGCTCTCAAGAATACTGGGTCACACAATTCCCCAAGACCCCAAGATGCTGCTACAGCTTGTGAAAGAGGAATATGAGGGAAACGGATGGCAGGAGAAGCTGATCCACGTCGCAATGATGTTGGGGGAAAGGGATCTAGCAAAACAATGGGGTACCCAGGAATTGCCCACCCTGGGGTCCTGGAAGATGGGAATGGAATACTGTCGCAGGATGGAGGAGATTACGTATAGAAATAGGGGACACACATCAAAGTATCCGAAGATATGGGGGGAGTGGGAAATGAACGCCTGAATAACAGAGTCCGGGACTGTACCACAGGAAGGGGGAAGCCAAGGGATATCAGGCAATGAAGGGTAGGAAGAGAATGCAGGATGGGATGGGATGGAAGCAGGAAATAAGATATGGGGAGGTGTTGAGAATTAAATGTGTATCTAATAATATTATGAAGATTAATGTTGTCCTATGGAAAAACTTAATTTAGAAATGGTTATAAAAAATGTAGAAAAATAGTATACATATACTGAAACTGTGCAAACTGGGAATATAGTTGGATCGCGCAAACCAAGGTAAACTGTTGTTAAACGGTGAATAAACGTGTGGTCTCAAACTAGGAGATTTGGGGAATTGTGTAGTTGGGGATTTGCTTGGAGTTTGACAATCCTGGTTGTACAGGTGGTATCAAAATCGGTGTATGCTGGGATTGGCAAACTGGAAGTAAACTGGGATTGCCAAAATCCACAAGTAATATGCTAAAGCCAAAACCCTGAAAGCCCCAGGCATTTGGATCCTGCAAATTAAGACAGCGGAAAAAACATGGTTACCATCATTGCCACTTGACTTCTTTAAATGTAGAACATGATCAATGCACCTGGTAAACAAAGCAAAGGAATTTACGGTTGTATGCAAAAGAAAATACATAGTAAAATACTTTAGGTGCCATTTTGAATTGAATGCAAATTGCATCCAGACGACTGCCAATGTTAACACTTACTTGCTGTTGAATCCCCTGCTTGCAATTTTCAATTTTAGAAGTCCCACCCCCGACCCTCTTTTCCAGACTGATCTCGTCAGGGTCCAGAGTGCTATCCGTGTTTCTTTTTTTTTTTGCCCCCAAAGTATCACTCGCATTATGGTTTTGATTTTTGTGTTCTAACTCTGATGTATCCTCACCAGAGTGTTCTGCAAGACATATAATAGTCAGGGAAATGCCATAATTTTTAACAAGTGAACCCTTCCCACCACTAATGTTATTGGTAAATTGGCCCAGTTAGCATCTTCTTGCAGACTTTGGACTACAGACTCCAGATTTTTCTCAAGAAACCTGTTATCCTCCTTGTGAAATGTAATACCAAGGCATTTGAACCCCCCCCTTGATTAACTCAGAGGGGACACTCCTCTGGGATTCCTTTGTCTGCACACCTGTACTGATGTGATTACTGATTGCTCCAAGTTGATTTTAAGACCACAGTATATCCCAAATGCCTTTATTGAGTCCATTACGCTCGGTCCCGATCTGGGTTCCCCCAGGTATATCAGGAGGTCATCTGCATACACAGACATTTTATCTTCCCAATTCCCAGACCATCGGAATCCTTGGATCATTTGGTCCAACCTGATATGTTTGGCTAATGGTTCTATAGCTACAAGGAATAATAGTGGTGATAACAGGCACCCCTGTTGTGTGTACCTTTGTAGGGCAAGGTGCAGGATCGGTCTCCACTTACTCTAGCCCTTGCAAGTGGCCCTGCATATAGTAGTTGTACCCATCGAATGAAGTTGGGACCAAGACCTACCTTTTCCATTGATCCCCACAGGAATTCACAGGCTACCAAGTCAAAAACGTTCGCCGAGTCTGGTGCCATTATTGCATGGCGCCCCTCGAGTGAGTCCGACAGTGCTAAAACATTATGTAAGCATTCATCCTGTACACTCTACCTGGAACAAAGCTGCACTGGTCCAATATATTGGCCTGTCTATGACCCTCACTATCCTAGTTGCTAATACCTTCACCAGGATTTTAGCCTCTCCATTTAGTAACGCTATTGGACGGTACGAGGCACACTTATTACTGGGTTTGCCTGTTCTATGTATGACCACTATTGTAGCTGTTCGAATGTCTCTTGGGAGTTCCCCTTGTTCACTACTCTCCTTAAACATTTCCAACATTGGGTTGACCACTTTGTCTCCTATACACTTCCAAAACCCAGTCGGAAACCCGTTCGGTCCTCCGGGTTGTCCCAGAGTGTACATTTTGTATCGCCTCTTGTACCTCCTCCCTTGTAATCTCTTAGTCCATGTCCTGTCTCGATCAGTCACTTTTCTTTGGTAAGTGTATCCCATATAAGTATTTCCACAATTCACTCTGGGGGGTTGGGAGGGGGGGCACTTTTCTGTAAAGCCCATTCTCCAGCTATTTTGTCCCCTTCATTGTAGGTTCATCCCCCAGTGGTGATAATGCCCCTAACCCATCTGGACTCCTCCTCCCTTTACTCTAACCATGCCAGCCTCCTCCCTTTACTCTAACCATGCCAGCCTCCTCCCTGTACTCTAACCATGCCAGCATAGGTCCACATTTATACCCCAGTGTATGCACTCTGGCTTTCTTGGACCAATACGCCTGTTTGGCTTCATCCATCGCCACTGCATTTTATTGCCCTACAGCCTTTTATCATCTCTCCTTTGGTTGCTACCGTCTGTTTTTCCATGTGTATCGGTTCTGTCTTACCCACCTCTTTTTCTAGCTCCTACAGTTTATCCCTTCTTTCCTTCCTGTGGTGCCCTATTGACGCTTCGGCCCCTCCCCTCACTACCATTTTGTATGCTTCCCACAGTATGCAACTACTATTTACCGTGCCCTCGTTAATTGCAAACTATTCCTCTGGACAGTCCCTCAATTCCTTCTGTATTGCCTCTTTCCTAGATAGTATGCTTGTAGTCTCCACTCCCTTTGGCCCTTCTTGTCTACGCCTCAGATCTTAATACACAACGGGGCATGGTCAGATGTTCCCCTTGTTACTCTTCCATGATGGTGCATGGCACCATAAAGTAATCTAATAAGCAAGACAATGCCTCGTGTGTAGTATGAGAACTGCTGGCCATCGGTGTGCAACCCTATTTATTTATTTATTTACTTGCATTTTTAAAGCGCTCACACACCCCGGGGGCATCGAGGCGCTGTTACAGATTTATTTATGTATTATTATTTTTTTTTTGTTGTTGTCTTAGTTGCATATTTATAACGCGCTTAAATACCCAGAGGTTTCTAAGCGTGGACCTGGGGATCGAACCTGTGTTGCTTCGTGTCGTCTTGCTTCCAAGGCGAGTACGTAGCCACTGAGCTATCCTCCCAGGACATCTTGTAGTCCTGTTGCTTCTGTAAACCTTGGCAATTGTGTATATACCTCTCCCTGGGGTGTGCCCTCCCTCCGCGGACTTCTCGCTAGCTGTCCATGAAGGACATCAATAAGGTCCCCTCCTGCTATGGTTCCGTCGGCCCTGTGCATTGCCAGGAGTGCCTGTATCCTATTAAATAGTTCGGATTATAGTGGTGGATGTGCACCTACGTTTATTATAGACATTGTTTCCACCCACAGCTGCCCTGTCACCACCACGTAGGTTATCTCTTTCCACAGGACCACATTGAAATGGGATGGCCCTGGCGACGAGTACCACCTGCCCCCTTGGGCCCCTGTAGTAACCTGCGTGTTCTACCACCGTGTAAGGACCCCCACCCAGAAACATACATTCAGCGTCCGTTACGCGTGTCTCCTGTAGTAGTATTAGGTCAGCTTTTTGTCTACTCAAGTATCTCGCCAATAACACCCTGACAGTGAGGCACATCCTATTGTGGCTCCTGGGTTCAAACACTATTTTCGCAATTTGTTTTTCTACTGTCTCTTCCGGTGGGGAAAGGAATTGCAGGGAGCTGAGGTTAGCAACATATAGTGCATAGTGGCTAGCTCTAGCCTAGCTGCATTTCCTGAACCAGTAGCCTTCTTCTTTTCTCTGCAGGATTATTGTATCAATGAAAACCACTAAGATGCAGATGCAAAATGCACCAAAACGCATGCCCCTGTGACAGATATTGCTCGCAAAGAATACGGTCAGGACATTGTTTTCATTGCTGCACTTTTACTGATTTTGTTTTAAATGGAAAATAGCTGCTCGCAACTGCGAAGCATGGAATGTACACCCTGCTCCTCTTTCCCGGCAGGCTCTCATTGGAGACATTCCATGAACTGTAAAGCTATAATCATGTCTACAGGCTATATTTAATTGCCATCAGGGGTGCGCGGAGGAGGTCTCAAGTGCATTCTGTGTGCCGAGTATCAAATGCAGAAGTGAGGTCTTTCTCATCTCCTCTCTGGTTGGATTCAGTGGAGTAGAGGAGGAGTAGAGTTCGTGTCTTTTCCAGTCTTTTCCATTGCAACGGACCCACGCTGTCAAGTGCCTCATCATGTGTCAGGCATAATTCCTACAGATAGTCCTGGCTTTGCACAGTGTCGCAATACGACTCATTCTCGGAGAGGATTGCACGGTTGCTCCATTGCATTCCCGTACCCTTACTCTAAAGATATTGGCCCGGTCTTAATGTAGATTGGTATAAATAGTGGCCTGGTTTTAGTGTAGATTAGTATAAATAGTGGCCCGGTCTTAATGTAGATTGGTATATCAAAGTCTGGTTAGGAATCCCAGAGTTTGTTTTCTATTTGTCATCATGCAACTCAATGCCTCAATGTTAGGAGCGTGCATAGAGATGCAAGAATGGAATGTATTATTGTTGCCTGGATATATTTGCTGTCCAGATTATGCAACCTGCCTAAAACGAATAGACTTAATAAAACTAAACAAAACAGCCGAGTCCATCGTGCACATTTCATGGGAGCTACACACACTAAAATGTCAAACTGTGATTTTTCAAAGCATGTTACATAATACAAATTAAACAAAAAATAAACACTCTTTCAAAAGAGTGAAAAACAAACGTAAATGGAATAACAACCAAGAAGCTTACCCTGCAAAGCTGTTAGCTTTGTATTTAAGAAAAAGACTTGTAGTCGGGTGTAGGGTGGGACTACATGTTGTCCTAGAGTTGGACAATACCAGAGTGGCTCTATTAACCCGGCTGACTGCAGAGTAAGAGCTCTTAAACTTTTGGGGGTACTCTTGGGTCCATGTTAGGTGTGGTCACCAAGCCAGGAAAGGCACACCTTCTGTTTTCCATTTGGTCTGTCCTTTTGTGCAATGAAACGATCACGGGAACAGTGAGATTGCCCACCCTAGTACAGTCTCTATCCAAGGCAAGAATGTGTGTGGAATAAACTGTGTCTAGGGAGAGGGAAAGAAACGAATGGAGTCGGGGAAGTGAGAGAGCGTACAAGAGTGAGAAGAGGTGGCGCGAGAGATACAGAGTGGGAAAAGCCTTTTGGACCGGGGAAAATAAACAGATAGAAAGCTAGAGTTAGGAAATGGCAGGTGGAGAGAGACTATCAGTAAAGAGGGAAACAGTAAGTCAAGTGAACAGTTTGTGAGCAGGAGTGATGAAATCCCCTGCTTACTGTTAAGAGGGTGGTTGAATTTCACAGGGAAGGTCCAAAGGAGATCCCAAGACCAACCTGACTGAGGGTTTGCTACAAAAAGGGGACACACACAGGGAAAAGCCCTGCCCCTTTTCCACAAGTCTGAAAGAAATCCCCAAGGAGAGTTACTGAAACTAAAAGCCAGACCAAAACTATCCAGGCTAGATAGAGATCAGTTTCCCTTTAAGGGGAAGCAGTCTCAGGCACAGACCCTTGTCTAGTGTGCCACGCAGGAGGGGGGGGGGACCATAGATCATCAGCCCCGCAGCTCAGTCTAGCAGAGGAGTGCTGGAGAGAGAAGAAGTTCACGAGAGAGGGATGTGAGGAGAAGAATCGAGAGATGGAAGGAGACCCCAGAGGTCTGTCCAAGGTGAGAATGGGGGAGTGCAGGGAGAAGATTTGGACAAAGTTGTAGATGGGCCACCCAGAATTTTAAAACATTATTTTCTTTGGTTTATGAAAAACTTTACTAACAGTTTGCAGAAAGGAATATACAGAAAATCAACACAGAAAAATAAAATTACAGTGTACATCTCTAAAGATAAAAAGGTAAAAAGGTTCTTATGATGCAAAGTTCATTAAATAGCAAATATAAAATGTCAGATAGGTCTGATTTATTTAAAAAAAAGGTCCACAATAATACAATCCTAATAGATATTTCTAAAAATGCAAAACGTTTCATTTAAGACCAATTCATTGAGTGTTAAATTCCAATAACGGGCAGTTCTAGTCTAAAAGCTAAATGGGTCTTCAAAAACGCATAGAAGCCAGCAAAAGTGGTTGCAGAGAAAATATGATCCCAGAAAGAGTGGAATCCAGGAAAGCGTGGTTAGAAACAAATTTCCCTAGAAAGAGAATTTGCAAGTTAGACAAAGCGGAGCAAAGAGTAAGTGGGTGTTTCAGCATCTCAACTTCTATGAGGCTGCAGAAACAGCAGGTGGAGGTTGGGTGCTCGTTTTTTATCTCTTGAGTGCAAGATTTCCTTGGTGTAAAAAAGATTCAAGCGTACTCTCATAAACTGTAGCTTCAAATTCGGATTAGGGAATTTGACAAGATACATTGGTAACACACCCCTTTCCTTAAGTACTGGTTCCTGCTGGTCATATGATGGTTATCTGGATCATTCTATCTTAGTATTTATCCAGTTGTATTTCCACAACCGTCTCTTAATAGACTGAGGATGTTGTAATAATAACTTGGTGGTGCTCCCGAGAATAGTTAGTATAGATTAGCATTTCTCCATCCGTTTCCCAACACTGCCCCTTCAGGATCCACCATGAATATTACTTAAGTCCTTGATTAACGAATTAGGCTTCGGGGATAAAACTTTCCTATGCAAACAAATGGTATTCCAGTAAACTCTGGCTTTGTGGGGAAAGTAGACCCAATTCAAATTGGATCACAGAGGAAGGTCCACAATTTGGCAAATGTAGCGCGTTCCTCCAGATTTCCCCCTCCATGGGGCCTAGACCATCAATGTAAAATAAAGGAATAGTTTCTAGGCTGTAAAGAAATGTGGGGATGGCTTTACCATTGTAATATTTGATGATAGATAATAAAGAGAAGTGGCCATTTTTAAAGTTTAAAGCTTTCATCCTCGGATTTACTTTATCCACGCAAGATGCAATCTCTATCTTTAAAAAACTCTGCAGCCATTTGCAAGAAAGGGGATGCCAGATAGACAGAATGAGGGTGTATCATCAACTGTCCATGTGTAGCCTAGTTTTTGCCTAAATGGAGATAGCCTCATCATTTTTTGTTTTCCCTTTGTTGATTATAAGACTGTTACTATTTGTGTTTTGGGATAGTGTAGTGAGTAGTCTCTGCAGGCCACTAGGCATGTGGTCCAGCAGGACTACATCATCCGCATACGGTAGCCAGTAAGGCCGGAGTGTATCCAAACTAGGTTTAGAGATTTAGAGATTGGAGTATAAGGGTCATTCAGATAGTTATGGTATAGGGGTCATACCAAGATTTAGAAGGGAGTTGCAGGGGCCACTGCAAGATTCAGAAGCAGATAAAGTGAGGTAGTTGTGCCCACACGTAAGAAGAAAGAGATAGAGAGAGGGACATGAGGAGCAGTGATCGGTATGCCCACAGGCCCAAGAAAGCAGGGAGACCGATTTGAGGAGCGAAGACAGTTGTGGCGTACTAGAGAGAGATTTGGAGAGTACTGGTGCAGAAGATGGAAAGAATGAGTTGAATAAAGGATGGACATTTTAGGGTGAATCCCAGGAGAGGGAGAAAGAGGGCAACATGGGTTGGCGAATGATACCCAAGAGAGAGAGAGAAGGAGAATCGGCTAGAGCAGAAGAATAGGACACCAGCTAGCTAGCCTAGGAATGCTCCAAGGACCAGCTCGGTCCCGGGAAATCCCAGGTGGTGGAAGGGGTTACGAGACAGTGCTGCTATTCCATGGGCAAGGGAGGTTCCAAGAGGAGTAGAGAAGGTGAAGGTAGGCTAAGCTCTGAGACCCCAGAAGTGCGAAGACTCTGGTCTGAAAGCATAAATAGGACAACGCTGCTTCGTCCACCTTCAAGAGGCTACAACAGCAAATGCTGAACAACAAGACTTGGACCTAGCCTTTTGAAAGAGTGAATCTGTTCACTTGTCGCCCTGCATGGATTCATCTGAGAGATACAGATAGAGAGTATTACCCAGACACAGCTGGTACTCATTTAACGACCTGAGTGGGCTTTGCTAGGATTGAAAGCTGTGACCTGCATAGCACACATAGATTTCAGCAGCAAGCGATTGACCCACGGAGCTATCGTACTAACATTAATGTGAACGTTGATGTTGATGTTGTGGTTGGTTAGTCATGGGGCACTGGATCCCGGAAAGACGAGGCATTTCAAAGCGCATCCCAAACTCACAAATGGAATCCTATTTTAAATGCGCAGAAATTAGGTTCATTTTCCTGCGCCTCTTGTTGGGCACAGGCCCAGGCAGAGGCACACATCATGACAGGGTCATCTATGACAGTGTCACACATGTTGGGTAAGTGTGAAAGCATTGTTTTAAAAGGAGGCTGTCAAACTTACATATCCATCTCCCAATCAGAGATGGAAATGTTTATTTTTTATTTTTTGCGTATTTCACAAAGACTGGTCCTTTAAGGCCCACTTCTGTGAAATGCACTCCCATTAACCACTTGGTTGCTGGCAGCCAATCCTACATTATAGTTGAGCGCACTCCGGACACAAATTTATGTGAGGGGGCAGAATAGCGCATCTTTGCGCTAGTGTCCAGCTCCCGTGAGATGCACAGGCCTCCTTCGAGTCTAAGGTGCCCTGCGCATTTCTGCAATGATCGCAAATGCAGTAGGCGCATCCTCTGTACTGTTTTCCTTTGCACTCATTTTTTGAGAATCTGCTTCATTTTCATTTCCCCTGGCTCTCATACCCTCACCCCTTTTTACTGAGTTTCCTTCAGTTGCAGACTCACCCCGGCCCGTTTTGCAATATTCTCCCTTCTTTCTACTCAGACTCCTCCTTCCCTCTCTCCCACTATTCCACTCTCCCTTTCTCTCACTCTCCTCACAGGCTCCCTCGTTTCCTCCTGGTCGGGTGGGTAGTAACTGGAGGGGCAGTGGAGCCACCACTTTCCTGAGTGTGGTTATTATCCCAAACACTTTTCTGGGCAGGGGATGCAGAGCCAAGGTGCTCGATGGGTTTCTTTTCCTCCACTGCTAATGTCGGCAGCTGAGCGCCAGAGTTGAACTCGGGTTCCTGCCGCCTTTGAAACACAAAACGCCACTTGTTTGATACTCTGCCAATTAGCAGCCATCCACTAATCATTGGGACAGGCGCAGGAGGGGATCCAGGATAGGACCAACGGAAATGACTTAGGCCTGACCTCAGTTTCTGTACACCAAGTGGGATTGCAACCAACCACAGGCTGCTCATTTTCTGCACGTGCATGCGTGTTGGGTCCTCGCGCCACACGGAAATACCAGAATGTGTGTGATGCGTCAGTCAGTAGAAACGTGCCCTGGTTCTCACGTATCCTCTCGCGTTCCCGGATGGTAGTGTCTGCTGAGCTATACTGCCCCCGCCGCGGTGGCCACAGGACGGAGCCCAGGGCAGCCGCGGTATGTGCAGCCGCAGGTGTGTTGTGCAGCCACCCGGACACTGATCCAATGGGCTCCCGTGCCGGCAGCTGTGGAGGCAGGCGAGGAATGCAGGCCTGGAATCCGAGCAGCAGGTGATGCCGAGGCAGGTGAAGGGGGAGGCGGCGGGAGGAGGAGGGGAACAGTGGGGCGGCTTGCCTGGCCCAGGCCTTTCATTTCTGGACTGTAACATTAGACACCATTGCTCTCTAAGGCCCTTTGTTCTCTGGGGCTGGAGCAGGATAGGTTTCAGAGCACATCGAGCACCCCCCCCATCCCCCGCCTCTTGGCCTCCACACCCCATTATTCTCTGTCCCTCCCTCCCTTCCGGTAAGATCGCCCAGACGCTTTGATCTATCAAATTGCCCTTCCCCCTTCCTCTTCTTGGGTTTCCTCTCACCTCGCTGGCCCTTAACACGCGCGCGCACGCACCCACACACACACACGCGCACTTTCATTTACAGTGTGCACATGGCATATATATGCACACACAGTAGGATTTACAGTGTACAGCTATGTTCAGCGTGAATAAACGTGCAAATTAAGGTTTACAGTTTGTATACAAATGCACACACAAACGTACTTGTGTCTGTGTACTTAAGAATGTAAGTTCTTTGTGCTGCGTTGTTCCTCCAAAAACGGCACAGGCATGTGCCCCAAGAAGGAACAAAGCGCGATTGATGGAATTTTTTTTAACGGTTCAAAGTGACTTTGCACTGCTGAACCGTGACTTTACACTGCTGAAAAGTGACTTTGCACTGTTGAACAGTGACTTTACACTGCTGAAAAGTGACTTTACACTGCCGACACCCTGATTCATGGAACTGTGCAAAGTGTATTTTTGCTGTGCAAAGTCAGTACAAAGTCATTTTTCAGTACAAAATGACTGCACTGACTTTGCACAGTTCCGCACAGTTCCATGAATCTTGTCGGCAGTGCAAAGTCACTTTTCAGCAGCGCAAAGTCACTTTGAACCGTGCAAAAATTCCATGAATCGGGCCCTAAATCTCTAGTCGCCATGACCTTAGTCCTCATAGTGTTGGTGATCTAAACTCCTATATCACACTATGCGTCTCTTCCCACAATTTATATACGTTTCTTTCCACTGTGGTCGACTCTGCCGGACATTCATCAGGCTCAGAATGTGTGTATCTTTAAGTGGCTTGGGATAAATTCCACTGTTCTACCTAGCTTATCTTCTTGAGGATCCCTACAGGGATAAAGACACGATTGAAAAATATATTTAAATGGGCTTATAGCATAACAACCCTTCACCCCAAGGGTAACAGTTTAGAAATACAACAATCTACCTTAGTGGTGTAGCTGCTTCTTAATGCTTTCGACCAATATGCAACCGTTTGTTGCTCTAGCTGTTTCTCATGTGCCAGCTTTTCCTCATTCACCGCACCTATAAGGTAAACACACCCTCACTTACAACATTGTCATTTAAACAGTTATAGTTTAAACAGTCTTCAAGATATACCTATGTATATTGGCATCTCTCTCCTCTTACCTTACTCACTGGTGGGCAGTTGTTCTTGTATTTATTTGTATATGACCAGATCTCTCCCCCAGATCACAATGTCATAGTCCAATTCAAATGGATACTTTTCGTTAGAAAATCCCAATGACTTGGAGCTACAAAGATATATCAACGTACTTGATTATAAGGGTAGTTCGCTCAATGTATCATAGACAAGGTGCTGTATCTGTTTACAACTTACTGGAGTGCATAGATCTCCCAAGAGCTTGATGTGAAGGGGTCTTAATTTGTTTGCCCCACCGCTATGCCGGCCATGTTCAATCTGAAAGAAGCCAGATAATGTAAATTAAGTACCTGAAGGGAGTTTTTTTTTGGCAGATTACAATTGCCATATAATACCTTAGTTGACATGTAATAAGGGAAATCCCTTACCTGCTTTGTACGGGCAGAGTTTCCCTCTAGTGCAGCACGGTAAACAAGGTGTTCCGTGATACCCACATTATAAGAAAACACCCGTTGTGACGTAATCACTCTACGTGCTGATGTAATTATCATCATGCGTACACAATAATAATAATAATACAAATAATAATAATAATAATAATGTTAAATGTTAAATCACAATATGCAGCCACAATGAGTACGGCCCCATACACACCATGAGTGCAGTGCTGTGTGCTGAACGGGCTGTTAGACATTGATTCATACATGAGAGCCTCGATATGTACAAGGAAGCAAATTACAGTGTATCCTCACATTATCTGTGTTACCAGGCCTTGCAATAGGGTAGGTTGCTAGGCATATAGTATGATCATATGTCGCCATAGCACCTCAAATTAGTTGTAATACAACTATTGGCATTATGAATCCATTGGTATAAGCCCCTATGTTTATCATAGCGACTTCCGTCATGGCTATGCCCATACGTTTGTGTAATGTGCAAAGAACCTATTAATAAAGCCATCAGTAGGTAGATATAAATCTCACTGGTCACATAAAACACAAGGGCCCTCATTACGACCCAGGCGGTAAGGGGTTTACGCCGGCGTAAACATCGCCGACCCTTACCGCCTGAGTACGAGTTCCCTTAGCGCCATGGCGGATTTAACACCTGCTTTTAGCAGGTGTTAAAATCCATGGCGCTAAGGGACCTTGTTGTTAATTACGCCACCGTAATTTACGGTGGCGTAATTAACGCCTTCCCCACTCCCATTATGCCCTATGGGGCAAAAATGGGAATGGGGAAGGGTAAATGGGGATTGGGGACTTACCGCCCCGCCAAGGTCGGAATGGGGCGGTAAGTCCGCCAACCACCATGGCGGAATTGCACCCTTAGCGGCATGGACCATGGTGCTAATAGCACCATGGTTCTCCGCCAAGGTCGTAATGAGGGCCAAGGCATGTAGTACATCACTCATATGAAAAGAAGACCCAGATCCAATCCTCAACATCCCTGTATCCAAAATATACACTTGACTGAAGTTGTATCAGATCAAAATGTGTATTACATACTCTCAAATGCCACTGTAGCAAAACTTTGCAAAATCCATCACATCTTCTACACAGTTGTTATATCCCATTCTAGAAAGCGCAACACTCGAATGATGAACCTCCATAGCCTTATTTTACATTGTGCCACTCAATGTTCTCATTGAGTCCTGTTATATGGCTTTTTGTCAGGAAAATTAGTTTCTGTTCTAAGTTTATCAATTTCTTGTTCACATCGTCCCATGATTTACCTTTCACTTTCTTCAAAATAACCCATTCAAAATCGGTAACGGCAACTCCTGTGCTCTATCATTCTTGTCTTGCACTTTCTATTAGTCTTCCAAGTGCAGATACAATGGAAAGGACATGTAATCAAGTAGACAACATGTTCTGTGTTACATTCTCTCCCCAACATCTTCCATCTGTACATTTACTCACTAGGAAGGCTCTTCTCCAACTTCGACATCAAGAACCATTAATTGCCTAATTCATTGCTTACCCAAACTCAATGTGACACAGACAGAATTAATATTTCTCAACAACACCACAAGAAAATCCCAAATCTATAACTAGCTCACTAGCAGGAAGTGTAATAGATTGACGCCACTAACTCACCACCAGGGTTTTTGCTTTGTTTCTCTACTTGCCCCACTCCACTAGAATCCCCTCCCCCACCCATCAACCAGAAAAAGAAGAAACTAATCAGAACCAAAATGAAGCTGGTATCATCCCAGAAGATCTACAAGTGAGAAATATTCCTCGAGTCTTCATCGACAACCCCAAATTTAAACTACATTTCAGCGGCGTCGGAAACAACTGTACCTGTGATTGGCTCATTTTAGTGATTGATACAGCCGACGAAGAATTCAAAAACCAAGGAAAGGAATTTGCAGAGATAGAAAAGCGTTTTCTTGAAAATTTGACCATCCATGATGCTAAAAAGAAGGTAGAGAAACTTGAAGAAAAAATCACAAAATTCAAGTGCATTAATATAGACAAGAAAGTACAAACATTTAAGAAAGATGTACAAAACTACAGCAAAGAAAGAACATATCCATATTTACGAGACAGTTTCTACACTGACCAACAACAAGGAGGATTCAATAGATGTAATAGATAAGTGACTTTCTCAGGTACATCATCTTCATCCAGCAACAGCAATCCAGGCACCTCAGGTTATACAATCTTGGACAACAACCGCAACAACCTTTTTTTCAGAGAGGAGGACAACGGGGAGGACCCAAGCGTAGATGGTACACGAACCAATGAATGACGACACCATCCCTGTCTTCAATTTATCCGTACAGTCCATTACAACAATGGAGTGCAATTTGCTAGAAAAATCTCTCTCTCTTTTATACTTGCCACGAAGGCCCAAGTCTTCAAAACAGAACTAGAAATCAAGAGATTTTTTAGAAACACCAGATTGAAGCACTTTTTCAAGGTCTATCTAACCGAACATCAGACCAATGAACAAAGACAAGAAGACACAGCAGCCATTGTCCACATGAACATAACGCAACTCAAGGCAAAATCTTTTGTTAATCCTCACCCACAATCAATTCCAGCTGAATTTGTGGCGTTTGAAACTTTTGTCACCAGAACCATACTGGAAAACATCAAAAAGAAAAACTATTCTCAAGAGAACCTCTCCAGAGAAGAGAGGCAAGTGCTAAATTCCCTTAAAACTAATAAAACAGTCACCATAAAACCAGCAGATAAAGGCGGCAGTAAAGTGATCCGCAAAACCCATGACTATGAAAGGCACACAGCTTCTATCTGACACCGAGGCCTACATAAAACTAAAGCATAATCCAACCTCACAGCTACAAGACGAAATCCAGAGCCTGACACATCACGCCGAACAAGAGGGGTGGATCTGTAAGGACAAAAGGATTTTCCTTAATAAAGCGCATCCCAGAATTCCAAATTTCTATATTATACCCAAGGTTCACAAAAACCCTATGAATCCACTGGGTCGCCCGATTGTTTCAGCCTGTGATTCACTCCTTGAACCACTGTCTCTTTACACAGACTTCTTCTTAAAGCCTTTTGTCATCAGCATGACATCATACATTAATGATACTACGGAAACCCTGAACATCCTGGAGACTGTCACGCTACCAGAAACTTGCACTCTGGCCACTCTAGACGTGTAAGCTTTATACACCTCAATTCCCCAACGAGAATGCCTGGAAGCCCTGTGAACCATCCTCAACACCAGACTGGACAATCCCATGGTCACTACTGATTTCATCTTTGAATGTACCAGACTGGCCATGACCAAAAATGTTTTTCTGTTCAAGGAACCGATATTCAAGCAAATCAAAGGGATCAGCATGGGAGCTACCTTTGCCCCAGACGTAGCCAATCTATATGGCTCAGTATGAGACAGACCATATATACTCAGACTCCAATCCTTTCAAGATCCATATCTAGATCTGGCGTCGATAAATCGATGACGTGCTCCTTATTTGGACAGGGTCTACAAAAGAACTCATGCTCTTTCAAGGGTGGTGGAACGCCTGCAACAGACACATCAAGTTCATAATCCATTGGGACCCACACTCTATTGATTACTTAGACATACACATCTATAGGTCTGGCACCGAAGTTAAGACAGAAGTGTTCCCCAAGAAAAACAGACCAAAACAGCCTCCTCCATTTTTCCAGTTACCATCCCAAAGGACTGAAATATAACCTTCCTTATGGTCAGTTCCTGAGGATACAGATAAACTGTACGGATAAAACCAAGTTCTTACAACACGCAGAAAGCCTGCAGAAGAGACCTATCCAAAGGGGCTACCCCAGAAAAGAGGTAAAATCCTCCAAAAATGAGCAGCCAACACATGCAGGGAAACGTGCCCAATTCTGAAAAACCATAGAAACATTAGAAAGGCTAGTATGTGTAACCACCTACAGCCCGCTGAGCAACATGATAAAAAGTACTATCAACAATCATTAGCACCTCATAAAGAACAAGGGTACTCTTTTAAAGAGACCTTTTTCACATTCAAGAAAGCTCCAACCCTCAGAGAAGATCTAGTCCACACGTATGTGGATCCAGTCAAATCCACGACAACCGAGACACTATGGGGTCTATCACCGGTGAAAGGCCAGTACAAATGCTGTCACTGTGCGGCATGCAATTTCACGGAAACCAAAAAAACCTTTGAATATGGCAACATCCGGAGAATCCTTCAATCACACACCAAATGCAAAAGCAAAATGGTGATACACAGCATTGAATGCCCCTGTGGTTTACTATATGTTGGCAAAAGAATATGGGCAGTGAAACACCAGATTTCTGAACACCACTCTTGCATTAGAAACCAAGTTACCGAGAAACTTTTGGTGGAGCACTGCATACAGAAGAAACATTCGGACAGAGAACTGATGTGGTTCGTTCTTCAAATGCTGACCCTACAAATCAGACGAGGTGACATCAATAAACAACTAACGCAACTTGAACAAAGATGGATACACCGTTTGGACACTGTTAAAAGGGGCCTGAACATCATGACGCAGTGGAACCCCTTCATAGCGGCCTGATGACCATGTGTCATTGTTTTTTCAGTGAAATACATCTATGACCCACTTTCTCTAAATGCACATGAATGTGAGTTATTTCCACACACAAGATGTCACTTTTGTGACACACAAACACATCCATTCTGCTGTGATAGCACCTTGAGTATAGACTCAAGCACACAGCTGCATGTGCAGCACTACATCTGGGATCAGCCCTTCCCATTGACCCCCTCTGGGGCTAAGGTTACCTCACCAGAACTGTCCCAAATTAGGTGTGAGTGCCACATAATTGTTTGGCACCATCAGGGCAACCCGCCCTTTTTAGTGTTCCCATCCCCATAGATGAGGCATCATCTTATAATTCCCATTCCATATTGTCACACACCTGGTACGCATATTAGCACGTTAATTTTGACGTGACACCCCTGGTATACATCTGTAGATTTCTGGTGAAATTGCTCCACTGGATACCCTTCCGGAGGGGGATGCTGCTATTACATAACGACCTTAGGGCACCCCTTTCAGCCTTATGTGTATCAGTCTCTAGTCCATCCCAAGATGGTCAATCGTTTTCGCCATCTAACACAGCCATGTACCGTTGCCAAGACAATGAGGCTCTTTTTTGATACACAAAGCGCTCGGAGCACCTCCTTTGTCACACACAGACTGGCACGGGGAGTTCACATGCCCGGTATACTCTAACACACTTTCCGCCACCTGAAGAGAGGTAAGAGGACCTCACCAAATCATTACTGCTCTGCACTCCCTCATCAGCCTGGTACCTGTATTCCCATCTCACGTACACAGGTATTTTATCAGCTATACTAAGCACTCATAGATACCTGGCTGTATTTTTCTGCTGCCACAACGCCAGTGCTTTACATACCTACAACGTCCAGGTAGCACTCAGCACTACGGCCGACGCACAGGGTACTTTTCTATAAAACGAAGAGAAAGTCTGTTCATTTGAACGCATTATGCATGCCACCACCAGACACAATCACAGCAGCCTATACGTTAGCGCATCTTATGCTTACCACAACTAGTACTCCCCAACGTAGAAACCAAGAAGGTACGATTGCACGAGCTAGGATGGCAGTGCACCGTATGCCTACCA
This sequence comes from Ambystoma mexicanum, assembly GCF_040938575.1. Classification (NCBI taxonomy): domain Eukaryota; kingdom Metazoa; phylum Chordata; class Amphibia; order Caudata; family Ambystomatidae; genus Ambystoma; species Ambystoma mexicanum. Next base: position 404,360,793 of record NC_090924.1, read on the forward strand.
CATGTAGCAGTTACTTTCGGGCTACCGCATTTTTCCAACCCTATCCAGAATATTATGCACCTCTGAGACTCAGTATAAGGGGCCACAGCCACCGTGGGCAAAACCAGCATGCTGCACTTTCCTCATGTGCCAAACCAGCTAATTGGTCTACCAATGCGCTCTATGTTCTCTTTTTGTCTGAATATTCCAGACACATCCATGCTCAAGGCGGTATGTCCATTTTCCACACCAGCCTTGCTGGATCCACTACAACCAAGTGGTAGCGGACTCCTTCACAACCGTGCTCAGTAAACATCCGCATGGTAAGCCCCTTATGGGTCCTTTGTTAATAATAGCAGTATTAGCATCTCAAACCATGTACAGTAGACCCAAATATAGACTCAATGTTTTCACTTACAGCACCTTTTTCTGATTACTTCACAGATACACACAGGAACTATAATTTATTGAACCCTAATTCATTCCTCCTTTCCGTCCTGGTGAAGGCCTCCCAATTCTAAGCATCTTACAACTGCTACAACTGGCCGAAACACAACCGTGTCGGTGACTTTTTTACACAGTACTGATTGCTCATACTGTTCACATAACTGTTTGGTTCAGCCAACAAAACGAGTCATGGTTCCTGATAGATGAAATGGGACCCACTTTTTCTTTGCAATTTTGTTTGTAAAAAGTTTTGCTTTTACATTTACATTTCACGTGTACATTGGCATTTGTTGCTTTCAACATTCATTTTTCTCTCTATTGTGAATACATCAAATTGTTATTATTGTTTATGAATGTCTAACACCATGACGAGCTTTATAATGTAATGTCATCAACTCACTTATGAGTAAAATCATTTAAATGTCTATGATTACTGGAGTCTTTGTACATATTCGGGGGCGCCCCGGTCAATTTGTGTTTAGCATCTACTTGCCTACCTGGATAGAACAGGGAATTGTCAGGGGGCCTCTAATGTATTATACTACTCGTTGCTAATTCAGAAATATTGACCAGTGTTGAATATGTGGAAAGTTCAGAAATGAGTCCTGCAGCGCAAACCTGGAAAGGTAGTCTAGCATGTTGAGTGACTGTTGCTGAGACCTTGTGTTTCACACTGCTTATAAATCCTATGGGCCCGATTCACAGAAGCGTTTTATAATGCACAATCCCACTGCAAAACGCCCTGTGAATCAGGCCCTAACCCCCCCCCCAATTTCTTCTAAAAAAACGTGATGCAACATGAACTGATTAAAAAAATATTTCAGAGGTTAGGGGAAACCCCCAGACCCTAATTCAGGGGTCTGCACCTTGCTCTCCAGATGTTTGAGACAACTCCCCTGCCCAGTGGCTTTGTTGACTAGGGCTGATGGGAGTTGAAGTCCAAAACACCTAGAGAGTGAAAGCTGACAGACCCCCTCCAATAAGGGGAGGGGTTGGGGTCCATCGCTCTGCTCTGTGATCGTCCATCATTCGGGCGGGGAGAGGGGAGGGGAGAAATGTCTGGCCCTGTAGTGAACACCCAAAGTTGGCACATATCACATGAGCACAGCCTTCACTGTTGTCAAAATAGCTGGAATCGTTGGAATACCTGAAAACCAAGCGCTTTCCATTAGCCGCCCAAGCGCATCGCACAAAGACCTAAGAGACACAGGTCTGCAGGCAAATCTTAGGATTCCTCCAGAGGCCAGTCCACTTCTGCTATGCGAAACTGTTTAGGGCCTTCAAAGGGCGACTCTCGCCAATGCTGAAGGCCACGGATTCTTAGAAAAACAAGGCGCGCGTCAATGTTTTCCTAGCATCTCCTCAACGACGCCTGTCCATTAAGGCCGGAAACACCGGCGAATCGCTGCAGGGGCTCGGGAAAGAATGCGGCTTGAAAACACACACACACACACTTCTAAAACACAGAGCTCTTACTGCAGGTCTAGGTCCACTCGGCCTTGCGAAAACGCATGCTTATCAATTTGATTTCCAGCAAGATAAATATGTAAATATGTACATTTAGCGGCTGATCAGTTGGTTGTAGTATCTTTTCTTAGTGATGTTCGGCTGATACAACATAATACGCTCAAAATGTAGAGCTAGGCCCTGAAAGCAAGTTTCAAATCATGCAGTCGCCGAGCGCCCCCTAGTGGCTTCTTCGAAGCGAGCTACTAAGGAAAAGGCAGTCAAGGAGTTACTTCATTTTAGGGAGACTGCGAGGACGGACTTAACAGAAGATGTTTTGAAGTTGCCTACATTTCTTTTTAGGTGGGCAACTTTACAAAGTCATGGAGGCCCAAAAACATGTTTGCATTTATTTTGTCTTCGAGCACACAGTGCTTCCAACATACAGTGTGAAAAAAGACCACGAGTAAGCAGAGCAACCCCGCTTCCATGTTCTTTACGATAGTAATAGAACCAACCTGTTGGTAAGAAGGAAGTGGGGGCATGAAAAGCAGGGCAGGACATACTAACAGCCAGGCTCGGACTGGCCCATGGCTGAACCCAAAACATTGGTGTGTGCCAGTTTTTGCCAATTGGGACCAGTTTGATGAGTTAATTCACTCTGCAGCTAGTAGTTTTGACCAGTGTTGTAGAATACATATTCTTTAAAGCGCACAATTTGCGTCACACGTTATCAAACATCTCCCAATTGTTTACTATTCAAACAGTGTCACAAAAGGAATGAATCACTTTTTCATTGGTGACCCAGACAATTTTATGGCCCAGTCCGACCCTGCTAACAGCATGGATGTTTGCAACATTTGCATTAGGTCACCCACAATTATGTTCAGACACATAGGGCCTCATCACGAGTTTGGCGGTAACCCTTAAATCCGGTGGTAGCTCTGTTACCGCCGGATTTAAGGGTCCGCCAAATCAGGGCTTTGGCGGATTTCTCCCCAGCTCTGAGCTCAGGGGACATCTGCGGAAAATTCGCGCTCATACCGCCGGCGGGAAATCCGCCAGCGGTATGAGCGCGAAATTTCCCCATTGAGCCCTGCATTTGTAAGCACAGTTGTCCCTCTACAGGGATTAAGAAGTAGTGGTGTGTGGAGCTAAAGAATTCATGGGCAGGGCCGAGCCAGAGCAGAGCCATAGGACCTGGCTTCGCTCCAAGAGCCAACGCAAAGCTGAGCCGGCACATGATGCATGCCTTGCCGTCTGCCTCCCCACCCCCAAACACAAAACCAATTCCTGTCATCTTGGTCCTTCTCAACACCTCCAACAAATCTCCAATACCCGGCATCCTCGTCCTTGCACTCCACAACACACACCCATTCCCTGACGTCCCGCCTTCCTGCCCTATAACCGGAAACCTATGCCTGGCACTTCAATTTTGGAAGCTCAGAGCAGCGAAATTAAGTGATTTGTCAAGTTTCACACACTTTCTGTAAAATGAGATTTGATCCCAGTCTGCACTTCACACACTTGTCCATATATCGTCTCATTTGTTGATATGAATCTGTATTAATGCAGTTTTCATATCTAAAATAATGCTCTGTTTCATAAAGGTGATTTAAAAGCACAGATCACAATATAAACCAACCTGACAAATATATAAAACCTTATGTTAATCAAAAACAGTGGTAGTGATTATAGCTTTATGTTCACCATCCTGAATGGAGCTCAACATGCACCAGAATGCGAAGTAACTTCGGCATGCACAATCCCAGGTGTTTTGAAACTATACTTAAAGACGTCAACACACAACAACAAAACAGTGTGGAAAAACTCAGCTATGTGTAGTCGTTGCTTCACACATTATTGTGCATTGTGCACATATTATTATTGTGCACAGATTCTAGTGGGCTCCAACCCTTACGGTGCTATCCTCAATCTTTCATGAGGTACAAGTAGGAGCAATAGCAAACTGGATAGCACATGCAGGCCCCATGACTATTGTCCATAGCCCACAGGTGGGAGCGGGGAGTTTGGCGAATAAAATAAAATTGTCATGGCAGGCGTCATAAAAATTGAAGGTAAAATTCCTAATGAGACCCTCTTGTCCACCAAACAGTGCATTACATTGTCTATTTCACGTTTGCATTAGGAGATGAACATGGCTCCTAAGTGCCCATGGCTCCAGATACCTTCGCGTGAGGAGCGCTTTATAAATAAATAAACAAACAAACTAAGTGACAGAAGAAAGAGCAATGTGTCAGCGAGTGAGGTGGCGCGAGCGGCGATGTTATGGCCTAGGTGTTGAGGCAGAGAGATTGCTTGAAGAGGTGGGTCTTGAGTTCTTATCTGAATTGTAGGAACGTGGCGCCAACTTTGATGCTGACGGGGAGGAGGTTCCATAGTCTTGGGCGTAGGCAGAGAAGGCTTATTTTCTGGTCCTTTCCTTTTTGCAGCAGCGGATTTCAAGTGTGCACATATCCTGACTTCTGGTGGTGCCCTGTCTGCCAGATATGCTGAGGTTCTCTGCAAGTTAGCTGGGTGACTTGAAAGTGATGGCCTTACAGATGATGCAGCAAGACTTGAAGGTGATTTGTGCATGCAGTGGGATCCAGTGAAGGTCGATGAAGGCCAGGACTATATTCAAGTGTGATTTTTTTGTGAAGTGCACATTTAACATAATCAGTTCTTAGTGATTCCAAATGTGGCAGCCAAAGGACATATCACCTATTTCTTCTTCTGTTCTCAGGAGGGAGGGGATGCCAGTGGGGTTGGCAAGAAGGACGGAAGGAGCTGAAGTGAGAGCCAAAAGCTCAAGTAGGGGGAAAGGAGGACACTAGAGTATAGGGTCTAGGCTGGCGAGCATCGAGAAATATAGGGTAGGCAGATAGGGTGGAGCATGCCCACTGATAGACTGTAGAGTGATAGCGGACATTTGGATAAGGTTTAATGGTGTATAGACAGCCAGCAGGCTTAAAGACAGTGTGCACAGATGAGAGAAGAGTGGGGGTGACTGACTGACTTCGAGTTGCAAAGTTCAAAACTTTGGTTAGCGGGCAAATGAGTTGAGAGGAAGGTCTAAGAGCAGACTTCAACCCTAATCAAGTCTCATGAGGACAAGAGTAGTGATATGAGTTTTGGGACATATATACAGTTGAAATGGGGGTGTCAATGTTCCTAATAACCCCTTGTGGGAGTCCCTCGGCGAGAGGTCTGTGATTGTAGGTCTGTGAGTTAATGCAGCAGAGAAGGCGTAGTCAGACCAGAGGCAATCCAGGTATGTGCAGAATTCCAGAAGCTGCGGCCAGAGAGGGTATGGAAAAGTGGGGCAATTGTCAAAGGCTGAGGAGAGTTTGAGAACAATGGGAATCGTGGAGGGATTGAAGTGATAAGCATTAGCGAGAAATCTGGAGACGTGGATCCGAGCCATTTCCATGCAGTGCCTGCTGTGGACCCAAGATTGAAGGGTTCTGCAGAGTTGTTGAACTCCATTTAGGTGGTGATCTGTTGAATACCGCATGATCCATGACCATGGAGAGTGAGGGAGAAGAGAGATGGTTTTGGCAGGTTGTTGGGGTCAGCGGTGGACTTTTCTTGGATGTGTACTGTGGCCAGCCGGAGACTAAAGCATGCCTAGAGGCAGGAGCATGTGAGACAGGCAAGAGAGGGAGAAAAAGAGAGAGGGGGGAGGAGAAAAAGAGAGAGAGATTTAGGATGTCTCTGAGGTAATGATCGAGTAGCAAAGGTCGATGTAATTGGCAGAGAGGTTACAGTAAATGGAGCATGGTCTGAGTGCAGCATGACCAAAAGGGTAGTGTAGGGTGTATGAGGGTGCGAGCAGAGAGAGACATGGTGAAATTCATATAGTAGCAACCAATGCAGCATTCAGTCTGAAAAGGAAGTCCTTGTAAGAGGCAACGTGTGAAGTGGATCTGGCATGTTTCAGGGGCATAAAAGGAGAAGCATGATTGTCTCATGTTGCAAAATCTCAGGTGTGTTCCTGTCATGATGCCTACCCCCGGAGCACCAGGCCAGGCCCAGCACCCCCGGGAGCAGGCATCACGCCCCCGGGTAAAAGCCCAGCGGCCCTTTATAGGGGCTCTTTGGACTCTGTCCTGGTGCCGTTGGCGCCAGGCTCATGTTGGACATCAGTCCTGGCGCCATAGGCGCCAGGCTCATAAGGGGAAGTGTTTGGTGCACTTACCTGAAGCAGACCATGCTGCACACTCACCTGATGCAGACCATGCTGCATGAAGAACCAAGCCAAAAGAGGCTTAGGAGGGACTATTTTTCTGAAGGAACTATTTTGTTACTTGGGTGGGGCTGTGGAAGAATACTCTCCTGGAACTTCTTCAAAGGCTATTTAAGCCACGCCCGGACAGCCACACATGCTTCGCGTTGTTCTGCATCCCAGCAGCTTAACGCTCACCGTGTCTGCTCCTGCACCTGGACTCCAGCCACGCCCGCCTCGAACCTGGAACACCTGTAAGGGAATAAGAGAAGACAAAGGTGAAAACCAAGAACTATTTCAACCTTCTTACCTGCATCTGGAATCTTCACGCCAGCATTCCTGAAGGAAGACTTCCATTTAAAAGCACCGCGTTGCCCGCTGCAGCGCCGCGCTTCACTCACCTGTTCCCGAGACGCCGCCCGGCTCCATCGCAGCTCTCAGTGCCGGTCGCCACATCTCTGCACTGCACCTAAGGGAGAGAAGAAGAGACAAAAGGTGAGCAAGGGAACACAAGAGGAAAGCCGAATTTTCAGCCATATTACTTACCGGCTATTCTTGGTGAACCATTCCACATCTCGGATCGGCGCCACATCTCTGGCAGGTACCGCACCCGGCCCCTATGGGGAAAGGACAAAAGACATTACTGGGGAATTATAAAGACATTTAGAGGGGTCGCCCTCATCACTAACTCACCTGATTTTACCCCGGCAATTTAACCCCTCAACGCATAGCCTTTGTTCTGCACCTGAAATAAAGGACAGAAAAAGACAACATAAAAGGAGGCTCACACTTGAACTTTTGCATCTTCATACATACGGCGTATCGCTCAGTAAAGTCAAGTGGATTTGCCAGCGCCATTCTGAACACCAGTGAAGTAACTGGACGAACGTGCGCCCCTGCACCAGAAGCAGGATGGAGAGTTCATCCTTCCAAACCATAAGGTGAGCTTAAACCGGGGGTTTTGGAGGAAGTCGGAGAAGAACGAAGGGGTAAAGGGGGGAGCAAGCACATTATTCAGCAGACAGTTAATCCCCTTTCTCATCTGCAGAAGGATATTCCTACGGGCCAGAAAAGCAAGATTTGGGGGTCCTGTTCAATCGGTGGTCCGAATTATGCGCATCAGGCTTGAAGAAGCCACATAAACCCAGACCAGACCAGCGCCTCCGTGGGAGCCAGGTGAGCGTTACAGTTCCAGGGTTGTTGAGAGGACAGGAAAGTGCGAGCTGGATAGTAGGAGTCAAAAGTAGACTTGAGAGCCAAGATGAAATCAAGGAAAGCCTGTTTGATAGAGGAGACCCCATGTGGGGAGAGAGCTTAGAGGAGAGAACTGACCATGGCTAAGTAGGAAGCCAGAACCTCAGGTTTGATTTTCTGTTTAGTAAGTGGTGAGGAAGGGGGAGATTGATAGGATTGGGTGCAGGGACAGAAAAGGGCAGAAGAGAGAATTCAGGCTGCAAGGGATCAATGGAGAGCATTGCAGAGGAGAGTGAGGATGATGGGAAGATGATATCTAGGGCGTTGCCACACGTGTGTTGGTCCCAGTGCCAGCCTCCGTCTGATCATGGGTGCCCTTCCTGCTTGCATCAAGGCCAGAGAGTTGTCAGAGAGAATCGAGTCAAGTTCGGGATGGTGGGCAGATAGGATTTAATGAACGTTGACTTCCTCAATAAGAACAGTAGGGTCCTCAGTGGTTAGGATGTCAGGAAGGAGGTCTAGGTAAGAGAAGGAGTTAAGGGGACCAAGAGTCCTTACCATTATAATAACAGTGCTAGGAGGTGAATAGCAGTGTCTCTGAATAGTGTGGCCATGTGTTGGCCAGGGGCTGAGTATGTCAGTTGTAGTCAGAGTGGTATGTTTGTGATGTTCGAAGTCTGGGGAGAAGGTCTTGTTTAAAAGCCATCTGTGAGTGGCAGGTTCGTATTGATGTGTGGTGGGAAAGATGAACAAAAATTGAATGTCACTCAAAAGGTGGCAAGTGTTCTTGGGGGTTCTGTTGTGCTTTCAAATAATTAGTCTTGCTGTCCATTGCGTTATGGTAAGAGGTGTTTGGCTTTAGTGGTTGATGCTTGATGACGTCCTGTGTTGAGGTTACGGTATTCTGGGACACAGGGAAGGCATTCTCTTAGTGCTTTTCAGGTCCCTTGATTTTATTTATTTATTTCATTTATTGTTCGCTTGTTAGGCACTTATACAGAAAGTCAATTCTGTGTCAAAGCACCCACAGGGCAATAGAGAGGGAACATGGGATTGAAAAATTAAATACAGTGGAGGGAAAAAAGGACAAACCTACTATGCCTTGTGAGTATTCAGAACATGCAAGTGCAGCAAGGAAGAGGGCAGTGGGTGTAGGTGCTGAGGTGTCAGTGCTCGTGGGTGAACAACAGATGAAGTGCATGCTATGGTCAATGCTGAAAAGTTTGTGGAAAAAGTGTGAGCCTCCAGGACAGAAGCCGGAGTGTGCCAAGGCAAGTGTTGAAAGGTGGACAGAAGCTGGGACGATTGGGTTTGGAAAGTCAAGGACCATGAGACTAGCAGAGGAGGGAAGAAAGTAAGGAGGAGGTAAAGAGGAAAGTCTTGAAGAGCTTCCGAAATTTGAGAAAGTCCTGGTCTAGGCCCAGAGGAAGGGGGAGGATGTTCCATAGGAGGGAGCCTGCTGAGGAAAGAGATTGTCCTCCTGCCCTCTGTTTAGCGAAACACTTTACACACAAAGAGTTGGTGCCAGAGGAATGTAGAGGTCTAGAAGGAGAGTATTTAGTAAGAGAGAGTTGCAGACACCGTGGTCCCCGGCCCCAGACGGCCTTGTGGATAATGCAGAGGGATTTGAATTTAATCTGTCCAGCAACCGGGAGCCAGTGAACACTTTTTAGTGCAGGAGAGATGCAGTCCCTGGGCTTAAGGGCAAGGATAAGTCTCGCTGCCCTATTCTGGATTAGCTGGAGGGGTCGCAGAGTGGAAGAAGGTAGATTCAGGAGGAGGCTGTTGCAATAGTTAAGCCTAGAGAGAAGTAGGGCTCGGGCAACATTGAGCTTCTGGGGAAAGTAAGAAAAGAGAGAATACCTTTGAGAAGGAAGAGTTGAAAGTAGGACTTCTTGGCAATGACTGAGTGTGAGGGAGGAAGGAAAGAGAGGAGTCGAAGATGACTCTGAGGTTTCTGGCCTCAGATGAAGGAGCAGGGGGAGATCCCATAGATGAAGGCCAGAGCGAGGGGACGTAGGGAGCAGGGCTCCCAATAGGAAGGATCTCAGTTTTGCTGGCATTGAGTCAGAGATTGTTGGAAGTTCACCAGGACTGAATGCCAGATAGGCAATCAGGGATGATGGAAGATGTAAGAGAGTAAGCAGGTTGTTTGAAAAAGAGTTGTGTGTCATCTGCAGAACACTGGAAGAAGGAGGCGATGAGGAGTGCCAGCTGAGCAAGGTAAGTGTTAAAGGGCCAAGGGGAGTGGTTAGAGCCCTGGGGGAAAGCACATGTGGAGCAGGAACTAGGAGAGGAGAAGGTGCCCAGGATGACTTGGGAAGAGTGGTCAGTTAGGAAGGAGGTCAGCCAATCCAGTGCCCATTCCGAGATACCAAGGGTATCCTGGCGCCTTTGTATGAGGATGGAATGGTTGACCATGTCAAAGGCGGAGGAGGGAGCAAGTAGGATGAGGACAGCAGGGGAGTTGGAGTCCAGAGATGCAAGAAGTTCTTCACGGGTGTTCAGAAGAGCAGTTTCTGTGTCTCTGGATGCTCGGATTCCAGGTTGATAGTCGGGGAGACCACCAACAATTTCAGTGTGTGGGGTGAGTTGAGGAAAGGTCAGCTTCTCCAGCAGTTTCCCCAGGAAGGGGGTGATAGAAATAAGGTGGTAGTTGGCTGGGCAGTTAGAGTCTGCTGAATGTTTTTTCAGGAGGGGGTACACAAAGGAGTGCTTGAGGGAGGTCAGGAAAGGTCCAGTGACAAAAGAGTGGTTGCAAAAATCAGCGAGTGTGGGGGCAAGAAAGCCAATGTTGTTCTTGATGGTTCTGGAGGAGCAAGGGGAAACCTGTTTGGAACAGACCTTCATGGAGCAGACAACTCTGGTAACTTCTTCCAATGTGACAGGGGAGAATGAGGAGAGGAAGGAAGAACAAGGGTGATGGACCAAGGGAGGCTAGGGATTGAGGGACGGGTTGGGCTGGTGAGTAACAAGGGTGTTCTGGACGTCCTGAGTTTTTGTGGTGAAATATGTGGCCAATGCATTGCAGAGGGCCTGGGAGGGAAGAGGGGAGGAGGAGACTGCAGATGGGTTGGCTAGTTCCCTGCAGATTTGGAAAAGTTCAGACGTGTTGTTGGATGCACCAGAGACCCGTGCATGAATGTGGGACCTTTTCTTGGCACAAATGGAGAGTCTGTCTTGCTTTGGGAGCAGGCAGCAGGCCAGTTTGTCAGAGGGTGAGCCTGAGGCTTGCCAATTCCGTTTCGCCGCTCTGCACTTTTGTTTCAGATCTGCAAGTTACGAGTCGTACCAGGTGTTACGATTGGAGGCGGGTTTCAGTCGGATCCTCATGATTTGGGGCAAGAATGTCAAGGGTATTCCTGATGGCCAAGTGGAGGTTGCTGAGGGCAGTGTCAGTGGTAGAGTCTGAGGTGGGAGGACAGGGGGGGATGGCGGTGGATGAGACGGCAGCAGCTGACACTCGTTTCATTGGGGGGATGTTCGTGAACGAGTTTGGCAGGACTTTTGGGGGTGCGGTCAGAGGGCCGATGGGACCCAGATGGGAGGGAATGGTCCAACCAAGAGAGGGGGGGTGACCAGAGGTGGGGAGGGAGAGCGGTCAGAGAGGCTGAGGGCATCCAGAGTGTGTCCAGCCAAGTGGCTTGGCCAAGAAAGGAGAATGGAGAGGGATAGAAAGGTGCAGAGGTCAATGAAGAGAGTGCTGTGGCAGGGGAGTCCAATTGGATGTTGAAATTACCCAAGAGGAGGAGATAGGAGGTGGTTGAAAGTAGGGAAGAACAGAAATCAGCCCATTCAGAGAGGAACAGGGTGGTAGCGCCTGAAGGCTGGTAGATGGTAGCAATGGTCAGGGAGAATGAAGGAGAGATGACCAACCTGCATAACAGGCTTGCAAAGGAAGAGTAGTGCTGGGTCGGTAAGATGGAAAAAGGAACCCACTCAGGGAAGATTATGGCAACCCCAACACTAGCACGGTGAGGTTGAGGCTTGGAAATGATCTTAAAGCCGTCAGGGAGAAGGGAGTCAAAAGCAGTGACTGACTGGCATTAAACCATGTCTCGGTAAGAGCGAAAATGTCGAGGTCAGTGTCTTCAAGAAGGAGGGAGATGTCGGCAGAGCATTTGTTGGCTGAGCGGGCGTTAGGAGCCACCAGGTGGAGGAGGTCTCCACCTTTGAAGGTTTTCTGAGGTGGAGTACAGGGGCATGGTACACCAGTGAGAGGGAGAGGGACAGCGAGAGTGGTAGGGGGAGAGGCAGGTGGAGGAAGGAACTAAATGAGGGATGGAAAGATCTGGTCAAAGAGAAGGAGATTGTTTGAGGACCTTGAACCAGGAAAGTGCCTGTGTGGTAGACATTAACAAAGCAATGTGATGATGACAATCCGGCCAAGAGGACTTCCCACTTGGTGCCACCATTAATGGGAGAGGATGTGAAAGGGTGGAGAGTGGACATAAGATGAGGCGTCCATAGGTATGGAGAAGTGACATAGAAAAGGATGTCGGTGAAGGACTCTCTAGAAGTTGCACTGACATAGGTGTCTGCAATGGGTAAGCCAGGTTTGCGATGTGATGTCTTCTTGTAGTTATAGTTTCCTGAGTGCCGTTTATTGTGTTTTATGTGGGTGGTAGGGAGCCAGTATGGCATTCCCTTAGGTTGTGTCTGTGGATGAATGTTGAACTTTTGAGAAGTGTTCTTTCCACTGCTTGATGGGAGTAGAGTAAACTGTCTGTGTGTTAAGCATTAAAGAGCCAGGTTTATAGACCTTTTCTAAATTTCAGGTGGTCCTGTAGGATGCAGATGTCCCTTAGTGCGTTCCAGTGTTTGGTCACCATGGTGGTAAGTGTGGAGCTTCCATGTCTTTTCTACAAAATGTTTTGGATTCTAATAGAATGTTGCTTATCAATCTTAGGTCGCCGGTTGCTTGGCAGAGTGAGATTTTGTTCTGGAAGAATTATACTCCTCGACCTTCAAGTATCTTGCAAATTATGCAGTGGTCCTTCAACTGGATCCTTTTTTGGATTGGTAGCCAGTGGGCTGCGCTGAGAGCTGGTGCATCTGTTTCCTCTTGCTGATGCTGAGTAGCCTAGCAGCTGTCTTTTGGATCTGTTGAAGTTTTTTGTGAGATAATCTGTCTTACCTCAGTAAATGCTGTTTGGGTAGTCGATTCTTGATAAACATCAGCGAAATGACAGCCAGCACTCTGTGCGTGATGAAGAGGTAGGGCATAATCAGTTGGATAGAACAGAGATGTATAGAAGCACTGTTTGACTATTGAGTTGATTTGGGGTGCCAGCATGAGTCTGATGCCCATGTATATGCTTAGGTTCTTAATCATGTTAGATGGTTTAGGGCAGTTAGCAATTTCCAAATGCCATGGTAGAGGTGTTCCAGGTGTGGCGTGAGGTGAGACTTATAATTATTTCTGTTTTTGTCTGGGTTGAATTTTAGGTAGTTGGCCATCATCCACTCGCTTATTCATGTGAGGCCTTTCCTGAGGGTGGTGCTGGAGTTTTCTTCCTCGACATTTTGTATATGATTTGTGTGTCACCTGCATAGTTTTTACAGGTGAGCCCATACTATTTTATGATTTTGATCAAAGGTGACATATAGATGTTGGAGAGGAGCAGTGAGAAGCTTGATCCCTGGGGAACCTCACAGTAATGGGTTGGGTTCAAACTGAAAGAGGGGAGTCAGGTGATTTCTGTTCTATCCATCAGAAACAATCTCATCCCTTGTAGAGTTGAGTTATTTAGTCTGGTTTCTTGAAGTCTTCTAATTAGTGCACTGTTGCTAACTGTGTCGAAGGCCTCTGAAACATCGAGGAGTATGAGTGGTGAGGTAGTGTTGCCATCCACTGTGATTCTCAGGTTGTCCCAAATAGGAACTAAAGCAAATTCATTGCCCCTCGTAGGTCTAACTCTATTGAGCTATCTAGTAATGCATTAGACTCCAAGATTTGGCTGTATAGATAGCTCTCTAGAATAGTTGCTGGTACAGTATTTTTGGGATAGGATGGAATTTGTAAGTGTCTCATTAGTATCCAGCTGAGTATTTTAGAAGTGGCCTGATGTAGGCAAGCTTGAAAGCTTTTGGTACAGTTCCTGTTTTGAGCAAGCAGTTCATTCATTTGCGAAAGCAGAAAGTGGGAGATTTCTTGTTAAGGATCTCTTTGTAGATGTTCAGTGGGAATCACATCCTAATCTGTGCTGAATGTATATTTTACAATTTTAGCACTTATTAAAATCCATGTTCTATAATTGCTTTAGTCTCATTGTTTTTATGTTGTCAGCATAACAGTCATCGGGCCTCATTCCGAGTACGACGCTAACCAATGGCGCTATTAACGCCTTGGTTGACGCCGTACCCAGACCGGCAGCGCCTTGGTGGATGGCGGAATTACCGTCCCATTCCAAGGTTGGCGGGGCGGTAATTCCCCATTCACCAAGGCTCTTCCCCATTCCCAAATGAGCCCCCATAGGGCTCAATGGGAATGGCGAAGATACAAATAACGGTGACTGTTCATTACGGTCACCGTTATTGGCTTGGAGGCCCCTTTGCGCCCTCGACTTTAACACCTGCTCAAAGCAGGCGTTAAGGGCGAGGGCGCAAAGGGAACTCGGAATATGGCGGTAAGGGATCACCGCCACCGGTCTCGTTACCGGTGGCCGCTATCCCTTACCGCCATACTCGGAATGAGGCCCATCATCTCATTAAGTCCCACAATGTTGTGGGTTAAATCCCTTCCTCACATTGACTGTTGGAAAGAACACAAACAAAAATAATCTGTTGTACTAGTCAACACAACATTTAAATGCTGCATGGAACCTCGGGGAATGCAGTTAGGTTTTATTCTGTTGTATTGGAAATATATCTGGCTTGCCTAGCCCCAACTCACAACCAATCACTGTTTGATACCGTCTTTCTCTAACTTTGGATCTTACAGTGGATTTGAACCTCCGCTCTAGAATTCAACAATAAGTGAACATCCTATCAAGTCCTCCACTCAGGATCTTTGCATGTCTACTAAACCCTCATGGTTACTCCAGAAAGACATCTAGTACAGCACTTCATTAATTCCCAGTGGGTTGAGACTCGACAGCTAATGAATCCAAAAAGCTTCTCTTTACTTGAGGAGTAGTTGTTTTCTCAAGTTCAGAGTGCATCGCATGACCTTGTTTTTTGTGTCGCCAATAGTGACAAGAAAGAAATAATGGTAGGCTGGTGCTTCGTTCCATACAATAGGCAAGTGAGGCTAGTAAACATTGGGTGAAATTGTAAGATACCTTTTAATGGGAGAAAGGTTAGAGAGTCTGATCGTAGGAATTTCTAGGCATTAAAACTTATCACACTAGATTAGCCAAAATGAAAACATTTCTGCTGTGATCTTCCAAAATATGTGCCCAGCCAATTGCATTTCAATGGCCCTCATTACGACCCTGGCGGTAAGGGGTTTACGCCAGCGTTAGCTGCGCCGACCCCTTACCGCCAACTACGAGTTCCCAGAGCGCCATGGTCACTTTTCCGCCCGCTTTTTGCGGGCGTAAAAATCCATGGCGCTATGGGACCTCGGTGTTAATTACGCCACCGTAGTGTACGGTGGCGTAATTAACACCTTCCCCACTCCCATTGAGCCCTATGGGGCCGAAATGGGAATGGGGAAGGGTAAATGGGTCAATGGGGACTTACCGCCCCGCCGACCTCGGAATGGGGCGGTAAGTCCGCCATCCGCCATGGCGTAAAGGGACTTTGCGCCATGGCGGAAAAGTCCGCCGATGGCGGAAAAAATCCGCCAGGGTCGTAATGAGGGCCAATGAAAAGTTATTGCTCGACAAGAACGTCAATGTCCGAGGACAGTGTTGACATTTGTTAACAAGTCTTGTCTTTTGTGTATGCATGGTGTAGCATTTACTAGGCAGTGCCATGATGGCACTACCTGTCCATAAAATAGCAACAGCTGGACAATCGTGTGATTACCTGGGCATATGATGCCAGTGTCTGAAAAATGCCTATCAAGCACTTGTACACAAGCCAAAGGCGTTGGCTTTGCCAGTGCTTATTATTAATAGGATTCCTGTGCAAGGAACATGTGTGAAGACACAGATGTGGCTTATAGATCAAGTGGCAAAAGGCACACTTGGTTGAAACAGGTTTATTATACCAGTAGCTCATTTACAGGAGCAATGAAGCCATTGGCCTTCATTACGTGGTGCAACCTCAGTTTACCGTTTCCGATATTACGGGCGGTGGCGAAAAGGTACGTTCCCATTCCCATGGAGTCCCATAGGACTTTACTGGAATGGGAACACTGAAGTATCGGCACCGTTATTAACGGCACTGATTCTTCAGTGATTTAGATGCCGCTAGGGGCATGCACTAGTGGCAGGTTCAGGCCTGCTGGTTGTTCACTGCTCCTACAGGCAGACTTGGAGTCAGCCAGTACGGAAAATGTGCCGGTAGCGTTGTTACCGGCACCTTATTCCCAGACCGGCTCACTTATCTCTCAGAAGATTGCTGAGTAATAAAACGTGCAGCCCCTTCACATCATAAAGTTTAATGTTACTGCTTGCTAGAGCTAGCACAAAGAGATCCCAGGAAGGTGTATTTTCGACAGGAGGGGCATTGGCCATGAGGATTAGCATGGTCATGGGTGGTCAATAGGCGGGTACATATCCAAGCTATATCCACAAAATGTACCTAGCTCCTCACATCCCAACTCCCTCCTATCTTCACTCCAATGTGCTAGTTTTGTCTTAAGTGCCACCTAATAGCTTAAAACGAAATCCAATAATGAGGTCATGATGGGCAATGATGCAGTTTCTCAAATTAATAAATTAACTAAAACATACCTAAAGTACCCACCCGCACACCTACACCTGACCTTTCTGCCATCACAGCTAACGCTGAGCTGCTTACTGACTAGGGTCTCTGTTTCTGCCAGTTGAAATAGAGCCCACACGTCTGTCTGCACACTACAGCAGCGACCGCAAGCACAGCAGTAACCAGGCTAGGTGTACAGCAGAGGTGTGAGCAACAGCGGCTGCCAGGCAGTGCTTTGAGTGGGATGAAATACCGTGGATTGGGCGGATAACGAGTAACGGAATGACACTGCCGTTGGAACATGATGGGAGTCCGCCACGGCCAGTGAAACATAAATAGCTAAAGAGCCTTTAAAGGTGGCGTTGCCCCGGAAGTTTAAGGACTGGCTTAACGATCCCGTTTTCCATCTGTTATGAAATAAACCCGGAATGAAAGGAAGACAAATCTATAAAAAGGGGTGTCCATAAAATAAGATTAAAGTTTGCTCAAAACATCCGCTAAAAAAAAATCACAATTCAAATAAAAGGAGAAATCAGATCTAACTATGTCAATGAAGTTTACAATCCAGGAAAGACAACCTGGAACGCCGTACGTCAGGAGTTCCCATCCCAATAACATTGCTCAATGGGTGAATGTAATGTCCCTGCTGCAGCAATGTGTGTTTACCATGCAGCTCACAGCTCAGCCCGCCAAAACAGCAGAAGAGCTGCGGTTCACTCTCACTTCTGAAGCCTATGTCACAAAAGCGGAAAATATTGTGACACAGTTACTACTGCTGTGGGAGTACAGGGTTGAGTATGAATACATCACCTACTCAGCCCCATGCAACTACTAAACAAGCAGTGATACAAGGGGAAAAGCCACATCCCGAAAGTTATACCTGCTTCCTCTCTTTTTGTAGCGCAGGCTGAGGACGGAAGAAGCAGACCAAACAGCGATACTACTGGGATAACACAATAAAAGAGTACAGTTCTATACAAATAGAATACTTTAATAAAACTAACAATTCAAACACAGTAATGAAAATCACGAAAGACCCAGCCCTGAAAGAGAAGACACAGAGAATGCAGACTTTAAAATGACGGGGCTCTCTGGGTTCTTGGACAGAGGTGCACACGTAATGATTTCAGCAGCAATGTCAAATTCACTGAAGATGAACTAAAAGGCAGAGAACGGGGTCGTACTTATCACCGTGGCTCTTTAAGGTGTGCTAGCAGGACAGAACGACCTCAAATGCCTTTAAATGCTTGTTCTTTGGCTGAACACCATCGAGACAGACTTCTACGCACTTTATATGAGTCAAGTCAGAATTGAGACATTTTGAGTCAGTTGTCCTCAATGGATAGCAGGCCTTAAGACTGTCCAGTCAACTCGCAATGGTCAGTCAGTGCTCCAGATAAGATTTTGCAGTGGGAGTATTTTACCCCCTATTTTTTTAAAGTATGGAGTAAAAAAGTGTTTAGGGAGTAGAAAAGTAAGTGCCATTCCCAATGGGAGCATTTATTAAGTGTGTAAAAATATGTTTCAACTGTAAAACAGTCATATTTTTGTAATAAACACTTCTTTGCGTTATTTAGGCACATTTCTACCACTTTGGATCAGGCAGTAATAACAGTAGTTTCTTCCTCTGGCACTCTGTGTACCACTGGTCCAACCAGATCTATGGAGCTGGATGGACATAAACCGAGCTACGGCCTTCTGTGTGTCAATTACCATTCTTTGTTGGGGGTATTTGTACTCCCTATTTTTATATTTTAGGAGTATTTGCCTATTTTTAGGGAGTAAAAGTGTCAGACACACCCATTATCTCTATGGCTGGGTCCAGTGATACAAAGCGATAAGTTAGCAGTGGTCGTCTAGAATCGAGGGGAAGAAACTAGGCAGGTGATAGATCCGTTTCGGCCAAGGAAATCAGTCGAGTTGGCTCCAAAAGGTCCAATGTTGCAATGCTGTACTTCAATGGTGATGGGTTAAAAACAGGTTGACAAGCATCTTGAACAGATTGAGCTAGTTTGAAAATGGTTTGACGCTGGAAAATAGGGTCCCGTGCTATTTCTTAACTTCTGGGTGCTAGGTGACTCCATCCAGGGTCTCCAGGGACACGGTAAGTCCTTTTCCCTCTATACTTCCCAGCGAGGAAGGTTTATAGAGAGTCTTTGCAGACTTGTGTCAGCGACCAGGTTTCGGGATACCAGTGGATTCTGCTGCAGTAGGCTTTGTCCTGACAGATATCCTCAAAAGATCTTATGGATGGCTACTGAAAAGGGCATGCCCTTTTCTTGGAGGGCTCTGTCTTCGCCTCTAAGGAAAAGGGCTTTGGAGATGTAATACATTGATGCAACAGCTCGCCCCTCTAAATAGGCAATCTGCTGGAGGGGTTGGATTCATTGTAGTCTTCTATAAGGTCTCCATTCCTGGCTGCTGTTTCAGAATCCTCTGCCTGGCTGTGTCATATCCAGAGTGCTTTGTTTGCAGGAAGTGAGGCTGGGGTACAGGACGTTTCGGAGCCCAAAGAAATCCTACAGTGGTGGAACTCTTCTCTTACTTGAGAGTCTGCCCCGGAGTTACTCTACTCCACTCCTTACTCTGTCCACGAAGATCTTCTGTTAAATAACATCCTATTGTGATTTCCTTTGCCCTGGCATAGCTTGTTCATTGTAGCTCTGGACCTTCCCATGCCGCCTGGGGGCATTTCCCATCTTCCTGAAAGCTGAGAAACATTTCTCAGGGAAGATAAAGACTTCTGCTGGGCAAAAGCGCAACTGGTCGGTTTAAGGTAAAACTCAGTCCCAGACATTGAATACTGAGGAGGCTTTGACAGGAAGGACACTTTAAACCAAGCTGACAATAAAATAACACCAAAAGGTTTAGGCCATTTTAATTGTCAAATGAGAGAGAACACTGTGTCACAACTAGACATGACTTATATGTATCTTTGTCATCTGCCACTAGGTTCTGGGGCCCACGATTATACTATTTTAATGTTGATGTTGGATTGCCCATGGTTAAAGGCAGATCCTGATGACTGGACTTTCTTCACAACAGTTGCTGGAAGGCATGCACAGGTCACCTTGTGACTTGCATGTTGCCAAACCACAAGGCGGCTGCTGAGAGGTGTCGGTAGACAGGCTCAGCAAAGGTACTTGTGTGCACTATGATTTTCAGCATGGATCATCATGAAAGGAGGGTCCGATTGGCAGACCTCACTTTTCAGAGTCAAGGCTACTCACACCATTCCATTAATAAAAATAAAAACGCTCAGGTTATTCCGCCCTCACAGATGGAATTCTGTCAAGACACCCCATGCCAAAAACAGTTGAGTGACACACTTCCAAGTATCTGGCTCATCCTCCGGATGAGAATATCTAATGATCCATCGGCTTTTGGGTGCTCCGATCCAGGCTTAGGCTGTATGGCTATATGGGATCTAGTTAGGGATATGGCCCAATGTGAAAGCTTTGGATTCTTCTGAACTGTGGTCAAGTTTCTTATCTTTTCCTCAGCCACCTGCTATTTCGGACAAGGGGCTGATCAACCCCTTATGAGTTGTGCCAAAACTGCTCCAATTCCAGATTCCAAGGAGTCTGTCTGAATGATGAAATCATGTCCATAGCCTGGCATCTCTAGACCTTGGGCACTGCATAAACCATCTTTCAGGTACTGGAAAGCTGCATGGCAGGCAGAGGTCCAATCAACATTTGTGGTATTTTCAGGGATACAGATATGAAGTGGGATTGCCTGTCAGAGAGGACTTTCTGAGGGAGCTCAACTGACAGAATATTCTCATCCTCTCACGAGGCCGCCCAACCAGGCACAGCTAAATTAAGTGTGCCTTGGTTGCCCCACTAGACTTATCAGAGACCTGGTGCGCCCGGCAGGAGCGTGCTGTTTCCTTACTTATTATGCCACTCTTAGACCACGAAAGGTGATCTGACATACTGTGAGATGTCCTATTCATGTCTAAGTGACCAGCTGGAGGAATTCCAGAAGCCAAGTCTGGTTGGACCCTCCTGGGACCGGGAGAGAAAAGAGCCTCTAGGTGCAACATGCCTCAGAATTCTTGAACTCACTTTTTTTGGAACAGTCCTGGACTCTCACACAGAAGATGCTCCTCTGTCTGCTTCTGCAGACCCGCCAGTCCCTCTGTTCTTGTCAACAGCCAGCCTGGCTTGGGCCTCTAGCAGACGACAACTTACACAGGTATTACACAGGTCTGGCAGTCCATTGAGGTCTGAGGCTACTTTGTCCTCCATTTCAGGCTACACCTTTACACCAATAGGCAACCATGAGATCACGGAAGCCTGTCCTACAACAGCAGGCACATTAGTGGACAAGGAGCACTCTTGCACAAGGGCAGGTGTCTCAATGGATTTAGGACATGGAATAGCTACTACCTGGGTGGCCGGTCTCTCACACTCTTCAGCACAGAAAGTCTCATTGGCTTGGGCCACACACACATTTTCTCTTGCTGCTTGCAGAACACTCACTCTAGTGAGTGCTGTGACTATTTCTATACCAGGAAGGTTGCCTAATAAACACGCTACTGTAATTGAGTCTGTGACTGTTATACAGTGCATGGAGGTTTGCCCCCCCACAGCTAAACTCTGCCATTGCCATAGGGCAATGGCTGAGGCCATCAAGCCCTCTGATGTTGAAATATATGGGCTATCTATTTACTTCCCAGGTTGCAACCATTGTTGCCCAACAGATGTGACACTAGCATGCATGCCATGAATACATGATCCAAAAATATCTGAGTATTTGCGGAAACTGGGACCTCCTCTGGTGACCCGTGACTGTTCCCACTCTGAGTGACTTGGGAACATGAGGCCACTCCCTGGCTTAATGGGGCTCCCTCCACTAGAATTCCCACACTAGAAGAGGTGACTCTTCTATGAGACAAGCACTTATGATGGCCTTTTTTGGTTTGCCCTTGTCGGGCATATCTCCTTTTCTGTAGGTCAGGTCTCTATAAAAGAGACTGGAATATCTGTTCAGATTTTGGAGGGTCTTTCATGGGAGAGGAGTAAGAACTTTTGTCCTCACCGCCTGGTTTTTCGATTTGTCAGAAGCCTTTTCTTCTGATTTGGGTATGCTCACCTTACCTTTTTCTCACATACCTCTCAGTAGCCTTTGCAAGCTCCCTAGGATCAGTGATATTCTTATACACTAAATTCTGTTGTAACTCTGTCTCACAATGTTTAAAAACATGGTTGCATGAAACCAAATCATACAGTCTCTCAAATGTGTCTAATTGGTAACATGTTAACCACACACCCAGCTACTTCAAAGACAAATGTGTAAATGACTCCAAAGTTGGATTGCCCCTTTTGGTGATGTCTCAAAATCTCCTCACATATTGCTCTAGGGTACTGGAAAAGTTCCTGAGGATGGCGGTCTACATTTTGGAATAAATGGGCATCTCTGTGCCCTGTTTTGGTAAGTCAGTCATCCGCCAATCCCTCTTCCACATACTGAATCCATAAGGCTAACTCCAGGGCTTCAAACAAGTCAAAGATGTATTTTTACACCTCGTAGGGTTGAACTACGTGTTGGGGATATTGCGCCTATGCTTTCCTTTGATGCCATTGCTTGAAACACTTCCCTCAACCTCAGAAGACTGTCTATGGGTATCCCTTTTGTTTCAATCCCTAGCTTGCACATTTCTAGAACAACCAGATATCTCTGATTCTGTTCTTCTGCTCCACTAGGGCTAACTACATGTCTTCTAGAAGGAGCTTTCTAGAAGCCAGCTCCCCAACCGCTCAGCGAGAATATCCTGGAACGTAGCAGAGATTTGAGACCTATGTGAAACTCTGGACATAACAGAGACTCTGCATCTTTGGGATAGCACACTTCCCAGCTCTTTGGGAGCAATAGCAACACCTACCACTATCGCTGTTTCTATCTACTACCATGCCCGACTAGTATTAGGTACCTAGATAGGGCTGGCCGACATTGTCAAATTCTGTTCGATTTAGATCCGTTTCACCAAAATCTGCTGTTCCTCCACTCCTTCATATCAAATAGTGCAGTGCAAAGTTTGTTGTGCAGTCTCGGGACCCAAAACGAGCAGCGTAAAGTGTCTCGTACCACTGTGCAAATCTATCATGAATTGAAAAGGGTGGTACAAAGTTTCTCATGCCGCTGTGCGAACCTAGCATGAATCAAAAAGAGCAGAATTAAATTTCTCGTGCCGCTGCGCAAACCTAGAGTGAATCGAAAAGAGCAGCACAATGTTTTTCTGCCACTGTGTGAATTGACCACGAATCAAACAAAAAAGCTGTGCAAAGTATCTCATGCCGCAGCATGAACCTAGCACGATTTGAATACAAATTGCAAAATGTCTTGTGCCGCTGTGCGATCTGGCACAAATCGAAAAGAGCGGCATGAAGTTTCTCGTGCTGGAACACAAAACTAGCACATATCTAAAAAAAAGCCTGTGCAAAGTTTCTCATGTCGCTGAGCACAACCAACACGGATTGTAGAAGAGCACATGAAGATTCCTGTGTCACTGGATGAAACTACCACTGATCGAAAAAGACCAGCCTGCAGTTTCTTGTTCCGCTGCACAAAACTAGTACGGAAAGGATTGTGGTCCTGTACCCCCGGTCCTTCCCAGAAGGCCCTAGAGACATTTTAAGACTCTTTCTCCTTTTCTCCTGAAGACAAGATGCCTTTAAAAAAACGATTGTGGTTAAAGGTTAAATACCATACCAACTACCCTCCTGTCAGTATCCAGTATGCCTCCCTTTTCCTTCTTAGGAACTGTCAGTTCTTTGAGCTCCTTTGCAGGGTGCGTTGTATTAAGTAGTGTTATTATATTGTCTGTTGGGATAATAATCAAGTAGATATTGGTATACAACCTTGACTGGACACTCCTTTTATCATTGGGTAATAATTGTAGTTTTTCTGTGATGCAAATAACCAATGATCCACAACCTTTAGAGGAGATAAGACTGCTGTTCCATCCATGTTACCAAAATTGGACAAGGAGGTTTATAATTTTAATGTTGTGCTTGTTTAATCCAAACGGTTCGGATCCATTCTAGAGTATTAGAGGTGTGGGTCTGATTGATGGTTTAGAAACTGATATTCACTCCTGGACCACTAGTACCTTGAAATTTGATTTGTTGCAGGAACCAGATGAGCGCCTGGGAGCCCTGTCAGGAGGGAATTTCCCCCATCAATTTGTGAGACCACAAGGGCCTTCACTACGGTCCGGAACTCTGCAGCGGGATGCAGCGCTTGATTTAGCAAAGGTTGGAGATTTGAAGCCAGGCCATTTTCAGCTTTTTGGCAATGTGTTTCTGGAAGAAAAGACTGCTCACAATGGTGAAGCCTAAGGATTTTGCTGAATCTGACAGTTGCTGATGAAATCCTTCTTTGTGCATATCATTGAGCCATTTTGGAAAAGTTGTTGTTTAGCGGGGGAACAATGAGGGCAAATTCAGTCTTGGTGAGGTGAATATTGAGGTAGGCAGTTGACATGCAGCACTGGAAGATGGCTAGGTAATCGCAGAGATAACTGATGTCCTGTGGGCTTTTAACTCTCATGTACAACTGAGTATCCTCTGTGTATTTGTGGGTGGCTATATCAGTGTCTTTGAGCTGTGTGCCCAGAGGCGAGTTGTAGTGTAGTGACTACTTTCTCCAAGATTTGCCAATACACCGGAGTTTTGTATGAGATCGGTCTTGACGGTATCCCGGAATGACCATTCGGTGATAGAGGCATTCATGATGTTGAGGAGTGCTTTGAGCTGCACAGGGAGGTAGAACTCCACTTCTGGACATTGTGAGTAAATGTCTAGTGGTAGCAAGAAATATTGGCAAGTCATGTTTGTTAAAAAATGGATACTTATTTATTTCCATGGCTTTTAGGTGGGAAATCAATGGGTGGTTGTCATCTCTTGGCTTTGGTGGCTTAGCACCCTTTCCATCCTTGTATGAGTACATGAACCGCTTTCTCCAAACCTGGGAACCACATCTTTTCTCATAGCAGAAACTTGGTTTTCACTGCTCATGGGGACCCACATGTACGAATATTATTACTGTCTCCACAAGCACTGAAGGGGTGACATAGTTGGATTCTCGCAGCAAAATGCCATCATCTGTCCTGGAAAACTCAGTAGGTACTATGAGAAACCTGAAGGTATTCTCATTCCTATTCCCCTTGGGTCCACTGTGCAGGTGGCCAGGGAAAGGCTATTGGTTTTGGATCCTGACCCTGGGGGTGGACAAGCGAGGGAGGTTCACCTGGTTGGAGAGTCCTTGGGGACTGGGAGTAGGGGGCCCTTAGGCCAGACATGGCATCTCCCTTTTCCTGATAAAAAATCACCCAATCCTTCTCCAACCTGAATGGGGTATTGTAATCCAGCTCCCCTTATCAATCAGACCCACACCTCTAATACTCTAGAATGGATCCGAACCGTTTGGATTAAACAAGCACAACATTAAAATTATAAACCTCCTTGTCCAATTTTGGTAACATGGATGGAACAGCAGTCTTATCTCCTCTAAAGGTTGTGGATCATTGGTTATTTGCATCACAGAAAAACTACAATTATTACCCAATGATAAAAGGAGTGTCCAGTCAAGGTTGTATACCAATATCTACTTGATTATTATCCCAACAGACAATATAATAACACTACTTAATACAACGCACCCTGCAAAGGAGCTCAAAGAACTGACAGTTCCTAAGAAGGAAAAGGGAGGCATACTGGATACTGACAGGAGGGTAGTTGGTATGGTATTTAACCTTTAACCACAATCGTTTTTTTAAAGGCATCTTGTCTTCAGGAGAAAAGGAGAAAGAGTCTTAAAATGCCTTTCTAGTACTGGGAGAAGGAGATGGCAAGGATTCATGCACACTAACATGCAACTACACCACTCTGGTACTGAGACAAGGAAGAGAGCCTCAGAAGAGTACCACTACAAAGGACAGGCATGTCTCACTAATAGTCCTAACTATAGTTAGGCAATTGAAAGAGAGAACTCAAACCTGCAGCTTATTCACATACCACAGATGGATAAAAGGTGGGAAACCAAAAGAGCACAGAGTGGGAGAGAAAGGCGAGACTCTGCTGAGAGCCGTTGGAAGCAGAGCTGCTGTGTGCCAAGCATCGGAATATCAGGGACTGCAGAAGCTGGTTGTTCAAACTGGGATGGCGTGAGAACAGGAGTTCTCAGGCGCAACTGCAAGGCAAGAGAAGGTGGCATACTGAAGGGCTGGCTTTCTGACGATGAGGCAAAGTGCTCATCCTCCCATAGCGCTGCGAGAGCACAGGAGTCTCTCATGGGCAGAGAAGGGAACCCTGGAGGCAATCAAGTTGAAGCGAGTCCAGCAAGATATGAGGGTAGCCTGCAGAGGAATCCGGCGAGTTTCAGAGAAACTGACCATGAGCGCTGTGAAGGAACCAGTGATTGTGAGAGTATACATTATAACAGAGTGGTTGCGTGGGTCTGAAAGGAGTGGAACACATTCTCGAAAGTCTCTGTTTTAAACTTCATTGAATTAACAATCACGTGTTAAAGGAACTTTGCACCTTGAGAAAAGAGAAGGAGCAGCTCTGAAAGGTTCCAAACTGCAAAATAGACATTTTAATGGTGACAACCAGATGAAATCTCTATCGCTCAACTTTATAAAACATATAAACCTATTTAAACATTGAATTGAATCGAAATAAAGCAGATGGTCTTTTCAAAATACCAGATTAAATATAAATCAGCCAATGGAAGTAAAAAAACAGAAATTGTGAACTATCTTGGGGAAGGGAACCCAGTGCTTCTGGTATGAATTATTTTGAACTTGGGAAATGGCACCCCACTGCTTCTGTTGTGAACTATTTTGAACTTGTGGAAGGGAACCCTAGTACTTCTATTATGAACTGCCTTAAACTTGGGGAAGGGAACCCGGTTTCTGATTCAAAATATTTCTCTTTTAGTCTAAGGAGCAAGCTTTTGAGACATTGTTATGAAACTATTTCACAATCAGGGAAGGGGGTTGAAAAGAAGCTCTGAGCTGGAAGAAGCTCAGAACTTTGTGTTAAAGACTGTTTTCATTTGGGTGCTGATATCCCTACACATTGCATAGAGTTAGTTGTGAGGGCAAGTATAGGTTTTGGGCACAGAAAGATTCTTCAGTTGAACTCCTTGACTCAGACATTCCTTAGTTTTCTTTAGGTAGGTAAATTCCACCTTATTAGAGGGCACATTAGCCTGATATTTAAGTTAATAAAAGTGTGTGAGTTGAAATTTGAATCTTGTGTCTAAATCCTTCTTCAAGGTGCCTTCACTAAGGGTGTCAGAAATGGGATGCGGCTCAACTGCTACAAGTTGGGAAATCTAACCGTCAGATCATTAGATCCCTCAGTAGCCACTAAAGGCTCTATCAGGTCTGATATCTGTAGTAGTAGGGGTTAGACAATTCCTCTAGGTGTAAGAAGACTAATACCCACTGACTGTATATTGATTCCACCCCTGATACTTACATCAGAATAGCACCCAAGTCTGGATTACCACAGAGATTTGGGATTGATGGCTTAGCTGGGATAATATATCCAGACTTCCGAGGGGATGTTAAGGTCTTATTGAAAAACCACAGAAGGGATCAATTTCAAGTTTACCAAGGCCATAAAATTGCTCAAGGAATAATTGAGAGAGGGATGCTGCCCTAACTCAAAGAAGAAACAGAGGAAGAAAATACTGATGGAGAAACCCAGGGTTTTGGGGTGGCTGTCGAGATATCTGGTAACCCTTTCAACCCTGAGTCCCGAATAAATTATAAGGGAGAACCAGCTTCCCTTCTAGATTTACCAATAGCCCAAAGAAACTTTAGCTGGGGAATTATTACAAACTTTTTCAGGGCCAGAGGGTCATGAGAAAGGGGAACCTTTTTTTCTTTTTGTGAAATGGATTTCTCTATCAGGGATATATCTCCTTGCAGGGCATGGTAGAAACACAGTCGGAGATCCCAAAAAGTCATAGAAAAATGATCCTAGAGAGAGCCTAAGTACATCTAAATGAAAGCCATATGGAACACTCTAAACTTCGAACTCATATAATGTTACATTTTTACTGGCCAGGAATTCATGTGGCATTGATATTTTTATGTATTTCACACTTGGGGATGGGGATAGAAAAGAAGCTGGGAGCTGAAAGAAGCTCAGAACTTTGGGTTAACCACAGTTTTCTTTTGGTTGCTGATATCCTTACACATTGTATAGTGTTAATTGTGAGGGCAAGTATATGTTTTGAACGCAGACAGATTCTTCAGTCGAACTCCTTGACTCAGATGTTCCTTAATTTTCTTTAGGTAGGGAAATTCCACCTTCGTTTAGGGCAAATTAGGCCTGTAGGATTATTTAGCGTGTTTTTGGAGTGCAGCGCCACTACATGGGATCAATATATAGCGTGTTTTTGGGTGCAGCACCACTGCATGAGATCAATGTATTGCTATAATGCGGTACAGCAAGCCATGTGCTGCCGGTGTAACATATGGATATGTAAATGAAGACAGGCTAATCAGTCAAAAACACATCATTTATTTCTCTCACCTGAAATGCCTCTGTTGCAGGAGACACATTAGAGGATTAATGAACTAATATAATTAACAGTACTAACATGATTCTAATCAAATAACATCATAATGTGTTCTCCAGTGCAAAATGAGGTGGAAAAGACAGACTGAAAGTCATTTTAAACGGACATTCAGAATTTTTTTTTCCTTACTCTTTCTCTGTGCTTTTCATGGTCCTTGCTAAAGAAACAAAACTTGAATAGTCAGGAAATTAGTGGATACAGTTTCTTACTGAAAAGTGAGCTATTGTTTGAAAAAGGAGGGTATGACATGATAGATTTCTATTGGATGCACGTCACATGAAGGGCTGTAACAGAGGTCTCTTGGTTCATCTCAGGGAGAAAGAAAGGCAGAGGACATTTTGCACAGCTCCGGTGAAGACTTGGCTGGAGTTTCTATGGGGTTTCCTGATTGAGAGGTGTCGTCCCAGTCCATTGCTGACTTTCCCAGGCTGGAGATTCCAGTCAATAAGCACCGGCTTGAGAGACTGCAGATCAGAACTGCAAGTCCTCGCTGGGGTGCTTTGAAGGAAAGCCTTGAGCCATTTAAAGAAAGCGACCAGTCCGAGGAGTTCGCATGCTGAACAGCTACAATTTGCTGGTAATTATCTTGTATAAAAGTAAGGGTGCGGTATGTGCATGAGACCTATTTTAGACAGGCAGCGTAGCGATAGCTTTTCACTGTGTTTAAATGACACATTTTAATGTTGCCAGCTGAAGGCAAAACAAACCATGTAATTTTTCTCTCTCTTGTGCAAATATGAAATGAAATTCGTAGTGTTCTTGCATTTTGTCTTTCTCAAGTTTTTATTTCAAACAAATGGTAATGTATCATTTTAAAATGAAATTGTGATAACACACAGTCTGCCTAAGAGTATTCTTGTTTCTGTTTCATTTGGTGTCTAAAAAAATATTATGCTATAGAGGGAATGATGCTTAAAGCGCCAAGTTTCTATGCAGATAAAGTAATGTTATGAGCAATTATAAATAGCTGTGTGCGTGGTTCCACTCAGTGTATATATGTGTGTGTGATTTCTGAGTGGAACATAATGAAATAGTTTGCTGGACGTATATGAGTCAGCAGAAAGAGAGGCCTCTGGAAATAGTTTCACTAATGTAAATAAATTAGTGATTATACCACATGTTATTGTGAATACTTTATGGAAGCATAGCTCACTGGTGTAGATAAATCAGTGATAACAGCCATAAGTGGCATTCCATATGAAAAGGTGGTGTTCTTGAATAATGTAGAAGCCTGAGGCCTCTAGAGATCACAAGAACAGTCTAAACAAAAGAAAGGGGTTTTGTATGTTGTGGCCACAAATAAAACAAAGAAATTATGCTCATCACTATACCACAACGAAATGCATGCCAACTAAATGTATCTGTGTACTGAAATAATGCATAGCCACGATATCACTATAATACCAAACCCAATCTGAATGCAAGGGGAGATTGTTGCTAAATTACTTTTATTCTTGGTGGTAAGAAAATACCGCTAGGCCCCAAATCTACACAAAATACCCTGCATATTTATGGTGCATTGCAGGCCGGGAAAGTGATCATAGAGCACCTACTGGGCGTGGCAAGTGTGTCTCACACCGCCATCTGTACGTTAAAGGGAACCCATTTCATAATATCAGTGTGTCACTAAAAACGAATTTCAGAATGTCTCAAAGGGAAACCACATTCTCAGTCCTAGTGCAATATTTAGAGGCAAAGTTATTTGCACATGGAACGTGGTCATCAAACAGTACCTCAGAATGGCATGACCGCATTCAGGGTGAGGTGCAGAAAGAAAAACTAGACAATATTTTTGCAGAAGGCAGCATAATTCAGGTCTGCCTTCTAAGGTTATTAAATGCAGCTGATAAAAACGCAGAGAAAGACTGTTTGATACGGCTATGTGCCAAAACCTGGTTTATTCTGAATAGGTCCCTGCGAATGCAAGAAAATGACACCCAGCTAATTAACAGGTTAAAGACTGACTTAGAGGGGGCAAGTAAAAATCAGGAAACGTTAAGAGCAGAATTGGATGTATGCCAAAAAGACATGCAGTTAAAATGCAGAGATTTTGATGTTCAATTGTCCAAAAGCAAGAAACAATTCGAGGACAGTGAACAAGAATTGGTACACTTAAAATCATTGGTGGACCACATTAGACAAGATAAAGATGAGGTTGTGTCAGAGATGCAGATTTTACAAAAAGAACATTATGAGAAAGAAAGTGACCTCCAAAATGCGGAACAAGAAATGGTTAAAATGCTTCAAGAAAGAGACAAGAGGAATAAAGAGTTTAATGAGTGCCAAATGCAAATAGGCGACATGCAGGAGGTAATTAATAAAATGAGTGATGAAAACAACTATTTGCAAAACGAAGCAAACAGGCTCCTTAAAAAGTGTAAGGACTTAGAACAGCAAATTTGCATTCCCATGTCCCAGGAGAGGCGGCAGGGTACCACATTCAATGGAGTTGAGGTGTATTCTATTTCTACCCAAAGGGCTAGTGCCCCAGTGACTGGGCCGGTGACTGAACTTGGTTGCAGCGCCCTTGGGGGATTTGATACTCCCATTGGGGGCCGCCACCAATCCCATACACCTGGAACCAGGGTTGAGTCACCAAGTAGTGCAATTCCATGCATTGCAACAAGTAGCCCCATAAAGATAATGAAATCCATTAAAGCCCTGATCAAACCATTTAAAAAAGGAGGGGAGTGCTGCATAGAGGATCATTTGGAAGCGGTTCATGACATTTTTAAAGCACTCCAGATACCTAAGGAACAGTACAGTCAATATTTTCATTTAACTTTAGATGCCCCGACAGCCAGTATTATAAGAGGATTGAATGAACGGCAGAATATGACATGGGCGGAGTTCGAAAAAGAGATTAGGCGTAATTTTTCTCCTTTCCAGTCATTGCAGGAGGCAAAGAAAGTCGCTTACACAATCACTGCTGGGCCTAATACATCCCCTCGCCAGTTTTTACAAGACTTAAAAAGAGCATTTTCTCGCTTTGATGTATCTTTTGACCGCAATTCCAATGAGTTTAAAACTGCCTACTTCTATGGGCTGCAGAAAGACATCATATCCCAATTGGTCTGTGAATTTGACCGTGACAAGTCCCTGGAATGGATTGTACACCAAAGCACAAAACTATATGAGGTACTCTATTGTCAGGGTAGAGAAAGTGATAAAATGAGAGATACTAGACCTAAATCTAAATAACCCTCAGCAACAGTGATGGAAATCAGGTCAGCTAAAATGTCCCTTGAGTCTGCTCAAAGTCCAAGTAAAAATAATTTGGCACCTGAACAGAGGGGTAATCAACAAAGGTCATCACACACTGCACAAATGTTCCAATCACATGATCCTAATAATAGGGAGAGTTACATCAGCCCCAGGTACTTAGGAGATAGGCCCCGGGCAGGCCCTCTATCTGATATGTCAGGTATGAACAATAACCAGAGACAAAATCAGGATCAAAGAAATGATGGTCCTTATCAGACATTGGGGACACAAAGCAGATTTAATCCCAATACCATGATATATGGTAATCAGGATAGACCCCGATATGTGGATCGATTTGCTGATAATGGGAATCAACATAGGGGCCAGTACCCACAACCTGACAGACAAGACATGAGACAGAACATGAACTACACTTCACGTCAGTACAATGATTCCCCACCAGACAACAAAAGGATGGGTGCACCCCGCTCCCCTCCGCAAATTAATCAAGAGTTCAGGAATCATCCCAATAGAAATCATTCTCCTGAGAGGTATCAGAATAGAACCAATCAGGGAGAAAACAACCAATATCGATCTATGCCACAGAGAGAGGATTCTAGAGAGATGGAAAGATTCCAGTGCCTCGAGGCCCAAGTGAAAATGTTGGCTGAGCAAATAGGAAAGCTCTGCACAACACAAAAACAGTCATCAAAGGAGGGGGCAGATGGCCATAGCAATGATCGGGGGGCTTCTGAAAAGTGACTAAGTACTTATGATACCTGCAGCGCTGAAAAGACAGTTTGCTCTGATGTAATTTTGCATAATGACTCTGAGATGCCTAATGATTTAAAAGTGAAAATACCAGTACATGAACATGTAACAGAAAATGCAAATACTTCTAAAAGAGAGGTACGGTTTAACCTAGAACTAAATCAAACATTGGCGATATGTACAAATGAAATAGGATAACCTGAAAATTCAAAAGAACAAAGAGACAGGTTTAAGAAAAAGGACTCATACACGGGGAATACCAGTGAACCGGGAGTAAGTGGCGATGCTATAGCTCCTTCCCTGGGAAATCCAAACAATGACCAAACACAGGCAGGAAAAAGAAATGCTCAAAAGGAGGGTACAGGTCAATCACCTGAAGAATTCTCTGAACCACATATTTTTGAAGAGGTTAAAAGGGCTGGTACCATACTGAATAATCACAAATGCACAGAATTAGACAATGACAAATTGCCAAGTGATGTTGTTACTGTTACGCTTACCTGGACCCCACAGCAGTGTCGATCAGACCCGGACAGCTGCGGTCTCCGTCAACGCGATGCGTAGTGCAGAGATGACTGTCTGGACTGGCCCGCCTAGTCTTGTCTGCTGGACCCGAAGAAGTATTTTCCTGCAAGTGGAGACAGGGATGAGCCACCTGTGGGTTTTAGTGATGGCCTCCCAACTGTTCTCGCTCTCCCCCACTAATCACCACCGATATCCCCTTAGTAACCTCACCTTATGTTTGTAAAAGATGAGCTCTCCATCCTGCGTGTTTTGCAGGGACGTGTAGATACCAGTTACTTCACTGGTTTGAAGGCGTTGGGAGAGTTCCGGTAAACATTGACTCTGAAGTCCCAGGCGGGATTGTTAAGTATCAAGTTCAAAGAGTTCAATGTGCCCGATGTTCACTCTTGTCCCCTTCCTTAAGTTGCAACTGAGTTTGTGAGAAGAAGGTCTCGTAGCTGCTGCTGGCGTTAAGGTAAGAGTCTGTGTTAGCCAACGATGTCCGGTAACTATTGCATGCGCTAACGTGTTGTTTTTCTCCCTCTTTACAGATGCGGCATATGAAGATATGGAGAATAATACCGCTGGTGGTAAATCAGGTAAATCTATGGTGGTAAGAGGTATTTGTTGATTCCCTTGGCTCACCTTGTTCTTCTTGTGCCCCTAGGTGCCGGAGTACGACGAAGAAATGATGGAGACAGTGCCGGATCGAAAGATGCTGTGAGAACTGGTGAGTATGGCGCCGTGCTGGAGCTGGCGAAGAGACTCGTGCAGGACTGATGTACTTTCCAGGTCGGGAGATGAAATGGATCCGGAATCAGGTGAGGAATTTGAAATAATTTCGTTTTCTAACCTTGTCCTTTTCTTCCTCTTTATTCTAGGAGCTCCGGATTCGAGGCGGGCGTGGCAGAAGACTGGATGCTGGCTGCAGGCACGCGGGCGTGGCAGAAGACTGGATGCTGGCTGCAGGCATGGTGAGAGTCATGCTGCTGGATGAAGAATAACACGAAGCATGTGCTGCTGTTCGGGCGTGGTTTAAATAGCCTCCAAAGTAGTCCCATAAAAGAAGTTCCCTAGGACCACACCCGAGTAAAAAATAGTCCCTGTAGTAAAATAGTCCCATCCAGGCCTCACGTTGGCTTGGATTTATTTGCAGCATGGTCTGCATGAGGTAAGTAATGTCTATGAGCCTGGCGCCTATGGCGCCAGGACTGATTTTTGTTATGAGCCTGGTGCCTACGGTGCCAGGACTGAACCCAGACAGCCCCTAGCTGGGGCTGCTGGGGTTTTTGTAAATGTCTGGATGCCTGCTCCCGGGGCTGATGGGCTTGATCCGGATGCCCGGGGGTAGGCATCATGACAGTTACACATGTTCAGTTGGAGGGTTGTAGTGTGACCTCCGATGATACCTGGATGGGTGGGCGAACGGTGGCCACACTCCAAAAAACCTCTGAACATGGGGAAATGAATAAAGTCTCTCACACATGAATGAGCAAAAAGGAGGGAAAAATGTCTTTCCATTTACCGATGTGCTTAGCCAAAAGTGAAAAAGGCCTGAGAAAGGTGAGCTCTGAAATCAGTAAGAATTCACATTTCCTATGTGTGTTAGAGGAAGTTGAAGACAGGTATTATGCTCCCATCATTGTGGAAGAAAAATGCCATACATTTGCAATGATTGACACTGACGCACAGGCCACAATTATGTCTAAAGAATTAATAAAGAGTATCAATGAATGGAGATCCCCGCAGAATCAGATCACAGTAAAGGAAAATCAAGGTCCAGTGCATAATTTTAACGGGGAGGAGGTGCCTATTATAGGCGCCACCGAGGTTGACTTAAAGATAGGTAAACACAGAATGAAACAGGAGGTATTGGTCACATCCATTTGTGATATTCCATTTCTAATGGGAACAGATTGCCTGAAAAGATTATCTCCGCTCATAGATGGGGTGAATGGAGTACTGTGGTCCTTAACCAAAAAAAACATTGAGACCTAAGAAACTAAAATCACAAAACAGCAATATAAATGAATGTCACACCGTTGCAAAAACAAATGATGCCGTGGAGGTGTATCTCCAGAAGAGTTGCATATCTAGCGTCACTGTTATATTAATGTGTCAAGACAAGATGCAGAATAAAAAATTACCAGTACAAATCTACTTAGACCCAAGGAAAGAATGGCAAACTGCCATAGATGAGCACACCTTACGTTTTTATTTAAAAGAGAAGATATACAAACAGAATACTGCTCCTAGAGCAGGTTCAGAAAAACACATTACCACTCTTGTTGAAATACACATGGAAGCTGAACAACCATGGGTTCATGTTGGGAAAAATGACTATTCTAAAACAATGAAAGCCACTTTAGCGCTTGAACAGGAAAGGAGCTTCATTAATGAGAAATTGTTGCAAAAAATAACGGAAAGGGAGGAGATCCCGAAATTTAGGATTAAAAACCAGTATGTCTCTGGTTTGGATGGTCCAGACTTTGAAAACCGAATTGCAGGTAGATGCATGCTGAAAATTAGCATTAGACAAAAAACAATTTACCGTAATGTTTGGATAGTGTGTGGAACACAAAATGACTTTTACATGGGCAATGACATCATGCACAGAATGTGTATGGTGCTAGATTTCCTTAATCAAAAGATATGGTCACGCATATGTGGGCCGGCACCTGAATCTGAAGACAAAAGAAGGGCTTATCATTGCGCACAGCTGGTCCCTTATGCAATTGAATTACAGATGAGGAAAGATACTGTTATCCCTGCATTCACAAAGCAGTTTGCAATAACACTGAAATGCAAAAATGGACAGCAGATGAAAGATTCTGATGCATTTGTGTGTATGAATGAATCCATAAAACAGCAAGGCCTGGATTATGAATACATTCCATTGGTAGATGTGGGTGATGGGTCTGTAAAAATTATGGTGAATAATAAAGGTTATCAGAATATTCATTTAGAGGAAAACTCCCCAGTAGGAATGGCCATACAAAAATCACATGACACAGCAGATCTAAATAACATGGTGATTGGAAATATACCTGAAAAGTATGTAGATGCTAAGGGTGAATTGCCAGAATACCTGGACTCTCAGCCCAAAGGGATATTTAAAATTAATTCTGTGTACCCTTATGATTCAAGCGAGACAGTGTTGTGTCATCAAGAGGATTGCATAACATTTAACTTAGATGAAAATGAAATAGAAAATCAGCCCATTGAAGTGGAAGCTGATATGCCAAAACATTTAAATGTGGCAGCTTTACAAAGAGACACAGCCACACAATTAGAGGAAAGCACCAAGATTCCCATGCCAGAACATTTTCCAGAATTCCCCAAAATGGCAGAGGAGCAGATTTTGTTAGCGGATGCATGTGACAACGAGGAGGATAGGAATGAATTGAGGAAGATATTTATGGAGTTTAAAGATGTATTTGCAAAAGATGCTTATGATTGTGGGCTAACTAATTTACATGTGGCCACACTTCCGGAAGGGTGTAGCAGAAGCCCAGTATTTGTACGTCAGTATACACTACCGCTGGCATGTTTAGAATCATTGGCAGAGATTATTAAAAATTTGGAGTCGCGGGAAATCATCAGGCCCATTCATAGCACATCCAATACACCTATTTTAGGTGTGTTAAAACCAAACGGTCAATGGCGACTGTGTGCAGATTTGAGAGAGTTAAATAAAAGAGTCCCAGTATCCAGATGGCCACTGCCATTCATTGATCAGGGATTAGCTCAGGTACATGGTTCAAAAGTGTTCACCACATTAGATCTCACCTCTGGATATATTGGTGTGTGCCATTGGCAGAGGAGATACAGAATGTATTTTCCTTTTCATTTGATAAGACTCAATACGCATGGGTTAGAACTCCATTCGAGTACATCAATAGTGGGAGTGAATTTGGCATATTTTTGAGGAAGGCTATCCCTGATGCAGCAGAAAGAGGAACCATAGTTTATGTGGATGATGTTCTGATAAAAAATGATAGCTTGAAAAGCCATTTTGATGAAATAAGACATGTTCTTGGCCAATTGCAGAAAGCAGGCGCCAAAGTATCTTTACAAAAAGCACAATGGTGCAAGAAAAAGGTGAATTTTCTAGGCCATGAAGTGACTGAACATGGACTAAATCCACAAAAGAAGAAAATAGAGGCCATACAGAAACTAAAAGATCCTAAAAATGTGAAAGGGGTAAAAAGTTTTTTAGGAATGACAGGCTATAACAGAAAGTTCATCGAAAATTATGCTGAAATCACTCAACCATTGACTAAACTGCTTAAACTGAATACACCTTGGAAATGGGAAAAAGAGCAGTCTGAGGCAGTGGCTAAATTAAAGGAATGTCTTGTAAAGGCACCATGTTTAGCATATCCCATAAAGGACAGGGATTTCTTTATAGAAATAGGTTTCTCTGAACATTGTATGTCAGCAGTGTTATCACAAACACATGATTTGAATCACAAAACCATTGCATATGCAAGTAAGGCATTTTCCCAAGTTGAAATTAAATTAAATGAATGTGAAAAGGCCCTATTAACCACTGTGTGGGCGCTACAACATTTCCGCTCCATTGTTCAGGGATAAAAGGTGATTATTGAGACAAATCATCAACCTTTGCAGTTTTTAGAGATTAAAAGAATTAGATCAGGTAATCTAGCGCAATCCAGAATCACATCATGGACGCTGGCATTACAAGGCTTTCCTGTAGAAGTAAGATATGGCCAAAATAAAAGAAGCCCAATTGCTAAAGGCTTAGCAGACTTACATGACTGTGCAGCTGAACCAGTATCAAATGAAATAGAAATGGAACCTAATTTGCAGGAATTTGAACAATCACCACACAAAGCTTTTGATGAAAAAACATGCAAGGACATGGCAACTGTATATGTTGATGGTTGTGCCTTTCACATTGAAAATGACAGTGATAAACAATTAGTGTCAGGAATAGGGAATGTCTGGTTGAAGTGTGAAGGTATACCGAGTATAGGGATGAGAATTGCTGCTAGGAGCAGTCAGGTAGCGGAAGTGTCAGCCATTTATAAAGCAATTGCTACTGCAGTTGATAATAAATTCAGTGAAATTGTCCTGGTGACTGATTCTGATTACGCACGAAATAGCTTTGTGGAATATTTACCTGGCTGGAAAGCGAGAGGCATGATTACATACAATAAAAAGCCACTTAAACATGGAAAAATGATACAAGCCATAAACAAATTGGTGTCAGAAAATGATTTAACAATATACTGGAGGAAAATTCGTGGTCATTTGAAAACTCCAGGAGAGGATAAAGAGGGAAATGATAAGGCAGATCACCTGGCTAAAATTGGGGCTGTGATGGGAGAATTGCTACCTATTGAACATTTACTGGGTGAAATACAAATTGATGCAGTAACACATTCTAAAGCACCAAAGGAGACAGATCAACCAGTGGTACAGTGGAGTTATGATACACCAGACCAAGATCTGATTGAGGCACAAAAGGATGATCGAATTTTGGGAATCTATTATAATAATTTGATAGATCCTGAACAAAACCCTTTAACAGAAAATGATTGTATGGGAAAAGAAGAGTTGAGGGTGCTATTAAAGAATAAAAAACGAATAAGACTACAAGATGGACTCATGATTAGAGAGTCCATAACAGGACAAATACAGTGGGTGGTACCCCTTTCATTCAGAGGGTTAATGCTACACCATGCGCATGATGCTATAACTGCAGGCCACAGAGGCTCACAGAAAACAATGGAAATACTAAAAGATTATGCTTATTGGCCACATATGTCCCAAGATGTGGAATTATATACTAGAGGATGTCTAGTATGTGCCCAATTTAAACCTGCTTCACCAATGCATAGAGCTCCATTAATGAAAAAAGGCCTAACTCTTCCATGGTCAAATTTGCAAATAGACTATGTAGGGCCTGTACAGAGGTCGAGCAGGAGGAACCGTTATATTTTAAGTGTGGTGTATTTGATGTCGAAGTGGATTGAGTGTATTCCTGCACCAGATTGTAGTGCACAAACAGCAGCCACATTGCTGGTGAAACATGTGTTTTCAAGGTTTGGGTTGCCACAAAGAATAGAATCAGACAGAGGAAGTCATTTTACAAGTGCTCTAATGAGTAAGGTATGGCAAATACTGGGTGTTAAGAGAAAGCTACATATCGCATATCGCGCGGCTTCTTCAGGTGGAATTGAACGCAGCAATAGGTCTGTTGTGGACATTTTAAAGAAATTTGTGGCAGAAGCAGGTTCCAGCTGGGATTTACGCTTACCTTTGGTTCTGATGGCAATCAGATCAACTCCTGCCAAAGCAACAGGTATTAGCCCTCATGAAGTTTTAACAGGTAGGAAAATGGTGTTACCACAACACCTGCTATACAGGACACATGAGCAAACACCTGTGAGCGCATCCACAGTTCATGAATACATTGATACACTGAGGAAGCATTTACAAGTTGCATTTGCTTTTGTACAGAAAAATTTAGAAAGAGCTGCTGACAGTTCAAAGTCATATTATGATAAAAAGACATCAGTAAAGGAATATTGTGTGGGCGATCAGGTGTATAAATTTCATTTTGGAAAAGGTAAACAGAAAAATTCCAAATTTCTAGCAGCCTGGCAGGGGCCATATCGAATTATAGATAAGGTCTTTCCTGTGGTCTATATAATTTTGAAGACTGAAGGTGAAAAAGCAACAGAACAGTTTGTTCACGTGAACCAAATTAAACCATGTCACCCTAAACATGAGATTAAACAACTTGAGCGTGTAGAAGCAGATAAAGTCCCTTGAACATAAAAAGGTAAAGTGAATGGGTCTAGTCAATAGTAGTGGCAGAGAAGTTAAATAAAGATGGTTGATTATGATAATGGCACATAAACACTGTAATATATGTAAATATATATATATAAAAAATGGAAGCTAAAATGTATGGAATTGGTGTGCAAAAATGAAAATGTATTATATATTGAATGTTGTTTTATGTATGTTTGGTCTGTCTTTAACCTGTGCTTAATTTCAGAAAGCAAGAGGAAAAAGGGCGAATTGTTTTACAAAGCATGTTTTATTTTTGGCAAAAGGGTGAAGTTAGTATTGTGATATATACTTAATTTGTTTCTTTTCTATTTGATTTAGAATATTAACATATTTGTACTTGGAGGACACACGACCAGAGGACACGGGAGACGATGGAGTCTTGGAGTCCCCTGGAAGAAGATCAAATGATGCCTGCCTCCGGGTGGAGGTGAAGACAAAATAACCGGAATGCCAAAGAAAAGATGACTTCTATGGAAAAAGGATCCAAGAGTGCCAAGATGGAAGAGCACCCGAATGAACCAAATGATGTGACATCGCCGGTCGGGACATATCAGAGGCAGACAGGTGTCCCGGAGTATGGAGTTCCACGTATTTATTATTTTAATTAATTATTTTAATCTGTTATGTTAATTATTTATTTTAACTATTTGTTATATTTCATTGTTTTGTGATTAACTTCAAGTGTAAAGTTAAAACACTGGACTATGGACACTTCCATTGGGAAGAGAAATGTAAAATATGTTATAAGAACTGATGGACTCAAAGATGAATTTTGACATTATGATGATTGAACAGTGACTTTTCAGTTTCATTTCTTCACATATGAGTATTGATTTTGTTGGATTGCAACATGTTAAAAGAAGAAAGGGGGCAAGTTGGATTTCTTCCAATTGTGGCTTGGACCATGGTCAAAATTCTCAGAAAAAAGGAGGAGATATGTAGGATTATTTAGCATGTTTTTGGAGTGCAGCGCCACTACATGGGATCAATATATAGCGTGTTTTTGGGTGCAGCACCACTGCGTGAGATCAATGTATTGCTATAATACGGTACAGCAAGCCATGTGCTGCCGGTGTAACATATGGATATGTAAATGAAGACAGGCTACTCAGTCAAAAGCACATCATTTTTTCTCTCACCTGAAATGCCTCTGTTGCAGGAGACACATTAGAGGATTAATGAACTAATATAATTAACAGTACTAACATGATTCTAATCAAATAACATCATAATGTGTTCTCCAGTGCAAAATGAGGTGGAAAAGACAGGCTGAAAGTCATTTTTAACGGACATTCAGAATCTTTTTTTGATTTCTCTTTCTCTGTGCTTTTCACAGTCCTTGCTAAAGAAGCAAAACTCAAATAAGCAGGAAATTAGTGGATACATATTCTTACTGAAAAGTGAGCTATTGTTTGAAGAAGGGGGGTATGACATGATAGATTTTTATTGGATGCACGTCACATGAAGGGCTGTAACAGAGGTCTCTTGGTGCATCTCGGGGAGAAAGAAAGGCAGAGGACATTTTGCACAGTTCCGGTGAAGACTTGGCTGGAGTTTCTATGGGGTTTCCTGATTGAGAGGTGTCGTCCCAGTCTATTGCTGACTTTCCCAGGCTGGAGATTCCAGTCAATAAGCACCGGCTTGAGAGACTGCAGATCAGAACTGCACGTCCTCGCTGGGGTGCTTTGAAGGAAAGCATTGAGCCATTTAAAGAAAGCGACCAGTCTGGGGAGTTCGCGTGCTGAACAGCTACAATTTGCTGGTAATTATCTTGTATAAAAGTGAGGGTGCGGTATGTGCATGAGACCTATTTTAGATAGGCAGCGTAGCGATAGCTTTTCACTGTGTTTAAATGACACATTTTAATGTTGCCAGCTGAAGGCAAAACAAATGATGTAATTTTTCTCTTGTGCAAATATGAAATGAAATTCGTAGTGTTCTTGCATTTTGTCTTTCTCATGTTTTTATTTCAGAGAGGATTGTCTCACGAATGGTAATGTATCATTTTAAAATGAAATTGTGATAACACACAGTCTGCCTAAGAGTATTCTTGTTTCTGTTTCATTTGGTGTCTAAATGAAAATATTATGCCATAGAGGGAATGATGCTTAAAGTGCCAAGTTTCTATGCAGATAAAGTAATGTTATGAGCAATTATAAATAGCTGTGTGCGTGGTTCAACTCAGTGTATATATATGTGTGTGTGATTTCTGAGTGGAACATAATGAAATAGTTTGCTGGACGTATATGAGTCAGCAGAAAGAGAGGCCTCTGGAAATAGTTTCACTAATGTAAATAAATTAGTGATTATACCACATGTTATTTTGAATACTTTATAGAAGCATAGCTCACTGGTGTAGATAAATCAGTGATAACAGCCATAAGTGGCATTCCATATGAAAAGGTGGTGTTCTTGAATAATGTAGAAGCCTGAGGCCTCTAGAGATCACAAGAACAGTCTAAACAAAAGAAAGGGGTTTTGTATGTTGGGGCCACAAATAAAACAAAGAAATTATGCTCATCACCATACCACAACGAAATGCATGCCAACTAAATGTATCTGTGTACTGAAATAATGCATAGCCACGATATCACTTTAATACCAAACCCAATCTGAATGCAAGGAGTGATTGTTGCTAAATTACTTTTATTCTTGGTGGTAAGAAAATACTGGTAGGCCCCAAATCTACACAAAATACCCTACAGGCCTTACACCATCCTAATGTATAGGAGGTCCCAAATATAGCCTGCACTCCAGCCACCCATTTTGAAGTACCAGGAACGTTCACACCAAGATATGTGACGTATGATGAGCAAATAAACCA
The DNA here is from genome assembly GCF_040938575.1 of Ambystoma mexicanum. Lineage (NCBI taxonomy): Eukaryota > Metazoa > Chordata > Amphibia > Caudata > Ambystomatidae > Ambystoma > Ambystoma mexicanum. The sequence goes on from NC_090924.1 coordinate 404,402,639, forward strand.
GCAGAGAGCCACATTAGGGCTCTGCCCAGTGCCCATCAGAAGAGCAATACCTATTGAAGTGCCAATAACCAGACAACCATGGACAGTAAGGTAACCATTGAGACAACCCTACCAGCAAATGACACGAAAAAAAGAATGCTTAAACACTGTCCCAGAAGACACTCAAAAGGCCTTAATTCAAGACGAATTGTGAAGACACAAGGGCCCGAACAGACTCACAGATGGATGAAACGACAACCAAAAGATGACACACAAAGACGAAATGTCATGAATAAGGATATCATGAACATAGAAGGAGAAACGATGTTGAAATATAAAGAAACTTAAACTGTAAATCAGGATGAAGATATTCAATCAGTTAACACCTGTACACCGCAACAAGCTAAGAAAACAGTGTGGCTTGCTATGCTTAGTAGAAGAATAGAGCAGCAAGCGCCAACTCTATATCTACCTCAACGAAGCACCCTATATAAGTGCGGTTCCACTTTATACAAAAGCAGAATTAACCCAGGTTGCTAAGGGTCAAACAGGACAGGATTCGTATTCCAGCTAATATAAGAAGAGACGGCGGAATCGAAACTCAGCAAAGGGCATTCCGTGCCTGGGAAATCGAGGTCAAACCAAGAGAGTGAGGTGGACAGTAGCTTCAGAGAATCGATACTTAAGAGCAGAGCAGCCTGCACCGTGAAGGTCGAGATAAGGAGGCCCAGGCAGGTGGCAGGCCGAAATGAGAATTAAATGCACAAATAGAAGGAAACCGAAGCAGATTCACGGTGTGTTAACACGTGACCAGCCAAGCGTGAAGAGGCACCAACGTCTGATGTCACCCAAAACAGGAGATACCCTAACTTTTCCTGACAAGAAGCTACAGTTTCGAGGACGACTAGAGCCAACTAATTGACACATAGCTATTTGGGTACTGATTGATGGAAGGGAGGCCGGGTGAATCTTGGGGCTTACTGCACCTGGTTGACCATTCTGTGTGCTGCTAATTTAATTAAAGTAGAGATTTATGCATGGGGTTGTAGCCAACCCAATCACAATGGGCCAAATAATGTAGGGTCCTATAGATAGTAGAACCAATGAGACGTTGTACTTTTAGTGACGTCTGCATGTGTAATGTTAGAGGGAAGGGCGTAGACGCCCTCCTGATAAGGGTTAACCAATCCTCTCACTCCGTTACCATATACAGATGTAGCACCTATACTTAAGTTACCTTTTCCAACCAATAGAATTGCATGACAAATTTATGAGTGTTACACGTCAATGATGACGAATTTTGGGTATAACTGCTACTGTTTGAATGAAGATTGTTGGGAGTTGAAGCGAGACGGGCCATCGCATCCTGTTGATTTCCATGTTTCCCAGTTTTTTTGTACTTGTCATTAAACGGACTCCCCTTTGCCAAACCATTGAGTTGTCCTTATTGATTTGTGTTGGAGTAAGAAATCCTGCACCCCTTCCACCTCTAGGTGCAGCTATTTTGTCTTAAAAGTACAACAGAGCAAGCTCTGACTCTATGGGCCGGTCAGGGCCCACTCGCACTCCAGTACACTTGGTAGCAGAGGATGGTTGGAGACCATCGATTATTGATTATTGATTAAAATAAGATACCTATTGACCGTCGACACAAAGTAACTCTAGGTCTTTGGAAATATCACGAGTCCTTCGCCATTCGGCTAAGGAGACTGTGAAGCGCCCCGTAGACAATGGTAGTATAACTAACCCAAGACTGCAGGAGGCGCCTGAAGGGACCCGTTTTACAAACATATCCCTTCCCATTCCTACGGGCAGCTGATCAGACGAAAACCTGAAGGAGGTGGTAATGGAGGCGGTGATCCCGAGGGTCCAGAGACGAACGATGCGAACGGTGAGTGAAACAAAAAATGTTGTGCTTTGGCAAACAACGTACGCCTTAGAACAAGTAAAGGGAAAAGGTAATGGAGGGAGGAAGAAAAAAACAAAATAGTCAGAAGTAGAGAAGACTGTATATATATAAGGGATTAATGACTCGAGAATTATTGAATAAATAGAGAATACCGGGGTGGACACCCAAGAAGAGAGAGGTTACCAGGGCGGACACTGAGAAGTGAGAGGATACGCCTTATTCCTGTGCTTTAATATAGCGGTCAGAAAACCGTGAACCCAGAGTCCCACATAATGGGGAACAATTAGGCCACCACCACGTTTAAAGATGTCGTGAACGGGTTTAGTTTAAACTCCATGTAGGGGTAATGATTAGAGGCAGAGATATTTCTGTCCAGCTGGTGTCTGTCTAGTATTTTAAGTGTGTGTCCTATATGTTTTGTGTGTGATATCATCTGTGAACATTTTATTAAGAAAACTGGTTGAAAATTTTGAGCGATTCGATAACTGAGACAGAATCACACCTGAATTAAATGTTTTTGAGCAAATTGGTGATATAAGAGATTTTTGGTGGAAAATTTGGATTGGAGCTGCAGTGTTTGGTGCTCGCTCATATTGTTACAAGGTGTTTTAATCGCACAAAATTATTGACAATGTTGTATAAGAGGAAAGAGAACAGATTTAAACATGGAAGACATAACTCCATTAGCACACTTATGCAAATGGTTGCTGAAACACACACCCAAGCTAAAGAAGTATAGCACCGAGTGGGTTAAAGCTACTGCCCACAAGATGTTTATGCCATGGACACAAAATGGGTCTTTATCCAAAGCCGTTTTACAACACATGACGACATATTTGCATGCCACATATACAGGCAAGAAGCTAGAGAAACATCTTGCTGTTCTAGAGCTCTGGAAGATGTTTGAACAGACAAAGGAGGAAGAGCCGACAGCAGATTGGATACTAAATGGATGCACAGAGGGGGGTGAGATGCCTACTGCACCACCTGCCCCGCCTGAAACAGAAACTGAAGAGAGTAAGACTGACGGACTCTACCCATTAAGAGAGCTTAAAGCAGCCACTGGGTACAGCAATCCCGCATATGAGTCACCTACTTACAGTAGTGATGAAAATCAAGGGAAGGATAAGGACAAGAATCTTACCACCGCAGTCCCGAGGGACCAAGGGAGACGCGAAGATGAAAGAAAGGATCAGGCACAGACAAGTGCATCTCTCGACAAGGAGAGAGAGGGAAAGAAATGGAAAGGAAGCGAAGACAGAACTGATGAGATAGCATTCGCAAAAGACGAATGGATGGGAGGACCAATCTTATTGAAACTCAATATGAAAAAGAAGTGATGACGTGAGACCTAAAAAGAGGTTAGATGAGGCACAGAGAAAGGAGAAAAAGAAGGAGCTAAGGGACAAAAGGATAAGAAGGAAAGATAGGCTAAGGCGAGAACTGCTATATTCCGAAGAGCAAGAAAAACAGCTCGACCGCAAATCGAGAGCAGCCTATGATCAATACAGACAGAAACAGCAAAGGTTCGAAGAAGAGCAAAGGGTACGTGAAAAAAGGATAAGGAGACGAAGAGATGAGGAAATTCGAAGGGCAGATGAACATAGAAATGAAAAGAGAAGGGAAGAAGATAGGGTCAGAGAAGAGGCGAGGAAGCGCAAAGAATTCGATGATAATATTGAATGTAAGCGTAGACAGAGGGCACGCGATCTCGAATATTTGAAGAGGGAAATTAAAAAACCCGATCCAGTTGTAGACTGGGAAGACATTGAAGAATTCTTTCCTGCGTACAATTCTGTACCAGGCACGTCTAGGGCAAATATTGAGGATGACTTTGACACCAGAAGCATTGGGGAAATGATCAATAAAATATATGATGAAATGGGGCTAGAACAATTACCCCAAGGGGAGGGGAACGACGAGCGCCTGGAGAGCACTCAGCTGGATGACACAGAGAATGTCACCCGAATTAGTGGGAGTAGGAAACTGTCCCTGGATAGATTAGAAATCAGTAGAAACGATGATGACACAAGAAGTTGCGTGAATTGGGAACAAACAATGTCCGACTCCGAAGAGGAGGAGCATGAGGCAAATGAAGAAGGGAGACGGCGCAAAAGATGGCTCCTAATGGAAAGAGGAGTACGATGGTCAGACATTGGCGAGTGCGCACTGAGGGCATCAGAGTAAGACCGCACAGTCTGACCGGCATGAAGGAATACCCCATGGTCAGAGGGGGGGTGTCATCACCGCCCTATGTAGACAGACTGAGGACATTGCCAGGTATTCGGTGATAAAGGAATATCATCCCTGCGATAGACAGGAGAACAATGAGGGAAGAGAAAGAGGGCTGCACACTCCAATTTCCGCTACTAGAAAAGGGGGAACAAGACCACAATATATTCCATGGCCACACATGGATCGAGAAAACCTGAAAAACAAGCTTCCAATGCTGACATCCGGAGCTGGAAAATGGATACATGAGTTAGAAAAAATGACAGGAGGAAACACGCTAGCTATAGGGGACATTAAAGGTCTCCTGATCGCCATACTTGGTGTGAGAGCAGACGATGTGTGGACACGGGCAGGGTACCCTGGTGTAACCACAATTAACACTGCGCATGACGGAGCACCGTTTAACAGTTGCAGAACAGCAGTATGGAAAGCACTACGAGTGCTTTACCCAGACACTTCCGACATGGGAGCTATAATGACTCGAAAAATGAAGGAGTCGGAAGATCTGTTAATTTATATCCAGAATTTCCAAGACGGGTGGGTACTTGAAACACATGAATCTTGGACAAAATCAATACCTGTGTTTTACCATATATTGTGCCAAGGATTGCCAGAACCAGTGCAGAAACAGCTCAAGAAATTGGTAGGAGTTGAGGCTAAGCCTTGGGCTGAAATATAGTTAACTATTGCACATTACTGTAGACTGTTACAAGAAAAGAATCAAAAGAAGGAGGCGACTCGAAAAAGGGTGAGGAAGTGAAGCTGGTGCATAAGAAATGATCAAAGTATGCTCTTGAACGAGCCATGCTAACTAATGCAGCTGAACAAAACATGCAACAGGTGGCTAACCCACAACAGAATAACCAGGGTAACATGGGGTTTTACCCAAGGGGAAGAAGATTTAGATGAAGAGGATGGCAGAGCAATCAGGGAGGTTTCCAAGGTAATCAAGGAGGCTTTCAAAATGTGCAAAATGGTAATCCAGATATGTCAAATGGACAAATAATCCAACCACCGCCAGTATGTTGGCAGTGTGGAATGACAGGGCATTTGGCGCGCACGTGCAGAAGTCAAGGCATGATGCAGAATAGCCAAGGAATGGGAGCAGGCACGGCGAATCCACCTGCAGTCTCACAACAGGGCTTTGCACAGAATCACACGGTGGAGCAGCAAGCACCAGGAGTGCAGCAAGGAGCGCAACAAGGGGTGCAACCACAGAACATGGGGCATTTTCCACAAGGACAATTCCAACAGACACCACTGCAACTACCACAGATCCAGAACCCTGGAAGGGGAAGAAACACTGGGAATGGGGAAAATCCACATGTGCACAGTGGGCCAAACTTATATATAAAGTAGGACAGCTCACTTGGAACCCTGATGTGCTCTATCCTATAAGTGACACCAGACCCTCATAGGGAACCTAGGGTCGATGTTGTTATAAGGGGTAAAGAAGATTACTTTCTAGTGGACATGGGTGCAACATGCTCGTGCATACGTGAAGGCAGGTTTTCCTTGTCCGGCGAGGCCATAGATACTCAAGAGTTTTACAGGAGCTCACAGTCGAGTTCCCTTTACAGACGCTCTCCCAGTCTCCATAGGAGAGTGTGAAATGAATGTACCTTTATTGTATTCACGGCAGACCCCAGTAAACATTTTAGGTCAAGACTTAATGACAAAATTGAACATGACAATTTCGTTCACATAGGAGGGCATAGTATGCTCCACTCCAGGAATGCCCTATTCAAATGTATGTGAAATGATTAGAGCATACTCAGGTCACATAGCCATGAGGGCCATTCCATTGGAGCCGGAAGTTTTCGCATATGGCATGCGTGCGCTTATGGCAGGATTGCCAGGCCTTGCAGATAGAACCATGAGAACCCCTGATGAGTTTTTATTCAGACCAAGAATACCTATGCATGAGGAGGAGGGACAAGTATTTCCCTTGATGATACATACAGCAGCCATGCGAAGGAAAGTAGCATTGGTTGATGGATACGATGATGAAGGCAGACAATGGTGCGCAATTATCGCCACCGAAGAAGGGTATCGAGTGATTGACGTCACCGATGATGATCTGTTTGAAGAACAATCAAACACGGAAGAGACAAGGGTGGAAGTGAGTCTCCTATTTTGGGTAAAAATGATCAAAAGAGAAGTGCCCCAGAGAATGATGTTGGTGCTGAAGCGTCCGGAATATTTCGATGAGGATATAGCTAAAGTGCCTGTCTCAGTATGGACTAAAGGACCCTATGACGTAGGCCTCTTGAAGGGGGTGGGAGAAGTGAAAATTAAACCAAAACCAGGAGCAATTTTGCCGAGAGTCCGACAATATCCCATGTCCAGAGAGACAGACAAAGGGATTTTTAAGACAATGGCCCTCATTCCGAGTTTGGAGGCAGCCATGGCGCTATTAGCGCCATGGCTGCCTCCAAAATCGGTCCGACTCCGGTCTGGTGAATGGAGTAATTACCGGTCCAGTCCGAGGTCGGCGGGACCGGTAATTCCCCATTCACCAGAGCCATTCCCCATTCCCATTCGAGCCCCCATAGTGCTCAATGGGAAGGGGGAAGGCGGCAATAACGGTACCATAAATTACGGTACCATTATTGACCCCGGTATCCCTTTGCGTGTCCCGTCCTTAACGCCTGCTAAAGCGATCTCAGAATAGGGCGCAAAGGGATTACCAGCACCGGTGTCATTACCAGTGCCCGGTATCCCTTTGCGCCCGGGTCGTAATGACCCCCAATCTCTGCGATGATGGACCAAGGCATCTTAGTGACATCAGAGTCACCATGTAATACGGCGGTTTATCCTGTCAAAAAATCAAAGGGGGGATCTTGGCGTTTAGTCCAGGATTTACGAGCAATAAACAATATTGTTGAAGCCGAGTTTCCTTTAGTTCTTAACCCATCTACAATTCTATGTAATATTCCCGTTGAGGCAAAGTATCTCACAGTGATTGACTTAAAAAATGCCTTTTCCTCAATCCTGTTGCACCGTGACTCACAAGATCTGACGTCATTCACGTTCAGACAAATGCGTCTGAAAAGCATGAGGCTGCCACAGGGGTACTGTGAGTCCCCATCCATTTTCAACAGAGTCCTGCAGATGGATTTAGGCAATATTGCATTAGAAAGTACCGTCCTGCAGTATGTGGATGACATCCTAATCTGCAGCACCACAGAAGAGCAATGCAGGCACGATTCTGTTGAACTACTGACTATACTGGCTGAGAAAGGTTATAAGGTTGACAAGGAAAAGTTACAATATTGTCAACAGGAAGTGCTGTACATAGTTCAGCTAAACTCACATGAAGGCAAAAAGGTGACCCCAGAAAGGGCTGAAGCCATATTGAACACGGCTAAGCCACACATGATAAAGCAAATGCAAAGCTTTCTAGGCCTGTGCAACTATGTTAGGGCATGGGTTTTCGATTACAGCTCTTATACTTAGCCCTTACTTCAGGCCCTAAAGAAGGCCCAAGTGACAAAGGAAAAGATTGAATGGTCTGAGACGATGGAGAAAGGGTTTGCTGAACTCAAGAGAGTGATCTGCACAGCCCCAGTTCTCGGAATTCCCAATTATGCAGAGGAATTCTACCTATTTTCGCACACAGATGGTAGCGTTATGACGGCAGTACTCGCCCAAAGAACCTCGCTGGGGTACAAGCCCTTAGCATAATACAGTGGGAACCTGGACCCAGTAATGAAGGGTCATTTCCCATGCAAACAAAGTTTAGCTGCTGCAGCGTTCGCCATAGAGACAGTGACAACCATTGTAATGGGATGTTCCATGACGTTATACTTCGAGCGCTCATTATTTGCCATCTTAGAAAAACCAAAGGGCACATTGACATCACAGAGAGCTTCTGCCTATGAAGTGATCAAACCCATCAATTAAAATAGTCCGATGTAAGATAGTGCACCCAGCTATGTTTATAGCAGAGCCGGTCACTGAAGGAGAGCGGATACATGACTGCACGAATTATGAAGAATTCTATGAGGAAATCCCCAGGGTAAAAGAAAATGCCTTGGCAAGAGGAGAAATCGTCTTTATTGACGGTTCTTCGAGGATCGACCAAAGTGATGGACAAAGATATACAGGCGTCGCTGTGATGAAACACATAGCAAATGGAGAATTTAGAGTGCTTGTTAGTGGGCAAATACCATCTCACTACTCAGCACAGGCTGCTGAATTATTGGCTTTGATACCCCGCTATTGAGAATCATGCAGACCAGGAAGTAACGGTGTACAGTGACTCCGCCTATGTGACGTCGACAGTGCACGCAGGCCTAGCGCGCTGGAAAAGGAGGGGCTACCTCCGAGCGGACGGCATGCCAGTACAGCACGCAACCTTATTGGACAGGCTGATAAAGGCACTACAGCTCCCAGTGGGCATAGCGGTCGTGAAATGCGCTGCCCACACGAAAGGGACAGATTTTGTCTCACGCAGAAATCACGCAGCAGACACGGAAGCCAAGCGTATGGCATCCAAAAGTGAGAGGGTTATGGAAGTGGAAGTGGCGTGCACCCATGAAAGGATGATGGTAGCACAAACCACACCAGGAACCTATAGCAATCTTGGGCAAACGCAACTAATGGAGCTCCAAGGGGAGGCACCAGAGGAAGAGAAAAACCTGTGGAAACGTCAAGGGTGTTCTTTAAACCCCTCTGACAGCTTGTGGCAACAAGACAGCACTGGTAAACCGGTAATGCCTGTAGCCCTACTAAAATTAGCATTGGAACAATTGCATTACCCGACACACATGACAAAGGAGAATCTAGCAGCAACGCTTGCGGAAGACTGGTTCATACCAAATTTAGCTGAGCATGTTGCATTCTTTATGGTGAGCTGCATAATCTGCCAGCAATTCACCGCTGGGCACACATTAAAAGTTATGAGAGGAGTGAACCCCAGGCCAAATGGGCCTTTTCAGCACTTGCATGTCGATTACGTCGTCATGACTCAAGTGTGCAACGGGTGCAGATACTTAGTTGTCGTGGTGTGTCCATTCGCTAGATGGATAGAAGCAGGTCCATGTACACACCCAAACTCTACCTGTGTGGCCACATTCCTAATGAGGGAAGTCTTCCCTAGGTGGGGGGGTGTGAAGTAATGAGATCAGATAATGGGGCTCAGTATGTAAATGCAGTCTTTGAGCAGATTAGCTTGCTGCTTGGTATAAAGCACAAGTTCTCGTCGGCGTATCATCCAGAAGGTAATGGGATCTGTGAGAGGCTCAACGGCTTGTTAAAGGAAAGGATAGCCAAGTTGAAGCTTACTCTAAAGAGGGGATGGTTGCACTGCCTTCCTCTGGCATTGTATGCTCTTCGGAACCAACCCGGCTCCGACCATCATCTTACGCCACACGAGATAGCCACAGGAAGAAGAATGCGCACACCCCTGACACCCTGAGATAGAGCTAGATGTGTTGCGCAGTTGACAAGGGAGGTTCTGGGAACTGAAATGCAAAACTATCTGAACTGCATGACATCTTTCCTTAATGTAATTTCAGGCCAGCTGCAGTGCCAACGAACATGATGCAGTGCAGCACAGGACACATAGAAGGAGACACTACATCAAACACAGTTCAGGGTCTATGTGTTCCACTCGTCTTCCCACGAGATACTGTTTTGGTGAGGAATCACACAAGGAAAAAGTGGGATGAGCCAAGATTCAACGGCCCATTCACAGTTGAAGACGTTACTCCATCCATAGTCAAGCTGCAAGGAAGAAGAGCTTGGATCTTCCTGGGTGATAACAAGCCATATGTCGGAGGAAACCCCATGCCTGCACCCCACCGCGAAGAAACCACAGACAACGGGGAAGAACCACAGCACGTGCAGATCCATTGCGAGGAAGAACAACGCATGACCAGCAAAGTAAAGACAAAGAACCCTTTTGCAAGTTGTGGCTTAACTTGGACATTTACTCTAAACAAAAAAGGGGATAAGGATATAAAAACGGACACTGTGGGCATCCTAGTTGCAGGGTGAAGAAGAAAATTGTGTATATAAGCCACAACACATTTTGTTGACGCGAACTTTGGAACCAAGTCACACTTAAGCCTTGATGAGGAAAAGACTATGACAAACTTTGACAAAAAATATTTAAATTGGAAACCGACACAGCATCCCGATTCATCCAGAACCGAGACTTTGTTTGGCAACACTTATGGTGTCCCACAGTAGAGATATCACAAAGGACGTGGTTACATACTTCCACTTGGTGTTAAGATCATACCTGTCACTGGTAGGGAGGCTCACCAGTGTCACAGACTTTCTTCAAGATCCTGACAACGAAAACATAATCAGACACCTACTTACTGTCCTTTCGGAAGCATTCATCATACTCCCGGAGTACAGTGAGAAGGACATAAATGCTTCCACCACAGGCGGTACTAGATGAACTCATCAATACACTTTTCTTTCACATAATCGAAGACTGTCCATCTATTGTCGGGAGAACCACTGATACATTGACATTCCTTCGAGATCCAGCAAACACTGAACATTTGAGTCTTCTGTTGAATAAAATCAGCATTTTGGTTGCACTCCACGCGACCAGACAGTGCAGACATTGTTCACGTTAAGGAAATAACACATAATCCTGAATCTCAACAAAGACTGGACAAATGTCCCAATCACCAGAAGACAACAGATCAGTGCACAGTGTCTTTTTTCACCTAGTTACTGACTTTCCGGAATTAGTGGTGAGACCTATCAAAGTTGACGTCCTCACCTTCATCCGAGATCCAGCTAATATCGCACAGATGGGAATGCTCCTGCATGGAATAATCCTCCAAGTGGAACTTTCCAATCATCAGAGAGATTATCTGAGGACATTCTGAAGAAACCTTCCGCCGAGGGACAGATCGAGGGAGCAGAGTCAAGAACCCTATTTGTTATATTTGTTGTCATTTTTTCCCATATTTCCTCACCCTGACCAGTGTCCAACATGTCTTCAGGACTGAAGCAGATTAGAGGAGTGGACTGGGAACTCACACACTTTGAACATGCACAGTAAAGGTGTCCCTTTGAAGTGTTATTCTAATGTATTTTTCCCATAGTTTATCAAAGGAACTTTATCCTGTATAAAGAGACAATCGTCAATCACAAGAGGGGGGGGGGGACACTTATGAAGCACCTGACACTTTCTGACTCAAAACTGTTCAAAGAACGATATTGGGTGGGGGAACAATAACAATGACATTTGGAAAATGATCAAGATGGTGGCCCAGAGCAGTAACCTGGTCCTCCCACAAGCAGAGGCACACCCGCTTCTCTGGAAGAAAATGCTGTCGCCTTACATATCGAACCATAATGTACTTATGCATTGTATTTATCATTATTTTACTGTCATTAACGATCAGAACTAAATTTTTTATAGGTGCACGAAGCGTTCCAATTTCAGTGCACCCACCTGATGATGTACGCATGAAACTCACAAAAGCAACCAGACCTTATATAGTCATTCCAGTCCCTAGGAGATCTGATGGTAAAGTAAATGAACTCGAAATGAATGTGATTAGCATTGATACACATACACTTGAGATAACGAATGAAGAGAAAAGCTGGAGACAGGGTCAGCACGAGATGAATGAAGAAAGAGCACTGACAACTACACGCGCACACACACACTGAATGCACATGAACCAGGCCAACCGGCAAGAACCACAGAGCCTCAAACGAAAACAGGAGAGAAGATGAGACTGCCTACTGAAAGACCATTCACAGGAGATAGTCAGAAAAAACGAGAAGAATTAAGAGGAAAGTCAACAGAACCAGTCTTGTCAGAAGCACTTAAGAAAACAGAAGCGGCTGCAGAAAAACTCTCTGCAAGGACAAAAATGTTAGTAGACCTTCTATTTCCACACCTGACCAGAGCGAGAAAACGACAAGAGGAACTGAAGAACAGAACGATAGAGGCTGTATTATCCAGCACTCATATTCCAACACAAGGAACAAGTACCAGACCTACAATACAGCCATATACCAGACCAGTGTCAGGCTGGTGGTTGGTAAGGGCACTTATAAATAGCAGGAAAAGGATGCAAGAAGAGGAGAGAACTGCAAAACCTCTACCTACCCCATTGGTACAGATAAAGAGACCTGCACCATGGACCAGGATACCCGAGAACCCTCCCGCAAGGAAAAGCCATACAGATGCATTTAGGGATGTAGTTACAGCAAACTACAAGAGAACATTAAGGATCAAGAGAAGCCTACATGAAGATAATAATGAACTGAACGATTACCGGGACAGCACAGCACATCTAGGGAACAACATTTGGTACCAACACATGAAAGAAGTTGGAAGACAAAATCCGGAAGGGGAGTGCTTCGTTTCTGCACTTCTACCGTACAGCATGGGAAAATCCAAGATCTTCGTGGCTGTAGAAATTGATGTCCCAACAGCACATTGTCTGTCACATATAGCAATGTGCAACACCAGAGGCCAGTTCATGGGAAGTGATGCCTCATTGATATGGGCAACTGAAGCAGATTATCCCGATGAAGATGATAATGTTCAAGACATCAAGATGATTAATAGAGCTCATACTAGGAATCACGTGATCAGGTATGAGAAGCCTGGAGTTAAAGGAGCAGGAATAAGATGGGAAGTAAACGCGAGACTGAACGTCCACGGAAAAACTCCAGAAGAGCTCAAATTTGGCAGAACAGAGGCCTAATGCAGATTTGGGGAACAGTGCTTTCACCAAAAGGATGGGAAGAAGGAGTAGTGATCTGTCGAGCATGGATGGTCCTTGGAGCCTGCAAAGAAGCAATAGAAAAATAACAGAGATTGTGCAAACCACTATGGCCAAAGCTTACAAGATTACTTACATGGGTCAAGGACAGAGGAGGACCGTTGCAGATAGTGCCTCTAGAAAGCCCGTAATTGTGCTTTCAGGATCAATGGCACAAGAAAGATCGGAGAGAATCAGAACTGCAGAAGAATTTTTGAAGCTCAAGGAATGACTCATGGAACTGCAGTAATTATGGATCATTATTGGGCATGCAGATCGAAAGCATTCTTCAAACTGCTGAAAAACTGGGGAGGCATATGCACAATAGTGAATGTCCACGTTCCAGCACTAGTAATCCCGAAAGGTGACCTGAATATTGATAGTTTTCCGATAGCAGATGCTCACATGAGGAAGAGGAGATATGTGGAACTGACAACTCGAGTGAAGTGAGAAAATTATTTTTCTGCCAAATAAGAAGAAGCATTTCATGCAATCCCATATGAACACAGGCTGTTCAGCCGCACCTCATCAGTGTTCGCGACAATCCTCATGCCAAGATTCCAAGTTGGATCAAATACTAAATGGTTGCCGATAACCAGATGGGAATTACTGCAAACCATCAACTCAACAATAAAAGGATTCAATGCAATCAAGGAAGAGTTAAGAGCAATCCGACTGATGACTCTCCAGAACAGATATGTACTTGACATGATTACAGCTATGGATGGAGGAGTTTGTGCAAAAATCAGAGAATCATGTTGCATATTTATACCTTCTCACGACGAAGAAAATGGAACTTTAACAGAAGCCATAGATATGCTGACAAACCTACAGAACCAGATGATCAATGAAACTGACGAAGTTGATGATGACAGCTGGTTTGGATCGCTGTTTTCATGGGTTCCACAATGGATGGCAGATGCATTCAAGTTCCTAGGAGCCCTGCTAGTAATGAATTTTGTGTCATCAAGATAATAATCTCGCAATGCCAGAAAACTGCGAAGAAAGCCATAGGGATTAGGATCATGATTGATGTCAAACCAGGATGTTAGCCCAGAGATCTAACTGACGATGAAATAGGAGACTTTGTGAAGGCAAGCAAGCATGCACCAGAAGGTACAAAGTTTCTGTATCGCAGGAAATGCAGAAATTATGAAGGGAAATGGATCTATTGCAGCCCAAATGGACAATGTCAGCTAATGACATGGAACAAGGATGAACATGTAAAAACAGCAGGAAACCTGAAAGGAGTGATAAAAATATGAACTCCAAAGAGACACTCCTTCAAACCATCATGTACAAACCCAGAAGATGAAGAAGAGATGAATACAGAAGACCCAAGTGAGATGAATCCCAAGGAGGAAGCGGAAGTGGTTGATAAACTGACCAGAGGGGGGAGTGTAGAGGAGGTCCCAAATATAGCCTGCATTCCAGCCACCCATTTGGAAGTACCAGGAACGTTCATACCAAGATATGTGACATATGATGAGCAAATAAACCAGTAGAGAGCCACATTAGGGCTCTGCCCAGTGCCCATCAGGAGAGCAATACCTATTGAAGTGCCAATAACCAGACAACCATGGACAGTAAGGTATCCATTGAGACAACCCTACCAGCAAATTCCAAGAAACAAAGAATGCTTAAACACTGTCCCAGAAGAAACTCAAAAGGCCTTAATTGAAAATGAATGGTGAAGACACAAGGGCCCGGACAGACTCACAGATGGATGAAACGACAACCAAAGGATGGCACACAAAGATGAAATGTCATGAATAAGGATATCATGAATGTAGAAGGAGAAACAATGTTGAAATATAAAGAATCTTAAACTGTAAAGCAGGATGAAGATATTCAACCAGTTAACGCCTGTGCATATGCTTGTAACCGCAAGAAGCCAAGACAACAGTGCGCCTTGCTATGCTTAGTAGAAGAATAGTGCGGAAAGCGCCAACTATATATATACCTCAACGAAGCACACTATATAAGTGCGAGTCTACTTTATACAAAAGCAGAATAAACCCAGGTTACTAAGGGTCAAACAGGACATAATTCATATTCAAGCTATTACAGGAAGAGACGGCAGAATCGAAACTCAGCAAAGGGCATTCTGTGCCTGGGAAATCGAGGTCAAACCAAGAGAGGGAGGCGGACTGTAGCTTCGGAGAATCGAAACTTAAGAGCAGAGCAGCCTGCCCCGTGAAGGTCGAGATAAGGAGGCCCAGGCAGGTGGCAGGCCGAAATGAGAATTAAATGCACAAATAGAAGGAAAACGAAGCAGATTCACGGTGTGCAAACACGTGACCAGCCAAGCGCGAAGAGGCACCAACGTCTGATGTCACCCAAAACAGGAGATACCATAACTTTTCCTGACAAGAAGCTACAGTTTCGAGGCCGACCACAGCCAACTAATTGACACATAGCCATTCGAGTACTGATTGTTGGAAGGGAGGCTGGGTGAATCTTGGGGCATCCTGCACCTGTTTGACCATTCTGCATGCTGCTAATTAAAGTGGAGATTTATGCATGGGTTTGTAGCCAACCCAACCACAATGGGCCAAATAATCTAGGGTCCTATAGATTGTAGAACCAATGAGACGTCGTACTTTTCGTGACATCTACATGAGTAATGTTAGAGGGATAAGGGATAACCAATCCTCTCACTCCGTTACCATATACAGATATAGCACCTATACTTAAGTTACCTTTTCCAACCAATAGAATTGCATGACAAATTTATGAGTGTTACACGTCAATGATGACAAATTTTTGGTATAACTGTTACTGTTTGAATGAAGATTGTTGGGAGTTGAAGCGAGACGGGCTATCGCATCACTGTTGATTTCCATGTTTCCCTGTTTTTTGTCCTTGTCATTAAACTGACTCCCCTTTGCCAAACCATTGAGTTGTCCTTATTGATTGGTGTTGGAGTAAGAAATCCTGCACCCCTTCCACCTCTAGGTGCAGCTATCTTGTCTTAAAAGTACGACAGAGCGAGCTCTGACTCTATGAGCTGGTCAGGGGCCACTCGCACTCCAGTACACTAACATTTAAGTAAATAAAAGTGTTTGAGTTGAAATTTGAATATGTTGTATGTGTCCTTCTTCATGATGCCTTCACAGTACCCTTAAAGGACTTTTCATTATCTCTGTCAGGTATCACACAAGCGGCAGTACCGTAGCTGAGAGAAGGAACCTGGAGCATCCCAGAGTAATTTCCTTTTAGCCTTAGTAATGGCTTCAAATCCTGTTGTCACACAAAGGCAACCTTAATTTAGGCAATGGGAAGCAAGTCAACCAGAAGTCAGGCAAGAGGAAGCCAAGCACCGGATCTACATTTGCCAAGCGTCCGGTCCTACACAGGACGCATTTGTCAAGACAATGACATCTTTGCAAACCACTCTTTTCGGACACACTATTGGCCTGGCTCAGGGATGGATTCTTGTTGAAATGGTTACCTTCTGGAGGACCTTGCCATCGCCGTTTGACCATCCACAGATTTAGGACTGCTGCACTTGTATGATCATAGATACCAAAGAGTGTTTTTGGGTGACACCTAGATTCTCCATCTGCCGGGTGTACAGCTCAGAACTATACTTTATGCAATACGTCCATCCTTTAGTCATCAAGTATCTTTGAACTCCCTGCAAAGCACACTGATACTATTTTCCATTTTGGAGAAAACCTTATAGAGAGCAACCTCTGCAGTAATAGGTAAAATGGCAGTACTGATTTAATTCCCTGTGGTAGAAATAACCAGAGTTTTCTTTGACATTTGCATGGTCAGAGGATACTAACCGACCGGATATGCTGATTTTGTTGTGACCTCCTGAACCTTTATGTTATGTGTCTGACTTCAACATTTCTCCATAAGAAAGACTTCTGGGGACAGTGGAGATGGAAGACTTACTAAGAATGCTGTTTACAATTCGTTTGTGTTTCTCCTAGGTCCAGTACCACTGTTCCATACCCAAAGGAGGTTTGTTGTTGGGAGGTAATTCCTGGGCCTCTGTTGGTTCTCTCTTCTGGTAGATATCACTGGGACTCCTGTGGACATCCAATTGAGATGTGCGTTCATCCATCGCTCCTGAGAACACCTTGCTTCATCTAGGTCACACCTGACAGTCTCTTGAGACTCTTCCATGCGCTGCGCAGATTCAGAAAGTATTTACACTTTTCTGATATAAGGCCTATTCCTCTTAATGCAAATGATGGATACACCGCTGTAGATTTTTTCTCAGATATGTTTATTGTACAAGGTAGATTAATCGTAGTTACATAATACAGCCAACAGTCCTCCTTCTCTCTTGACCTTGTTCCTTCTCCTTCCTCCCTTCCACTCTAGAACACTTCACGCCCCTGCATCACAAGGTTCTACTTAAAGCAGAACACAACATATCCTCCCCTTATCACCAATGCATTTCTTGAACTTCACTGCATTCTAACCTTTGCCACCCTACTCAAATTCCACCAATGGCCTTCACTCGTCAAAACATTGGTCTAGGTAACTTTGTCACCTTCCTTAATATCAATATAACCCATCATCATATTGATGTTGTAAACTCTCTTTGTGCATTCTCTCTTCTCTTCCACCTTATTCAAGTCCACTCATACAGGGAACCTTGCATCCTTTCAACTACTGCCTCTCATTATTTCAAATGAAAACGTTTGCATATTGGGATGTGTTCTTGCGATGTACACATATAGCATCTTCCTCAGTTCCTCATCTAGATCTAATCTGGATTCCCTACTGTATCCTATTCTTCACCACCCTATTGAATCTTTCCATTAATCTGTTAGCTTGTGGGTGATATAGAGATGTAGAAATGTGCCCAATTCCGTTCTCATTCATAAAATATACCATTTTACTCGATACTGATTGTGTCGCATTGTAAGTGACAATCTCTTTCGGAATTCCTTCCTTTGAAAAATGTCCTGGAAAAATGCTATAACTGTATCTGTAGTAACCTCTCTAATAAACCTCACCTCAAGCCAATGACTGTTGTAATCAATTAATACCAATGCATTCCTTTTCTCATGCCTTAACCCATAAAATAGTCCAATTATATTCATGGCAACTCTTGACCACGGTTCTGTTTGCAGGTTAGACAACACCAAAGATGGTGTTATTGTAATCAAAATCTTGTCACTTTCACTACACTGATTGCACTCCCTCATTTATCTGTCCACTTCCCTATCCATACCCGGCCATCAGAAAGGTTCCCTTACTAGACTTTTGGTGCCCCTCATGCCTGAATGGCCAATGTGCGCATTACTAATGATGACTCCCCTAACATCTTAGGGGGAACCACTCTCATCACTTTTCAGTATGACACCTTCTGGGGACAAATATTCACTGATTGGCTCAAATTGTCTGATATTTGTTTTTAGATTTTTCACCCAGGGCCACCCCTCAACTACATATCTGCACACTTCTTAAAGTATTTAATCATTATTTTGTTCGCTCAACCAGGCCTCTTTTGTTATTGCACTACCTGTCAACACATACCTCTGCTAAAGTCGCTGCAGCATCCACTACATTCTCTTCACCTCCTCTCTTGAATTTGCATCATTGACAAGCAATCCACAACTTTGTTGTGTTGCCCTTCCCTAAATTTAATATTGTAATTGTACTCAATCAATCTTGATGCCAATCTAAACAATCTGGGTGATGCCTTCTCAGCCTCCACTCCTTTCACTATTTTGAGCAATGGCTTATGATCCATCTTCAACAGGAAAGGAGCGCCCAAGATAAATATTCTATAATGCTGAACACCCCAAGCACATGTCAAAGCTTATTTTTCTATTAGTAAAAATGCCCTCTCAGCTTGTGATAATGTCCTTGATGGAAAACTGATAATTACTTCACCTCCCTTTCCATCTTGTTTGAGTACTACTCCTAATCCCTTATTAATGCCATCAACATTGACAATAGTATTTCTCTTAGTATCAAATGGCTTTAAAGCTGTAGCTCTTAAAATGCAATCCATTCAAATGTACTTCCTTTTCTCATCAGTTCCCTCATCGATTCCACAATTGATGCAAAGTCGCTAATACATTTTGTGTAAAACCTGCATAAACCCAGGAATTAGAACAATTCTTGTGTGAAGGCTGGAGGAGGTGTCAGTACTAATACCCATTATATGGAGGTGGAGGTACAGAGGAACCCCAGCCAAGGCTTTCAATTTGTAGCAATGGACGAGCAGCCATGGATAAGACTCAAGGGAGGGGATGCAGGCTGGTTCTTAGGTACAGTGAATCCCCAAGCCCCCCACAATGGAATGTCCACACACTATGTTATGTGCTAACACAGTTATTTTATTAAGCATACAAAGTCAGGTGGATATATACAAATAAGACTCACTTTGTACTCAGAAATCTAATCAAATAGTTAACTCAATATATACAGTTCTATGGGGTACCACAGTCACCCTTAGATTCAGTTATAATGCACCAACTGCTGACATTTATTAAAAAGCATGAAAATTATTAGGGACTGTTTAACCTCATAGACGTCAAAGTAGAAATGCAGGTAATACTTAGAACATTGGCAGAATGCTTTGAGAATAAAAATGTAATATTGTGTGAGGATCCCCCCACCTGGGCAACCAGCCAGAAAAAGGTAAGTTGCACTTTGCTTTTAAAACAATGCCCAGTCTTTATATGATCAGTATTTGGCTTCTTTTGTTTCTACAGATCCCACCACCCCAAAGTGCATAGGAACCCTCAGGAGAACAGTATCCAAGATTAATCTGGACCTCTTGCATGAACCCAGAGGATGGAAGATGGTCTTCCTAAGTACAGTACCTTGGGTACCTTGGGAGGCAAAGTGGTGACATTTCTTGATTGTATTTGATGATGCCCCTAGAGGATGGAGCCCCTCTGGAAGAAGGAGTCACTGGGACGTCAGTGCCGAGCAGGAGAAAGGAACCAAGCAGTGTCGGAAGAGCAGCAGTGAAGGTCTGTCGGAGTGGTCTCCTTGGTCGGGTTGCTACTCCGCTGTGGATGTCCCATGAAGCTGAAACTCACTGTGGACCTCAACAAGTCTTGAGAGGAGAGGATGAGTCCTTTTGCTTTCATCGATGATCTTCGTTGGGGACTGGTGCAGTGAGAGAAGTGGTGTCTGGTTTTGTTATTTAGCGGGTGGCCGCCGTTCAGTTCTTTGGTGCTACAGCTGCAGCACAGAGGACAGGATGGCTTCTGGTGACTTGGACTCGAGCACTGGATTTCTCTGTGGGCCACCACCAAGTTTGGACCCTTGAGACTCGATCTTCATTTCGGAATGACAGGAAACCTACCAGCAGGCACTTCTCTACAGGTGGCCACATTGGACTTCCTCAGCTGTGGAAAAGTGGACAGATGGCGTAGTTGCAGCACCCCTTCAAGATTTCTTTGGTTGGTTGGAACTTGGCAAGTTCTGAGTGTCAGGCAGCATTATGCCAGGGTAGCCCCAGGGCGATACACAGCAACTTGGCTTCCCAGTGGTCACGAATAGCTTCCGGACCCTGGGTGATGCTGGTGGACTTCCTGGGCTCAAGATGTCTGAACACTCTTGTGGCCTCCTGTCATTATCCTACCACTTCCCTGTGTATGTTTTCTCTATGTTTTCTGCCACTGAGGCCCCCGTCTGGACCTCTGGCAGTGCAAGTAGATCCAGTTCAGTCCCTCACATTCCTGGCACCTGTTGGGACTGTGGGGGCTTGGACCACAGGAAGAGTGACCCCACGTGTATAGGTAAGGCACTTGGTGTCCAGGCTGTCAGCCTGACATACCCTTACTCTATGCTTGAAGTGGAGGCCATTGGCCTTCCCTCCTCTCCAGGGATCTCCTTTGGTGCTCCTGTAGAGAAATCCTTAGCGTCCATTGGGGCCTGGGACCAGTACTCAGAGGTACTGGCTACTATCCCACAGAACACTTGAAGAGTTTTGAGAAGTGTCCTCATAAATGGTCAGCATTCCACTGGTTTGAGAAACACTGTGGCTAGAATGATATGACATCAAACTATCTACCTCCTCCACATCTACATCACTATGCACCTTATTTACAGACCCCCTTGTTCTATCGCCACTTTTGAAAATGATATATCACACTTACTGTCGGCCAACATTAAAAGTAACTCACAAGTCATTATTTTGGGAGACTTTAATTTAGGCCTCCATGATCCTAAAGATCTAAAAGCCTCTGCCCTTAAGGATGATACATCCGAGCTAGGGTTCTCACACCGTATAAATAACCCCACTCACAACAAAGATAGAACGCTAGACTGGCTAGCAGACATTAACTGTAACATTAATGTACTCGCCAATATCCTGTGTGTGTGGACTGACCACCACCTAAGCATGTTCACCTTCAATAAAGTTACACCACATACACCACAAACACAAGCCCCTGCCATGATGACGAGAAGTAAACGAAACCTTGCACTTGAGAACTTGCTACGTTTGATACGCCCAATCACTCATCCAGGCAGATTGCACCCAGATCCATCAGCATTAGTGGACATCTATAATGAAACAATCCTCAAGGCTATGAACACCCTAGCACCACTTAAATTGCAGAAATCTAAACCTCACGTCCATATCAACAAGTGGTACACTCCCCACCTTAAACACTTAGGAAAATTAAAAGAACAGCAGAAACCGCTTGGAAAAACTCTCCCTCAGAATCTAACAAGGACAACTTTACTGCTGCCGCATTTAACTTTAAGACAGCCATTGTCCAGGCAAAAAAAGAGAACTAAAATGAGCGCATATCTAAAGCTCAATCTAGCACAAAGGAATTATTCAACATACTAAAAGAACTCGAATTTCCTGCCCCTGTACCAGACACCTGTATGAAATCCACTGCATGGTGTACTAATATACAGAATGCTCTACAAAATAAAATTACCCTGCTTCTAAATACAATTAAAATAAAGAAAAACCCTATTGATAGTGCCATCCCACAGGACCTGCCTTCTCCCACTCACCTAATACACCACAATTCAACTTCAAACCTCTCACTACTAAAGAAGTGGAGATGATTATACGTAAACTTAAACCATCTAATTGCCAGGGTGACATCTGTCCCGCCATGCTTATCAAGGAGGAAGCTAATGCACTTGCCCCCTTCATTACATCCTTTAGCAATGCCTCATTTGACTCAAGTACCGTTCCCACCAATTTCAAAGATGCCTGGGTACCCCCACTACTAAAAAATACCTTCCCTAGACCCTAACAACCTCTCAAACTACAGACT
This sequence comes from Ambystoma mexicanum, assembly GCF_040938575.1. Lineage (NCBI taxonomy): Eukaryota > Metazoa > Chordata > Amphibia > Caudata > Ambystomatidae > Ambystoma > Ambystoma mexicanum. Next base: position 404,424,748 of record NC_090924.1, read on the forward strand.
TATTACCACGGTCCCTTTCTTACTAAAAATTTTAGATCGAGCCGCATACCTCCATACACAGCAGTAGTTAGAAACTCACAATCTGCTAGGACTGAGACAATCAGGATTTAGACCAAGACACAGGACCGAGACAGCGCTCATTGACTTAAAGACTCAAATTTAGATGCTAAAAGATAAGGGTAAATCGGCTCTACTCCTACTTCGCGACTTATCAGTAGCATTTGACTTAGTGAACCATGAAATTCTATGTAAACACTTGTCATCAGCTGCACACTTCTCGGACCAAGCTAATGCTTGGATTAAATCTTTCTTCAGTATTAGATCCCTGAGGGTCTTTGCACCCTCTGCTTCTGCCCTATCAGCCCCAGTAACTTGCGGAGTTCCAAATGGATCTTGTGTGTCCCCAACTTTCTACGATGTGTTTACCAAACATCTATTCGATATACTTGACCATCTGGGTGTTACGTATACTAATTATGCGGACGACACCCAGATACTTATCCCAACCACTGGTAACCACATTGTAGATAGCAAGACCCTCAATGACATCTATAGTACTATTCAAATTTGGATGGCCAAGCATGGTTTATGTCTAAACGACGACAAAACTGAATTACTCCTTCTTGGTTCTCCAACTAAATTGAAAAAACTAGGAACCTCATTCGATACCTTCAACATCGACGGGAATATCATTAAAGTCGCTAAAGAGGTGAACACTCTAGGAATTTACATTGACTCAGCACTTTCACTCATGAGACAATCTAATGCCTTAGCATCCTCCACAGCTTACACGTGCAAGCTTATTACAGCCTGCCGCCCATACCTTACAGCTAATTGCATCTCAGTAGCAAGAGCCTTAGTCTTATCAAAGCTAGACTATTGTAACGCGTTCTACTTGGGCACATCCCAACAAAATATCAACAAAATGCAAGTTATGCAAAATAGCGCCATTAGATTGGCATGTAACATTTCCACGAAACAGCACATCACAGCTACGGGACAGAACGTAAACTGGCTTAACATCAAACAAAGAATTGATTTAAAATCACTCTCACTTACGCACAAATGCCTCTACAACCAGGCACCCACATACTTATCTGACACTGTCTCACGTCATACATCTATGCGACCCTCTAGAACGGCGCAATTGCACTGTGTTGCTATCCCACAATTCAACCAACAACGTGCAGGTGGAGCTAGCTTTCCAGTCCTCGCTGCAAAGAAATGGAACGTACTCCCTATCTCCATAAGAGAGGAACCATCCTTCTCATTATTCCGGACCAAGGTCAAAGCCTGGTTGCATGAGCAAGATCCCATCATATCAGCACCCTAAGTAGATGGCACAAACATTCAGTTAGCTATGCATGTTATGGCGTTACTAATGTCCACTGTATATGTGCTGTAACTGTATGATATTTCTATAATATTTGCCTGCAATTTTTGTAATGCATCTTGACCTGATGTAATGTCTGTAAATTCATGCCTTTGTAACTTAAAAGATTAGCGCCCAGTTGACCCAGGACTCGGCTGCGCTCTACAAATAAATAAATACAAATACAAATAGTGGTGGACAGGACCTCTGGCAGTGCAGCTCTTCATTCTTTTCTTTTGGTGAACATCACCCATGGGATATCCTTATGGCACCCATCGGTGGGGGTAAACCTTTGTACCCCTTATGTGTGTTTTTGGGCAACTGTGTGTGGACCACAGTGCAGGCTATGGGCTGGAGGCATCTACATGCTGAGTTGAGAGTGGCTGTGAGTATCCTCCATTTTGGGAAACCCAGGGCCTGCCATAGGAATCAGTGGATTCCCGACAGAAGGCAAGATAGCCCCTGTGGCCTCTTGGTTTCTATTGCTTTTTACCTTGTTTCCCAAAGGCCTGACTCTGTCTCTTCCTCCTGAATGGCTGGTGGGTGGAAACACCATATATGTCACTGTTGTTCCTTTTGCCCCTGACTGGCTGTTGGGTGGAATACCATATATGGCTCTGGGGCTGCTTCCTGTCAGACTGACTGGAGCCTTCCCATGTGTTTTGTGGTGTAGGTACACCTTAGGGATGGGACCTGTGTGAATGACGTCAGAAGCAAATTCACATTCTCTGTTATGGGTGTCTGGTTTCTGTATGTGTGACACAAGGAATGAGACATCCCTGCCTGAAACTGACATGAATGCAGTGTAGTGTGCTGAAAGGCTGGGTCCTTGCCCCAATCTACTTCTTTTGTTATGGGTGTCTGGGTGGAGTGAATGCCCTCAATGCCTGTGAGCCTGATTGGCTGCATACCTGCATGAATGCCTTACTGTGTGATTGGCTGACTGAGCCTGGCTCAGCCAGAGTGAATGAGGGACGGATGTGTATACCTGTGGACCTCTCACTTACCAATTTGTTCAGTAGCTGAAGCCAAAGCTTAGCAAGAATAAGCTGCTCCTTGAAGCCCAGCTGGAAGAGAAGTCTGCTACTGTATTTCTTCACCAATGCAAAATCTGTCGTGTCTCCCAAGGACTGATCAAGAGGGGACCTGCAAAGGAGACCTCTCCCCGAGCTACAAGGAACCATCGTGCAAAACTGCTACTCTTCATCAGTCTTGTGTGCCTGCTATCCAGAGAAAGGGTCTTCGAAGTCCAGAAGAGGCATGCCGGACATCTCGAGCCAAAGAAGTCCTTTGGTGTTGGCCAGGGTTTCAGAGGTGCGTTTCGTGACCGCTGGAAGCTGTTGCTGTCAACCGCCCAGAATAGGGGGTACCCTGGCATAGTGCTGCTGGACACTCAGAGCTGCAAAAGTTCCAAACTTCCTAAGAACATTTGAAAGGACATCCTTGCAGTCACCACTGACCACGTTTTCCCACCAGAGAGAGCCCAGAGTCGTGGCGTGCCGTGGAAGGTCTGCATGTGGGTTTCCCACCACCAGAAAATAGCAAAGTGGCCCGATGGTCCAGAAGCTATCTAGAGGACTGTGTTGTGGTTGCAGCACTGAAGAACCGAAAGTCGAACAACTGCAATATTCCTAAACTTGACACCAAAAGTGATGTATGCATCTGTCGCCGCCAGAAGTCACTGAAGTGTCCCAGGGGTCTTATCTTCATCCACCAAGCTGTTAAGGAGAGCACAGCAAGTTTCTTCTTAACAGGACTTCTACAGTCAGAGAAATCGTCGACCAAAGGAGGGCACTGCGAAAAGCCAAAATGTTGCCATTCTGAAAGACTTTGGTACTTTTTATTCTTGGACTCAGCATCCCAGTGGCTCCTTCTTCCAAAGGGAGTCCATCCTCGGAAGGAATTGTCGAGAAAAGCCAAGAAACTCTTCCACTTCACCAGCCAAGGCACCAAAGGTACTGTGACGAGGAAGAGCATCTTCTAGCCTCATGAGTCTTGCAGGGGTCCTCGACTCGTCTTGGATCCTGTTCTCCTGTGTCCCCTCGGGTACTTTGGGGTGGTAGAACCTTTTAAAAGAAAGCACAAACGTTATTGAACAATATTTTACTGGGCTTTAAATGAAAGCATACGTTACTCCCTAACCTTTCCATTACAGGTTGCCCAGGTGGGGGGATCCTGACTCAGAGTTACTTGCCTAGTCTAAAGATAACATTCTGCCACTGTTCATAACTAACATGCCTTTCTTTCCTATGCTATGCTAATTACACCATATTTAATAATTCAACTGCCATTTAAAAACTGTCCGCAATTAGTGCATTTCTTACTGAATGTAAGTTGTGTGTGGTACCTCATAGAGTGTATATATTTACCATTTTCTGAATAAGTCATTCCATGTACAAAGTGTTATTATTATATGAATATATTTAGTAGCGCAGTAGCAAACCTTATTTTATGTAAAGAAGCTTTGTTATCACCTAGTATGTGAAGATTCCTTTGTGGGGGCTTTGGGGAAACACTGTACATAAGAACCTGCCTACATCCCCTCCTGAAAGCTTAAGACCTGCTGCTCGCCACGTTTAACAAATTGAGAGCCTTGCTGGGGTTGTTCTGTGGCTTTACCCTACCATGTAGTGGGCAGAGGTATAGATACCCTGTCCAGTCTTTACACTGGTGGTACAGCGGTGAGATCACTGGTTTTAAGACTCAGTGTTCAACCTAGCTACTACAAAATATCTACACTTCTTTATTGATTTAGAGTTCTATTAGAGTATACTGATAACTAGACTACAAACAATGGAAACCATTGCAAATGGTAAATTGACTAGGATGAGCTTAGAGGCTCTCCAGAGTGCTTGACAAAAGGGAGAAATTGAAATTGAAGATAAGTCTAGGGCAGAGCTTATAGGGTCCCTTGTGGATTTAAAGGCAGACTGTGACACCCATAGTGAAAATGGGGTGGGCTCTGAAGGGATCCTTACCCATGGTGAAGTCACAGATGTTGCCAATGGGATTGCCACCTCTCCAGTCACTTCTATACCTAATCCCAGCATTGTGTCTCCAGGGAATGCCTTGCAACTTGATTTATTAAGGATGAAATTGGCCTTTGAATACAAAAAGTTAGAGACTGAAGCTGAGTTGAAGAAAGAGGAGTTGGCACAACAAGTAATACTTCTAAAACAGGGAGCTTCAACTCACAATCAGAGTCACTGAATGTCAGAGAATCCAGCTTGAGAAAGTTAGAGTGGAGACTTCAGCAAAACCATTTGAGAGGGTTAGCTCCCCAGCAACTATGGAAGATTTGGTTGGTGTGTATGTGGAGGGTTCTGATATCCTATTCTATTCTATTCTATTCTAATATATTTTTGTAAGGCGCCCAAGCCTCAGAGCACTCAACAAACAGTACATACAAAAAACAAATAGCAGAAAGTTACAGAGGACAACAGTCCGGTCATGGTCAGTTAGGGGTTCAGTGTGGCAAAAACCTACATACCACCTCCATCAAACAGATGGGTTTTGAGTGCTTTCCTAAATTGAGCAGACGATGGCAGTTGTCTGATAAGTAGGGGAGACTGTTCCATACTCTTGGCCCCCAGGCATCAAAGCTCAGGTCCCCATATGTCTTCAGTTTAAAACAAGGTTGTGATAGGAGATCCCTATCATTATACTGCCAACTGCCTCTTAATGGCAATCTCTTGATCCGTGACTGAAGGTACCTTTCACGGATGGGAAGCCAATGCAGCGTCCTCCGAGCATGGCAAATATGCTGTCTGCATCCTAAACCACACACTGCTCTAGCGGCTCCGTTTTCGATTGACTGCAGCTTTTTTGACGTTAGCCGCAGTAGTGCCAACCAATAAGCCATTGCAATAGTCAATCTTTGAATTGATGGTGGCTGTCGCTATCAGGGCTTTGCCCTCTGAGAGGTAAGGTCAGATCTGCCACAACAGATGTGTAGTATAAGTGCAGCTAGATCTTATATTGGCCACTTGCTTTTCAAAGTTTACATTGGTGTCAAAGACCACACCCAGTGTCTTGACGGAGCTGGAGACCTGAATGGTGGCTCCACCCACTAGGCATGTTTCATATTGAGGTTCGAGGGTCCTAAGTTTGCCATGCTGCCAACAATCAGGATCTCCGTTTCCTTGTCAATGAGTGCCAAAAAGTTGTCTCGCATCAGGATCTTCATGGCATCAAAGACTCTGGTGACCAACAGGGAGTCTGCCTCATAGGAGCCCGTTAGTTCCAGGACGATCTGGGTGTCATCCGCATAGTTTGCAAATTTGACACCCAGACCATCCAGTACATCAAAACAGAGCTTGGAATAGATATTGTAGAGCAGAGGGGACACACTGGAACCCTGAGGGACACAACAAGTAAGAACCACCTCTACTGACTTAAAACCCCCTTGGACAACCTTTGCTCTCCTGGGGCACAAGAAAGATCTTAACCAGTTTGCTGCTGATTTCAAGCATCTACCCATCTCAATTAGCCTGTCTGCCAGCCTATCATGATTAACAATATCAAACGCGGCAGACGGGTCTAACAGCAGCAGCAGTGCCGATTTCCCCTGTTCAACAATTCTGGTTAACATAGATTTGACATCTCCCAGCACCGTTTCTGTACCATGATTTTTTCTAAATCCAGATTGTCTACCAGACAATAGGCCCTTCTCTTCAACAAAAGCGGCATATTGTGTGCAGGCGGCTTTATCAATGATCTTGAGGAGAAAGGGGACATTGGTAATGGGGCGATAGTTCAGAGGTTCCTGTGGATCAATCCCTTCCCTTTTCAATAAGGGGGAGATCAGGGCTTCCTTAATGCACTCTGGAACTATCCCTTCTTGAAACTAGCAGTTTATGAATGTCGTGACAGGGGCGGCTATGTTGGAAAATATTTTTTAAACAAGGACGCAGGAAAAATGTCACCCCTACAGGAGGTGGGTTTAAGATTTTCAACAATTGTCTGTAACCTGCCTAAACGAAAACGCCACTTTCCGCCTCGCTTCGAAACATCCTGGCTTCTACGTCAGCCTCAGAGCATCTAGGGGTGTTTATCGGGGTAGTCCCTTGATGCTGTTTTACCTTTTGCACAAAGCTGTTGTGAATTTTCTGACACCAGGCATCATTCACAACTAGCTGAGATTCTTGAGTTTTTCCCTTAAATTCTCTGAGAATATGAAACAGTTCTCTGGTGCTGGATTTAGACCCCAGGATGCGCTCCTCTAATTTGACTTTTTTTGCTGCAAAGGTAGTAGCTTTGTAATGCTTGGCTGCCTCTTTGTAGAGGGCCAAGCTATTAGCTGTGGGGAACTTCCGCCAGACTCTTTCGGCTGCCCGTTTGGCTGTCTGGCTGCCAAGACATTGGAAGGGAACCACTGGTTTGCAATGGAATGTGTATCTTTTTTACCTTGATAAGTTTTAAGGGGTGCTAGTTTATCAAAGGCACAATTTAAAATGTTGCACAGTTCAGCATTATAAGAGTCTAGTGAGCTGATGCCCTCAATCGGCAAGAGTTGCGAAGAGGTAATCGATGAGAAGGCCTCTTGGGAGACTTTACAAATAAATCTACGCAGGGTAGGTTGTGCACGTACGCATTCTCTTTTAAAGATATGACCTGATATAATAATCGAGAAAGTAATAAGATTGTGGTCGGACCAGCAGCAGGCCCCAACATTTATGGTTGACATAGTTTGCTTTCTGGCCAGAATCCAAACAAGTATGTTACCTCCTTGATGGGTGGGAACAGTAATACATTGTTTAAAACCTACGCCCTCCAAAAGGTTTAACACAGCGCAGGCCTCCAGGTCTGTCGTATTATTGGCCCAAAGATTAAAGTTTCCCGACACTGAAAATGGGGTTGAAGGCTTGATATGTGGGCCGAGAAAGGCCAAAAGTTGTTCTCGAAAGTCGGGCAGAGTGGTTTGGGAATGGTAAAGAATGAAAAGACTGAGAGTGGAAGTAAGACTGAGGTGAAGTTTGACTAACTCACAAGTATTCAATATGGGTATACTGGATGCAAAGATATTAAGGTTGTCCTTAAAAATAATAGCGACCCTCTGTCCTCCCGTCTGTCCTGCCCGGTCTAAGTGGAGGGCTCTGTAGCCCACTAGCGTGGCCAGCTGTAAGGAATGTAAATTGGCCACACACAGCCAGGTCTCTGTAAGAAGCATTGTGTCCACATCCGCCATCATTATGTAGTCTCTGCCACTTCTGTAGCATGACTGGCCAATGAGCGGGTTTTTTCAGAGCTGTACTTGTGCTGGGGTAGATTTTTGCTGTCCTGGGGATTATGAGGTCATTAGCAGCTTCCTCTGACGTCCCTGCTGAGGTTCTCTCACTACGACCCAACCACGGTGGAAGACGTTCCCCTAAAAGATTGTGCCCATGAGGTTTAACCAGCAGGAGGGCATGGTCACACCTCCCCACTTGCAGCCTAGTTTGGCGATTTTGCTGGATGCGCCTGATGAGGTAGTTGAGAGACATGTTACCTGCAGATTCTGGTCGCGTGGAATGCGGGGCTCTGAACACTCCATAGATGAGCAGACGCCAAGACTGCAGACAGTGCAAGGGAAGAGATAGAGGACCCTTCTGGCCTTCCTTGCACAAACCGGCACAAACTGGCCCATTAGCGGCAGGTACATTCACGCCTGTGTGGCAAATTGAAACTACAAGGAAGTCTGGGAACTGTAGTTCCTCAGCTTCTGGGCCATGCAGGCAGAAACAAAAGTTTCTGTTTTTACTCACGCAGTGCGTTTGAGCAGATAAAAACACAGTAGGAAACAGTACACAATAAAGATAAAAAGCAATCAAGTAATTAAAAGGACTCAACTGTCTACTGACTGAAACATGAAGAAAATAGAAAGTAGCAACTAGACAATGATACAATGTGGCTTAAGCTACCAAATGGGGGAAGAGGCGAGATCTATTTAAAGGCACAGCATCCAATGGATAGAAGCATTTGAAATGGCTTGTGGTATCCATGATATTGATAGTAGAGATTGGGCTAAGTGTTTGCTAAGTAGAGTACCTCAGACTGGTTATGACTGTATTCTGAGCCTGAGTGTGGAAGAAAGAAGTCAGTATGAGTGCATGAAAGCTGCTTTGATTGCCAATTTTGTAAACTGTATGCAGCTAGTGCAGTCTTACTGAATTTAAGTAGTGTGTGGTACCACATAGAGTGTATATATTTACCATTCTCTGAATGTACAAAATGTTATTATGTATATGTATATATATGGTAGCACAGTAGCAAATCTTTTTACAAAATAAAGCTGTTTTATCTCTTAACATAGTGTGTGGACATTTCCTTGTGGGGAAACACTGTACTTAAGAATCCACCTGCATTACCTCCAGAAAGCTTAAGCCTGGCTGCTCGCCACGTTTACCTAATTGAAAGCCTTGCTGGGGTCATTCTGTGGCTTTACCCTACTATAGGGGGCAGAAGTACAGATACCCGCTCCAGTCTTTACAGCTCCTCTTCAGGGCCCACAAAGATACCGCTGCAGGACAGTCGGCACACAGGACTGATTTGCAGGATACTTCGGGTGAAGAGCCGCAGTTGCACAATGTCTCCTTGTTGCTACGGAAGGAGGTCGCCTGTCCTGGTCCTCTCTTCATCGGTCCTTTAATCAGCAAAGCAGCCTTTGGATTGTGTTGAAGAGTTTCAGCAGCAGACATCTTCCTTCAGGAGGATTCAGGATAAAAGCTTAAAAAATACTCCAGGTTTCTTCTTCTGGCTTCTGACTTCAGCTTCTGACACAGAGGTAAGTGAGAGGTCTCCCCATTCACTCAGGCTGAGCTAGACTAGGTCAGCCAATCATGCACTAGTGCATTCATCAGGTAGTATCCAATCAGGCTCACAGGCATTCAGGCCATATACCCAGAACCAGACACTGAAAACAGTGAATGTGTATTGGAGGCAACTCTTAGAATATGATTTCACTCCTCTCTTCATTCATTCAGGGCCCACCCCTTGGGTTTACCCAAAACAAGCAGTCCCTGGGAAGGTTCCACCAGTCTAGCAGGGGCAGCTCCAGAGCTATATATGGCCCTTACACTCAACATCCGATCAGGGGAAGGGAGACAGCGTCAGAGCTTCTTGTAACTTTCAGAAACAGGAAAGGAAAGACAGAAAGCCAGGTGGCCATCTTACCTTTTTTCAGAAATCCACTGTTTCCAAAGCCTGGGCCGGAGTATCCATAAAAGAAGTCACCGACAGCCACTGTCAAGACAGCAAGTAGCTGCCACCCGCCCATACCCTGCTCTGTGGGCAACACACAGGTGACCAAAACATGCACCAAGAGGGAGAAGTGGGACAAGGACAAGGAGGGCCTGTCCCTCAAAAGCATTTCCAGCATGACATCTTGTTAGTTGGATGGTTCAGGGCCTGCAATAATACTCTTCACTAATGACTCTTTGGGGTTAATTCCTAGCTTGGACAAAGTATGCTCAAGGTACTCTACTTCTTCTTGGTACAGTTTGCATTTTTTCATATTTACTTACTTTGTTCGTAACTGGTTCAGATCCATGGTGTTGATACCCTTTCAAAGAACCAATTCTTTCAGAAAGAAATTGGAAAAACATCTCAACTAATTCTTGTGGTTTAAAGTTTTGATTTATAGCCAACATCTGTTACTTCGCTCCTGGCTTCAACTCCACCCCAAACTATGCTTTACTCCTGCAGCTAAGAATGAGTGGTCCCCTATTCAACACATTCACTTTTTCCCATAATTTCTCTATCCTTAAATTTGAGTTTCTTCAAAAACCAACCTATCATCCTTATTTGATGACTGGAGCAAGCACGCACATGGCACTTTGATTACTGGGTTAAGGTTCTTCACTATTTCTTCCAGCTGTCCCTTATACATGTTGTGCAGATTCTGCCATCAATTGTATGCAAACGCCTGCAATTGTCACCTGGCACATAGGTCTCTTAATCTTTGCAAAAGCTTTTGAGTCTTCATCAGCAACACATATCACAAGTACATCTCTTCAATGGGCCTCATTACGGAGTTGCCGGTAAAACCCGGCGGTGGGTTACCAGCATCCCTGTAACACCATTTACACCGCCTGACTTCCCGGTGCCACTGGGATATTATGGCAGGCGGCGGAAACGGTAAATCCCCATTCCCGTGGAGTCCTATGGGACTCCATGGGAAAGGGGTCATTGAAGCACAAGCACCATTGTAGGGTCCTTTACTCAACTTCTATGTGGCCATGGCTTACAGTGGCGAACAGCGCTCGAGTTGCTAATCCAAATGCCAACAATGCGTGAGCACGGAGAAACAGTTCAGGAGCTCGTAAACATTTCAGATTTGCTTTTCCTTTCCCGTCCTTTCACGAAGCGAAGAGCGCTTACACTAACCTTCATTGACAGCATGATCAAGTCCATGTGGAGGGCTCATTCCGAAGCAGATCAGATGTCCAGGACGATGTGGCTGCCGAATATTGGAAGCTTGTCGCCAATTATTATATTCCACATTCCTCTTCATGTAAATGATGGATACACCCCTGTAGATAATTTTTCAGCTATGTTAATTGTACAAGACAGATGAATTGTAGTTACAGCATACAGCCAACAGTCCTCCTGCTCCCTTGACCTTGCTCCTTCTTCTTCCTCCCTTGCCCTCTACAACACTTCATGTCCCTGCATCACAAGGTTCTATTTAAAGAAGAACACACAATTTGGTTAGCATTCTATTTTATTTTCTCTGCCTGTTTTACATGAATTGTTGTTAAATTAAATGTGCCCCTGCCTGTCCTTGCTGTTGGAGAACCTACTGCCTTTCCTTTCTTCCTGCTACAAGAGATTAGCCTGGTGGTGTTCCCTTTCACTTCTGGCCCCCCTTCTTGTTGAGTCTACTTATTTATGTGTTACTTAGGTAAGCATACATTGAGCAATGAATAATAATGTAACATAGGTCTCAATGTGGATCCAGACCAATCACAATATTCCATTCATGTGTTTATTACAGTGTTCCACTGTGAGGTATATGTATTATCAGAGTGTTATTATTTGTGGAGTTCTTTATGGAGTTCTGTAATCTTCAGTTGGGTTCTGCCTTCATGGGTGGTGCCTGCTGTCGCTTGAACTGGACTTAATTAAACAAGTCTGAACCACCTATACTGCCCCGAGTCACTTTTTAACATTGGCAACGAGGATTCGCTTCACGGACCCCTGGGCGCCGGTCTGGAGCTGCTGGCTTCGTTTTGCTTTGTGCCAAGTCGCCGGCTTTGTGCCCCTTCCGCCCGCACCAGCGACAGCAGGCGAGGCAGATTGATGGAAGGCGGAGAAGAACTATCGAACGAGGAGGCGGTCCACCCAGGCAGGTCGGTGTTGTTTGGTAGGAAGGAGAGCAGCGGGGGAGCTGCGTGAGCCGCGGGTGAGCTGCGCGAGCACTGCTGTTGCAGAGCAGGCCTCCGCGAGCTGTGGGGGAGCCGCGCATTGCTGTCAGAGCGCAGGCCCCGCCCCTCACTGCCTGCGTGCTAGCGCATGCGGCTCTCAGCTGGCTCTGGCCGCGCTGCGGCACACGCGCTGCGGCACACGCTTTGGGGGCGTGTCAGCTCGAGCCCCGGTCTCCATTGTGACACCAGTTGCCTGGCAACGAGTCGGCCTTATCTTTATGAGCCCCGGTCTCCATTGTGACGTCAGCTGACTGCCAGCAGGACTCCTACGGCTGGGAGAAACAAAAGAACGCTGGAATTGGCAACAATGAAGACACTTTGTGCCAGTGAGGCACATCAACAAAAAAAAAAAAAGGAAAATAAATAGAGCTCCATTCTTTGGATATCTAGATGGATGATTGAACTCCTAGCCTATGATTTCAAGATAGTGTACATAGCTGGTAGGGACAACGTAGTAGCAGACTGTCTGTCTAGGCTACCGGTGGAGGGTAAAGATACAGAGGAAGCATCCTTAGAGCAAGGTTTGAGTATTTCTGAGGTTGAATACAATTCCATAAGTAGAGATGAGTGGGAGATTGCTGATGGTGAGGATCTTATATTGAAACAAGTCAAGGTGTGGACCAGGACAGGGTGGCCTCATAAAGATATTGTAGAAAAACAATTTGACTGCTTCTATTGCATAAAGGATGAGCTCAGTCTATCAGAAGACGGTCTAAAACTCAGGAAGGGCACTAAAGTGATCCCACCCAGTAATGTTAGATCCAAACTGGTGAGTATAGCTCATCAAGGCCATCTAGGGATGGGAGGAACCAAGAGATACATCAGGGTGTTCTATTGGCGGCCGGCAGTTGACAGTGAAGTAGAGAGGTGTGTGAAGAACTGCAGAGAGTGTGAGAGGAGTGATAAAAGTAAGGTGGTTAGGGAAGCACCCATGAGACCTGTGAGTGTTCCAGGTGAACCCTGGAAAAAGGTGGCTGTGGATCTGATGGGCCCAGTACAGAATTTGGGGGAGAATCTCAGGTACTTAATTTCGTTAGTAGATTACCACTCAAAGTGGATAGAGTGGAAGGCAATCTGTGAGGCTACCACAGCCCAAATGATATCATTTTTTGAAGAAACATTTTACAGGGAAGGTTTCCCTACGGAATTAATTTCAGATAATGGTGTCCAATTTTGTTCTGACAAGATGGTGGAGTTTTTCAGAAAAGTTGGCATAAGGCATTACAGAACGGCACTTTATCAACCCAGGGCTAATGGACTGGTACAGAGGGCAAATAGATTTGTAAAGGGAGGCTTGCAGTTAGCAATGGCGGCAGGTTTGGAGTGGCAGAAAGTGTTGAGAGAGATGGTTTGGAACTACTGTACGACGCCCCACACTGTTACCAAAGTGTCACCATTATGTCTCTCAAGGCACTAAACTCTGTCCAGGGTGGCTTGACTTGGCCAAGAGTGTGAATGTTGATAGGAATAAGATTGTGACACTCATTAAAGAGGCCCAAAATGCATACAAGGAAAGGTTTGACATGGAAAAGAAATCCAAGAGTTTGGTATGGAGAGAAGGTGAACTTGTGTATGTAAAAAACCCCAGGTTGTCCCCTAAATGCATCGAGAGCAAATTCATTGGGCCCAAGAAAATAGCTGTAGTAAGAGGAAATGTGGTCATAATGGAAGGTGGGGAATGCTGGTCCATGTCCAAATTGGTAAAATGTAATAACAATGGTCAAGCGGTAGAGGATGGAGAAAATGATAATGGTAATGACAATGAGTTGGTGTATGAATCTGGAGGAGTTGATAAGAGTGTTCAACAAGGCACAGACGGTAATATCAGTGCAGAAAGGAGGAGAGGTAAACCTCTTTGGTTGCGAGATTATGTATTAGAGTAACTCTGTGTCATTGAAAGGGGGAAGATGTGTTGAGTCTACTTATTTATGTGTTACTTAGGTAAGCATACATTGAGCAATGAATAATAATGTAACATAGTTCTGAATGTGGATCCAGACCAATCACAATGTTCCATTCATGTGTTTATTACAGTGTTCCACTGTGAGGTATATGTATTGTCAGAGTGTTATTATTTGTGGAGTTCTTTATGGAGTTCTGTAATCTTCAGTTGGGTTCTGCCTTCATGGGTGGTGCCTGCTGTCGCTTGAACTGGACTTAATTAAACAAGTCTGAACCACCTATACTGCTCCGAGTCACTTTTTAACACTTCTCTCTTTGGCCTAAAAGAAATAACATCAGGCAGTAATCTTCCCAAGATGGCAACCAGACTGTATTTCCTGTAGATCTCAGGAGCAAGCCATCTGCTCTTGACTTCTTATTGGGCTGCACCTGCTTGGAGCAGCCCACTGATTGGCCCCTTCATTTGTGGGACAGGCTGAGCAATTCAGAACGACTTCTTTGACGGACTACCAAAACCTCTCCTCATTGCCTCTACCTTGCCTCGCAGTTGGAGTGCCCATCACCTTTCCTGCCTTGCCACTGCCGTGATTCGACTTGGAGGTACTCCCAGTCACCACCAGCGCCTCTGATTTGCTTGGTTAACCAGCAACAATGTACAGCAGTGATCCTCACCACGGTTTATTTATTTATTTGTATTTGTAAAGCGCACTACAGCCCAAGGGCATCGAGGCGTTGTTGCAAGAAGACGTCTTAGTTACAGGAATATGTGGGCATGCTCGTGGATTACAAGGAGCATGACCTATGCATAGTAAAACAGAGGGCAGGTGCATGGAGATGTAGAGTGTTGTGGCAAGGCTGACATTCCTTTATCAGTTGGAGCAGAGTGATTGGCTTTGGGCTTCTAATTGGGCTACACCTGCCTGGTTCTTGCCGGCAAATGACTCACTGTATGCGGGTGTACCAAGTGCTGTGTAGAACTTCCTTCTTGGAAGACCAAAAGCTTTGTCTGGAGCAGCGCACTCCCTCATTGCCCCCGCATTGCCTCGCTGTTGGATCACCCACCATCTTACCTCAAATGCTGCTGCCAGATTTCAGTCTAGGCATGCTCCCATCTGCCTCCTGCACCACTGCTCCCCTTGGCCCACCAGCAACAACGTTAGGCAGTGATCCCTGCGAAGATGGTGGCTCTGATGCCTGGCGTACCTGCTTGGGCTGCCTTTCATTCCCTGGCAATCGAAAGCTTTGTTCAGGCTGGCAGGCTCCCTCATTGCCCCTACCTTGACTTGCTGCTGGCACTCACACTTCCTTTCCTACCCTGCCACTGCCAGGATTGAGCCTGGGGGTTCTACTGTCCACCTCCTACAACCTGGCTCCCAAGGCCCACAGACAATAACATCAGGCAGGAATCCTCATCAAGATGGCAGCCAGGCTTCTTTTCCTTTAACCTTCATAGCATACCACTGGCTTATTATTGAGCTGCCAACCACACCAGAAGACTTGCTTCCCTGACTTCTAAATGCCTTGTCCAAGCCGGGGCTCTCCCTCTTTGCCCTTGCTTTTCCTTGTTGTGTTGCTCTCACTGCCATTCCTGCCTTGCTTGCCACAGCTGAGCCTGGGGCTGCCCCATCCACCTCATGCACCCTAGCTCCCCTGGCCCACCAGCAACAACATCTGGGTGTGTGTGAGTGTGAGGAAGACTTGGCAATGGGAATCGCCTCTTTGCTGAGCTTACCCTTCACTCTATATATTTACCCTCTCCCTCTGTGAGCACTAATGTGGGTTCCTACCTTGCTGTACCTCTGCAGTGTTTTGCACTTGCCAACTTTCTTTAGCCAAAAAGAGGTAGGAGTTTTTTTTTTTGAAGCTTCAACAACAGTAATTAGTATAAACGTGAGATTCTGGAGAATCACATCACCCATTACCCCATAACATGACACATTGTGGTCAGAGAAGATGCTTAGGATCCTAGCAGCCTCTGCGGGATCATTTCTGTCTAGAGGTTAACCAATAAGGAGGAGATACCAATAACCTATATCTCTCTGTATTTCACTTGCCAACCAGTGAAAACACCTTCGAATATGCAAACCTCTTGTTAATACCTGTACATGAAACTCAAAAACTGCAAGTAGAAAAATTGGAAATGCAATCCGTGTTGGGAGGGAAGGGAAGAACATTATGTAAATAAAGGGTCGGTAATTTGCAATTCCCTTATCAACGCATTTCGTCTGCCTGCGACTCAGTATTCCAAGCACATGCACACCGCAGACTATTCAACATATCATTATCTATGCCATAAAAGCTGTAGAATTGCATACTTAAATCTGTAGGCGTTAGGACCATACAGTGGCGGCTGCCTACATCTTCAGGGCTGGCAAGTAGGGTGTTCTTTGTTGTCAAACACTTTCTTCTGTGCATTGACTCTTTTTTGCTTCTAGGGTTGCGTCCTCCACCACCCATACTGCCCTGCTCCTTCTTCTGACTCGTTATGTCCCTCTTGGCGCCATTCTGTCCCCTTCTTCCCTGCCCTTTTCATCTGCCCCCTTGTCCCCCTCTTGCTCTCCCTCTTTACTTTCTCTTGGTATCCTGCTTCATCTACCGCTTGAGCCTCTTACCCCCCTTTTTAGTCCTCTCACCTTCCTTCTGTCTCGGCATCTTGCCCGCTCTGAGGGTACACCTTCTGGATTCTAGCCCCTTTCTTCCCTGGAAGAGACAATGGGCCTCATCACGAGTTGGGCTGTATCCCTTAAATGCAGTGGTAACGGTATTACCACCGCATATAAGGGCTGGCCCTATCACGAGTTGGGCGCAAAATTAGCTGTTTTACCTCCATCTTTTTTCTGGAGGTGAAAATCCCTGTTTTCAGCAGTATTACAGCCTGCTGTATTAGCCCGCAGTATTAGCACCAAAAATTCCCCATTGGATCCAATGGACCCAATCAAGAATGGGGATTTATCGTTAAGGCTCAACCCGTGATCCAGTGGTAATACCACCGGACCGGTCGGTGCTAGGGCTTTTACAGTCGGCAGTATTACAGCCGGGAATACAGCCCAACTCGTGATGAGGCCCAATGAGTCTGGGGATTGACTGCTCTCCTGTGACTCACTCCATTGTTCCGCTCTTTCCTACCAATTTTATTCTCGATGGCTGCTGCTTGACCTTCTTCCGCCCTAACTCAGTGCCTTCCCTCGCTCTCTCCCTTCATTCCTCCCCCGACTGCCCTTTGCTCACATGTACTGTCTTGGCCTCGTCTCACCGCCTCTGACCCTGCTACTCCTCCACACTGCATCTTCTTGTTGCTGGTCCTGTCAAGCTGCCCACTGGATCTCGCTCACCTTCGTCTCCATCTCACCTCTTTTGCATCTTTCCTCACCCACTTTGATGCTCTGCTCCCACATGACTTGCTTTCCCCGTCATCTGGAGGGAATTGCCCATTAGAGCTTGTATCTGAATGGGCACTGAGATGAGCCCGCCCCTCTCCTGCCCTTCCTGCTGGTTGCAGTACACTGACCCTGGCACTCTGCATGCGCTTACACTCTTATACTGGGTCGCACTGGTGGGCACCTGGACACTCATAGCTTTCCTTAGCCTGAAACTGTTTGCGCTCCTTACACTCATGAGAGCTCATTATGAGCATGCCGGTCCGTTACTTCCACCTTGTCCGGACTGGCATACTCTGAGTCGGCCAGTAGGGGCAGCGAACTACCGGCAGACCTGACCTGCCAGTAGTTCAGGCCCTCACTGGCAGATTATTCACTGAAGCACCGGCACCATTAACAATGGTGCTGGTACTTCAGTGGTTTCCATTACCGGCAATCTCGTAATGAAGACAGTCTTGGCCCTTCTCCGCCTTCCTTTCTTCCTCTGGCCTGAATGCTACGAACTGTAAATTACCTTTGTTTGTGCCCCACCCCCCTCCGCTTATCTCTGTTCCCTCTTCCTCTCGGGGCGCCCTGAATCATTCTGCGTCTTGTGGCTGGAGCCATATAAATCCACTGTTTGTTTCTTTCTTTCTTTATTTGTAACGCGCGCCGGACCCGAAGGTATCAGGGCGCGAAGATAAGAATACTTTAGGCTTACAAGTTACAAGGTTGCACAATCACAAAAACGTACAGATCAATGACAAAAACGTGCAGATCAATGACAAAAACGTGCAGATCAATGACAATATAGCAGGTAATACATTTACATAGCAGATAGATACAGTAGAAAGGTCGGTTTGGCTATTGGTCAGTTGGTTGGTAGGCTCACCTATGGCTCGTTTTCTTTGAGCCACTTGATGCAGTTTGATCTGAAGTGTGGGTATGTTTGCTCCAGTTTTTTTTTCAACTTGAACTTTATTGATTTTGACATTGGAAATGAACATACAGGTGGGTATATATTATGCATTTAACAGTTACATCATGAGACTGCTCTGGTCCACCGTAACAATACTTAACAACATTAACGTGTGCCATTCCAAAAAATGAAAAACTTAAGGCCCTGTCCTCCTCCTGCCTCCCCCCTTCCGTGCTCATGAGTCTTCTTCGTTCGTGGCATTGCTGTGGTGAACCGTAGTGGGCTGCCTGACGTTCTTCTTTAGTCATCCTTGGATCATGGATCTCCAGTGGGGTCTCTGACAGGCCTGGGTGGGTGGCAGTGAGTCATATGGTGTTCCGCTATTGATGGGGTTGGCTGGGTGCTAATGTCTTTGCTGTGTTGAGTCCTCCGTGGTTGGGCATGTGATGTATTGCTCGGTGAAGTCGCACCAGGCTTCTTCTTGTCGTGCGGCCTTGTCGTGAAGTATTGCCGTTATTTTCTCCATTGTATAAATGTTTGTGGCAATCTGTATCCGGTCCTTTTTATCTAGAAGGCGTGGCGATTTCCATTTTATGACCAGGCACGCCCTTGCCGCGAGCAGCAGGCGGGATACACGTCCTTTTACGCTAATTAATTTGTCGTCTTCTTCTTCAAGGTCAAAAGAATCAGGAGCGGGGATGATTCCCTCTCTATGCCGTCTAGCTGTTTAATCCATCCCAGGACTTCTTCCCAATAGATGCAAACTTTGGGGCAATTCCACCACATGTGCCAGTAATCGGCATTCATACCACATTGTCACCAGCATCTCGGGCTGGAGGTTTGGACCATTTTGGACAGTCTGTGTCGGTCATACTGCCACCTGTGGAGTACATTTATGGCGTGTAGTTTATAGTGAGCTGCGATCGATATTTTGGATGGCGTCTCACAAATTTTGTCCCAAGCCTGCTGGTCAAATTCTCTGCCAAAGTCTCTTTCCCATCTTGCCTTGAGACGAAGACTCTGAGTGTCGTCTTTGGTGATCAGGGCCCTGTACATTTGCGCTATTACGCCTTTGGGGGTATTGGAGGTGTCCAGGATCGTCTCAAAGGGCGTCAGTTCTCTTTGTGTGGTGGCCTTCCATTCTCTTCTGGATAATACGCCTTCCAACCGCAAATACAAGAAGATCGGTATCGGATGAATTTGGAAGGCTTCCTTTAGTTCCGTAATTGAGATACATTTTCCTTTTCTCCACAGCTGACCGACTCTCAAGACCGGCATCAAACCAGGTTTGGTATCTAGGGTGTTCTGGGATTTCTTCTCTGATCCCGGGGGACCAGAGATGGCTCAGAGGTGAAGGCCACGTGGTGACCCCCGACATCGCTTTCCCTTTCTTCCATATGTTCCACATTGTGCCCAATATCGGGTGATCACGCAGTCTTCTCGTGAGTTTCGGTCTGGGGACCCATAACCATTCTGCAAGAGTTACAGTGGCTAGAATATTGTTATCCAGCTGGACCCATTGAAGGTCCTTTCTGTCTCGCAAGTGTGGGATCAGGATTCTGAGTTGTGTGGCTTGATAAGAGCGTTCTATGTCCGGAAGGCCCACTCTGCCTAGCTCCTTTGGTAGCATTAGGACGTCATAGGGGATCCTGGGTTTCCTTCCATTCCACAGGAATTCTAGTATGGCCCTCTTGACTTGTCTGAAGAAGTGTTCGGGGATCGTGATGGGCAAGAGCTGTAAAGGGTATAAGAACCGTGGGAGGGTCACCATTTTGATTGCGTTTAGACGTCCTATCCAGGAGATTGTCAGTGGTTTCCATTTCCTAAGATCAGCCTTGAGGGCTTCAAGAAGTGGAGGAAAGTTTGCTTCGTATAGGTTGTCGAGGTGTCACGTTAAATTGATCCCTAAGTATCTCAGTGTTGGACCTCCGATGATCAGCCCAAGGCGTTTGAGTGCTATTTGCTGTTCGGGGGATGAATCGTGGAGTGGAAAAAGAATGGATTTGGTTTTGTTAATTTTGAAACCTGAGAGTGTGCCGCATTCCTCTATCAGGTGGATCGCTCGTGGGACTGAGGACGTTGGGTTTGATACATGGAGCAAGATGTCATCCGCATACAAGGCTAGTTTATATTCTCTGCCATTTGCCTGAATCCCTTCCACAGTGGGATCTGCTCGGAGCGTTAGGGCAAGCGGCTCCAAGGATAGGGCGAAGAGTATTGCCGAAAGGGGGCAACCTTGTCTTGTACCCCTACTGACAGGAAACCAGCGGGAGAATTGGGAATTCACTGTCACCGATACTCTTGCGGCTGTATAAACAGCCTTGATCCTTCGACGGAGTGTGGGGCCTAAGCCTATCTTCTTTAACGTGGCCTCCAGAAAATGCCATTCGACTCTGTTGAACGCCTTCTCGGCATCGATTGAAAATAATGCTGGTGTGTTTAAAGAAAGTGCAGGGTATTTCGGGTGGAATCTGCACCTTGTCTGCCTAAGATGAAGCCCACTTGGTCGTTGTGGAATATGCGGGCATGTGTGACTCCAGCCTTGCAGTGAGGATTCTAGTGTAGCATCGATATTTAGAAGGGATATTGGGCGCTAGGAGGCGCACAGCTTTGGGTCCTTACCCTCCTTGGGAATGACTGTTATCAATGCTTCTGAGAAGGATTCGGGCGCCACACCGGATTGGAGGATGCTGTTAAAAAGATCGACCATGAATGGAAGAAGAGCCTGTTTGAAAGTCTTGTAAAACCCCGCTGTGTAGCCGTCGTTCCCAGGGGCTTCCCTGTTGGGAGTCTTTTGATTGCTTCTTCAATTTCTTCTCCTGTGATGGGGGCTTCCAAGGTTTGTACTGTATCTGGCGGGCTCACCGCCTACCGTGTAATGAGGCCCTATATCTTTTATATAGTATAGTTTTGCCCTCTTGAACGCTCTGGACACCAGCGATCTTTTGGTGGGGGAGTTAAGTCCCTTGACATTCAGCGTGCCAATTTTGAGTACACCGTGCCTGTCACTTAATTCGTTATGACTGTGGATCATTGTTATGTTCATCGTAATCGGTCGTGACATCACGCTGCCCATTGTAGGAAATTGCCATGCTGGAAGTAGTGTGGTAGCTGCTCCTAATTAACGGAGGCTTTAAGATTTGGTATGTCCCTTCCCCCTTCCCTCTCCGGGTATTAAACCTCATACCCGTTGTCCCCAGTTTCAGCTGTCCGCCCCTCATTTTACTCATGGGGGTCTGTGTCCCAGTTGGATGGCGTCCGATTTGGACCAGGTGCATGCAGCCGGTCTACTGTCGGACCACTAGTGAGGGTCGAAACCGCACGACCCCAACCGCGGCTATCATCTATATAACATTCTGAGCCCCCCGCCCCCCTTTTTGTTTCTTTTGCATTTCGATCTTAACAACACATTAACAAACAATAATAACTGCTACTGTGGTCTAGTTAGTGCATTGATACGTGCAGTTTTAGGATCCATCTCCACCAGCTGTTAGTCTGTGCGCTTCGGGTGGCGGTCTTGTCATGTGCCAGAACAGGCCGGGCCACTGTACCGGACTCGAAAGTGCCAATATTCACCTAGGATTGGTATTAAGGCGTACGTTGCTGTGAAGAGGGACCTGAGTATGTCCTTTCATTTGTTAATGTCTGATGTATCATTGGGTCATCTGTACTTTCTAGATCCCTTGACCCTTTTCCTTATCGGGCCCTGTGGCCCCCCTATTGCTCTGTTTTGTAGTGATTTCTCCTGTATTCTATCACTTGGGTCAGTTCCGAGCAGGTCTGCGATACACTCACGGATATCCTCTTCAGAGCGGAGGATTACCTTCCTACTTCCGTGTTCAAACGTGAGGCAGAAGGGGTATCCCCACCTATATCTGGTCCCTTGTTCTTTCAGCCATTTCGTTAGGGGGCTACAGAGACGACGCAGGACCAGGGTGAGAGAGGATAGATCTTGAAAGATGGTTATCTGGGCTCCCCCGAGGGTGAGAGCATCACAGGACCTGGCCTTCACGAGTATTCTGACCCTATCTTGGTATTTATGAAATCTGGCAAGGACGGATCTCGGACCACCCAGGGGACCTCCAGCTCTGTGTATTCTCTCTATTGCTGGTTCATCGATGTTCTCGTCTGCAGCTAGGATTCTGATGATGTCATTCACAGTTTGCTTGAGGTCCTCCTCTGTTTCCCCTTCACGTTCCGGAATACCGAAAAACCGTAGATTATTTCTTCTTTCTCTATTTTCTAAATCGTCAATTTTCAGACGAATTTCATCCTCCCTCTTCTCTATATTGCGCATTCTGAGGTCTAGCTGAGTTTCTAGTGTATCTATTGAAGCTTGATTGTTTTCAAACCCCTCCAGTTTCTCTTCTATATTGTCTACTCTCTAGGTCGTCTTGTCAATTTTTAAGCCGAGATTAGCGCCCATGTTACGGATTTCACTCAGGAGGGTGGCAATGTCTCCCTTCATGGCTGCCGCTCCCATCTCTTTTGTTTCTGTTGACATTGCAGTGTTTGTGTCCGGTTACAAGTGCGGCGGGGTGTATGCGTACCTGGCCAACTTGCTTTGGGTGCTCATATGGTGCTTGGGTGCGAGGAGGCACACGCCCCTGGAGTGGGGGCCCTACCCTCTGACAGGCATGATGTAGAGATCCTGGAGTGCGTAGTGGAGCACCGCACCTAGGAGTTCAGAGTGTTGGGAGCGTAGTGGTGGGAGGAGGCACACGCCCTGGGACCAGGGGCTGTACCCTCCGCTTACGTCGGCTTCCAGCCCTGAGACTGCTGTATCTTCAGGAGGGGTCTAGTGCATGGATCAGTCTCGTTGGTGGGCTCTGGAGGAGTCGGAATGGGCTGGTCTTATGGCTCTTAAAGAGGTTGTGGACTGGGTGACACACGGAGGAAGGCACACGCCCCACACAGGGGGGCCCAACCCACCGCGTTGTCCTCTGTTCCGCGGTCAGCTCCTCACGTTATGTGGCGACGTTCACATTAATGTGTCCAAAGGAGGCACGTGGAACGTTTCTGCGGACTCGTATGCAGGATTACAGGCCGTAAAATCATGGTGGTGTGATCAGGTGAAAGAGGGCTGGGTCTAACATGTGGTGCCCCTGCCTGATAGCCCCCTTATATGGGAGCCAGGAGAGTATCAGTTGCTGTTCTCTCGTCATTGCCTCCTGGTGGGGTGGCGTGGGTGTGAGCCCCCTTGTTGTGATACTGGGGGACAGGAAGTTCCGTCACCTGAGGTGCAGCACCCAGTGTGCCGTGGGGCGACTTATGTCAGGAGGGCGATCACTGTAGTCTGTGTCCGGGTTATGAATAGGTACTTGGGCCACTGCACGAAGATCGGGGCTTCTCCTCTTTGGCCCACAAGTCACTGTTCTCCCAGGCACTCCGGGCCTCTTTGGGACAATGGGGAGAGGGAATTACCCCGTGGTGGCGCCCCTCCTGTATGGGCCGAGCGGCGAGTGGACGAGGCTCTGCTCGAGTCGCGCCCTGCCCGCAGCTGCGTCCTCAGGCGGAAGCGGAAAGTGTCAGAGGCCCCACCTCTGCAGACAGGGCTCCGGCAGGCACTTTGGGGGGGAGGCGAGGCCGCAGTGTTGAGTCAGGGCCACTTAATGTTCCAAGAGGGTAGCGGGGGGGCACATACCCGGTTCACCGTGCCGTCTCTCCTAGTTGGGTGTCGGGCTTCAGCGCCGCTCGAGCGGCTACACAGGGAGTGTGCTCAGAGCTCCTTGCGCCTCCTCGACCAGCTGTGCCCGAGTCCGTACCACGGGCCGTGGGGCGGAGAGTGCCTGGAAAAACCTCAGTGAGGCCTGCGGTCTCTGCGAGTGGCTGGGTTCCTCGGGATTCGTCCTGGCCTCGCCGGATCCTTGACTGCTGCGGGCCTTTTCTATTGGCTGGGGACACCGTTTTTCGCCAGAGTTTCGACCGACTAGTGGAGGACCAGTTCACGTTGCTGGGGGTGACAGTATTATGCGCGGGGCGTCAGAAGCGGGGGCTCAGGTCGCTTTCGGGGCCCATGGGTCCGGAGCTCACATGGAGGTGCTGCTCATCCGTGCACCCTCTGGTGGCCGATTTTGCTCAAGTTTTAAGGTCGGCAGGAGGGAGTTCCACAATTGAGCAGCTTTGACCGGGAAGCTGTTCCCTCCAATTGTAGTCA